>NC_142028.1:125116864-125716864 GCF_982192425.1 Myodes glareolus | reverse complement strand
ATGTATACTCTCTGCAATATCCTTACCGGCCTCACCGGATTAGAAGCTACATGAACACCAAGAGAACATCCGAAAACCTACTACCCAGGGACTAGCTTATACACTATACATACCCAGAACTCATAATTATTATTACAATGCTTGGAGAGACATATGAATGGATGGATAGCTGATTGGTGGGTGGATGGGTGGATGGATAGATGGTTGGAAAGAGGAAGAATAGAGAGAGGGAGGCGCAGATTGATGGATGGGTTGATGGATGATGAATTGGTAGCTGGATGGATGGACAGATGGATGAAGAGACAGATGAGTAACTGATGAACAGACAGCGTCTGTTCTCTAAACAGTGTTTTTTTAACAACAGATGTTATGTCACTCACTTGGAGTTCTTCATCTCACAAGGAGTTCTTCATCTATCTCAGTGCACAGTTCATGCCCTGCAATGTGATATACAAAACACTTTCTAATATGGATTCTGTTTATTCGGTTGTCAACACTTACTACTCTTTTTGTGAAGCTGTAAGTCTTACTAGCTCACACTCTTTCTCCACCGTTGCCTGTGCTTGTATTGCTTCTCATACAAAGACGTTCTTCCCTAGGTCCTCATTCCTTCTCATGACAGCATTAATACATTTGTGAGATTTTTTAAAGATCTCATTCTATTTCCTTTTTATAACTATCTTATGAAGTGGGTAACACTGAAGTTGGTAACACAGCTGAAGTTGAACAGTTGAGATTTAAATTCAACCATCATTGCTTCAAAGCCTGTCACACGGCTTGGACCAGCAATATCAGATAATGTTCTATTACTGTAAGACAATTGCTTAGCCATCTGAAGCTAGGTTTTATCTTCTGTAGAATGTATTTAATACAGTCAGTGCTATAGATCTGCTGCCAGGATACAAGACAGTAAGACATGCAATGTGCTTTGCGCAGTACACACACAAAGAGTCTGGTTGGTGTATGAAGCCTTGTAGTATGAGTAATAGGTGTGCTGCTTGGTGCTAAGTGTTAATTTGTGATCACTGTGGTCCTTTTTTTCATATATAAGAATCTGTCTCTAATAACAAGACAAGTAGAAACTTTGCTAAAATTTCTACTCCTTGTACTTATTTGAAAATTTTGATCAGACTTACCTTATCATTTGGAAAGCATTTGGTCCCTCTGCTGGTAAACAAGAAAACAGGAATTATGAACCAAACATACTTATTATCTTTGTTCTTCTGTGGCTTCCTACCACTGACAGTCATTTTCTCCAATGTCAGGAGACAGACCACTTTATCCCTTGCCAATTCCAAGGAAAGCACATGGAAGGGATGGAATATTCACCTGCACCCAAGCACTGGACAGCAGACTTTAAAATTCCTTCTTTTTTTTAAATACCCTATTTGCAAGAGAGAAATGATTTTGCTAAGCAAATACTGATCAAATATCTACTGTGTGTATTCTCTGCAGACCAGGTACCGTACTAACTAAAGGCTGTGAGTGTTGAGTCAATTAGATATGTAGAAGAGAGACAGGGATACTCTCTTATAAGAGTTTGATGAAAGTCATTTAAGTTAAATGCTGACTAGGCAATGTTTTTCATATCCTGTAAGCTGCTGTCTTGGATAATGGAAGTGGGATGAACAAGAGGTCTGTGTGTCCTCCAAATCCGAACTTGGGAGTCAGAAATATGGCGGATTGTAGAGTAAATAGGAAGATCTCACCTAGGTAAAAAGGCTCTGTGCTTTCTCCTGAAATGAATACTTGCTTCCAGACAGCAGCAGCTGTTGGTGGAGGATGAAACTAACCAAGGTGTATTGGAGGAGATCTCCTAGCCATGATTTTCTCTTCTTGGTCCAGTGTGTGATGTATGAAAATGTCTTCGTGCATTTTCCATGCCCTCGTTTGCCATCTCTACTTTGTAACATCTCACTTCTTCCTCCGTGGGAAAAGATAATACTGCACAGCATATTAAAAACCTTCACTGTAATAACTCCTCCATTCATACACACACACACACACACACACACACACACACACACACACACACACTCACACACACACTCCTAGATCTTTAATGCTTATGTTATGGTGATTCCTGTTACCCTGTAACATTACCACAAAGTGTTGTCAGACTAAGGTTGTTTTTCTTCCTCTCTTGGCTTAGAAATATACACCATGCTCTCTCCCTACACACACACCACCAACAATAACAACATAAACACTCCCACTCTGTGATTCTTAGGGGAAGAGGCTATGACTGACAATCCAGTTTGAAATTCTCTCTTGTCCTCACCAACAGTCTCTCTCTCACTTAAACAAATAGAGCCCATCAGCACACTGAGTTATGATTACTCTTCTCAGCTGCACGGGAGAGAGCCCCAAGGTCTAGATGTGACCTCAGGAGAGAAGAATTTAGAAGCTGCAGCAGATTGAGATCGGTAGAGATGAAGCAGCCTTTCTCTGAGGAAAAGTAGCAACAGCACATTTTTTTTCTTCTTTCACTCCACTGTCCTTGAGTCAAAGCAGACAGAACTCGGAGAATCTCAGTGGTATGGAATGACCTCATGTAGGGGAAGGGAGGACGAGAGATAAAATGGTTTCAAGTCTGACTTGGAGGTCTGTCATTCACAGTTCAGTTTCCTCTGAGTCTCTGTCTGAGAGGCAAGGCCAATTTTGCTCTCCTCTTCTGATGGGTATTTTCTGGGGCTTCTGTAAGTCTAAATAGGTTGAACCAACATCGGTGATACCAGCGGGACTCTAATTTCAGTGATCCCTGCATTTAACAAGGACTGCATGGTATAGACTTTTGTTCAATTCGTTCTATTTTTGAACCTTAATTGCTTCGTTTAAGAGATTAATCTGTTCAATCATTAAACAAGCTCATGGGACAGAGAAAGTCTTCAAGGAAAGGATCTCTTCTTTATTTCTATACAAGGCATCAAAGCCTCTGAATGGAAGCTTAGGAAGGAAAGTTGAGTATTAGCTCAGTATTCGGACATTTGAACTTCCCTTAAGTGACTCATTTGGGCTCTGTTTTGTAGGGTGAAGGATGAGCTGAGAACTCTGTATACAGCAGATTATCCATGACACTGAGATCCACTCTTTTATCTCGAAGTTCTCATCACACAGATCTTTTCTGGGGTCTAGGGGAAACTGTGAAAACTAGAACGAAGCAAGAGCTCATTTGCATCTCTTTCTCCATAGGTCATCCAGATGTGGAACAGCCATGTAAATCCAGTGTCAGAACCTGGAGTCCGAATTCAGCAGTCAATCCACATACAGTCCCTCCTGCTTGTCCTGAGCCACAAGGCTGCCACCTTGAGCTGGAATTCCAGTACCCGTTGGTCCCTGAGTCTCTGACCATCTGGGTGACCTTTGTCTCCACTGACTGGGACTCTAGTGGAGCTGTCAATGACATCAAACTATTGACGGTCAGTGGAAAAAACATCTCTTTGGGTCCTCAAAATGTGTTCTGTGATATCCCACTGACCGTCAGACTCCGAGAAGTGACTGAAGAAGTGTATGGCATCCAGATCTATACTCTTGATGAACACCTAGAGATTGATGCAGCCATGCTGACCTCCGCCTCAGACAGTCCACTCTGTCTGGAGTGTAAACCCCTACAGTATAAAGTGCTCCGGGACCCTCCTCTTCAGGAAGACATAGCCTCTTTGCTACACCTCAACAGAAGATTCGTGGACATGTGAGTGCCTGCTTCTAGCATAAGCTGATGTAATGGATGGGCTGTGGAGAGATGTGGGCAAAGTCAGAAATCCTGGACTAGAAGGAGAAAGTTCATCTCAGTTAGACTTATTTCTAGAGATTGTATCCCAGTGTTGAGTGAAGAATTTGTTTTAATAAGGCAGAATTGGTACAATGGGAAGGACCGTGAATAATCAAAGGGGTCAGGAGTAGAGATATTTCTTCTCTGTGAAATTCACTTATCTCTTCACAATTTGGTATTTCCAACAGCAAACACGGGAGTTGGATGTGAATGGCAATGAAAAAGTCTTTCATTACTAATGAAAAGGGGAGAGCTGAACTTTACTAATGATTTCTTTTTATATAACTTGAAGTAGATTTGCACATTCTGATTGCTTCTCCAGTGTAGAAAAATAATGATGTAGTAGCAACTTCATTGGAACTTGGGTACACACCTAGGTAGCTGCATAAAATATGTCTAGACTTTGAATACTTCTAGATACCATTTTTCTGTTTGTTTTATTTCCTGAGGTAGGGAAAAGTTCCTAGCTTCTTTGATCGTCAAGTATCTTACAGCTGTAGGGGTCCCTAACTGCTTTTGTAGATGAAAAGGAGGCGCTCACTATATTTGTCATCAACACCTACTTTTTAAGCACTTTTCTAGCATTTTTTTCATTCTTAAGATAGATGTCTTATAATAAATATACCTTGTGATGAGGTCAATGGTGGTTGGGGTGGTGGTGGTGTATGTGTGTATAACTTATCTGTTGTTATGACAAGAAAGAAAGAAAGAAAGAAAGAAAGAAAGAAAGAAAGAAAGAAAGAAAGAAAGAAAGAAAGAACTGAGGAAAATCAAGTGGAAGGTTATCTTGTCTCTGGTTTCAGAACTTTTAGAATATTATCACTTGGACCTGTTCCTGACCATTGCTAGAGGCAGAACAGAACACCACAAAAGAGAGCATAAAGTAGAGCAGAGATGTTTATGTTATCTTGAAAGCAAAGAGAAGGCTTCACTTTCATAATAGCATCCATTCTCCAGAGTTCAATAAGTTTATGAATCCATGAATACATTAATTCCTTTATGTTATCAAAGACTTCATGATCCAATCACTTCTCAAATGCCCACATCTCTGCACTCTGCTTCAATGGGAGCTAAACCTTTGATACATGAACTCTCAGGCGATATTTAAGATTCAAATCATAGATAGCATCCTGTCTACCAGACAAAAGTCTATAATAAAGTGTCATTCATTCCTGTTGCCCATTCTATAATCAAAGTCCTACAGTCATTATCAATTTTCATAGGCAGAAAAAGAAGGCTTTCAGATGTGAGGTTACTTGTCTAGAGAGTGGTGAGATGGGAGATTGGAATGTAATTCCGAGTCAGTCCATCCAACTTGTGTTCTATCAGATTTGTCTAACTTCTATTTTAGGCTTTAAAATCTAGTGGAGACTTAACTGCCTAATTTGAGCATAAAGAGTCTATGCAGTCAAACAACAAACCTTATGTAATACTCTCTATGTACAAGAAATGCTGGTAGGAACATTTTGAATAATGGAAATAACAATAGCCCAGGCTGCAAATGCTTCATATTTGGCCCTAGTCAGCCCACTCACTAATATGAGGTAAATTGGCTTCCCTTCTTGAGCACTCCTTTTTCTTCTTTCTGGTGAAAATACTGAATTCCATGATTTCTGCAAGTTTTGTGTGGTTCTTTATTCAGTTCTAAGATGATAGAAGACACTATCTCTATTCTGTCTACTCAAAAATATTTACTAAACCAATCATTAATGGAATCCAAGTACTGGAAGGAAACTTTTAATCCTTTTATGAGACAGAACCACTTTCAAACACTTTACCAGCACTTCCCTTTAAATGCCCACGATGAATGCACGCGTCTCAGGCCAAATGCTGCCCCGCACTGAATGGGAGATGAAGACCATCTCTTTAAGGACTCAGTGGGAGCACTTGGCTTGTGTTTGAGAATGTACTTAAAACTTAAGTACATCGTCTTTCCAGGAAAATATTCCATAGCCCTGTCCTGGCCATCTCCTCACTTGTCTGGGCTGGTAAAATTCTGTAAATTTGTAGCCACTTAAGATTTCTTTATAAAACAATAGCGGAAAGCAAGAGTAGATGCCTTAAAGCCTCAGTTTAAACATGGCTTTCGTTTTTCGCTTTGATTTATGAGTCTGTGAGAGCTGACATGGGTTTGATAAATGCAGAGTGGTGGAAGTGAACGAGAAGAAAAAGCGCCCCGGATGCTATTCTCTGCAAGTCCCTAACTCACTCTGGGATCTTGTATGAGTCACTTTTTCTAGCCTTTAAATGCCTCAATTCTATAAGAGGGAGGTTGTACTTAAATTCTGGTTCTTAAATTAGGTTGCTCATTTCAAAATCATGAAATACTTTTAAATAGCCTTGTTCTAACCTTTTCCCTCTCCCACCTTCCTCCTGGGTATTAGTTAATAGTAAGGTCTGAAGATCAGGACTTATAAGCATCTCATGAACTGATTATACTATGTCATGGACTTTCAGGCTGCCTGCACTTAGGCAGTGTCTTAGCTCCTAGCATACTGCCCCAGATCAAGTACACCAGCCTCACTTGGGAACCCAGAAAGGCCGGTTCTCAGGCCCTGGCCAGCCTACTGAATCAGAAATCCCATGTGTACGGCCTCTCCAGGTGATTCTCTTGCTGGTTATACTTTAACAACCACTACTCTTGGTGAGCTCTAAGACCTAGGAATCGCCAAATTTTCTTTCACTCTTAAAGGCATTCTTTCAATTTGCAAGTATGAGAGGAAAGCAATCTGTGTAGTCATCTGTACTGAGACCTGTGGATGCCAAGAACCACTCAGACTCCCCTTCCAAGGAAAGCACTCCTCCTGAGTGCTGAGGAGAGGATACCCCACAGAGTTTCTGTGATAGAAAGAGTGATTCCTCTGCCACTCTACATCAAAAAGCACCGCTGTTAGGTCAAAATCCTAATGTACCACTTGTTCTGTTTTATTTGGTTTTTCCATTTTACAATGAAACATTTCTTTATAGACCCTTATATGTGACAAGTGTCAGACTCAGGTACTGATTAATGTTCCTGTTTGCCTGGTTTTTAAAGGTATTTATTTTTATTTTATGTGTATGTTTTGCTGTATGAACATATGCGTACCACATGTGTGCCCACAGAGGTCAGAGAAAAGCACTGGGTCTCTCAGAAACAAAAGAAGGTTGAGAGCTACCGTACGGGTGAAGGGGAATGAATGGCACTCAGGTACACTCAAAGGCCAGTAAGCACCCTTAACCACTGAGTCATCTCTCCAGCCCCTCCTATTTGCCTTTCTTGATAATCAACAAATAAAATTGTTGGAGATTAATGCTGGGTTGGACTGGGCTTTCTCAACTGACTATATCCTGACTCACTGAGGAAGAGAAGGAAAACAGAGTGCCTCAAGTCCACGCACAACTTCCACAACTTTCATCTCTCGGTAGTGTGACTATGGAACCGTACCACAAATGGTACACGTGTGTATGTATATGTGTGTGAGAGAGACAGGGAGAGAGATTGCTGCTTTTATTTTTTCCATATTATATAAATTGGCTTTTATACAAATTCTGTATAAAGACTGTTTGGTATGGAAGGGGGGGTCTTTTTTCTTCTGACTCAACCCATTACGTGATTCCCTTTGACCTTAGAATCCATTTTTTTCTCCCGACAAAAATATTTATTCTTTCTGTTATCTGCACTAGAGATAGTTTTCCAAGGTAGACATTGATGGAAAGAGCCCTCTCTGCTTACTCCATGGAAGTTTCTGGTAGACTAATTACTTTTGGCAAGGACAAGAAAGAAATGTGGAATGTTTTCACCTACTTAAGCCAAACACTACATAGTATGAGAATTGACACTATCAGAATTAAAGGGCCAGCAGCAACTTTGCTAATAACTAACTAACTCAATGTGTGACACCAAGGCAGATTATGTCACCTTTTGGGTCTTGGTTTTCAATCCTATAAAATACAAAATGAAGGGCCAGCACATTAACATTTTCTCTGTGGACAAATCTACACAGAGAGAGGTTAGGAAAAGTGAGTTTTATACTTTCTTGCACTAAAAGAATTCAACAGGAGTTGCTTAGGATAATAAGTCCTTACGAGACTCTAACTGGCTTAGAAAACCTCACTGAGATGTGTTACCTGTGACCAGTACCAATCATTTACTGTTCACACTTCTTTAAGTTTCTTCTAAGTGCTTAGAACACAGGTTGTAAAATCACGCTTCGAAATGTTGTATTCAACCTTGAATGGCTAGTTCATAGTCGGGTTCACGTCCCAGATCTAATTCCAAACTCTCTCTCCTAGGCACTCTACCTTATACTCTCATGTCAGAAGGTACAGTCTAAGAGCTTGAAGGATGTGCTGCTTTGTCCAGATTTCTAGATGTAGAACAGGGGATTGCAAGACAGAAGCTGCCAGCCAACAATCAACTCCTGTGGCCTATTGCTGGTATCAAAAAATACATAATTCCTGGTTCTCTATGACCCTGAATGGAAAAAAAAGGAACAGATTATTTTTCAATTTAATTGGCTTTCATACAGCCCTTAGATTTCCCCAAAGTGAAGACTCTATATAAAACTAACTGAAGATAGTAGATAGATAGATAGATAGATAGATAGATAGATAGATAGATAGATAGATGATACATAGATAGATAGATGATACATAGATAGATAGATAGATAGATAGATAGATAGATAGATAGATAGATAGATAGATAGATAGATGATACATAGATAGATGATAGATGATGTGAAGTATTAAATGAGGAATCACTCACTCATTTTGGTATCTGTTTCATCCAACTAACAATTCAGTCAACAAATACTCAAATGTTCACTAGCTGTCTGTTTGATGCTGCACTCTGTGCTTAGAAATGCAGAAGGGGTGTTGCTAATTTCTCAAGGTCTCTGGCTGTATGGGAAGCAATGTTACTGCTGTTGTAGATGTACTTTTGTCTGCGCTGCCAGCTCACAGAAAACCGCACAGAGACTTATTAATTATGAAAATTCAGCCTATAGCTTAGACGTGTCCCACTAACTCTTATAACTTAAATTAACCATTTACATTAATCTATGTTTTGCCTCATGTTTTATCACCTCTCTTCCATCTCGCACCCCTTGTTTCCTCTCTGTGTCCTCTGGTGTCTCTCTCACGCACCGTGATTCATCCCTTCTTTCTCTCTGCTCAGAAGTCTTGCCTAACCTTTCTGCCTGGCTATTGGCCAGAATATAGCTCATTATTAAACCAATCAAAAGGCGTCTTGATGAAGACACATTTTCACAGTATACAAAAACTCTGTTCCACAACATTCTGTAAATGATGTTTTGATGACACCAAAAGATTAAAAAATTGATATATAAACTCACAACTGCAATATGAGTTCTTCAAATATTGCATTACTTTTTCTTCTGTCTGTTTGCTGATGTGTTCTGAGCACCCAGAACCATTCCAACCACAAAGTAGGCACTCAGTAAATATTTTTTAGTGGATCTGGAATGGAGGAATGGAAGGAAGTTAACATTCAAGGAGAATCAAAGAACCTTAAGCTTACTACGTGTTTATTAAGCACTTGTCAAACACTTACTAAGAGGTTCACGTAGATAACCTCCATGACCTTAGTAGTTACAGCATCCCCTCCCTCCCAGGTTATAGATAATGACCTGAAACACCAAGGCAGGACAGATGACAGAGTCCACACAGCTATCAAGTGACAGATCTGGGGCGTATTAAGTGGGTGACTCTGTTGAGTGTTAACTGCCATTCTCTTGGTTAGTCCTTCTCTCTTCACATTCTTTTCAAATGCAGGAACATAAAGATCTTTACACATCTTTGTCTCCCAAGTCAATTCTTTGTATATCTCGTTGTATGCATTTATAATTCTCTAATATTTAGATTGGCATTCTTCCAACTCTATATATGCCCATTTTTCCTTATCTTCCTGACATTCTTAGCATAACTCTAAGAAATTTCATTCATAAGATATATTGTAACTCTGACTCCAGAATTCTACAGATCAGACTCCAAACTCTTCCTTTGGACTCCAAATGCTCAGGACCCATGTTCATCAGTGTGAAGCCTTTTGTCTACTCATCAGTTATTTTTTCAGTAAATACTTTGATGGTTTTTACTGAAGTCCAGGTATTTTCCAGTTGCTAGAAATACAATAATGAATAGAGCAGGAAAAAAGACCTTGCTTTCATTGATTACTAAAACAAAGTTTAAAAAAGACAAAAATAAACACATATTCATATGACATGTAAAAACAGACATGTGATGCCAACTTAAGCCAACATTTAGCCTAACTCAGGGTCAGTTGAAGGCCCAGGTGGCTCCTACAGGCTGTTAAGTGGTTTTTCAGCTGAATCATGACTTTCAGGGTTTTTTTTTTCTGAAGCCCCATTTATTTGTAGATCTTTCTCTTTATCCCCTAATCATCCATTCACCCATTCTTTGTTGTGATATTTATTCTTTTTCTTTTTATTTATTTTTTCAAACAAACTTTTCTCATTTTACATACCAACCACAGTTTCCACTCCCTACCCTCTTCCTGCTCTGCCTTCCTTACCCCCACCCCACCCCCATCCACTCCTCAGAGAGGGTAAGGCTTCTCATGAAGAGTCAACAAAGTCTGACACAACACTTTGAGACAGGACCATGGCCCTTCCCACTATATCTAGGCTGAGTAAGGTATCCCTCCAAAGAGAAATGGCTCAAAAATGCAGTTCAAGCACTAGGGATAAGTCCTGATCCCACTGACAGTGGCCCCACAGACTTCCCCAGCCACACAACTGTTACTCACATTCAGAGGGCCTAGTTGGTCCTATGAGGGTTCCCAATGTCAGTCTGACGTCAGTGAGCTCCCACTAGCTCTGCTCAACTGTTTCTTTAGATATCCCTATAATGGTCTTGACCCCTTTGCTCATATTATCACTCCTCCCTCTCTTTGACTGGACTGGAGGATCTCAGCCCAGTGCTTAGCTGTGGATCTCTGCATCTTCTTGCATCAGTTCCTGGATGAAGATTCTTATGATGACAATTAAGGTGGTTATCAGTCTTAGTATAGGCACCCTCTCCATTATTGCTTAATGTCATAGATGGGGGCATCCTTGTGGATTCCTGGGTACTCTAAGATATAGTCTTAAACCAATCAGATTGGTTAAGATCAAAAACAGTGATGATAGCTTATGCTGAAGAGGACACAGAGTAAGGGGAACACTCCTCCATTGTTGGTGAGAATGCAAATTTATACAGCCACTTTGGAAATAAGTGTGACAGTTTCTCACAAAACTGGGAATGTATCTACCCCAAGACTCAGCAATACATCTCTTGGGCATATACCCAAAGAATGTATACTCATACCACAAGGACAATTGCTAAACTATGTTCATAGCAGCATCATTCGTAATAGCCAGAACCTGAAAGCAACCTATATACCCCATAACTCAAGAATGGGTAAAGAGAATGAGGAACAATTACACAATGGAATACTACTTACTCAGAGGTAAAAAACAGTGAAATCCTAAAATTTGCAAGCAAGTGGATGGAACTAGAAACCATCCCAAGTGAGGTAACCTAGACCCAGAAAGACAAACAAGGTGTGTACTCACTCACAAGTTATTATTAGATCTAAAACGAAAGATAACTAGTCTCTACTTATTCATTTTTCATTCATTCATTCATTCACTAAATAGTCAAAATCCAGCATAATCATTTTCCGATGTCTCAGTGAACATATTGTGCAGTGTCTGCTCTGTGCCGTGCAGTATGTTTAGACTAGATATAGCTGTGATCACTCCATTACCCCAGTTTTAAAAGGGCACAGAGAGGAGCTGGGGACACAGTTGTGCTTGAAAAGCACCATGAGGAGCAAAGAAGGATTATAGGAAAGCCCAGAAGTGGTGCTAGCCTGGTTTGAGAGAAAAGGAAGGTCTTCTGGACTTAAATCTACATATAACTAAAATACATGCAAACTTTGATCACTGAAGTTTTTCAAGGCTTGTATGTTCGAAACCATTTTACATCCAGTGAGCAGTGATGAATGAGTAAAAATATGAATGAAAAAATGAATTCATTTGTGAATGAATGAATGAACACTTTCAGGAAGTTCATGGGTGTACACGCTTAATAACAGACCTAATGTGAAGCCTTGAAGTAGAAACAATTGCATTCTCACTTATCTATCTAATGCATAAGCCTATTTTTTATTATTAATTTTTAAATTATTACACAAAGAATTGGTTTGTTGTGACAGTTTAATATTTATATAGTATTATAATTTTCTCATATTCACCCTATTACCCACTCTTGCTTTCCCAAATGATACTATACCTACTTCTCTCTCCATAACAAGTCGTACAAGCATATATTTAAATATAGATTCCAAATATGAAAGAAAGCCCTTGGTACTTGTCCTTCTGCTTCTCTCCATTGCTCTCTTTTCCAGCAACTATCTTCTTCTTTCAACATCTCTTTCTTATGCCCCTCAAATAGCTTTCCTTCAACTTCCACGTCTGTCTGTCTGTCTGTCTGTCTGTCTGTCTGTCTGTCTTCCTTTCTCTCTGTTTTGTTTTGTTTTTTCAGAGGAGGAATTCTAGTGTGTTCTGAATCTGGGTTGCCTTGGTCGATGTGATTTTTCAAGTTCTGTTCATTTTCCTACAGTTGATATCACTTTGCTCTTTATTTAAACTGTCATCTAATGTATCATAAAACAACTAGATTCGGGTTACTTAGTCAGACCCTATAAATATTAGAGGCTACGTTGTTTCACCTATATTTTTTATTACATATAAGCAAGCAAATAACAGAATCTGTATTTTTCTATGTTCTTTCTTCAGTGAATCTGCTACAGTGTGTGTCCTTTTGAATTTCTGTGTAAGCACAAGCATGCAAGTATTTCTCTAGGGTCACTATTGATAAACGGACTTGCTAGACCATAAACTAGGGACTTTTTCCATTTTAGTAGACATTCCCTAAAGCAATCTGAGAAGGCAAACCATAGTGCACCCTCCTTTGTAATTCCACAGCCAGTGTTTACTCTTTTATTCATTGAAAGTCGTTTGTCTTTGCTCACTTCGTGCATTCAACGTGACTTTTCAATGACATGTCATTCTTGAATGAACATCTTTTCAAATATTTCCTAGATAGTCTCAAATCTCATTCTGAGATTTAATATCTTAAAGATAACACTTATCTTTCATCTCTTCAGATCTCCATCATCCCTTCTATTAAACAGGAGTTCTAATGCCAATCCTCCTTCATTTCCATTATAAGTTGGGATAAAGGTAAAACAGGAAGTCAAGAGGAAACGTGTATTCATGAAGTGGTTACTCTGAGTCATCCTTTATGAATTGGTATATTTATCAAACACTTCTTTACTGCACTCCCTTTGCTGGGAACCAGGCCATGTTCTGAAGATAAAATAGATAGCAAGAGCCAATCTTCTTGCTGTCCTCAGTAGAACCTAAATTTAGTCAGTGTGGTAATCGCCCTGACATGTACTTATGAACTGCTGCATTTCTTGCTATCAACACTGACATTATTACAATGTAGTAAACACCTCACAGACACCTAGTACTTTTTGTAAGTTTACCAATAAAGTCCTAGGTCATCTAATTTTTTAGATGAGGAATTAAAAACTCAGAGAGACAGTCATTAATTTAAGCTCTAGAACTAACAGACCTCAAGACGCAGCTTTTATCTATTTGCCTTCCCCCTCCCAAGAGCTGCACCTGCCTGGCAAAGCTACAGAACATAAGGTACTGGGTTTCTGAAAAAAATACAAAGTAGTATCTTGATGGATGGAGAAAGTGGATAAAAATAGTTTACTCTTAATTCCAAAAGTAACATAATAAAAAAAAAGAGAGTGGAGGGGGACAGGAAGAATCACCTTTTCAAAAAAACATTAAGTAAATGAAGAGGAGGAGGATTAAGGAGGCATAGACATTGTCAGACCAACAAGGTTTCCAGTAATCCATTGCTGAAATGCAGGATTTGGGCTGGCCCTCTTCCTGCACACGGCCTTCTCCCACATTTGCCCTACAGGATTCTGACCATACTTGCAAGTGGCACAGAGTACGAGGGTTGAGAGGTCTCTCCCCAATCCCAGAATTAGTACCATTGTTCTTAGCTCAAACTAAGCATTGTGAGTAGTGTTTTACTCTGTATCTGGAAGCTGGGTCTCATCCAGGTATGACTTCTGCTTACTAGTCCTCGGCCAAATACCCCTCAGAATGAAAAATGACTTCTAGGAATATCGGAATAAGCAAAGGGGCTCAGTAAAATTGATGAATCTTCAGGATTAGAAGTTAGAAATACTGAATGTGTCTTACCACCCTCATGATTGTGACAACACAAAGGGACCCTGTCTGATGATGAATCCCTAATCTGAATTTTTGAGTCAGTCAGCTGCAGTACTAGGCTCTAACAAAAGTGTTTCTTCACAAACATTCTTCTACAAGTTGGGAAACAGACCAACAAAAAGTGTTGGGGCACAAAGCTTTCAGATCTGACTACTGGGTTGGCGAGATGGATCAGCAGGGAAGGATGCCTATCAAAAAGCCTGACTGACTAGAGTTCAATTTCTGAAAAACACATGGTAGAAGAGAACCAACTCCCACAAGTTACCTCTGACCTCCACACATATGCAGTGGCACTGGAGTACCACATAGAGGCACACAAAGAAATAATCTAAAAATATAAAGAAATGACTGCAACATGCCTGCCTTTGTGACGGCAGCACAGTCCCAAATCTTACAGTCTTATGGGAGAACTAAAGTAAACTCAATGTAAGTACCCAAAATTAAGGTTACAATCTGAGGAATCTTTATGTGGGAGGTCACAATAGAATAGCCCACCCTTACATGGGTAATATTTGGAGCAAGAGACTAGACAGATAAACAGAGGTAAGATTATGAAGCGCTAAAAGGTTCATGTTAAAGAGTTTGGATTTATTCACTGCAAATAGAGGGACTCAACACAATATGTCAGTTGAGTTGTTCCACGGCATTGCTCTTGGTGAATGAAAGATGAAGAAAGCATGGCAGAGTCATTTAAAGACCAAGCAAAGGAACAAATCACTGAAATATATATTGAAGGTATGGACAACTAGACTTTCAGACTAACACCAAGTTATGTGGAGACTGGTGAGTGACTTTTGAATATCGGGATTAACTGCAGAATGAACAATGTCTCATTTTCTGAAACAAAGGAAGAATATATTTTAATTTAGCTTGTTATGAGGGAGCTAAACAGATTAACACTTGCTCTTTAGTCTATCATGTTAGAGATATCTAAGAATCATGTACAGAGAGACGTTCGGCTCAGAGGGCTGTGAAATATACAGGCCCTATTCATTCATAACCAGAACTGAAACCACAGACGCCATTTCTACTCACATTATGCTGAGTTTCTCTTTTAAACAGCTCCTACCCATAGCCACAGAGTTTCTGTTTCATACAATCTTATTTACCCTATGTAATTTTTAGTGAATCATTACAGACAAAATAATCTTCTTACTTCTAATAACATTTCTACCTTTTAGAGATTGCCTATATTAAACTCTTCTCTGTATAACGCAATCCTGGTGACCCCACAAGATAAATGGTTTCCTCATTTTGAAAAGATACTCAGAGAAGGTATACAACTGGCTCTTGTGTGTTCCATAGGCGAAAGATGGCTTTGCTGACTGAATGTTAGAACACCATACAATAGGACTGGCGAGATGGATCATCCATGAAAGTCTAGGCTCACAACTAAAATATACATGTAAAAAATATCAAACAATGCACATGTGTTAGTGCATATATATTTAATGGCTAAGTACAAGGTACCATGTTTAGCACTTTCAAATGTTTATTTCATTTAGTCATTTCAGAGAGTTTCTTAAATTCTTATTGTTGTTAACTATGAAGTCAAAGAAAGAAACTACTTAAAGCTAGACTTCACAGTTCATGTCTATACACCCAACACTGAGGAGATATAAGCAGTCTGATCAGGCATTTAAGGCCAGCCTAGGCTGCATAGTGAGTTCAAGGTTAGCTCTGAACACCTGTATAAGACTTCTCCTCCAAAACATAAAATAAATTTATTCATAGAATTTTGAGATAATATTTTAAAACTCTGTTCACCTGACTCTCACAGTAGCATGTAGTATTGTAGAACTGTAGTAACAACTGTATTGGTTCTCCTCAGGTGTGGTTGCCGATTAGACAGTCAAGTTCAGTTGGTATTCAGCATTATAGTAGAATAGTTACTGTTCTAGGGAGATGGATGATGGGTCTCAGTACACCAGCGGTGACTCGTGACTACACCAGTGCCAGCCCCTGTTGTGTTGGGGGAGCCTGTGGAATAAAGAGGCATGTCTGTATGCTTAGTTATGCAGATTTCCATAGATTTCAACAGGTCAGTAGCCCCACAGCACATTAATAGCTGCAATGAGAAAGGAAAAAGCGACTCTGTAGTTTTATAGAGACCATCAGTTCAAACCCTACTAGGAGTTCCTCTTCTAAAGATGCTCATGCATCTTGACTCTTCCTTGTCAAGTCTCCCACTTGTTAGAATGTTGTATTCAGTGTTTTGCTGACTTCAGATTAAAAAAAAAACAAAAATGAAGCCTTCTTTTTAATTGCATATCTCAAGCCTGACTTTCTTAAAGGAGCTCCTTGGTAAGAAATGAATTCATGAAATCAGGTGACAATGGATCTCACAGAGTTACATATTTCTCTGTGATTTTCCATCCACCCTGAGGGTAGATAGGATGAACTTGACTTGGTTATGCTGCTCAAATTCTTGATTTTTTAAAAAAACAAATAGATGAAGAGGAAAGAAAAGGAAAATGACAGCTGCCAGACCAATTACAGATGTGGAAAAGGAGGAATTTAATCTCACACTGGGCACTAGCAAAAGAAGTAGACAAAATTTGTTCAGCCTACCCTTGGAGACACTGAGAACCATGAAGGCAGGTCGAGATGGCTTTTGTTGTGACTGTTGGGACAGGAACTTCACACATCACTTTTGAGGTGCTGAATTTGGAATCATGAAATTTACCTCACAAAGCAGCCTGCAATGTGCTCCGGCGCTCCTCACTGTGGAGCCTCAGCTCCGTCCTCGGAACAGAACGGCTGGGACTCTGTGTCTTGCAAGAACATGATGCCGTATTGAGAACTGCAGAGACGTAAATGTCCATGACTCTTCCTCTTCTTTGATTTTCTTTAGATTTTCTCTTGGCCAGTCCCACACTGGAGTGTGTGTGTGAGGCAGGGACTGGAATGTTCTCACACACACAGCCTCCAAAAGAATGCAATTGCTGTGATTCAATGTTAGATTGGGGGAAACAAGAGAAAGAAAGAAAAAGAAAACATCAAGTGCATTGTAGTCAGAGTGAGATAAAGAGGGGCACAACATTTGCTAGCCTGGGATTGGTGCCCTGGATTCCAGTAGCAGCATTCTAGTACTGCTTTTTTTATGTATCTGTGGAGCTGGATCTCCATCTGTGCACTCCAGCCCCCCCTACTATAACTGAAGAACAGGTAGATAGCTCTGAAGATCATGCCTGGGTCCAGCAGTCTCTTGAAGCTTGCCTTGAGCTTAGTGGCATTGAGTAAGCTAATCTAACTGGGAGAATGAAGGAAGCAATTGAATTTCAGCAAGTCTTTCTAAAGAAAATTCTAAGCACAATGGAACTTTCAGGAAACCTAGAATCATAACTTCTCTCAAGGCTTTAAATGTCACACAATAGTAGTGCATTTTAGGTATATTCCAGGACAGACTACAAAGCTACAGAGAAACCCTGTCTCAAGAAATAAAAACAAAAAGCAAAACAAACAAAGAATGCATGTTCTGTAGTGTATCCAAAGAACCATGAGATCCATCACTAATCCTGTATTTGGTGTATCTTCGTACCTGCTAAAGGGTTCTCCTCCCATAACCTCAGTGCCCTTCCCCCGAAAGTGAGGGGATTGGGTACCAGGTGTGACTCAGTCTTCTACTCTTTCAGGAGGCATTTATGTACCACTGTCTATCAGGCGCTGAAGACTAGCCTTCTAGGAGTTTAGCTTCACTAATGTGAAAGGAGCCAATAAACAAGAGATTGCAAAACAAAGTAAAGTGTTATGTTAAAGGGTTCTTCACTCTATTCCAAGAGTTAAAGAGAAGCCCCTGTAATAGACTGCATTACTATTATTATTATTATTATTATTATTATTACTATTATTATTATTGAAGGGTCATACAGTTTAATCAGAGAATGGAGGTGAACTGCCTCCTTATGGTGATGAGGGAAGAAACAGAAAGGGGAAAGTTTGAACAGAGATGCCATAGAGGTTGAAAGGGAGTCGTTCATAATGATCCTAGACTGCTTTGCTGAAGAATCTAGACTTCATCCTGGGGACTTGGAATTACTGGGAATGGTGCTTTGGATAGCATGAAACATTGATCACATTTTGTCATAGCACATCTGTTAAGCTATATGTGCATAGTTTGTAGCGGCAGGACAGGCGGCATCAAGTGCAAATAGTAATGAAGGGAAGAGCGGTGTGGAGCTAAAGTAACACTCTGTGGCTGGTTGTAGTCAAGGAGGCTGAGGTGGAAGGTGAGAACTAGATGAGGTTAAACAAATACAGCCTCACAACCATGTAGAAGGGAGATGCGGATGTTTGGGTTTGGGAATCCATCCTACTGGTACCCTGACTAGGAATGAATATAGATACAAAGGTAAGCTTGGAGTGAGGTTAGCGGAGGAGTTACAAAATGACGTCCAGTTGCTGGCCCATGAATCAGTCAGGGACCAGCTGTAGGTCACGTTGAACTGCAACATTTCTCTCCTCTAGGAATGCAGGCAGAAATGAGGTATACAGTAAATAGTTGTGCATATGCATACACACGTATGTATGCATGATCTCCCTTCTCTGCTGTCTCTATTCTGTGTGTGTGTGTGTGTGTGTGTGTGTGTGTATCTCTGTGTTTGTGTGTGTGCGCGCGTGCGCGCCCGCGTGCGTATGTGCATGCATGCTGGGACTGAACAGACTGGACCTGTGAGACCACCAGTTTTCATCACCCACTGATTCTCAAAGTGGAGTCCAATATTCTGAAAAGGTCCCCTGGGGGGCAGTAGGGTTAATCTTCCATAGCACTAATGCCTCTAATGTTACAGGGCTCTGGCTTTGTTTGCTACCCAGGATTAATCATTCACTCATGGGCTTTAATACAAGCCAGACTCTACCTCATGCAAAGCAGTGCCCTCCACTTCCATCCTGATGGCGGTTTTCACATTCCTGCCCTCAGAGTGCAAAGCAGTTTGCCTTTTCTTTTGCCCGAGCTTCAGTGGTCTCTGGAGAAAAAGGTTGGTAACCCCCATACAAACATGTTTATCAGAAACGCCAGGAAGTAGCTGTACAGAAGAGCTTCTCATTTTTTCCTGTTTGTGATTGTGTGTGTTGGTACACCAGACTCTGCCATCAGCTGACTGTGTGACTTGGGGTTACTACTCATCCACCATGAGATCATTTGTAGGGGATGGAGTTTGACTGAGATCTTTGAGTTTTATGTAAATTGCCTGAGCTAAGCTCTTTAGATAAAAAATCAAGCACCAAATTTTTAAATCAGACTGTTTGAGATGCTTGAATCTATCTGGAAAATAGGCTACAAACTCTGAGAGTTAGAAGGAGCGCTGAAAATCATCTAGACACCATCCACAACTTACAAAAGAGTGACTGGACCCAGAAAGGCAAGGTAACTTTGTTAAAGTCACGCAGCCATTTGGTGACTGATTGGAGCATAGAACTCAGGGATCCTGACCTGCCACCCAGGTGTTTCTTTCCCTACATAGTAAGAGTGCTGGAGTCTGGCTAGACCTTGGGATTCCAAACAGAACGCAGCTCACCCTGACACCGGGGTAGCTTTCTGTGTTTGCTCAAACTGAAATCATAGAAAGCTGATGCAGTAACCTCATTGCAGCTGGGTTAGGTGAAGGGGTACATAGGAAATAAGTAAGCATATTTGGTCAAGTTCAGGGTCCATGTGAACCTCCAGAAGTCCTCATTGCAAAACAAACTCAACCTTGGAGGTTCAGGCCCCCACCTCACCCCAACAGAAATGTAACTTCCTGCTTCTAAGAACCAGGACTTACAAAGTGGCTCAGCAGAGTCTGCAGACATCAAATGGTTCTTACAAAATAGCGTTCGGATGAGTTAAGTGTAAATGAATCAGAAACATAAGGATTACATTTTCCCCAAGCACACATGGGTTTCAAAATTGAGGGGAAATGTAGCCTGCTAAGAGCACGCGGGTTTTCACCGAACCCAAAGTGTCCATGGGGATGTTGGGGGCAGAGAAGAAAGGAAAGCCCAGCCCCCAAATGGTTTTAGATGTGGTGCCAAATTCAAAAATGCTGTTGGGCTCGCCCTCTGCCAGTAATAAAATTGCTGGCCACCCAGAAAGGCTGCAGGAGGAGAAAGGAGATTGCTTTCCCCACCGGCTTCCAGCCCTCAGTAACTCCTCTGTGCCGCTCCATCACCAGCTGTCACTGGGTCGCTGTGCTGTACTGGCTGGCCCCAACTTGGCCTCGATTTTCACACCATACTGCATGCCTTGTTTACATCCAACTATATCTGGTGTTTGGGCTCCCAGAGTCCTTGGCTATCAAGTAGCTTGTCACAAGCCTCTGCTCTATAATCAAGTGACCTGTCCATCACCAGCAAATGACTGGGGGGAGATTGTCACATACCTTCTTTGGTTGCCATCAGAGAAAAAAAAGTGAAGGACCCTTGGGAATGCTTTCCTCTCTTTCACTTTAATGCTATCCAGGTGTGGAGTTTCCCCCAGAGTGGTAAATATACTCCATTCAGATCTCAGCATGACACAAATAACCCGGAAAAATCACAGGATGCCTGTCACCTTATGACAGGATCTTAAGCTCGGGGTCTTTTATAATTTCCACATTTTCTCTCCTTTCTTTTCCTCATGTTTTATTTCATTGCACCAAGAAAGTAAGAAAATTATTTCAATTGGTGGTAAAAGATAATTAAAACAAAATAACAAAGGCCTTGGCTGCAAACTGTTAGTTTTATTAAATTTGCTACTGGGCTTTAAATTGGTACCAGGGCAAAGCTTTGGACAATTATATCAAAGACTGCTGGAATTAATCAGTTGTGTGTATATATTTGTTTGCTCTTTTCTGGGTCTTACATGAACTAAGAACAGCTTTGTCAATAGGAATAAAGTGAGTTTTGTCTTACCTGTATGAGCGATTCTACCCTGGTTCCAATGGGACATCATCCAAATGCTCAATAGAGTCACAGCTCGGGACATCTCTTTCTTCATTTGTTGAATTCAGGGTATGCACTGGAGGCTACAGTGATCACCAGGAAGAACAGGGTGGTAGCTATTGCAAAACAATCGTTGTTAGCAACAAGACCTCAGTAAAGAGTAAGGAGAGACTTGTGTAAAAAGACTGGTGTCTTCCATGTACCTGGACTGAGAGAAGAAAAGATGGATGGAGGGAGGGAGACCCTAGAGCAGTACAAAGGAGAGATGCTGAGCTTATGTCTCAACTATTAGACGAAATCTGTGTTTTGAGTTTGATAACTGTAGTTGGGAAGAAACTTGGGCAAACACTACACCCAGCCGTGTTTTACTATAATGGAAACCACTGCCCATGACTGACGAATCCCTCATTGACTGTACACTCTGACTTGACCATTGTAGTAAAGGCTTCCTCATCCTGTGGCTAATCTGATAGCTCAGTCTAAATGTACTGTTCTTTATCTTAAAAGATTTCCCTGGGCTTTGCTGTAGGTCATTCCTGCTGCTCAGAATATCATAGTCCTTATTGACGTCTTCTATTCTGTCTCAATGTACTGTTTCAAACCATTTGTTTGGTAGACACTTGTGGACAGCTGCTAGAAACTAAGATCTAACTACAGTGGTCAGTGTGTCCTCTAACTTCAGCAAGTAAACAGACATTCAATATGATATATAGAAAGTGGTTGCTTAAAAAAAAAAAAGAGTACAAGAAACTAAAGATTTATACCAGGAAACCAACTTAATCCTGGTGTCGAAAAGAAGTCTATCTAACCCTCTCCATGTTCATGTGCATGGCTGAGTCCTGCTCTGGGTTAACCATTTTCCAGCTGTACAGTGTAGTTCAATGACTTTCAACTTAGCTTATCTCCAGCTTTGCTCTGTGAACTATTTGAAGTCAATGACAGCATCTCACTTAGTGTTATTCATCAGTCCTAAACTCCATGTTTTTTAATTGAATGAAAACAAACTGAATAGAAAGACTTATTTGTCCAATATCATAGCAGTGTTAATGACAGAATCTTGGGCACTTTTTTTTTTTTGCCAGTTCATCCAGTACTGGCTTGTTGGACTGCTTTTAAGATATTCCTCACAATGAGGGTACTTTACACCAAATCTTTGACAAACAACCAATAAAAAAAAAAAAAAAAAAAAAAAAAAAAAAAAAAAAAAAACGCCTCACCAATAAAAAATAAGATAAAGGACTTCCCAACCGGAAATAGAAATGGAACTTTCCTTTAACAATTCACATGAGGCTCACACTGAAATTAAAAACACTGTATGACAGTCACTCATGAAAACCCCGAGTGTACCTTTATTGTCTGAGTGTCAAGAAAGACTTTCTTTGGATAGACGACTCATGTCTTCAAGGTCATTCCATGAGGTATGGTATGCTATTCCAAATTTTAGCTCTCTTAAAATGCAGTAGGATATGACAATATCTTCTACTCAGTAGGGAACATTTGCTTTCTCCCCAAGCCAGATGTCTATTCTGTTACGAAAGGCAAATATCATTAAGTCATTGCTAGAAAAGCCAAGTCTCTTGTTCTTTTGACTTAAACTCTAACCTTTCTGCAGTCAGGTGAGCAGAGTGCACTTCTTTGTGAGAACTCACCCAGGATGCTCCCCTTATGATCCCAGGTGATAGAAATCTTCTTTATGCAGCCTCTAGACTTTTTATATAGCACTAAATATGACCATTTTAATGCTAACCCTTCTGTTAATCTGTGTTGCAGATCTCTAAAGCACTGGACAGTCATAAAGCAGAGCATGAACAGTCTTTAAATGTTGTAATGTTCTGAACTTTATTGTCCACTAATGCATGGCTTACTTATGTATGTTTTCCTAAGAAGTCAGCTAGAACATGTGAACAAATTTAAGGAGGCTATAACCCCAAATCAACTGTTTAATTCAGATATTTCTTTTGAATTTCTCTCTCCTTAGTTCTTAGCTACCCCTAGCCTCAGTGGAAAATTACAAAGTTCATTAAGATACAATGGTAAACTAAAAAATTTTTAACTACACAATAGTAATTGTTCTTTTAAATGTGTTCTTTTTAATATGATAAACTATGTGTTTCTACATTTACAAATATATATACATATATATACATATATATTTAAAATTTCCCCATGTATTAGACAACAGAACATATCTCAGCAAACAATAAGGTACTGGTATCTTATAGAAGATGATATTTTTAAAAGTTTATTTTTATCATGTGATTTCTGTTAGACCACATACAAAGAATCAAATAAATAAATAAAAAGATTATAAAACTTTCAATTGGTAAAATTTATAACTAAACAGCAATAATTTAATATATGATATTACCAAACAGAACTCTGTAGTGTATCAACATCTGCAAACTCATGGGAAAACACATTATTATAGATAGATTATTACATTATTCTAGCTGGATTATTCTAGAATGAAAGATGAATTTAGTATTACATCATCTGCTATTGGTAATCTAAATTATTAAATTAGTTTATAGTTATCAAATAATTAAAAATTACTAAATTTTGAATTGGAGTTATTTGTTAGATATAGAAATAGTCGAACAAAAACAAATAAACAAACAAATAAACAAAAAAGAGTGCTCATCTTAGCAAGTCTGAAGCCCTGGTTTGATCCCCAGCACCACAAATACATATATTTATACATATTTATATATGATAAGCATCATTTTAAAAACAAAGTGTCAAATCAAATCCAGAATGCCCAGCCTGTCCTTGATTCCATGTGGACAGGAACAGAAATGAAGAGACAGGGCTACCGATGTAGCTTGCTAAAAGAATTGCTTCCTTAGTTGTGCAAGGCCCTGAGTCCAAACAACAAAGCTGACTCTCTTCTTCTGCTGAGACTACAAAGCCAACATGTTATTGGAATTAATGAAATAGTCTTTGAAGGCTTCTAAACAGGTCTTAATTATATCTTAATTTTTATAACCCCCAGAGAATTATAATACATATAGATTTCTGTGTGTAGAGAGACAGAGACACAATAATTATAGCACTGACATCCAAAACATATCTAGTTAGGGGTGTATTCCTAATAAGCAAAATTACCACATTTTTTGTCAAAAAAAAAAAGCCTTAAAATGTTACATGAAAGAATGCTTAAGCTGGAGCACACCTTTAATCCAAGCACTGGGGAAGCAGAAACTTGAGGATCTCTGTGAGTTCAAGGCCAGCCTGGTCTACAGAGTGAGCTCCAGGACAGGCTCCAAAGCTACACAGAGAAATCCTAATGAGCTATGAGATTATTTGTTTTTTAAAAGAGTACTTAAATATATGAAATGTTATGTTATATGAGTTAACGTGAGGATTTAAATCAGAAAGACATCCTTTCTCCCCCAAAACCTCTATGTGTTTGATAAAATAGGAATAAACTTCTACTAGAAATTAAAAAACAAATAATCTTATAGCTCATTAAAAGAGCAAATAATCTTTTGAAAGATAAAACAAAGTATAAAATGGACTTGTAATACAAATCAAGATTTATATGTAGATATGGAGATTAAGGAAGATTGTTACTGACAGTATGATAGCAAAATTAGACTCAAGTGTTAAGAAAAGGGTTCAGTAAGTAATGTGCCTTCTGTGCAAGTGTGGAAGGCTTGAGGTCACACTCCTGACGTCCACAAATAGCCAGGCATGCTAGTGTGCTGAGGAGGCTGAGATGGGGGAACTCTAGGGCCTTGCTGAGTAACCATTCTGGATAAAACAGCACACTCTAGATTCAATGAGAAACTCTTTGTCAAAACTAAGGGGGAGCAGCAAGTGAAGAAGATTATCTGAGGCTGACCCTTGGCCTCTACGGGGGAGGCACATTTGTCATGGGTATTCACATGCACACACACCCACAATAAACAAATAAATGAATACATAAATAAATAAGGCCAATGTAATGGGATAATTCATACGTAAATATGTGTAAAAAACGAACTATTTGCTAATTAAATGTCATTAGAGAGCTAGAGAGATGGTTCAGTGGCTAAGAGCACCTACTTACTGAATTCAACTCCTATCAGCCATGTTGAGCAACTCACAACCACCTTCACCTGCAATGCCTACTTTGGAGTCTGTGGGTACCTGCCCACACACATGCTCACAGATACTCATACCCCAACACAGACACACACATAGGTACATCATTTAAAAGAAAAAAACTGTTTTTAAATTAAAGAAGCTATCGTATGATACTGGAGCACAAATCATGAAAGGAACAAAAATCACTGTCCAATGAAACAGCATAAGCAGAGTACAGAGTAGGGTAAAAACTTTAAAAATGGCATTTTCAACGTCATCACTTAGAAATAGTTCCTATCTGGTGTGTGTCAACACTGCACATCAATGCAGAAAGAGCCTGACTTTGGAAAAGGATGAACAGGCAATCTAGGGGCCTACAAATGTTTGAGGCCAACCATTATATAAAAAGATACTCTGGTTTATTAGCAATGAAGCAACAACAAAATAATACAATAATTAAATATAATTTAATAACTAGCCGATTGGCAAAAAACTAAATATTTGGCAGAACTGAGTGCTGGCAAAGACTGAGGCAAGGGGAAGTCTGTTGGTAGACTTGCTAATTGGTGTAACCTTTGGGGAGAACAATTTGGCAACATGTAATAAGTTTGAAAATGCAAGTACTCTCTGCCTAATAATGCTATTGTTCGGTGTATTTCTTTCAGAAAACTCTTGTTCTGTGTCCACAGGAATGTGAACACCATTGTTTAAAGCAACATTGCTGAAAACAACAAACAAATGTTTTAAATAGCAATGATATTAAAAGACTAAACCTAGGTTCCCATTCTATATAGAATGGCCACTGAAAGTGTGTCTTATGGTTCTGAAAATGATGAACAGAATCTACTTGTACCAGTGGGGATAATCCCAAAACAATGTGAATGTACAAAAAAAGCTACACAAAGATGAATATAATATCAAATCCTCTGCTGGGCAGTGGTGGTGCACGCCTTTAATGCCAATTTTCAGGAAGGCAAAGATAGGCGTATCTCTGTGAGTTCTAGGCCAGCCTGGTCTACAGTGTGAGTTTTAAGACAGCCAGAAATACACAGAGAAACTCTGTCTTGAGAAACCTAAGTAAATAAATAAGTAAATATAAAAATATAAACTCCTCGAGATTTAAGATATGTAAACTAGTGCTTATATACTAAGTAAAAATTGATATAAAGCAAATGAGTATAAAAATAAAATGTAGCCCAATGTAACATTTGACAGAAGAGGAAGTTTTGTACATTTGTTGGTTTCTCCACACTTTTCTGTATAATTGATATGTCTTCTAATTAAGACAGATGTAAGGGTTTCTGTGAAGCTCTGGCACTTTTTCCCAGACCTGAAAAATGATTGTTTCCTTCCTTCCCCATTCTTGGCTCCAAGCTGGTATCTGAAGTGCCTAGGCATTGCCTACTGAATCTTAGCCCTAGGCTGGACCAGGATGTTTGGGATCTTCCTGAGCCAGAAGCAGCCTAGGTGGTCTTGTCATCATATCTTCCAGCTCAGACAGTCTGGGTGGTAGGCCTTGACCTACACCCGTTCTTAGTACAGAATTTTAACAATAGTGGCAACTTCTAACCTGTATAAAAGTCCAAGCCATGAAGACTGAAAAGCACATTCTTCATTAGCTTATAGCTATAGCTTGACGATCCTAGCATTGCCCTTCTCTCCAAATCTACCTTGTAGATGAATAGATGGATGCTCAGGGAAGTATTGGCTTCCCATGGCACCAAGTCAGTGATAGTATTTAAAAGAGAGTGTGTGTCTTCTGATTTCTATATCTTTCCACTTGGACTTCATATGTAAACCTTTCTAGTTTGCAGATTCTGACTTTTGATTTCCTGTCTGTTGTATTTAATACCTGGGACTGTCTGTAACTAAAATAAACACTGTCTTGGGACATGGTTATACAAAACTTGTTCAAGTTTCTGTCCATTGCAAAAGCTATGGGCAGGTAGTTTATTCTATCCTTAATGGGCTAGTTTCTTCACCTGAAAAGGTATAATAATACAATTGCTCAAGGAATATTTGCTCTGATTGAAACTGTAAGTACAAATGCCAGGCAAGGGGGAAACAAGTTGAAACTATAGTTGCAGTCGTTTATTTAGAATATAGCGAATGAAAAGAAACAAAATAAAACTTGAAAACAGAGACCATCTTGCGACACTATGGTACAGAATGCTGTGGTAAGGAGACAGTAGGGTATTGATAAAGAATAATCAAGGGGCTCAGAAGTTTCCCGAAAGAAACAAAGTAGGGCAGTACCATAGTGTAAA
This sequence comes from Myodes glareolus, assembly GCF_982192425.1. Lineage (NCBI taxonomy): Eukaryota > Metazoa > Chordata > Mammalia > Rodentia > Cricetidae > Myodes > Myodes glareolus. The sequence continues at coordinate 125,689,526 of NC_142028.1, read as the reverse complement.
AGGGTCTGTCTTCTAGTCCTCCTATCCTGCTTCTGTATTTTTTATTTCACGTTGTCATGGAAGTATGGAACAACAGTAACAAACCCTAATTCAAAACTCAGGCTCCAGGAATTGTAACGGTTTGATTTCCTATAGGTTTCTATAATTTGTAATTGACCCATCATAATATTAGCTATAGATCAATAATTTTAAATATGCATTTGAAAATGAATATCTCAGTGTTTAAACCTAAGGGTGTTTAGACATCTTCTGGGTTTTATATTCTTTTCTTAACTTTTATTCTATATTTATTTGTTTATTTTACATCCTGACTGCAGTTTCCCCTCCCTCCTCTCCCACCTCCCCTCTGTCCCGTCTTAATCCACTCCTCCTCTTCTGTTCAGAAAAAGGCAGGCCTCCCATGATACCAGCAAAACACGGCATTTCAAGGTATAGGACTAAGCACCTCCACTTGTATTAAAGCTGGGCAAAGCAACCCACTATGAAGAATAGAGTCCCAAAGGCCAGTAAAAGAGTCAGAGACAGACCATGCTCCCACTGCTAGGAATCCCACAAAATCCAGCTACTCAACTGTTCTATATATGCAGAGGGACTAAGTTTTTTTTTATATTCTTAATATAATTATGTCAAAATCTATCCAAGTTTCATGTGTGTTTATACTGTGTATTTGAGATATATTTCAATATAAGTTGGCATACACATTTATAAACACACATACTCACAGAGAGAGACAGATTATCAGTTAATAACCCAGTTGGGTCTATTATTCACTAGGTAGCTTGGACTAACCTTGAAATTGTGGCAATCTTGTCTCAGTCTTTCAGTCGCTGGGATTATACATGTGAGCTACCACACCCAGCTTAATAATCACATTTCTAAGGACTACTGAGGAAATCATAACAATGAGAAATGAAAGCGTTTCTGCAATAATTGAGAATGTAAACCTTAGGCAGACATGTCATTTGAGACATTTGTACAGATGCAATGACTAAGTTTTGGTATGCAAAGTAGCCAAAAAACAGTTCCTCAGTATTAGCTAAATAATCCATCATATGAGAAATTATTAGCTAGAAATGCAAAAGTAATCAAAGACTTTGAAAACTGATGATAAAATATTAATGAAGATTAATGCATTTTAATGATAAATTTAAAGTAGTATTCCAAATTCTGCAAAAAAAATCAAAAGTGATCAAAATAAAATAATCACATTTTAGATGAAATCTGAACATTTTAGTTTTGAAAAAGAAAGGAAATGGGGGAGGAGAGGAAAGGTTTCAGTTTAGCAGCAAGCTGCAGGATGCAGTGGAAGCCTCTGGAAAGGCAGAAGACAAGGCTACTAGAAGTGAGGATGTGGGGAGGGGGGCTGAGTGCAGCTGAAAGCAAGGATGAACACCCGCCTACTGCTTTTAGAGCAGTTGTAGGAAAGAGTCTAACCTCTACCAAACCAGCAAATTCTTCAGCCCTCAGCAATTTGTCTTTCTTTTTTCCACAGAAACAGGAATATATTTAATAACACAGAAATATGGATTTTAGATGGCTAAAACCATAAATGCTATGTATATTTAATCATTTATCTCTATTATTCCATTTAACTCTCTCAAAAGTAAAAATTGGTTCTAAATGTGATTATACTCTTTACATACAGTGAAAATTAATACAGGTGGGATTTACCATTTTATTAGGTATCAGACTGTGGATTTAAGAGTCCCAAATATTCTTTCTGTCAGTACCTATATTCTCTTTTATTCTGTTTAAACAAAAGGGAGGGCTTTAACTTTAACATAGTAAAATTGCGTATAACAAAAGATGGATGCCCCAATGGTACAGAAGAACTTTGGGTGACTGTCCAGGCAGTGAGATGTCTCTGTCAATTCTAGAGCTTTAGAAGTTGTTTACAGCGCACTTCCTGTTTCCTTAGGTAATATTATATCCTTCTGGAGTCCTTGATGGAGTGGAAGAATTTATAGTTATAGTTTTCCTTAGTTAAGATAAAGTAGATATAAATACTGTAACCAGTTTGTCTTTCAAAACGAAAACTATCTAAGTTCTTAAGAACTTGTGTTTGACATTAATTTTAAGGTAAATTAAAGTGTAGTTTTATTACAAGAGATCTACAGTCATTTTAGTACCAGTTGTACACCTCCCCCTTCACCTTTGTATTGAAGGAATGATTCAAGTTTCCGCATCCCCATCTGGGAACTTACGATATTAGCCCCTGACTCTGGTAGTTGCTACTAGGCTTCAAAGAGATGACGTAAGAAGCAGAAACACAGCTGAGAGAATAGCTATGAAAATGTCTCCATGAATTGATGTTCACAGTGATGCTATGTGGGTCACTGGGTAGAAGTCATTAGGAGGCAGCTTTTACCAGAGGGTAGAGAAAGACCAGAAAGACGTGGCTTGTAAAATTCTCATAATGTTGGCAAGGGTCACCTTGAAAAAGAGTGAAGTCTTTGGCACTGCATGTTTTCCAAATAAATGATGCCTTACAAGATGGACTGGCCACGACTGTGCAAAACAAAAGGCAGATGGTAGGCCCATATTCATGAATTCACCTCAACAGGGTTACATGTATAACCTGACTCTTCACCCCAAACCTCATTAAAGAGCCCATAGGATAGTTTCACTCACTGGGAACATTGCTAGTCAGTTGTTGATAATAACAGCTCAGCCTTTCCTGGGGATTCATCAGGACTAGGTACACAGGGACACTGTTGGTGTCTCACATTCAAGCTGTAGGAAAATACTATGAGGCCAGGTTTTGAATTAATTTGAAATAGGCTCAGAGACATGAAAAAAATATCCCATGGCTTTCTGGCTAAATGTGATAAAAACCAGGACACAAAAACATGCTTGCTTCCCTACAAGTTGGTGATTGCTGAGGCATCGGAGGACACGGCATGAAGATGCTCCAAGAAATGCCAAGGTAGAGCTAGAAGGAAAACATCCTATCGTATTAAATATTTCAGCTACAAATAATTTATCATATCACACGCACACACACACACAAGAGGCATGTACATGAAAAACAAGTTGAGAAACACTGCTCACTTTGGCAAGCTTTTTGGCAGAAGGACCCCATCTGTTCGGACCTTGAATAAACGCCCTCTGTTGCCCAGGATGGAGCCTGAAGTAAAGTTCTTATTTTATTCCAAAACTTTGTCATATTTTTAATGTACCTCCATATTTTAGAGTTAGGTGAATTTTCAGTAGAATTCATGTCATATTCATCTCATGCCTTTATGTTCTCCTTAGACGCTCCCTCTGTCCCCTCTTTTACTTTTGGAAGAGTCACTCATTAGTCGAGGTATAAATAGAGAGTCAATAAAAGGGATCATCTAGTGATGTCATTCTGGGAGTTTTCAATGCAACCATCATTTATCTACGCAATATCCCAAGATATTTCTTCACTCTCCCACTAGGTGTTCATCACCAGAGCTCTTGTACAATCCCTAAGGGTGTTTGGTTTAGCTGCTTCAGTGCTGCTAAGACAAACTCCCTTGGGGGATAGTGTGTCTATTGTTTCCCCAGTGCTGTGTTACTCACAAGAATCTTCCTTTGCTCACAAACTCTTAACTGTGACTACACTGAGTGTCAGGAACACTTCCTTGTCCGTTGGCCATGCACCTGTCATCTTGTTGGCTTTATCCAAACAGCTTCAGCCTTCACAGCAGCAGAAATAACAGATGCGCAGGGAGATCCTGAGATTTCCTGACATAGTCTTTCCATTTATAAATTCTGCCTCCTTTCATGCTGGAATCTCCTTATTAACCTTTCATGATTTTCCCCATGGGACATTTTTTTTTATCTTAAGAAATGAGTAATTGATAACACATAAGTCAATGCAAATAAAAAATAACAAATCCCTTTGAATACTGTCTATCAGAAAATGTGAGTGGAGATGTGGTCATGTAGAATTGACACAAACGTGCTTTTGTATTAGAGGAGAATTGGCGGTAGCCAGGTTCCTGGTGAGGAAGCCTGGACAGGCCTGGATGTCTTAAGCCAGAGGAGAGATGCAGTTTTGGCATGTTGGAAATCTGGCAGGTACCAGGCTCCGGAACTGTTATTCTAGTACTAGATCCTTCTCTTCAAGAGACATGGTTATTAAGGTTAAAGGAAGCAAAATATAAGCTATTACTCAACTGCATGCAGTTGGAAACAATTGGCTTAACTTCTCTATGCCTCATATTCATCATCTATAAAAACAACATTAAATATGAGTTACCACGTAGAGTTGTCTTGATTCTCAAATAAGCAAATACATAGCAAGTGCATAGCCTAAGGCCAAGATTCAATTAATGAATGCTACTGTTATTTAAGTAATGAGTCAGAGTCATGGCTAGGAATGTGGGGAGAAAAGGCTAGTCTCTAATAACCCTGTGTAAGGAAGAGGCCATCTCGTACTCAGTGGGGTTTCTGCGCACAGGTCTTCAAAGGCGACAAGCTGGAGCTCCCTCCACTTGCTGTGTTCTTACCTGTCTAGTCTTTTACCAGGATCTCTTCTTCCCACACTCTCTGAATGCATGGATCCCATCCTAGCTGCTACTCTTCTGCAAGGATTGCTATGAAGTTCAAAGTCCAAAGCACTTAGGACTACACAGCTCTCCATCTGGTAAAGGCTGTTTTTATTGGTGTACAATATAATGCACTCCATTGTGCTTAACAAAGAAGCTTAAGCCAGTGCATAATACAGATTACTGTATTACTAAATGTGTCTTTGATTAAAAAAAAAGAACAAGACTGAATACTCAAAGGAATCAATATTTCCTTCTCTGCCTATCAGCCCCAAACACTGTATTTGTTCTAACTAACGAGTTCCTCTGCATTTTCCAGGGATCTGAAACTTGGCAGTGTGTACCAGTACCAGATTATCACCATTTCAGGAACCAAAGAGAGTGAGCCATCACCGGCTGCCATATACACCCATGGAAGCGGGTACTGTGGTGATGGCATTATCCAGAAGTAAGTAGCTTCACCCATTGAAAAAGGAGGCTTGGGGAAATGGTACTTAGGTCAAGAGATGAACAAGGGGCTTGACTAGGAGATGCTTCCCTATGCATACACTCTGAGGCACTGGAGCTCCCCAGCAACCTGCTAGATGGCCTTTAAGCCATCTGCTGGCTTTGGAAGAAAATTCAATGGCTGCTTTCTGGGGTCATACACATTTCTCAGTTGTATAATACACGACTTAGCCAGAGATACCAATGTGCATTTCCTACCCTCTGCTTTCAGTATTGGTTGTTTTTTAAACCAAAGGCTTGTGTAACCACTGTCCATCTTAAATAAATTCTTTAAAAGAAATCTGAAAAAAACTTTATTTAAACGAGGCATGGGTATGAATGCAATCCCAGCACTTGGGACGCAAAGGAAGGCAGATCTTGGAGTTAAAAGTGAGCCGGCTTTACAGAGCCAGTTCCAGGACAACCAGGGCTACAAAGAGAGACCATCTTGGGAAAAAAAATCAAAACTTTTTTTTTCTTAAAGTTATATTTAAATTTAATCACACACACACACACACACACACAATCATTTGAAGTGGCAAGACCCACCCAATTTCTAATCTGGATCATTGATGTGGGATGATCCACCTTTAATCTGGACCACACCCAATATCCTCTTTAAAGTGGAATTTTGTTCACCTAGTTTCTCTACTTAAAATGTATTCAAAGATTTCCTTTTATATTAAATATGATAATATTTGAAAAATTATGTTTCTTTGTTAAAACTGCAATGACCAATTCAGAAATTATGCCAAAAGCTCAGAAATATAAGAGTATTGTAAGAAAAAATATTGAAACTGTAAGCACTAAACAATATTCCAGAATGAGTAGAGACCTGAAAATAAATACACTGGGGTCAATAAATCAAGAAATGTAGAGATTTCAGTCCAGCTAGAAATTACGATGACAAAATATCAAATTGTATGCAAAAAGCAATATATCTTGTAGTCTGTACAGTCTGTTAATTGCCTAGTCCTTGGGGCAGGATGTATGCATCTGCCAAACAGAAGCAAGAAGTCATGGAACTTCACCACCATCAACTTCTGGTCGATTTTCTTCTAAAATATGCACAAAACAATCAGATGCTGGTACAAAATGGACGTCTTCTTTTTCCTATATAAATGAAGATAAGACCAAGCACCATTCCAAATTAAGCTTGTTATTGCTTCCATTGCTAGCATATTTATTTGCAAGGGACACTATCACTAAAATCTAAAACAATTGGCAGGTTTAATCACATGCCTTACGTGTGAGATGGCAAAATAAGCTATGGGCAAATTCCTTCATTAAATGCACTGTTGGATGTCATGTAATATTTTTGCAACTAGGGATTGCAATTGCTATTCCGGCTGGGGGATGGGTAATGTGAAGAGTGCGTTTGCTTCAGGGCTGATGAAAGCACTGGTGTGCAGCCTAGGAATTGCTCTCAGGTATGGCACACACATGAAACGAGAGCACTCGATGTCCGCGGCCTGTGACTGTCACTAACAGTGATGCTAGAGGGGAGAGCAGTTTGACTCGTCACTGGTGACTGTGTGGGAGGTGACAGAAACTGGAAACCTCTACACTGGGAAGAGAGGAACAGCTAGGACTAGATCTGTGCTTGTGAAGGGAAAAGCAGTTTATACTCAAAAATTCACTCAAAAAAACAAAAAACAAAAAAACAAAACAAAAAACCAAAATCATAAGTATTTGATAGCAATATGCTGTCATTTTCTAAGATTTATTTCTGTTGTATGAGTATGTGTGCCCCTGTGTACGTCCCTGTGTGTGTGGTGTGTGTGTGTGTTCCCGTCCGTGTGTGTGTGTGTCCACCACATACATGCCTGATGTCTGCAGAGAGTCTAGACAAAAGTGATGTCTCATTTGGAGCTAGAGGCAGTTGTGAACTGCCTGATGTGGATGCTGAGAACTGAACCTGACATATTCAGAACAGAGAGGCTGTTTCCACTGGCATAGATCTTGCTCCTGACATGCTTGAAGGCCTAAGTTAGATATCTATAAATCTAGTATGATAGCACAAACCTGCACTGGGGTTGGGGGGCCCAGAGACAGGAGAGTCAGAAATTCAAGATCATCTTCAGAAATTCAGAAAGTCTGAGGCCAGACTGACCTCATCACAAAAAAAAAAAAAAATTAACAATTCTGTTTATTTAAACAAAAAAAGTTGACATAGAATATGTCAAAGTTATATTAACTGGGAAAAATATAGCTTCTATTAAAAAGCATTTTAGCTCTTCTGAAATAAAGACCCATGTAAAAGTTGTGTTTCCAGGAGTACCAGCGTGGCCCGGCAGATAAAAGGAATTGCCAAACAAGCCCTGAAAACCTGACTTTACCTTGAGTCCCAAAACCTACATAAAAGTAGGAGAGAACCAACTACACTAATCCACACGTAATAATATTAATAAAAATAATACATTATAATTAATGTTTAAATAGTTGCATTTCCATGATTAATTCAGACTTTTGATACACAAAAATTTGTACTCAATTTGTATTATTTTTGAGAGAAGTATATATTTGAATTTTTCTCTGATATCCTTGAAAGTATTAGTTAAGCCATTTTAAAATAAGTAATATCTAAATTGAAGGAAACAGATACAGTCAGTGATTATTTGCATAATTTCCCGTGGTTTACTGAAACATGCATCTCAAGGATGTATATTTGTGCCCTGAAAGACCTGTATCACAACCATTTAAAAACAGAATTATCAATAGTAGTATTGAAGATAGAAGAATTTTTAAGTCTTGAATTATGACACAAATCACCTGGTTGCTAAGAACTGGACTTCATGAATACAGTCAGAGGGGGAAACCTATGATATGCTGTGGGTATTTTAGGTCTGTATTAAGTAAAGAAAAAAGCAGCGACAGAACATGGAGGGCAACAAAACAGGGAGAGAAGACCCAGTTATTGATTCCTCCTACACTGAGATGTCAGCTCTAAGCTTTGGAAAGCCTGTGCTTGATGGAACACTGATCTCAGAGTCACCCGGGAGGAAGTGTCAAGATCGCATAACTTATCCAGGGTACCCACATTAAAGGCATTCCTAAGAACCCACCACTGTAACTTCAAATTTTCCAACTCACCACTGTCTTAGTTAGGGTTCTACTGCTGTGAAGAGACACCATAACCACAGCAACACTTATAAAGGAAAACATTGCATTAGGGCTGGCTTGCAAGTCAGAGGTTTAGCCCATGGCCATCACGGCAGGAAGCATGGCAGCGTGACCGCAGACAAGGGGTTGGAGCAGGTTATGAGTCCTACATCTGAAGCAGCCAGCAACAGAAAGAGAGATAGACTCTGAGTCTAACTTAAGCATTAGAAAACCAAAGCCCTCCCCATGGATACACTTCTTCCACAAGGCCACACCTCCTAATCTCTCTCAAATGACCACACTTTGAAATATAGGAGCCTATAGGAGCCATTCATATCCAAACCATCATAATCAAAAAGAATTTCTCCAGATTTTGAGCCTTAATTTCTAGCTCAGTCTGTCTATATTGTAAACACATGCAGCTGCATTTACAGAATAGGACAAGGAATGTAAGCCTTTTTGGTGGCCTGAAAGTATCCTCGTCAAAATAACTTAAAGCATCACCAATAATAAAAACAACAATAGATTTTATAATTTGTTTACTTAGAATCAGAACCCTGCATAGATATCAAATATTTGGGTTACCTTTAGTAAAATGGAGTAACTACTTGTACATGCTTTGCAGAAAAATGAATCTGATTTAAAAATGACCTAGCAAGGAAGGAGGAAGGAAGCTCCAGCTTAGATGGAGATAAGGTAGTGGGCAGAGAAGAGTGGGCAGAGTGCTCAGCAGGGAAAGTCACTTTGCCAGACTTGACTTTCTGGCTTCCTTCCCCTGAACCCACATGGTGGAAGCAGAAAATGCATTTCCCTAAGTTGCCCTTTGATCTCCACAAAAGCACCTCAGCACACATGCAAACACACTAAATGAATGAATGTGATTTAAAATAAACAGAAAGAACAGGCCCAACACTCACAAAGAGGTAAGCACTCTGTTGTGAAGGACACATAGCAATGGATTCTCCCAACTTCACATGGTGTGGGATGAAAAGACTGGTTGGATGCTGTGATCCTAAGGCTGTATGGGAACATCCGTCAAGCTTCCACACATAGGAGACCCTACGTTACAGCATTATGTTCTTGTGTCCTTGTGTTCTGCTATCATGCAGGAATGGACCCATTATCATACCCTGTAGTAAAATAACACACAAAAATATTAAAGTCCATTTCTCAAGCATTCACTCATCTTAAAAAGTAGAACAAACATTTGTACTAATGATCTGATTGTCATCAGAATTCATCTCTTTATTTTAATGTGAGAAGAGAAGGTTACCAAACTGGACAGTAGAGGGGTAGTTGTATGCCGTCTCCCTCATCCCAAACACTGGGCACTGTACCTCTCAGATGAGGCAGACTCTGCCTCCTCCTTTGGCATGTCACAACCTACTACAGGAACTCGGGTATTAGGCAAAGGTAGTCGGTTCTGTGATAGATGAAGCAAAATGTCCGTAACACAGAAAATGATGCCTGCCCACTCCAGTCTAACAGGTCAAAGGAGGTTTCTCAAAACTGCTCTAGCTAAGGAAAGACCCACCATGCCTAGAAGATGTTTGTAGTGACCCCAAATGTTTTGCTTAAGACAATAGAATGAGCTGATCAGGGGATGATGGAAGGTAAACTGGAAATTTTGCTCGTGAATTAGGAAACTAGGATTTAGGGGGAGGATGTCTCCCTACATAACACGTGGGAAAAAACCAGGAAGCTGAAGGTCATTTGTGATTTCAAGCCTGTGAAAGTCACTAACAGAGAATGCTGAAGACAGTTATGAGTACAACCCTTGTAGCTCATGGCTTTTCAGACAGGAGAGAACTTGGGTGGCTCCTTAGAGAGTGTTACAATGTCCTGGGTCATCTTAAAGAGTGATTGCTAGGCCCTATTCTGCTATTCCGACACCTCCTAAAGACAACAAACATTGCCCGGTGTTAATTGCCCCTGGTAAAAGGAAAAGTCTGAGAGACCTGTTTCCTGCTGTGACAGTTCCCAGCTGGTCTCTGAGAAGGGAAGGACAGCTGCCACACACTCTACAGAGACCTCCCAAGGCAAAGAAGGAATGGGAACTGAATCTTTTAGCATCTGCTAGGTGCTATCCAGCTTGCTAGACAATTTAAGTCATGTTTCAGTTTCTATACCCAACTCCTAGAAGAAGGCTTAACTATTTCCATCATAACCCATGAGGAAACAAGAGTGGGCATCTAGCAGTACCACCACACAATACATATTTCAGGGCTGAGGGACTTGTTCTAAACTGTCCAACATAGTAGACGCTGGCCACATGCTGTAGGTGATTATTTGACAAGAGGCTACTGTGTCTGAAGAACGAAATCCTAGTTGTATTTTCTTTCAATAAATTTAAACTTACGAAAAGATCGGCCAGAAAGGCCAAGGGACTCACGCAGACCGGGCAGTTATTTTTGGGTTATATAGTTCTAAGTGTAAGGTTTTCTAATCTAAAGGATTGGAATGTTCCAGAAAGCAGCAATCCATCTAATTTCCCAGATTTTGCTTTTCTTATTCCTTGCCAAAGCCTAGTTTGAGGGAGTAGAGGGGGACAATGCTCATTTTCTGGCCATTTTGATCGCTGCAAAATCATCATTAGGTGATGGAAATAATTGCAAGAAGAACAGGCCTCAGACTTCTGGACAAGAACACCAAACTCAACGGGGAGAGTAGAACTTTCTAGCTAAAGATTACTAGACCCGAGATGTAAGTGAAAGCAAGACAGAATCTTTTGGTGTATTGAGGGAGAGAGGAAATTGTCAGCACACAGAGGGCCGAAGCATGAAGGACCTTGAACATGTCTATCCTTTACAATGAAGAGAATACCTCTAGAGACAGGAGTGACGTCACAATGAAGAAAATACCTCTAGAGACAGGAGTGACGTCACAATGAAGAGAATACCTCTAGAGAAGGAGTGACGTCACAACGAAGAGAATACCTCTAGATACAGGAGTGATGTCACAATGAAGAGACTACCTCTTCTAGAGACAGGAGTGACATCACAATGAAAAGACTACCTCTTCTAGAGACAGGAGTGACATCAGGAACAAAAGGTGGCCAGTCATTTGTTAATTTATTCCACCATCTCTATCCACTGTCTTATTAGTTTAAAGGACTTGGAGGTCCAAAGCATAAGGACTGGAAAGATGTCTCCGGTGGTAAAATGCCTGCCTAGACTTGGAATACAGATTGAATGCTGGGAGAGGTTTGGATGGCCACAAAAAACAAAGAAAGAATAAAGAAGTAAGGTTTCACTCAATGCTAAAGTGCTTGCCTTGTTAGCATGAGGCCCTGAGCTGATCCCCAGAACCCACTTTAGAAACAGGAGAACTGCTGCTGGCTTATAACCTCAGCACAGCAGAGGCTGAACAATTGGATCCCTAGGCTGCTGGCCAGTGAACCCAGCCTACCTAGTGACTCTAGGCCCGTTTGAATCAAAAACTGACTGGACAATGTTCTTGACAGCAACAACACACCCTGCTTTCACATACATGTGCATCTATGTATGGACGGATCTGCACACATGTGTGCATATACAGATATTCATATGCATGTGTGTACGCATGCAGATACACAAAAAACACAAGCATGCCATGTAGTGGCATTTTATTTGTATTTTAATAAATAAAACTTGCCTGAGGATCAGAAAAGTAAAATAGCAACATTGGTCAGTCTTACAAACCAGGCAGTAATGACACACCTTAAGTGGCCACAATGACTCGCACCTGTGTTCCCAGTAACTGGAACCACACTAGCTTGCCATAGAAATCAGGTGGTAGTGGAACACACCTTTCATCCCAGCCCTGGAGAGGAATATATGATGGGGGAAACAGCTCATACACAGTCTCATTCTGAGATCCCTGGAGGCAGGATCACCATTTTGGACTGAAGTAGAGATAAGAGCCAGTGGCTGACTGTTTTACTTTTCTGACCTTCAGGTTGAACCTGAGTTTCTCTCTCTGAGTTTTCACTAATCGTGCTTCACATACATGTAAAAAAGAAATGTCAACATAATGGCCAACTTTGAAGCAGAATTGTCCTTTGTCATAAAAACACAGCTAAGACTAGAGTAATCATGTTCTATAAATCCATTCCTTTTGTTGATTTCATTTTGATGCGGAACCAGAATTCAGGGAAAGAGACTTGCGTAAGATCAAACAGAAGTTCAGGATCCCTGTAATACCTTTCTGCGTTTAGCCTCAGTTCTGAAACTGACCCGGGATATCCCCTTCTCTGTTCATTGTGCAGAGGACAAGGGGAAGAGTGTGACGACATGAATAAGATCAATGGTGATGGCTGCTCCCTTTTCTGCCAGCAAGAAGTCTCCTTCAACTGTGTTGGTGAGTCTTTGCCTTATCTTTGTCCTTGGCTGGTTGTCCAATTATAACAATAACAATTATGACTAAATAAAATCACTCATTTTAGTTCAAATTTATTAAGTTTCTCCCATGTGACATACACTATCACAAACACTAAGAACGCAGAAGTGGAAAAACAAAGCAAGACAGAAGGGCAGATATTGCTGTCCTCAAGAGCTCAGGTCCTCTTAGATGATGACAATGACAGGTGATATTTTTTAGTATGACCCTTTACCTTACAAACATTACTGACTTCCTTCACTCTAATTGTTCAAGATGGCTATGTTATAGTATATCATGTGTAAGTTTTTTATTCTTTGGAGGAGGGAAAAATCAGAAGTCGAAGCAATCGCAAAATGTATTCTGAATCACACTGGCCAGCAGAGGCTGAAGAATGTCTTGACCTTGATTGTGTGTAATTCTCATGTCTCTGCTCACCCTATTTCTTACACTCTCCACCTGGCGGTCTACCTGCTGCCTGGGTGTTTGCTTCAGATCCAAACCGCACAGTCTCAGGGATCTATAGGGCAGGACAAATAACAGACCGGTCTATGCTTTGAAAGCAAACCTCTTTCCCCCACCTTTAGCAAGTCGGGTGGGAAAAATGTTTTCCTCTGCCTTCTCAAGGGGTCTGGCCTATCTTGTTGTTTCAGCCCCACTTGGGAGGCCCTGTCCAGCCCCAGGGCTGGTAAACAGACAGGGAGTGGGGGCAGGGATGGAATTTCGAGCTGGCCCAGATGAGATCATGCTTCCTTTAAGATGCAAATCGATACCTGAAGATCAAAGGTCCTCTCGCTAATCCCTTGGGCTGGAGGTGAAAACCAATCACAATTCATTTGCAAGTACAAAGGACAGAGGTGCACTATCTGAAAGGGACTGGGCAGCTCCAGAAAGGATGAAAACCTCGGTGGGAAGATTTCTCTCTGAAAGGCAGTCTTCCAGGAGGACTGTGGGGATGAGACGTCATTGCATCTTTGCATCTGCAGTGCATTAAAGCACTGCTCTGTCTCCTAGTAGACTGAGGTCCGTGAGCATAGAAGAAATGCATCATTTACTGCCAGTTACATTCTAAACACAACTCCGATCCACCTACTGTCTATCTCCTGCACCAAGTTGGAGCTGAGGAACACCATGGAGATGCTGTGCAAATGAGTGTGATTCCAAAAAGGAAGATATTGAATGAGGAAAGACTTGGCAGTTTCTAGACAGAACTTCGCCTCATTTTCTTTTTTTAATTGCAGAAAACTTTCTCCCAGGTTAAGAGCTGAGTGTAGCCTACTGTGAAAACTTGATTACTAACTTGCCTAGTAGTAGGGCAACAGGGAACATGAATTAAATCAAGAGTCAAGCTCTAGATCTAATGTTAAAGACATACACAAGGTTGAACAGGTTTGGGCCTATGTCCACTTCCTCTAAATGAAAATGATTAGGTAAAGATCTCTGAGAATTGGCCGTTCTACTATATGGTTCCCAATGTGTGTGCCTGAATTGTAAACTTTACTCAAACCCAACCCTCACCTTTGCCAACTATCACTGATCCTGATCTATTCCAAAAAATACTTACCTATCTTACTTATGTGAATGTCACTTTAGAGTTCCCTGGAACTGGTTCTGGTGAAGGTGAGGTGTTCAGCATGGACCCCCTAAAATAGATGCTTGTGTCTAACGTTCTTATACTGTTCTCTAGAACTAGTCAACAATACACAATGACTGGAAAGCTGCTTCAGGCGTGGGTCGGTAAACTGTGGTCTGAAGACCGGAAGTAGGATTTGTATATTTCAGGAACCACATTCACTCTCTTTCTGAAGTCTGAAAGTTTCCCAGACACCTCAGAGGAGAGTGGGTCAAAGAAAGATCCTGTGCCCCAGAGAACTCAAAATATTATCTGTCCCTTTAGCTATAAAGATTTTACTTGCTGATCTGTGCATCAGAATTCTTTTTTTTAAAGATTTATTTATTAATTATGTATACAGTATTCTGTCTGTATGTCTGCTGCAGAAGAGGGCACCAGCTCATTACAGATGGCTGTGAGCCACCATGTGGTTACTGGGAATTGAACTCAAGACCTCTGGAAGAGCAGTTAGTGCTCTTAACCTCTGAGCCATCTCTCCAGCCCCGTGTGCATCAGAATTTTGATTCTTTTGGTTATTACAACCTGGTGCAAAGAGTGCATGGAAATTAGGGTATTATCAACCACTTGTCCGAAACTGAACTGAATTTTAAATACAGAGTAGTAGGGTTGGGAGACTCTTCTAGAGTAGCACTAAGTGGTGAATCTAGACTCTGTTTTCCTTCCCAATTTAGGCATCACTTTTCTTCTACTTTGAGTAAAGATTCAGGATTAGCAGTTTTCAAACTATGCTGACATTTGTGAAGAATTAAAACTGAAGGAAAGGGTGTTGTCGAGAAGATGAGACCAAGTTCATCTTGCAGACGTCTTCCTTACTAGATCTTAAGTGTTCTGTTGGGGCAGTATTTGATGGTCATCTTTTCTATGTCAGGCATATTTGTAAACCATTATTCTCTGGGCACCTTTTCTACGAATCACTTTTACAAAACAAGGCAGGACGCTTGTTGTAGAAGATAGACACACAGGGTTAAATCAAGTTTAAAACCAGGTCTGAGGAAATACTTACAGGGTAAATTACTTGCAAAAAAGGTCACTCATCAGTTCTTATTTAAAGAGCTTTGGAGATTAATGGGGACTTTATTATTATGAGCCAATTCATGTAATAATGTAATGGAGTGGAATACATAGATGATATGAAAGGAAGTCTTTCGTTTTTACATTGAGTAATGTCTGTGTTAGAGTAAAGATCTCAGCTGTACCCTGACTGCTCATTTAGAATTCCATGATAGACTCTTACAGACATACAGGCATTCCAGGCAGAATGGAATGCTTCCTGAGATACCAGATCTCGGAGATTTTATTCCAACACAAACTCTAAAGCTTGAGTCTGAAAAACTTCCTTTTAAGAAAAACATCTCAAATATTAAGAGGGAAATTTGCACACACACACATGCGTACAGATGCACACTAGCTTTAATGACCCAGAGATGTGAGACTGGAGTTTTGTGGAGGGCTTTGTTGATGTGGGCATTCTTATTATTGTGTGTGTCAAGAATAGTGACCAAGAAAATGGGCCCCTGTAAAAATGACTTGGGTTCACACCACAGCTTCGCTATACAAGGTATTCTCATCCAGAAAATATCACAAAGACCTAGGGCTCCTCTGACAGATATCTATCCACATCCTTTATCTAGACTTCAGGAATCAGAATCATTCTCCCAATGATGTAGAAGCCCAATCCTCATTAGAATAGTTGAATATCCAAGGTTCTTCCCTAAGCCACTCCAGCTCATGTGGGGCTCACAGTCTAGATTTACGTTTTATCAACAGACAAGCAATACCCAACTTGGATTTGGAAACCACTATGGAATCCATTCTGATGAGGATGTAGGAAGTGACAGTATCCAAAATACTAGAGACAGCATTAGCATCACAACTGAGGAGACACGGTAACGGGTGTGTTAGTTCTTCCTAACGCCAAATCTTCTGCCTGAAATTGGTCTGTAGGGCATGCAATTCCTAGTCCTCAGTTCTCCAAGAAAGCCTCCACCAGATACTGGGTGTTTCAAATAGCTGGCTTATTTTATTTTGCCTAAGCTAACCAAAATTGATTTTACCTTAAAATTCTAACTGAAAAATATCCTCCCAACGTAGGAGGATGTTTAGTAGCATTTCCTGAAGAGGCTTCCTTCTGATGCTGTGGAAGATGTATCAGCTGCAATAGGTCCTCAATGGGAGCATCACAGTGGGGTAGCTCTATATTATGCAGTTTTGTTTAATATGCACCTATGTGTGACTCTTATCCCGCATGTGAGATCTGAGATTTTTTTCATGTTGTCTCAGCTGACCCAAACTTGCAGAGATATGGTTCTACCTCCAGACTGAATAAAGGACCCTGCCTTTCTCCTCTGGAACTCTGCCATTGAAAAGATTTTTCTTTCTTCTTTCTTTGTTCCTTCCTTCCTCCTTCCTTCCTTCCTTTCTTCCTTCCTTCCTTCTGCTTTTCATTTCTGATTTTTCCTCTTCTGTCACCGCCTGTCTTCCTCTGAGTTCTTGTCATCATTCCCCTCCTGCTCCTTCTCCTCTGCTGCTGTTGTTATCACAGGCCATTTAGAAGGGCTGTTTTCCCTGGGCCAGTGACAGCAGTGTGAGGGTGGGTGACAGATTTATGGGGGCATTCCCCTTCACTTTTCAGAAGCCTACACATCCGGAAGTATTCCCAAGGTGCCAATGTGTTATTGTGCAACATTCTGGTGACTTCCCTTTCCCACTTTCCCACCCTCGGTGCCCCAGTCCCCCAGCACATAATAAGTTTCTTATTAAAACAAATACCGCCCACAAGACCTCTTGAGTAATACCGATTACATCCCTTTTGCAATGTGGAAATTATCTTGTCCTCTTTCCGCCTTTTAGAACTATAACACACACCAGGCCTGGGGTTTCCTTTAAAGACCATGGTATCAGTGAAGTGATAACTCCCCCAGCAGGCGCTGGCTGAAGGCATTGTTCAGCAGCAGTGGGGATTCCTCTGGAAGGCGCTGACTCATAAACCACAGACAGGCTACTGATAAAAGCTGAAGGAGGGAAGGTAATGGTCAAATTAGTCAGACAGAATGTGCAGGATCTTCCAAAGGGTTTGTACTTAGTCATATATCTTGAGGCAAAGCTGGAAACATGTTACTTTCAGAAAGGCACTTAAGCCCTTCCAGGAGATCAACCACGGGCATCTTCATCTCCCACCCTGCATGTTTCTGGGTAGTCTCGGATAGTCCACTCTAGGTCCCAGTGTAGTAGTGGTGGACCCTGTGCAGCACCTTGGAACCTCAGTTTTTCCCTTCTTGAAAGACTCTTTATGTTTTCAATAACCACCTAATGCTGAGCAATCCTAGTAGCTATTTAAAGGCTGGAGGAGACTTAAGCCTTACTTAATGTTGACACCTAGTCAAGGAAAAACAAAGTCACAGAGACGCCCATATCTTACCTCCCAGAACTGCAGCACCCCACTGTGTCTCTTCTCTATTCCTCCAAGCTCCCCCCACCCCCAGCAGCTTTCAGCATCACTTTGTCTCTCATTCCTGACAGGGCATCTGCACCCCTGTGTTAGAGCCAGGGTCAGTAACTCAATTAGCACTCCCTGAAGCCCAGGGCCCCCCTCCTCTGTGAGGGAGATAAGGGCTAGGAGCTGAAGATCAATCTGCCTTGCCACCAGTTGCTGGGAGGGCAGGGGGTCACCTCGCCTGTGGCCCCTCTGTCAGACTGTCCTGGCCTCGCTGAGCCAAGGCGAGAAAGGAAAACAAGAAGATGAATCTTTGTGTCTTCTTGGTGGATACTGGGAGGAGAGTTTAGAAAACAGTATCTTAGGCCAGTGGGGATGGAGACAAGGGAGTGAGCTGTGCTAGGAGCAGCTTTGGTTATTAGTTTTCTTTCTAACAACGTGTAACCATAATGGGCGAATCCATTCCTCACCTTAGAAAAAAAATAAATTTAAGAATCAAAATTAGGCTTTCCCGGTTGCCTAGATCCACTCGCACTTGCCTGTATAAAGAAAAGTACCAACTTTCCCCTCAATGATTTTCTTGAAACAATGTTTTCCTTGGCTTAAAGACAGTCCTTTATTTGAAACGAAAAAAGAAGAAGAAGAAAGAAGAGATGAAGAGCAAAGCCATGGTGGTGATGGACTCCGGGTGTGCACAGCACTCCCAGAGAACACATAGCGTATAGCATTGTAGGTACCAACACGGCACCTGGGTGAAATCCTGGTGCAGACACTGTAAACCTACGTCTCCCTTTTCATCAGTAATATGTTAGTTATTGCTTCTTTTTAGAGATGCTGTGAGAGCCACACATACTTTTAGATCTGGGGAAGGGGATTAGTTTACCACGAGTTTGAGCCCAACACATGACAAACAAGTAGAAAACAGTTCATTTATGTTCACCATTTACACTGGTGACACCTGGTAGCATGATATGAGTGCTCATTACTTTTTTTATTACACGATTCATTCAAAAGTTGCATCAGTGTTCCCAGAAACTATATAACATCTAAAACCGCTATAGACATCACCTTGTTTGGTAGAGGACAAAACTGTGAATCTGAAATATTATGCACACTGCCCACGGTAGTACAGCTAGAATCAGATGAAGTGAATTTTGTAACAGGCAGTCAAGGCAGGGCTCCATTTGTCAGACGCCTAACTCTATCATGCTAAGAAACTTTCTGAAAAATATGATACCCTTTAACCTTCTAGAGTAGCAGTATGCATCTTACTGACCAGAAAATCAAGATGCACTGAGTCAAGCCTTAGGGAGCTGTCTAAAATCATCTCACTAGGAAGATCTGAGAACAGTTCCAACACTGAAGACTGTGGCTAAAACCTGAGTATAGTCTTGAATGAGCAGGAAGGTATTTCCTGGCATTTCTGATTGATACCACTGAGTCCTGGAAGGAAGGAAAGTGAACATGGATCTTTTTATGTCTTTGCCGTGACATGTTTACAACCACGAAAAAGCCAAATCAAAGCAAACACACAAAACCTGTCTGCATAAAGTCTATTTCTTCAGTGATAGTGTGATAGGACCATCTTTTCCCAAGCCTTCTCGCTCACTCCTCCATATTAGCCTCATTGCTTTCTAATATCTAACATAGGGATAAAATAGCTCTGGGTTGGGTCCCATTGTTGTGGTTACACAGGGGAGCTTGGAGCCCATAGCTTCTCTCTGTGTCGTCATGAGCACCTCTCTCTCAATGCTGATGTTTAGTTTCCTCTTCTGGAAAACAGACACCATTATCAAGCATAATTTTCTGGAGTACTAACAATGATTTAGGGCATCTTATGGACTCTTCTTCTCCTTCCTCTGTATCTCAGAACTGGCTGGTGCAGAAGCAGATGGTGCATCTAAGGCAGGACTGTTTCTGAGCCAGTCATTGAATCCTGACACTAAATTACTGTGGCTGGTACCTCTTACAAGTATCTAGGACTTGCCACACAGCTCAAGTGATGGGGATCAGTTAGATGGACCCCAAGGGCTCTGGAGTCTAACTTCTAGAACCAAAATCTCCGGCTGTTATTGTTTTTAAACTGTGCGGTTTTAAGACAAGGGATCTGGGAGGAGAAAGGAATTCCTTTCACCCTGAAGGTCAAATGGGGTCACCGAGGTCACAAAAGAGCAGGAAAAGGAGGCAATGGGGCGGAAGACTGAGGTGTGGGCAGGACCAAAGATCTGAGTCTTCCAGCGGGAGGTCTGAGGAACGCATTCAAAGTTCTCAAGTCAGTATTCCTTAGGATCAAACTGTCTATCTGCCACAGACTGAGGCCCACTACCCCGTTTACAAACCAGGGAGGCCTGCCCCACAGAACTGGAGCGAAAGAAACAGGAGGCCTCTGATTCCAGCAGGGAGGAATTCTAGCCCTTAGCCCTGAGTCAGTTTGCTGACTCTCAGGAAGGGGTCAGGACCAGGCAACCCACTTGAAGCTTTCTTAAATGTAAGCAATTGAGACCAGACTTTGATGTGTGCTTTTGAAGGGCAGCCCTCCGGAGTCCTGGCAGGTGAATCTGGGCAGTTAAGAACAAGGACTTCCTTGTGGTACTAACAGGGACCAGAAACCCCTCTGCCTTGAAGTCCATTCATACACTTAGAGCTTTGGTAAGCTTAAAGAGGTAGAAAACCTCTAGACGGGTAGCAAGGCCTCTTCCTGGGCTGTGGCTCTCTTCTGTTGCTTTGAGTTCATGTTGAGTTGGAATAGATATTTAATATTCATGAGCTGTGATCTCTACTTGAAGGGAGTGCCCCGAGGGAAATTGAAATATTAAGCAAGGGAGGAATATAGTCCTAATTGTATCCTCCTTTTCTTTTTTGGAGACAAAAGGAATGTTTTTTAAAATAAAATGATGGATGGACAGTCAAGGTGATGTGCAAACTTCACTGTGTAGAAAAGGGCGAACACTAGCTCCAACATGTGCACACAGACACAGGCTGAAGGGGGTGCAAGCTGCATACTAGATTTTATCCTTCCTTCCCTCACTTTCTGTTAACTGTACCTTCTGTTTACCAAGCTCTGTGCTTGTTTCAAGGAAGCAACAGCATACAAGGAAGGCCAGGGAGGGCTGAAAAATGCCCCTGACGGTGATTTCAAAGTCACTACTACTAGGTACTACAGATTACTTAGCACTCAGGGCAGGAAAGAGCTTTTGTAGTATGAGAAGAGGGTCCGCAAGGTGGATTACAAGGAAAACTGAGGACATAGCTTTGCAGGCAGAGGGTCTTCATGGCCTGTGAGCACTGCGATAGACTAAAGGAAGGAGAAGGTGACCAATCTGTGTACCCTGTGCTCTGTCTTGCTCACAGTAGTTCCCTGTGTACTTGCACAGACCAGGATCAGTAAATCATTGCCTAAGGTCAAAGCCAACCCATTGCAGGTTTTGACAATAAAGTCCCATTGAAACACATGTAGGTCCCTTTGTTAATATACCGCCACCAAAAAGGAGGGCTACAGCGTTGCCAGTGGAAGACCTCTGTGGCCCACAAGGTCAGGCAATTGCTATCTGTCACTGTCCTGACGATGTTGGTCACAGATGGCTGCTGCAGAGAAAGATGGGTGGCTCTTAGGTGTAAAAATAGAGAGAGGGCTAGAGAAAGGAAGAAAAGAATAAGGGGAGAGGAAGACAGAGGGAGACAGGGAGAGGGAGAGAGAAAGAGTGGTTTCTTTTACCCATCCCAATATTGGCAGTGTGCATTTGTATTTACACATCCGTGTCCTTCATCTTTGAGCAGAGAAGCACTTCTGTGTCCCCATCTTGAAGCTTTAAGCTCTGTTAAGCTTAAGCATGGGGCATTTTATGACTGGAAGCAATGACCCCCTCCACCCATATGGCTTCACTTCTCAAAGATTCAGACAGCATCTGCACCCTACCCTACCTGTAGCCCAACACTGATGTCTCCACCCCAGTGTCACTTCCAGCGGCTTTTACAGTGCTCCTGGCAGACAAGCATTGTGGCGACCTCTTTCTCGATGACACAGCAAAGCTCCCAAGTGCATGAGCAATTCAGTAAATATTTATGGAGTTGAGAAATGACCATCAGAGGAATGAACCTTTCCAAGTGCCCCTGAGCCAGGCTGGCTGCCACACATGCTACCGACCCTCCTTTCCTGCTCCTCGCAGTGCTTGGATGGCAGAGGCCATGCTTCCTTCCGTTCTATAGAAGCTTTGAGAGTGGGTTGGAAGTAGGTGTTCTTAAGTAGTGAAGTTGAGATTTGAACATAAATCTGCTCCAGGGACAAATGAAGAGCTCCCAGACTCCTCCCATGAGAACGCCGGTCCCTCTACCAGACCAGAGCTTGTCTGTCTCACCTGCCTCGGCGGGAACCATAATAATACAGAGGATATGTTCTTAATGCAGTTATATTAATTAAGTTAGTTCCATGATTTTTTCTATTAAGACCTTTTAAATTAATGATGTGGCTCCTATAGGCTAATTTTTACATCATACAGCCCATCTGTATAAAGAAATCAAGACACAGAGATGCTCAGTAGTTTATTCAAGATTTTCTTTCACCAGTAAGGGACTTTAGGTTTGAGAGTGTAGCTCAGGAGCTGAACAACTTATTTTCTGCTACATATTTATCTTTAGGATTATCTAATAAAATGTGTAATCTGGGAGCTGAAGGGTCTAACAGCAAATAGATAATGAGAATGGGAAGCAATGCAAGAAACAGTGAAGGCTTCTCATTACAAAGTAGCCTGGGTCTCTTTAAGAAACACCATCTGACTGTTTGTTTACAGTTCATTAAATACTTAACACAGGAAGCAACTGAAAGGCCACTTTCTCTAAGTTGCCACTGGTTAAGGATCAAAGAAAAATTAGCATAAAAGAAATCTGAAATTATAATAATCAGCAAAGGTTTTTATTTTAACTTGCTGGACAGAAAGATAAAGTGCCCTGTGCTAACATCTGCATCTGGGAGGCTCAGCTCGACTTCACATTGCCCCCTGTGATCCCTTGGGTGGCAGCCAACAGCTCTAAGTGACCCTAAGGATCTCACACAAGGGGTTTGTCTGCTTGAAGCACCTGCTGCATGTCAAATTTTCTGTGCTACATATGGACCTTCACAGCGAAGCTTCAGCTTCAGTATGGTGGGATGGATGGGGAAGGCCCCTCAGAATCCTGGAAAGCTTATGGTTGGACTTGGTGAGTCTAGGACAGTTTTCTAAGCAATAAGGTTCAGATGATAAGAGTTGCTCTATGGAGCTTGAAAGTCCGAAATGAGGCAGTCCTTCTGTAGGGACAGCAAATAGACTAGTCCTGATGGAGCCTAATCCATGACCACTAGAGGCCTGGCTGGGTCTATCTGATTTTGTAGCAAGCATTGTTTCTAGGTAGAAGCGCAGCAGACTGGAGTAATATTTTAAGGCATCAACCTCCCTGAGTAGGATGCTCTTCAGGGGCCAACAAATTACTTTTGGCAAGCCGACCTGATGAGAAATCAGTATGATTTTACCTCTCAACACCGGTCAGAAAGCTGGCCCAAATTATCGGTGAGTTTAAATTAAGCTATCAACTGCCATTGGCAGGAATGTGAACACCCTGGCAAGAGCCGTCCCTCCATTCAGCAGTCCAAAACCGCGCAAAAACTTGTGCTCAGCCTCATTACTGTGAAATATGTTGTGTGAACTACTGGAATCCCCAGCTTTTCTGTCTGTCTGTCTCTATTCCCTTCGCCAAGAGAACTTATCAACAAGCGGGATAATTGGCCGCTGGGACCTGAAGCGTGGGAGCCTGCACTTCCTCTAGTCCCTTAGCATCTCTCCCCATGTGAGAAATGGGAGCACAGTTCCTTACCTCAGAGGGTTGTATCATCTGTCCTGCCGTGTACCCAGTGAATGTGTACGTTGCTCGTGTATGCAGCAACTCTCACCATGCCGTCCTGTGCTATGAAGCCTGAATACCTTCCTGCCACTGCATGGGCCAGAAACTGATCATTAAATCTGATTATTATGGTACTAAAACAGTGATGTCTTCATTCACAAGTAGAGAACACCCTATCCATGGAAGATAGCAAACAAGTTTGAGAATCATGCATCATACAAGGAGGTCATGAAGGGCTTTCGATTAAACATCATGATTAAAGAAAATTTGCCGAGTATGTTTCTAGCTACACTTGGCTAGCCTTTTATGGCTTTCCTTACTTCTCCGTCTTTGGTACAAACGTCTTTCTGAAGTCCACAGCAGCGTCGGTTCTCCTTTTCGTCTCTGCCAGAGTCATCCCTTCAGATCCGAGGATTCCGCTGATGTGTTCTCTGCCCAACTGTTTTCCCCACACTGCTCTCCCTCCATGCATGTTTGAGGCTAACTCTCTACTGGGGAACTACTGCCCAGCCTTTCCCTTTTCCTGCCCACTCACAAATCTAGCTTCTCTGCCTGGACTTGAGATTCCCTTCTACACTCAGCACATGTACTTTGCCAGCTTTCTCCCCAAGCCTCTGTTGGCCCTACTAACTAATCAAACATTTAAATGAGAATTTTGGAAACAACCTCATTCTTACCACCTTTATCTTCACTTATATCCCAATAATTGCTATCCCTACTTTACTTTGAAAATATGTATTTTACTCCACATCTATCTCTTCCCACAGCCTAAACTCACCATTGCTTTCCCCAAGGCCCTTTGCAGTAGTCATAATATACAGAGGATAGGTTCTTAATGCAATTAAGTTAGTTCTGTGATTTTTCTATTAAGTCATTTTAAATGAATGACGGCTCCTGTGTAAAGAAAGTATGACAAGAGAGCTCCCGCAGGTTCCAAGTTCCTCAGTTTTTCTAGCCCCAGTCTGCCCTCTGATATGGCAAGAGAGCATTTTTCCTAGAATAAACATCTCATTTGGCCCTATCGTCTAGAACGTGTCCACAGTGGCTTTGCATTGCCTTTGAGGAAAAAGGTAATCCCAAAGATTCAAGGAGAAAAAACACAGAATAAGTCATTGTGGCCAAGTTAATTAAAGCAAGGAATTAATTAAAAGAAGTAATTAATTAAAGCAAGCTTTCAAAAAAATTCTTGTACACTGCTTTCTCTCCCCTAACGTGGGGTTCATGAGGTCAGTGGGCATGATAAGGGTTTTGATAGTGCAGGGGTAAGGAGTTTCCAAATAAGGGGATCTGGTAGGTAAACAGATAGGTTATAGAAGCAGAACATAGCATGGTAATCATAACAAGTCATAATAACACTTTGAAACAAATGTAGGTCATAACAGCCTCCAAGAATAAAGGCATGGGTGCTGTTTCCTAATAAAGGCAGTATAAAACTATTTTGTAGCTAAGGTTGCAGGTAGGGCATAGCCCAATCATTGAGAACCAGTGATTTAATCATAATCAGGAATGAATGTAGTTTTTCTTTATTATATGACGTCTTTCAAGCCCAAGATGGTAGCAGACTGGTTCATCAGAAAATCTACATTTTTTGTTAGCATGGCCTTCAAGCTAAGACCTTCATGATCTGCTGCAGTCATTGGTAGGCTGGGTTCTAGGATCCTATTTCACCTTGCACTTCTATGTTTTTTGCTTTGCTTTTCTAGCATCTCATTGGCTAACAGCATCCTCTTTCCTGGCAAGGTCCTCCCCGCCACCAATTGCTTCCTGGAGAGATACAGCCTAGGTGTTGACTCCTATGGCAGTTCTTCTCAACATAACATTGAGTTGATGGTCTGGGAGGGGATGTCCCTCCCAGACATCCCAGAGCAAAATACAATGCGGTCAAAATTTACATATAGCATCTCCCTTCACTCACTAGAAACTGACATATAATTTGTAGGCTTAGTAAATAAGAAATAAATGGATTAACGAAGGATTTTTTTTTATGAGACAACTTTATTTCTTAGGCATTGAGGTGTCAAAGACCTTCAAAGTCCAACAGATTGTGGCTTGAATGAAGCTTTCTTCTTATCTAAAGAAGAACCTCAGCTGGTTCTGAGTCGGGGTGACCCTCGAGTGTGATGTGTGTGTTCAGTTCCTAGTTCTGCGAAAGAGTAGTGGGGGCTACTTTTGTATCCTCACCCACACAATGGACTTCTTACTAAGCTATTTTCCAGGAAGCCCCCAAATTTTTGTAATATCCTTCATTAAAGCCTTTTTGACCCTTATTTTATTTTCATGGAAGAAGGAGTCAGGTGCCCATATGCCTCTCGTCCCCCACCTCTGTGCTGACAGTAGTCCAGACTTTTGACAACTTTAGGTGAATTGAGTGGTTATTTAGATTACCTGTAAGACTCTTAGATAACCCCAAATTGTGCGGCTTTTGAGTATCAAGCACAATCCTAGGCTAGCTTCCTTTGGGGTACAAAACCTAATTAACTGGTGGCTGGAAAGAACAGCAGGCACGCCACCCCCTAGGCAGCGAATTCAAAAGGAAGTGGGTAACTCTGTAAATAGCGCTGCCTTAAGGGGCATTTAAGCCAATGCTCTTTGTTAAGGAAATTGATGGCTTTGTAAGCACTGTGTGTGCAGGGAGCGCTTGAGCTCAAGGCCCCCAGCTCGCCTTGTAAATTTCCTAATGGACTGGGGGCCTGCAGGCTGGGCCCAGCACCTTCATTCATTTGCCAACAAAAACATAGATTCCTCTTTTAAAAAATTAAAACGTTTAGCCAAACTGAAGTCCACGAGCCTCTGTACTTTAAGCGCAGCACAAGGTAGTAGATGTTAAGTGTTTCCTTCAGGGAAACCAAGGCTACTGATCCCTACAGGAGATTTTCTTCCAAATGTTAGATTTTGGGAATGGGTGCTTTGAATTTGTATTATCATTTTGCTTTTCTAACATCTGTAAGGTTAATCATTATTTCACCATTTTTTTTTTTACAAGAAAAAGGCCTTGGATGGAACTGAAGGGTGCTGGCCATTCCAGCGATGTGCCCCCTGCTGTCTTAGACTTCTGAGTCATCAAGTGACACAAAATCATGGGGTGCCCCCAAAAGAAACAAGCCAGCCTGTTGCAGAAGGCCCTCCTCTGTATATACAGCTGTTTCAAAAAGATGTAAAATGTAGAGAATGCGCATTCAGAACAGTTTTGATTTTAGGATCAAACTAGTGTAGATTAGAGTCTTGATCCTGCAGCTCTCTTACTTAGTGTCTTCAAACCTCAGTTTCTTTCTACCTTTTGGACAATGACAACATTAACTGCAAAAAGATCTACAAGGATTAGGTAATTGTAGGTATTTGAAACATTTAATTAAGAGTCTAGCACTTGGCAAACGATCCTCTTATTTACTTAGCAAATACAATAAATGTGACTTTAATTGACCAAGTAGATGATGCTAAAGAAACATAGCAAGGGATGGCAACTAGCCTTCCTAGGGAAGGAATGACAGACAGGGTTTCCAGAAGGTATGCCTGGTTAATCTATGAATTAAAACTAAATGAGGTTAGTCGTAGGGAGAGCACCTGGGACATTGGACGAACTCCCTCCCTGCACAAGCAAGGAGGGTGAGGTGTGAGGGTGGGCATGGTTCCCTCGAGGGGCGAGGGGCAACCTCACTAGTGATCTGCTCGACCAAAAAATAGAATGCGTTAGCGGTGAGGAGGCTGTAGAAATAGCTAGGGACAAGATCACACCTGGCAATTGTCATTAAGTCTGTCAGAAAAGAGTAGATGCATATAATTCAGGATCTGAAGCAGCTGATTACATTTTCAGACCCACTGAAGCTTGAAAGAAAGCATTCTCCCAGGTCCCTCTGAACCCCCTTCTTTTCAGATTAGATATCTTATTCCCGAATGAGGATTGCTTGGTTCATGATGCTTATACTGGATCTGACTGTAGTACTGCTCCTTGTGACCCAGAGTTCATCTTTTAAGGCACGGTTCATCCAGCTAAATACAAGAGGCCATCTCTGGCTAGGGACTGATAGCTAGCAATGCCATTTTCCATCCCTTGTTTCTGTGTGGGAAAACTCCTCTTTCAGTCGGTGGAGACTGACCTCAGAGCAACCACAGATGC
The DNA here is from genome assembly GCF_982192425.1 of Myodes glareolus. Classification (NCBI taxonomy): domain Eukaryota; kingdom Metazoa; phylum Chordata; class Mammalia; order Rodentia; family Cricetidae; genus Myodes; species Myodes glareolus. Next base: position 125,662,014 of record NC_142028.1, on the reverse strand, counting down.
TTGAAAGCTGTTTTGAATAGGAAAAGTCATGATGACCCTTTCTGTGCCTGATCATAACGGGTCATGGTTTTGATTTCTGTGTCCGAATGTTCCTATTAACTCATTAGATTTAGGACCATTGCCCTCCTTTCTTCTCACTCCCGCTTGTCTTTTCCCCCTTTCATTTTAGGATAGTGGAAAGACACACACACACACACACACACACACACACACACACACCCCACACACACACATTTCTTTAAGAACAAATGCAGTAAAACAACACAAATTAAAAAGCATACAGATTCTAATTGACATAACATCCTATTCCAAAGTCTAACTATTATCCTCTTTATCACATAAAAGAAAGAACAAACTTACCCAGAGGTGATCTGCTTGTTTTCTGTCTCCTGGTCTTGCAAGCACGTCAATGTGTCACACTGAATTGGAAATGGAGGGCACCGTGACTTGAATGCCTCATTCTTTTGGATTTTTCTGAACCATATGGCAGGAGGATGGACTTTGTGTCGAGCCAGACCAATCAGGGCTCAGGATGGGAGTCACCCATGTTGATACTCTGGCTACTACACGGGAACCCTACCACGAACCCAGTATACTGCAGTCACCTTTGTCATGACCAGCCTTGCCAGAGTATGGTTACTGGCTTGGTTTCATGTGGTGCCCTGACTCATCCTCCAGTCTTTGGCCCACTGGAACACAGAAGTTTATCCAAATGCTTCGGTTGGAATCTCCAGGCTGCTGTAACAGAATGATGGGATCCATGTTTTACTGGATTGAGAAGGATACACATTTTTATTTACATGCATAGTCTTCCATTATGCTCATATACATGAAGTTCTCAGGATTATCAAACATTGCATTTTCTCAGTCTTTATGTATTAATAATGATTCTTCACTAACCAGTCAGGACCCTTGGCTTCTGAAAAGTTTCTGCACCCCAATAAACCTCTCCACCAATACAATAATGCGAATTAAAGCAACTTAAACCTAATTAGAAAAAAAAAAACAACTAGATTTAATGGATGCATACTCTCCCAGATAGCTTTCCAGCCCCCCAGAGAGGAGATGGGAAAGGAAGACCAGAAAACCAAGTATTTGTTTTCTGGGGACAGTTTAAATACCCTGTGGAAGTGGTCTTGAGCATCTCTGGAGAGGGGTCATCATTTGGAAGGCTTTCTCAGGGGCAGAGTCTGAACTGAGGAAACTCCCAGGGGACAAGACTTCCACCCAAACATTTCAGACTCTTTCAGTGTATGGATGCCAAGGACTGAGGTGAAGCTTCCATCCAAACAGTCTCCATCAATTAACTGTGCTGTATTTGGCACCATACTTAACTCTTCTGAATCTCAGTTGCTGCATTTGTGAGCAGGATGTTCATGGGCTGTGTAGTTCCCGAAGGCATGTGCAGCACAGACCTTTGTTTATTCAGTGTGCACGTATTTACAGGTGGTCTGTGTCTAGAATCTGAACACCATGGTGACAAAACTACCTGTCCTCTTCTTTCATGGAATGGCTGCTCTCATTTAGAAAAAAAAATCAGATAAATATTTGAAGAGAGAAGTTAATGTTCTGAGAGGAGTAGATTAGCAGTAAACAGAAGCTGTAGGAGAGCTTAGAATTGTATTTGGGGAATTTGTTTGGATAACCCTTCATTAAACAGGCAAATGGTCATGGTAAGACATAAGTAAAGAAATAAAAAGCGATTTGGTGATTTGGGAGGTGAGTTCAGGTATGTACCTGAAAAAAAAAGGTGAAAACATTACTTAAGAATATTGACACCTTCCAGTATTTTCTGTGTATTATTGTATGAGATCTTTCCAGTCACTTTGCAAAATGGATAAGAAAAGTAAAGTTGCTTTAAAGAGTAAATACCAAAGCAAACAGAGAGTCGTGGAAGGATGGTATATGTTATTAGATGCCAAAGAATACTTTAGACCAGAGTTGAAATTAGAATTTTTATTTCTGGCAGAAGATATGCTTTTCATTAATGCCCTTTTCCATGTCTTTCAAGAAAAGTTCAGCGCTCACAGTTTTCAAAGATTTTACTTTCCAGTCTCCAATTTCATTCTGAAAAATATAGGCTTGAGGATTAAAGAGTTAAAGGAATAAAGATCCAAGAAAATTTTAGAGTAAAATATTTGAACATTATGAAGTTAGTTAATCTAACTTGTATACTAGGCAGAAAAAAAAAACTAAAGCCCAGAATGAGAAGAACCTGTCCTCTGTCCTTCCTTCCTCCCTGCCTCCCTCTCTCCTTTCCTTTCTTCTTTCCTTCCTCTTTCTTTTCCTGTAGACTTCTTCCTTTCTCCCCTTCCCTCCCCTCCCCTCCCTTTCCCTCCCCTCCCCTCCCCTCCTCTCCCCTCCCCTCCCCTCCCCTCCCCTTCCTTTCCCTTCCCTTCCCTTCCTTTTCCTATCCAAAACACTTAGAATCTATTTATAGTATGCTGTCTTTTTGCATATCAATGTTTAGCTCCCTTCCCCCATTTATTAACTTGGGTTCTCTAAGTCAAATTTTATTTTGTTATTTTCTGTTGCTGATTTTAGAGGTCTTGGGATCTTAGACATCACTTGTTCCTGTGATCACATCTATTTCATTGCCACTAATAATTCATATGGTATTAATTGTCACGACCCTTTCATATCATGAGATGTAATTGGAGCTCCAAAGAGACCTAGGTAGAAAAGTTATTTGGGACTTTGAATATTCAGGCTTATTGGATGTGTTGTCTTTATATTCAGGCCGCTATCTCTGCTGCAATCTTTTCAGGCCATTTAATAAACATACTAAATTCAAGGTAATATCAACACACCTTCAATTCTAATTCAGAAGGTTGCCAATTTTCCTTTACTAAATTTCAGTACAATATATATTCTCTTTCCTATCCAGGTATTCTCTTTCTTTTCAAAGTTGCGAAAGGCAGAAAATAAAGTAGAGTTTAAGACATAAGGTGAGACAAAGGGACCTGGTAATGAGTTAGTTACGTATTTGCACTGTTATGATTAATGTATGCTAGAACTTGTACTAGACCTTCATTTAAAACTTGCATTAAAGTCTTTATGAAGAATAACCTATTGGAATAATGTGAAATCAGGTTTGGTGTTCAGTTTATTTTTTGTTGATGTTGTTCTTATTGTAAATAGTGTCTCACTCTAACCAAGTATCAGAGTTTTTGTTGGCTTGACAAAACCTGGACTTCTCCAGGAGGAGGGAATCTCAGTTGAGGAATTCCTTTCATCATATTAGCCTGTGGTGTGGGCATGTCTGTGGGCATATGTTTCTTTCTTTCTCTCTCTCTCTCTCTCTCTCTCTCTCTCTCTCTCTCTCTCTCTCTCTCTCTATCTATCTCGCTTTTCCAAACAGGGTTTCTTTGTGAAACAGTTCTGACTGTCCTGGAACTCATTCTGTAGACCAGGCTGGCCTTGAACTCACAGATATCCTCCTGCCTCTGCCTCCCAAGTGCTAGAATTAAAGGTGTGTGCCACCATTGCCTGGCAGGCACATTTTCTTATTTTGTTATTGATGTAGGAGTGCTTAGCTCACTGTGGATAATACCATCCTTTGGCAGATGGGGTTGGACTGTATCATGAAAGCGACCTAAGTATGAGCCAAGAAACAAGCCAGAAAGCAGCATCCGTCTCTGCTTCCGTTCCTACCTCTAAGCTTTTGTCTTGAGTTCCAACCCTGACATACCTCAATGACAGACTGTGATCTGAAGTATAAGTCAAAGAAGCCATTCCCCCTTTGCTCTTGGTCAGAGTGTATCATCACATCAACAAAAGTCAAGCTAATGCATTCATTGTAGGCCCATATTTCTATATGGTATGGCAGCTAGGCTCTGAAGACATAGGGCCCACCTGAGGTGGTCACATAGCCCTGCAGACAGGCTGTCACTGCCCCAACAAAAGGTCAGGATGTTGTTGCTCCTTTCTTTGTAATTTAGAGGATGCCTTATAGAGATGCTGATTCAAGCCTACATGACAGCTAGCATACACAGCAGACAGGTAGATGTGGACATGACAAAACACCATTCACCTGGTTACCTAGGAGACAGAATGTTGGTGTATTTCCTGCTCGGCTTGTGTGTTGGTGTAAAAGCTGTTTGAAGAATAAACAAGGAGAATTCTTCAGGATGTGAACTCAGGACTTCATGAGGGACCATTGAGAATCTCCCTCCCAATTAAGCCATGTGAGTTGTGTCTTTATTTCCGTCTCCTCCACGCCCGTCAAGAGAGAGAGTTTATGTTGAGGTCTGGTCTAGAGAAATAATTTATGGTCTGGCCTAGAATCGGGTCCTAACAATTCATGTAGGACTCAAATTCATGGTTCTTTTCCTTTGGCCTCCTAAGTGCTGAGATTACAGGTTTCCCAAGATTACACATGGATCACTGAGACAATTTTAGATAATTGATTATGGCAATTATAAAACTCCACAAGACCTTTATTAATCATTTACTGAGTTTCTCCTCTAAGACTGACATTATCCTAAGTATCAGGGACATGATTTGAGTAAGCTGGAGCCAGTCTAGCACTATCTCAGAATCAAGATGTATAAATAATAACATCTATTTATTATTAAATAGTAACCACATAGTATGATCAGGCAATTTTATAGATTCTAAAAATAAAACATGCATTTCTGTGAAACTTAGAAGGATGCAGGGAATAGTAACACATAAAAAATACTCTAAAATATTTTTGTGTGGTCCTTTGGGTCATCAAATCAAGGTTTCACACATGGTAGGTCAACATGGTACCAATCAATGATCTACACCCCAAATTTCAAATTTTGGGTTTCCTGATATATAAATAAATGCTGTGAAGAGATTCCACCACTCGGGAATGAGCACGTACTATATGTAAACAGTGCTGTTCTTTGAGTTGACTCCTCACTGAAGAGGTCACAAAAAGAGCAAGAAAAATAAACACTAATTTGTAGTTTAAGCTTCTAACGCAAGGAAAATTTGAAATAGAGACTTTTGAGTGGACAGCAGTCAATCTATGTAGATGGATGGATGGATATGGATGGATGGATGGATGGATGGATGGATGGATGGATGATGAATGGGTAGATGGAGAGAGAGTAGATGGATGGGTATGTGGGTATATGGGTGGGTAGATGAACCTGTGAGTAGTAGGAATAATAGTGAGACAGTCACATAGAGCTGACTGGTAGGTCATGATCCAAATTCTTGGTTTTGTTGTGTATGATAAAATGGGAAACCACTGAGACATTGTATGTGGAAGTGTGTTGTTTCAAGGTAAGCATTGCAACTATGTCTGAAGGGAAGGAAGGATGACAAGGAAATATCCAAAAGGGCCACTGGAAGAAAGGTGGTCCCGGATGGTGGCAACGGGACAGAAGGCATCTATCTGGAATATTCGCAGGCAAAGGAGCCGAAGGATGTGTTTATGGCCTGAATGTGATGTGGCAAAGTGAGGCGGAAAGACAAACAAGAGAGACAACAGAGAGGGTTGGGGTTTCTCCTCTGTGGCATGATTGCTGCTGTGCTCCATCACGAACACGGAGAAAGGGACAAGGGGTGAAGCTAATGTCCTTGCTGTTCCTGTGGTGTGCATTTAAATAGATGTTTGGTAGAAATTCCACTATAGGCCACTGGAACTCAGAGAAGAGACCATATCTAAATCCATGTATGTGAATACAATTCATTGGCAGAAATTTTTTTGAAATTATTATTTAAGTTTTAAGATAGATGAGAGAATTTAGAAGAATTCAATGTTCCCAGACTTAGCTATGAAGTCTGGAAATGCTCAGTGTAAATGAATCTAAGAGACTGTACGTGAAGGTATGTGAGAGATGCCATATGACAGAAGGGGCTAGGATGGCATGGTGGCATGGAGGAGGGGAGGGATATGGCAGAACTAAGGGACAGAGAGGAGATGGGGGGGAGAAGAGAGGAGAGACGAGAGATGGAAGTAGAAAGAGTGGAGCCACACTTTCACATGTCTTGAGGGAATCAAGTGAAGATATTGATGTCATGATTAGTTTCAGCAACACTGAGGTTGCTGGGAGCCTTACTATTAGAGTAGCAAGTACAGAAGTCAGAGCTGAGACAAATAAAGAATGAATTACAGGAAGAAAAAGTAGAAGGGATATACACAGATTCCTCTGAATAAACTTTCTTATGAGATGTAAGGTAGGAGCAATAATAATAATAAACTAAATCTAAGTGTCTGTGTTTTTATTTATTTAAAGACTTTGTATTAAGGAAAGTTAGTTTTAAATATTGAAAACTCGGGTAGACTGTACCGTTCCTGATGGTCTGTAAGAAATGAATAATCTGCCTGGAAATGAACGGTTAAAACTGAAAATACAAAAATGTCCTAGAATAGCAGGCCGGGTGCCCCTCTGCTGGAGACACTGGGTGAAGTCTTCGTGGTGGAGACGCAGCCTGAAGACCCGGCTTCCAGACTGAAGAAATAGGAGTGGGTGCTCTGAGGAATGAATGAAAAGAAGTAAAGAGATGTGGCTGGAACTTAGGTTAAACAAGGAATCTGGGCTGGACTAGGAAAGGAGTTGAAAGTAACATAAAGATTCTGAAATACTGTAGGGATCAATTAAATATTCCCAACATGGTGAAATCCTCCCTTTAGAGTCACACTGACTGAGAGGGAGCTGAAGGTGGAAGCGACCTAAAGTCCAGTGTGAGATTACCGTGAAGACCAAATCGAAGGAGAAATAGGCAATGCACTGAGGATTCCTTCCATTTCTGCTTTGTTCAGTTGGCTAGAGGACACCCAGCTGTCACCATCGAGCATGGAAAGGGATTTCAGGCTCATGCTGGCTTGTGATCAGCCCTTGAAGAAAGCAGACAGCAACAAGAGCTCCTCAGATTCCAGACATGAAGCTGCTTAGCAGGTGGAGGGCCCTGTGGCAGCCCTCAGCACGCTGTCTGTTCTATTCTGAGCAAGCTGATCCAGTTGAAGAAGTTATAAACAAAGTCTTGGTCTGAAGAAAACTAAATGAGGGCAGTGATGTGGCCTTGACATGAAATTTTTAAAAGAAAAGAAGCGTCAGATTAAGATATTTCTGTTACAGATGAAACAGTTCAACACCTCCTCCCCAAGCAAGTCCCCAACCTTCCATTGTTTAAGCTATTGGGTCCTAATCCACTACTAATTGCTCTGTTCCAAGACATTATTATTAGAATCCAAAGATTACACACTTTGGCATGCTTTTTGCTGTTGTGTGTTTGGATGAATTATTATGTGACACCAAGTTTGTTGTCCTTAGATTCATTCTTAAATAAACAGCTGAGCATAAAAATACTATTTTTTCTTGTTTTCAAAGAAATAGAAAAAAAGCAGCAATTATTGTACTGAATAAAATCTCTGAAATCGCAGTCATTCTTCCATCTGCTGGAGATAGACATAGACAATGAGGTCTCAAAGCTCAGCTGACTTTTTGAGGAAATACTCAAAGATCGCACCCTTCCTTTGGAAGGTAGTCTAGTGCCGAGAAGCACATATTGAATTGATTTGTTTCTTCATTGTATCCCAAGTCAAGCTTATCACCTAGCACCAAAATTCTCCACCGCTCTATGCATAGGCAGTTTGTACCTTTTCTTTCCTGGGGTAGAAGTTTGGTAACTCCGATAGCTTCCAGACTCCTTTGTCCATACCAATGGAAACTGTGAGAAGATCTAAAGATGCCCTAGAAGTAATATTGTAAGTTGTCAAAGGTGACATTCGATTTTGTTCCCATAATTTAATACTCTAGTGGGGTCAGATTCACTAGGAAAGGAATCATAATTATTAGAAGCTCAAGGAGGATTTTCAACTTTTTCTCTACAGAATATTTTCCCAAGAGTTTCAGAAAATGGCTTCAACCATGCTAATTTTGTGCATTTGAAAACTTAATTTAAATTTGTTTCTGAACAGTTTCATATATGTATATCTCTAGGCCCTTGCTTTGTGAGCCTAGAGAGATGGCTTCTCATGTAAGAGGTAAGAGCTCTGACTGCTCTTACTGAGGATTGGGGTTTCCCAAACCCATGTTAGATGGCTCACAAGCACTTAAAAGTCTGGCTGCAGAGGATTCATTGCCCCTGGCCTCCTACAGGCAGGCAGTGCAAATCAAGTCATGCAGGTGTATATGCCTAAATAAAAACAGAGAAGGAAATCTTTTAAGAAGCACATTGGGATGCTCCCTTTCTCCTCTCATCTCCCGTAGCATTATCAGCCCCCCACCATGCCACTCCCCTTTCTACATTGATAACTTTTAGTTTTTCGTGATCCCATCACTTAAGAATCTCTGGTCCAGACCCTTGAGTTCCCAAAAGTTAGCATGAGATATGGGAAGGCAAAATATCATGTATAACATTAACAGCTAAGCAGAATCAGATCATTAGCTATCTCAAACCCAGAGTGCCACTTCACGCCTAGGAACTTTTCACAGTAGCTCCACCTTAGCCTTGGTCTATATTTTAATGAAAATTGTCTCATAGCTTCAGACTTCGCCTACAAAGCTGTAGTGGGTGAAACAATTCCTGCCTACCTCAAAAAGGTCTTTATCATATGCTTTAAGGATTCAGGGACAAAGTATTCTATTTTGACATTCAATACAGATAAAATCGGAACAATAAGTCTATGTAGGGCTGATAAATTGCCTATCCATGTGCCACACAGTCTTGAAACTAAGATTGCTTCCTCCAAATGAGGAGAAAGTTTCACCTTGTAAAAACTCAGTTTGGGAAGGTTGGCCTTGTGCGTTTCATCAAGTGTTCTTGATGGGCAGACAGATTTCTAAATCTGTCATCATGTATAGTGATGAATCCAAAATGCTCAGTTCCTCTTTGGCAGGAGGAGATGGGGTTAGATGTTGAAAACAGACTGCTTAGTGTAAGGTCCGCTGCAAACCAATCCCTACTTGTGTCTCAGTTCTCGATCCTTCATCCTAAGGTAAAGTCTAAAGAAAACTTCCAAAGTCTCAGTAGGAATGTGCATGTCAGGGATTCTCTAGTTTAGTCGTTTATTCATTCCACAAATACTTGTTGAAAGTCTGCTGTGGTTTCTAGAGCTATCTCTCTCTCTCTCTCTCTCTCTCTCTTTCTGTCTCTCTCTCAACATTTACAATATCCCTTCCCCCTTCCAGTGGAATATATGTCTTTATAAATGTCACCTGGTTGCTACACAGAAGGTGGGATGGCAGGGTAATCATTTGCCCTTGCTACAGATTTTAAATTCTGTACAATAACCGGCTCCTCGTTCAACATAAAGCATTCAAGGGACACTAAGGAAATTGATGCAAAGGAAACAAGAAGCCCAATTTGTTTTATTGCTGTTGCTGCTGTCTTTGTTTCTCCTGGCCATGCATTTGTATTCAGTTCCTTACCCTGTTCTTTTTACTGCTTGAGGCAGAGAGCGTGGGGAAGGAACGAGAATTCCCCAGACAAAACCCTGGCGGATGGAGTGGAGAGGCTCCCCTAGGACACTCGGAGCAGGAGAAATCGAATAGCAGACTCTACGGATGTTATTTTTAAAAGAGACTCACAATAGCTTTGTCAGCATAATGTTGGAGAAGAAATGAGATGTGGTTGTTTTCTCTTTCCTTCTCACCTCCCTCCTTCCATCTCTCCCTTCCTCTCTCTCAGCCATTCGTTTTTGCTCTCCCTTTCACTCCTTTCCACCCAGCTTCCTTTCTCTTAAGCCTTTTAAATTCCATGTATTTACTTAATGGAATAGAAGGGGTGTCTGGGTGCCTGTATAAAAGTTAGGTGCAGTTTGGAGGTGCCAGTTCTCGCCTTTCACCACGTGGGAGGGTTGAATTCAGATCACCAGGCTGATGTCGTGTCTTTCCCCACCGGACCATCTCAGCAGTCTGAACCTTTGTCTCTCTAATACTAGGTCTTCTCTATCTTTCGACTGCTTTGGTCTCCCTGTCTATAGCCAACCTTACTATCTAGCCGGGTAACTCTTCTCCTGACTGTGTCTGTCTGTACCTCCCTCCATTCTCAGATTCTGGTTCTGGTTCTGATTTATCATGATCTTAAATCTAATAATAAAGAAGTAAGTCTTTAGGACAATTTTTTTTGTTGTTGTACTGAAAGGGTTCTTTGCCTTGGGGAATGAATTAAGTCGTCTTAAGAGGTAGATATTATGCAATCTTATTATAATTTCTCCCTCTCTGTCTTTACATTGAAGGAAGACAAAGGTGGTACCCAAGTTAGCCAACCTCATAATCTTATCCTTAAAAGGTCATGTTTTTACATTCTATGAATTCTGAGTACAGAAAATATCTCTGTGCTAGGCATAAAGTGCAATGCTTATACTTCTCATCCCCAGAGACGCTGTCTCTGGCCTAGAGTTGGACAATGTAATTTGCTGCAACTCCCTTCCTGGGGATTGGATTTATGGTGAATTTCTGTTGGGTTGGATCTTAAGTTTTGTTGTATCTGAGTTAACTATTGTTCATGGTCACCGTGAAACTGTGGGAAGTACTGACCTTGTATTCTGTCCATATTAGAAGTACCCAACGTGCTGGTCTATGGACTTTTCAACAGTCTTATACCCATCATCCAATAATTAAATTACAATGAATAGACTTATTCTGGCGTGCGTGATAATATTTTGCTATGTAAACTGTTTGCAGAAATAAATAAAAGCTTGGGGGGCTTGGAAGAGACTCAAAGTTTTGCTGTCCCTGAATGCAATGACTCCCTTTACAGATAACAGTAGAAAAATTCAAGTCCTTCCCCTGAACCCATGATCCCAGGTTCTTTTTAGAAGGTAGAATGTTTGAAAGTATTTCAAGTAAGTATTGATTTAAAAAGTTTACTGAAATTCAGTCACTAAGAAATGAATTGACCCTTTAGAAGAGAAACATTTTCTTGTTGTGTTTATTTTAGAATGTACAAGCCATATTTGTGTTAATTTCCTGGGAAGATGCTGTCCTGATAGGGACAATTAGATCCCTAGTATAGGTGTGAGAAAGAGATTAAGAAGGAAAGCTGTTTTTCAGAGTTATACGGGCAGTGCAAGGGGCATAAAGGAAACTCAAGTCTTTGGTCTTAAACTCAGTATCTTCTACAGAGTTCTGCTCCATTATTTTGGTGCAAGTATTAGATGGATGATCAAGATCAAGCCCCTATCCAAAAGGGAGCTTAACATCCCAATTTACCTGGGATGGTAAATTTCTTTGTGTGTCTGTTGTTCAGACAGAATAGCATGCTCTTTACTCTCAAAGTGTTACAGGTGTGCAGTCAGATATGTCAGCCACAGGCGCCAACCTTATTTATAATTTATAATTTCATTGTTTATAATTTCATTGTTTATAATTTACGCTTGGTCATTGCCCAGTTTCCATTACCGTCCCTCTAGATTCCTGTTGCATTTTCGGCTCTCGGTTTCTACAGTTTTATTTCTTCTGAAAATGGAGTCATGCAGCATGTGCTCATTTACTCAGTACGATCTCTGCCAGTTTCATTTGTCCAGTGATTCTCAACCTTCATAACACTGTGACCTTTTAATAGAGTGCTTCATGCTATGGTGACCCCCAACCATAGAATGATTTTCATTGCTACTTCATAACTAATTTTGTTACTGATATGAATTGTAATGGAAATATCTGATATTCAGGATTTCTGATATGAGACCCCAAAGGTGTCTTGATCCACAGGATGAGAACCACTGAGTAAGCTGTTGTGTATAACAGGACTTCCTTATATTTTTTCCCCTTAAGGCTAAAGAAGACTGTCCTAATGTGACTAACGACCATGGGTTCAACAGTTTCTAGTTTGCATGTTCTGTTCCACAGCTGCTGCTGATAGCTGAAGCCAAAGGATTGTTTACTTATTGTCCTCCTTCTATGTCAATCTCTCACAGATGAACCCAGCCGGTGCTATTTCCATGATGGGGATGGAATGTGTGAAGAGTTTGAACAAAAAACTAGCATTAAAGACTGCGGTGTCTACACACCCCAGGGTTTTCTGGACCAGTGGGCGTCCAATGCTTCAGTATCCCATCAGGACCAGCAGTGCCCAGGTTGGGTTGTTATCGGACAACCAGCAGCATCCCAGGTAAGCTGCTAATTTGGGGGCGCTCCTGCCGAAGGCTCCCTTTTTCTTTGCTGTGGCTCTCAAGGTGCCCACTTCAAACACAGTGTCACAGGACATGTCCACCTGAGCATTTCTTCAGTCAAGTGTGATACCAGCACCTGCTCGGTACCACTGGTTAAGGATACAGCACACAGCAGTGAAGAGGAGGGGATGCGAGCATCACGGAAACAACAGCTGTGCCCCCATGTTCTTTTCATTATGACTCAGATACAGGAAAGAACGCTGTTTTGAATATACCTTTGGAATTCAATGGGGGTGAGAACTATTTGTGAAATCTTTAGTCTTTTTTTTTTTAAACAGGAACTCTCAATTTGTCTGCTTACTGAATGAAGAGCAGCCATATCCAGATTTCCTTTATAGTCTCTCCATTTTTCTGGGTTCCACTTTCCCCCCATATTTAAAATAGGCATTCAGCTTGTTGCACCCCAGGGACATTGTTCTGTGAAGCTGGGACTCATCCCACAGTCCCCTAATGCACTATGTGTATGACATTGTTCTCCCACAGGGGACTGGAAGCCTAGATGAGCGGTGGGGAGTTTGGGGGCTGCAGAACTTATGTGGTCCTAGGGATGGCTGTGTTTCCCTAGAGCCTCCTTTACAATTTTCCTGCCTTCTTTGGAGAATCCCATTTCTCAGAGACACAAGTCAGGACTTCTTCCTGGCCAGCACAGTGGTCATTTCTGAAGCTAATCTGTCTCCTGACCTTGCAGATGAGCCATGCTTCTCGGTCATCCCTCTCTAATATGGCTTTTTTATTTCGAGCTCACTGTAGTCCAACTGAAATTTAGATGAATGAGAAATTGGGCCTTGGGTTGGGGTCCGCTGAGAATTATTGACTGTGGTGCCCTTATTTATTTTCACCTTTATTTCATCATCTCTCCTACTTATGCTCCTATTATTGAATTTTTTACTTGCTCACTTGTATGTGTGAGTAGATGCCCTCAGGAGAGTGGAAAGATGTGGGTACTCAGGATCCCCTGGTGCCTTCCATGTGCAGTGCTAGCCTAACAAGGAAAGGGTCAGCGATCTCCTTCTCCTTTTCTGGCTCAGCACTTGGTCTCACCCGCATGGTCCTCCCTTCACAGAGAACTTCAAGTGACTTATCTGCATCCCCTCTTACCTCCCACAGTGAACTGCCACAACTCTGAGAATAGACTGGGCTTCATTCATCTTTTCCCAAACTCAAAGGCCAGCATATAGACAACGCTAGGTGCCAGCATTGTCTGAGTTTTGCTTTGATTGTAAATGCTCACTTGCATGCTTGGCACGTGCGCACACACACACACACACAAACACACACACACACCCCTACTTATAAGTGAGGCCAAAAGAAGATGTCCACTCATTGTTTCTCCATCACATCAAAGACGCAGGAATTCCAAATTCAGCTAGCATCCCATTCTTAGAGGTGTCTGAAAAAAATCACTCAAATGGGGGAATTATTAGTACCCTAAGAACCTTTCAGGCACAGGAGAAATGGGGTAACTGTGCTTAAAAACCATCCAAAGATTATTGCTCATCATGTGAGCTAAAGGAAAAAATTCCCCATCTCGTTTGGGAAAAAAAGGACTTTCATGGGACAATTAATCCAATCTTGTAGGGAGAAGACTATCAGGAATTATGGCTGATTAGTTCTAACTAAACAAGAATCCAATTAAAAAATCATTATAAATACTAACTCCTCGATCTATAAAGAGGAGAGGAGGAAACAAAATCATCCTATTGAATTATTCATTGTTACCAATTTTATTTTATTGAAATCGACTAGGTTCCATTACTCTGAGCTTGGATATAGTCTTTGTTACAAGGACACTTCAGCTGTAACGAAATTTGCCATAATGAGGTCGCCTCGCTGGAGTATACAGGGTCAGGGTGTGCAGCCTAGATGGAGCATCACGAAAATGAAAACGAAGGTTTGGAGGGTACAGAACAACAGTGCCCAGCTTCCTTACTTAAAAACATATGTCCCTATCCCACATGTACACATCTGCCCATGCACACAGGTACAGTCATGTGCACATAAATAGATATGCACTCAGATAGGCAGCATAGTGTCTGTTTCCTTCAGGGCACGGCTATGCCACTCATTACCTTGGTCAGTGAGTAGAGGAGCCTAGTAGTTCATTTTCTCTCTGTCGGGGACTCTAGTGAAGACGTTGATGGCGTGAGGTGGAGCTGGGAGGCTCTTGAGAGTTGGATTGAAGAATAAGATAGAAGGGTGTTTCTTGGATCCCTCTCCTTCCTTAGGCATGATCTTCTTTTCTCTTCGCTTTCTTCCCATCCTTCTCCTTTTCATTTTCCCTCCTTCCTCATCACCCATTCTTCCAACCTCTCCTCATGCTTTTCCCTTATACCCCACCCACATATGTAAGTATGAATCGGCCCATAGCATCGCAGTCCAGACACTGACCAAATAAAATACAATAAAACAGAGGTAAAGGAGTCAGTAGTAGCTAAATTTCTCCACCCACCATGCTAAACGTACACACATAGCCAACTACCTCGCCCTTTTCATGGTAAAAAAAATCTGTTGTCTGCCTTGGAACCCTGGAAGACATGCAGTGGTCTTCCAAATCTGGACGTAACCTATATGCGGATATTCTAATCATAACGCAATGTTTTAGAAGATGACAGTGGAAGCCTAGAACGATGAGGCCATACCCAAAGTGGGGAGTTGCTGGATTCCAGGAAAACAGGTAAAGCTCTAGATGACCTGTGTCAGGGGCTCAAATCCTCTCGGAGCAGAATCATAGTCTCTTGTAATGGAGGTTGTTCCCACTCCCTGCCAAACACACTCCCTCATCTGCAGTCTGCGATCTTCACCAGGACAAGCTTGACCCTAGGGATTATGAAAAAAAATAGCTATTCCCTCTTCCCCTTTACAATCCACGTTATTTTACTCTCTGCAAGCCTTTCTGTGGTGTTATAAAAGCTCAGGTATTTTCTGGGTCTCTGTACCTATTCCCATGAAAGTTTATGACCCCATCTCTAACCTCTGTACTGTATAAAAGACATAGGTGTGAGAATTGTCTCCAGATCAGAGTTGCATCAGAGCAATTCAGCACATGCTTGTGACTAGTGCGAATGAGGAACACTTTGTGATTAGAATACCAATCTAAACTTGAGCTTTGCTTTTGCATAACCCTGCCACTTCTAATGATTTCCAGTCTCTCTCCCCCATTCTCCTTAAGCAAGTTTCCCAAATTTGGCTATAGTAAACCTTCCCTTGAATGCTGAGTCTTGTATCCAAATGTTATCAGACATATCAAAGCTTCCCGGTCTTGCAAATGGGGCCCAATCTCCTATAATAAGAGACATTCCTTGGATATTTGGGGCATGCGCCTTCCTGACCCAGCTGGAATCAAGAAGTTCCTGTAAGTGAGCAAAACTTGAAATGAAGAAAGAGAATCAAGTTCTCTTTCTTCTGGGAACCTTAGAAATGGTTCGGTTTGGTTTGGTTTAAGTGCTTGCAAAGATCTTGTCTTATTCATACTTTGTTTCCATGTCTCACATTTCTCTAATGCTTTACACCAAGGGCTGCCAAAATGCAAAGTAGCTATGCCTTCCTTATGCTCTCATCCCCAGAGCTTCTACCTAAGGCTACTTCCTCCTGTCTAAACAGGCAGCCCTTCTTTGCCATGGCTTAAAGAAGAGATGGAGATGCTCCAACGGTCTAGAATTCACAGTGTCCTTGCAGGGATTACAGAAAGCCAAGGCTCTCTTGCTGCTTTCTGAGAGCTTAACTATTATTCCCCAAAAGTATGTTCACCTGAAAACAGTAGTCAAAGATCTCAGGGTGTAAAATCCAGAGGAAATTCTCCAAGAAAGGAAACACACTGTTGCTGTCTTACTATGCCAGCTGGGATCACAGCCAGCATGCTGTGTGGAAAAGTCCTGTGCCCACTTCTAGAACATTTAGGATAAATCATAGAAACAATGTTTACCAAGTTCCTCTAGCTCCATACCGAACAGGATGAGTGGTCTCCATTTACAGATGAACACACTAAGGCTTTGGGCTCAGGTCTGGAAAAGACCAAATTGGGACACAGGCTTTTGTGTTCGGGTAGGAACCCAGATGCAGACTAAGCAGCTCACACCTACTTCTGAGTTGGGTGTGGGAAAATGGTTGGAAGAATGAAGGCTTTCTGTGTCATCTAGTCTGTCCTGCGCGGTTCAGGAATAGCAAGAAAGTGGGATCTCTTGCATGTAATACATCAAATACCACTCAGTTGTTTCATATTGCTGTTAAGGTTTCCAACCTCTGCCGCCGTTCTTTTTTCAATAATTACCTTATTGGCATGGTGGTGGGTTTTAGAAAGATGTTTCCATTCATGGACAGCTTACTTGGGCTGTATTCACACTCTGAGCTCACGCCCTTTTCCTTCTTCCAGTCCCTTCCTGTATCTGTTAATTCGCCTCTACTTTTTTTGTAATGTGGTATTTAATTACACACACACACACACACACACACACACACACAAAATGTACGATCCATTTTTTTGAGAGAAAACAGTCAGTATTTACGCTCCCAACTCTAACTCAATTGTCTTACTGTGATTACTTTAGTTGTATTTTCCTTCATTATAATGAGATGAAACACCATTGTGTATATACCACGGTCAGCCTCCGTGCCTCTAGCCTGAGCATTGCCCTTTCAGAAAACCTTCTAAAATGTGTACAGTATAAGGGGGCATTAAAAAAAAAAAACATAGCGAACACTTCAAGTCCCTATCCCTGCATATGAAACAGAGGCCTCATGTTTAGAATGTGTGCCTGATTATTGCTGGATGAGGGAAGGGAAAAGAAGGCAAGCACAGTCTTTCACAAGTTATCACTTCTCACAAGCTATACACAGGAAATTCCAAAATATCAAGAAAAGATAATCATGAAATCTGTACACCCCTGATGGCCACAATCTTTGTCAGGACAGTGGGGAGTCCACTAGTGTCCAAAGTGAAGGGCTAGATATCTCCTGGGCTCTTTGAGCACAAGACGGAAATCATTCTGCATTTTGCCTGGGCATGTTGGCATTCTGATCTCCACTGGGAAAGAGAGGATTGGAAATTCAATATCACCCTTGACTACATAGAGAATGTGAGACTAGTCTGTGTCACAAACACACACACACACACACACACACACACACACACACTACACACACACGTGCATGCATATGGCTGCAGGCATGTGCATGTGTAAAAGGAAAAAATGAAATAAAAACCATCTTCATATATGCACTTTGATGCTGTGGAGGAAATGCTTAGACAGGGAGCCCCAGAGAAAGACTGGGAGACACATCTGTGGAAATGATTGTTGAGCTGAAACTTTTTTATTTTTATTTTATTGATTTTTATTGTGCTCTAAATTTTTCTCTGCTCCCTGCCCTGCCTCTCCCCTTTCCTTAAACTCTCTCCTAAGGTCCCCATGCTCCCAATTTACTCAGGAGATCATGTCTTAAGAAGGGTAAACTGAGGGACAGAACAAAACGGGCATGTTTCCCATGTCTATGGGAAAAAGAGAGCTAGAGACGAAGACGGTGACAGAGACAAAACAAATGGTACACAAAAAGTAAAAAAAAAAAAAAAAAGACTGATAAGAAAGCAAAACCTCAGCAAAAATGAGTCAGGAGGGGTTCTCAGAGACACCACAGATGCTTGGAGTTTATTCTTTACCCCCAGAGCAGTGGGGAGCTTCTGAGGTTTTAAGCATGAGGTGAACTTGGGAGATGCTAGGATGGAAAGAACAGCAATAATGCCTTCTAAAGCCATCCTGTATGCCAGACCCCATGAAGTGCTTCCTTTCCTGTGTACAACATGGCCACTTCCTGAACATAACAGGCTTCTCTCAAAGTGAAGAAGCTGGCTCAGAGACATGAAATCCCCGCCTACACCTCTCTTCCCTGTTTTCTTCTACCTTGCTGCAGGTGTCAACATGAAAACATCTCCTCTCGAAAATATTGTACTGGGAAGCATTTCCCCAGAGCTGCTTAGACAATAATATTTGTGAAGAACAAGGAGAAATCTTGGCCTCCGGGCCTCATGCTGAGGAGACAGTTCCAAAGGCTGTCTGTCCCTTCCCTCCTTGTCCCTGCCTTCAACCATAGCGTTAAGCTCTTCTCATTAGTAAAATGGGGCAGCCTTTGCCAATGGTGGGGAAGGAGAGGGAAAGGGAACATGCTGAAATGCTGGAGCAGATAGATTCCAAGTAGTTTCCCCAAAGGCCCAAGGGATCTGCTTTCTCCTGGTGGTTTCTGAATAATTGTTCACGAGCACATGTGCAAGTCATCTGAGGTGACAGAATAGAAAGTACCGTGCTTTTGTTACAGCCTGTCCACTCATGTGGGGCACCAAACTCCCTCCAAAACAAGCACAAGATGGAGTCCCCAAGTTGTCATCCCTTAAGCCCATCGGAGCTTGGGCTGCGAGAGATGTTAAATACACTAAAGCTCTCAGAGACGCTCCTGGTTTCCTTCCCAGCCCTCTTTCTCCACCCTTCGCTCATCGCCCTTCTACAGAAGATGAAACCCTGGCATTGTGTTTGTACTTGGAATTTCATCTGAAAATATTTTAGTGATGCAAGTTTGAAACAAATGCAACTAATTGACATCTGCAAAGAGAGTATGTCTAGGGTCCTTCGCTTCCTGGTCACGTGACGTCAGTCAAGTCAGACCTCTGGTCCCCACGTAATTTCTGTTTTTCAAGGGTTGGAGTGAGATTATGTGGCATGTGATTTCCCTTCTGATAATAGACTCTCTCAGAAATGCAGTTGTCTCCTGTTAATTTTTTGCAACTGAGGGACATACATGATTTAAAATAACACACAGCGTTACTTTAGAATTACTTTTATTAATATATGTGTATGGATGCCTTGCCTGATCTGTGTCTGTGCATTGTGTGTCTCAGATACCTGAAGCTAGAAGCATAGACAGTTATGAGCTGTCATGTAGATGCTGGGAATTGAATCCATCTCCTCTGGAAGAGCAGCCAGTGCTCTTAACTTCTGAGCCATCTCTTCAGTCCTAGAATACAGATTTTTAAAACTTGGTTTTCCAGCACAGACATTGGAGTGGCTAGAGACTTAGAGAGTTCCCAAGTCTTACCTTACTTCAGATTTAACTTTCACTAAATAAATTCCTGCACCTCCCCATCCTCCCATTGCTTATGGGGTGATTCTGGTATCCAACCTCTCCAAAGTACCATTTTTAGCAATTGGATGACGTGGAGATTAATAATATGGCCACCACTTTCAAGGGAGAAGGATAATGCTATGGGACCCTCTACTGAGGCAAAGCATATGGTGAGAAAGTGCTCTGACATATGAGTAACCTTGGGAAGATGTACTTTGAGGAGGAAGGGTGAGTTGGCTTGGAAGGTAAGCATGGAATTAATTTTCTTTGCGGTGGGCATTGGGAGTAAATCAAAAGGTCGTATTATGGCTTCATTGTCACATAAAGAAAGCCTAAGCTTCACAGCCAGAAAAAAAATATGAGTATGCACCTGTCAACTTTGTGACATCTGACAAATTACCTCTCTTTTACAAGCTTCAGTTTCCCTCGCATGCAAACAGGGCAGACCATCCTCTGTGTTATGGTCTTGATGGTGCAATGAGCTAACATACCAAGTACACAGTACATGTTTGCCTCTTACGGGGCATTGGATTAATTTCACATCTCACTCCCTATAAAACATTTGGTACCAGAGTAACTAAGTTTGACAGGGGAACAAAATATTGACAGGTAGAGAAGTCACAGAGAGTGAGTCAACCCTTCCAGGCAGGCACCAAACATGGATTAACTCTCAAGAACTATGCCATGTGTAGCCCCGAGGGCATGCTTCAAGAGTGAGCCTCTATCACACAGATGCCAGAGGATTTGACTTGAAGCCCAAGAACAAGCAGGACTCTGTGGCTTGAGGCTCAGTCCTCGGAGTGCTCTGAGGATATCAGACCCGTCTCTTGCCATCCTTCTCCACGGCTCATCTAGGAAGATTCCTAGGCCTTTGTTTATATTCTCCATCCAAATCTGACCCACCCTGATCCTGGTGCCTTTATTCTCCACTTCAGCTTCAGGACCAGATCCTCCTTCCATGCCTGCCTTTCCCTTAGACTTCCTCAGAGATCTTTTACTGTGATTTTTTTTAAGCATTTAATATTCTCTATCCATCCCACCCTTCCTCTCTCTTTCTCCCCCACCCCATACTACTGCTTTGTTTTAAGTGGTGTCACCAGCCTTAGCCAACACGACCTTTGCTGTATAATTTAGGTTCCATGTTCTGTACCCGAGTAGCATGTGAAAACTCAGCTGTAACGCGCTTAGGAAGCGTCAGTCAGGCTTTGCTGAGCCTGCTCCTTTGCTGGTATTGAATTCTGCCCCCAAACCACATGCTCATTTCTCTAGTCTGAAATTAAACTTTCGCAAGGGAGGCATAAAGGAGGGGCTTGTGAAGGGAGCTGGGGTTTGGCTTGTCCCAGGATTCTTTTTTTGTTTGTGTGCATGCTCCTTCATTTATGTTTGCTTTTCAAGGCCCCCAAGCTCCACTCTCTAGTTCCCTCCAGGATCTGCTTTTGAAAAGTCAGTTTTGAAGTGTAATCTGTAGAATCAGACCAGAAGAGGCTTTCTATCTCCACTTTCACTACGTAACATTCTTAAAACTTTAATTTCGTCAACTAGTCCTAGGCATAAACAAGTCCTAGACACATTTGAACATATGCAATTTCCAAAGAGAAATGGCTCCAAGGGTCCCATGGAAGGTACTGCTACTGAGAAGCATACATCTTTGCTGTAGCTTCCTGTGTCCCACTGTGCCCTTCCTCAAGCTAGGCCTATATGTACAGTTAGTGGAAGGGGACATTTGATTAGAGTGAGTGATTTTTTTCCCCTTCCTGAGAAAGAGTATGCCCATCCTTAGAGAAACATGGGCTTGGACAAGGTGTTTTCTGCTGGTAGGTACTGTTTTAGGGACTACGGAGGCTACCTGGGCGATACCCAAACCTGCATTCGCCACCTGAAAGCAGAAGATGCAGAAACAGAACAGCAGTTGGATGCAAACCAAGGAAGAATATCGCTTGACACATATCAAGAGGCTAAAGTCACAATTGTGTCTGAGAGCAAACAAAACTGCGTCGTTAGTGAGAGCTGTGGATCAGCTTTCCCCTGGAACATCCTACTTCGATAGAAACGTCCTACGCTGCCCTGTCTCACCCAGCAATCCTCAGCCACCTGTGACACCAAGTCATAAAATGTGACTCATGTAATCATGAAGGCACAGTTTTTGTGCCTTTTAAATTTAAGTGACTTCTTAGAGACTATGAGCTGCTACAAGGCACTTGGCATGCCCCCTAAGTTCATTCATTAAATTGAATTATCAGAACTCCATAGTGGAATAGTATACCCATTTCCCAGATAGGGAAGCGAAGCCTCTCAAAGAGCTGCACACTATGTGGCAGGAGAACCACTCACCCTTTCTAGCTCTCAACCCCCTTGCGTTCTACACCATGCCACCTTTCCCGAGGTGCTGTCTGAACCCTTCTCTCTTCCTCAGAGTGAGGTACGATGGACTGACTTCCTTTTGTCTGCACCTGCTCTCATGAGAGAATTTTGTCCTTAGAATCCGTTCTCCTATGTTCACAAGACCTGGCTGCTCACCGTCACACTTGTTTCTAAAGCTCTCTCTATCCTTTCTCACAGCCTGGGGAAACTGAGAAGCTGTGTAGCAGGAGGCCTGGTGCAGTTGCTATGAACTTCTCTATGTCCCTTAAAGGGCAGGGTTTAGGCCGAATGGCTGACCTGGATGAGAGTTTTCTTTCCTCCTGTAGAGAGAGGCATCACTCTTTCCGGCACATTTTAAAGACTATTAGCCATAATTCAGCATTTAGGGTTCTTGCAGTTAGCACTGAACTTTTATACCAAATAAACAAATGTTGAGCTAAGGATTTGGGCTCTACCGTCTGCCTTTAGTTATTTCCAATGCCTAGCGTAGGCTCTCCATACTTGGAGAACTCTTCATCCTTTGGTGAAAATGTTTCTGTATTTATTGAATGACACCAGTATAAACTACATATGCTTAGAGCGTCTTCTTTGTGACTGGACTGAATCGACAAGTTGTGTCTGGAAGTGGTAAATTGAATGTTTGGGTCATAATTTCCTGTGAATGCACAGGTGGCCAGAGCAGGCTTAGCCTTCTTAATCACCTGATGTATCTATCACTTGGTGAATGATGATGATGATGATGATGCATATCTGAAGATAAGAGAGAAGGAGAGCTTTAGGATCCTTTATGCCTGCAGAAGGACCCTACCTTACACCCTGCAGACTTTCCCTTGCTGTTGTTTGCTGCATGTCCTGCCATCCAATATGTTGTCATAAGTTTATAATAAAGGTTAAAGAATAAACATTCCCTTTATGAATGACTTTACACAGACAGTAGGAAATGGCCTTTGGAGGCTTAGATTTGGGGGAAAGGCTCTGCTTCTTTGCCTCCTGATACTGTGGAGAGATCAATATCAAGAAAGTCCTCATGATTGGCTTCCTAAAGAGATCGATGAGATCTATGGAAGTGTGGTTCGCTTTCAGAGTGGTCTCCCAGTAAGAGGCTATGCCTTGGTGGGTGTGAAGGAGTAAGAAACAGCAGAATATGGAGAGAGGAAGAGGAAGGAAGAAAGAAGGAAATGTAGAGGGAAAGGGGATTATGGGTTATGAAGGCACATGGAAGAAGGAATGATGTCATCACAGTAGTAAACAGCAGGTACTGATGGCAACAGAATTGTGATAGCAATAACAAATGAGCATAGCAGACTATGAAGGGCTTTCAGGGTAACAGTTCTAGCTGGATCTTTAGACTGTGTGCTCACATTCACACCTGCTGCATGTCCTATGAAGCAGCTTGTATAATTTTCACTCGTTTACAGAAGAACTACATTAAGAAGCTTTCAGTTGGCCCAAAGGTGAACTGGGACTGTCTAGAGATGTTGCCCCAAAAAGCATAGGAAGAAGAAAGGGGTAGGAAGGAAAAACATTCTACTCTGCTTGATGTGCCTACACCTGTGTGTGCTCAGGAACTCTTTCAATTCCTAGGTCCTATCTCCAGAATAGAAAGTCATCTCATTTTGCAGTGGGGAAATACAGGCAGTGACTGGTTTGAAGTCATTCAATCAGTGATTGGCAAAAGAGTCAGGTGTAGGGGAAGTGAAGTAGTTCTTCTGTAGGATCCCAAACATAATGCCAATGTGCGCAGATGCAAGTTGACTTGGCCAATGGTGAAAGCATCATTCTGTCAGGTCCCCATCTCTCAGAGACTCTTCCAATCAACTGGTAGACAAGAAAGTCAGGGCACCCAAGAAATCCCAAAAGCTTCATATTTTGCTGATCACAGCTACTATCTCTGTTTCTGAAATCTCTCATGCCAGTCCAGACAGTCACGATACCTATTTTTCTCCTAAATACTCAGGTACTTCTTCAAACCACAAGGTCATAGGGACTCAGTCAACAATTTCAGTAGCTCCAATCTCTGCCCCTTGCACATGTCACTAAAGTAATCCTTGGAATCTTTTCCCAGAAGAAATGAAGTTTTAGACATCTCAGGAAGTACCTGCCTCCTTTAAAAAAGCAAAGAGAAAAAAAGCCAAGCATGTAGCATCTCTAGTAGGACATCAGAAAGCCTACATGCTAAAGTAGGAAGGAGGATCCCAGGAGCAAATATACACAACCTTTCTCTATGGGCATATATGGCCAGAGTTCTTTACAAGCACTGTAACTTTTGCTTCATCCCAAATACAATTTGTATAACACAGATCTTTGTTAGCAGGGCTGCAGAAGGCAGAGAGGGACAAAAACAAAAACAACTTGGTGACTCCCAGTTTTATGAACTTGAGAAATTCGTGTTCTTTTAGGACACATGTTTTGAAGTGAAAAATCACTCTTCTGACCTTTCTGAATTGACTGTTGTGGTCAAGACTGCCATTAACCACTGCTTAGCTATTCCCAATCAAGGGTTTAGGTGACCAGGAATGGAGCTTGGATGTGGTCATCACTTTCTTGATTAACCCATGAGCATTCAGGGCTTTTCAAGGAAAAGTAGAGAAGAGATTGAAGGGGTCTGACAACCTTGCCCCTCAGTCTTTGAGCTGGGTGGTAAGGATTTTCTCATTGTAGGGCTTTGATTTAGAGTTGGCTATGACTCCCAGTTCTGCGCTAAGGCCAATGAGATCATTCTTTTTTAATTAAAGTTAACTGGATTTGTAATTTTAGCTCTTATATTTAAATCTTAAATAGGCAGTCCAGGATGAGAACAGAAGATACTGCTTAATCTTGTTGAAGCACCATGGCTTTCTCTGCTGTGGTCTGCTCATAGAATCTTCTCAATGCCTTCTTTCTCTAGAACTACCAGTGTCTTACAGTTCTGAAGGAAAATCCACAACTCTTGATTCTTTTCTGTATCAGGTGATGACTCAGGAAACCAGCTACTGGGGATATTCTCCTCTCTAGTGTTCAGTGTTTATTCTGGATGGAAGTAAACAGAGACCTTTTCATTTGATTCAGAGTCTATATGAATTTTTAAAATATTTCTGGCTTTGAAAGTTTCGTGTTTATACAATATATACTGGTCATGTGTCATGATCAAGAGATATTGAAAATTGCTTTCTGTATAACTCTAAAAGAAGAAATATCAGAAAAAAATAGCATTTTCTTTTTTCAAAAATGCTTTGTTGGGAGCTGTATGCAGAATAGAGCACAGCCTCTTGACCTTCAACCTTCGTGCTTATGCAACTGACAACATCTGGGAAACTGGTTTTGTCGTGTTTGTCGTGGCTCAGCTGTGGCTCCGTTTTCCACTCCTTAAGCTGCTTTTTTTTCCTTTATCTCCAGAGTCTACTTGACACAAAAATTTCGCACGTCTGATCTGGCTTTAGCGCCTCGTTGTCCATGCCCATCCTTTATATAAATCTTGAAGCCAAAACCAACCCATTTTTTAATGTATATCTATATTTAATTCTTCAGCCTCTTCTTTCCCATGTTGGAACCATTTTTGAAAATGGGAAAACACATAAGTCTCTATTGGTATTTTCCTCCGGGTTTCATTTTTCTCACATATACCTTAGGAATAAAGAACTTAGAGCATAATAAGAGCTAAATAAATGTTAGTTGAGTAAATGAATGAATGAGAGAATAAAAATAATATAAGAGAAAGGTTTTCTTTTCAACAGAAGGGTCAGCTGACTCTTCCAAAAGAAAATTTGGATTTATGAAGACCCATAACCATTCCCCCTCTCTATTGGAAATACAAGATAGTCCTTCACCTTTCTGCCTTAGCCTGACAGCATCTTAGTCTTGAAAGTGCTACATGAGCCTGGAGCCACCTATCAACCATCATCATCAACCATAGGCTGGAAATCTCACGGTCTGTTGTAGGAGATTACACAAACTGAAGGGCAGCCTCCAGATGTTAGCAGTTTCTGCTCATTTTTTCTTCCTTTTCAACAACAACAACAACAATAATAATAATTAAAACAAACACAACCCTTGTCCCCCCACCCGCATCCCTGAAATTACAAACAGGTGGGGCCAAATGCTCTAGTGTAGCTCAGACACTGACCCTTGGCAAGGCTGCCTTGCACTGAGTCACCCAGCCATACCAGCTGCTCTATGAACTGGGACAGAGGCTTCAGGAAGAGATCTGGTCATGGCATGAGAAGCCCCAGAGTCAGGCTTTCTCTCTTTCTACCTCCCACCCTGAAGCCTTGGCCTCCAACTTAAATGGATGTATTTTGGAGAACTAGGTGGCTTAAGAGATTAGTAATGAGATCCCAAGTCTTTCAGTACTGGGTCAGGAGTTCAGAGGCAAGCCTGGGTGACTGGTGAATGGCATAATTAGAGAGCCAGGGCAGCCTGGGAGGGCCTCTGTGAAATAAGCCCGGACGGGCTTTTCATGGCCGCAGTTGTCAGCTGCACAAAAGCCTACCACCACATCCGACACTAATCACTCTGCCTTGTTAGAGGATTTACTAGCTGGAGAATCCTGAGCCACCATCCAGCCTTCTAAATGCCGGTGTCCAGAATGGGCTTAGGCTAGTGCCTGACTCTTGTTTGCATGTGGGGAGAGCACCAACCCTACACTAAGGACACACGAGAACTAACATTTCCTATACCTTAAATTGTGAACTGGAATTTATTGATTATTATTGTCATTGTTATCGTGATTATTTACTCTGACTGTCTGACAAAAATAGAACATGAATTACCCTACTTACAGGAAGGAAGGGTTGAAGAAAATTGGGGTGATATCTGATATCACACCTCTATTGTAGCTGGCCTTGCTATGAGCATCATTTACATTGTGTGAGCCTTCGTTTTCTCACCAGTAGAATGGATCAGAGGTAGGAAACACAGACAGAAATCATACCCAGGCTTCAGCCCCTTGACAGGTAAGGCCCTGGCATGCTGTTTATCTTTTCTGAACCCCAAAGGAGTATATCCCCAAGACCATGAGGACTGTGCTTGGGACATAAAAGTTGGCCAGTAAATGATATGAAAGAAACTAGTGTGCTCAACTTTATGGATACTGTGTTGGCTATTTTCTTAAACAGTTGAGATATCCATTTCTGTCCATTAGGAATTCGAAGCCACTTTCTAAGAAATAAGCAAATGAGTATGCAGTCCTTTTCCAGTAATCAGGTCTGTAACAATGATTCAGAGATTTATCTCCTCTGTGAGATTTAGTTAACCCATCTGTAAGCCATCTTAGTAGGGGACAGAGAACCATGTATGAAGTAATTTCTATGGAAAAGCCCACCTTTTCTCCTGGTCATAACAGACCAAAGGCTTGCACATCAAATTAGAAGCAAGAATGGCCTGTATTGGATCTCTAAGGAATACGAAAGGCATAATATGTTAGGGACAGCTCCCTGTGTGTGGGGTGGTCACATACATAATGAGGTACTATTCAAGCCTGAGCAGAAACCCAAGGCTGGAAGGCTTTAAATGCCAAATTCTTATTGGTAAGCGTCTCTCCTAGGCAGAGGTCTGCTGTTATTTCCAGAACTCTAGGAGGGTGAAGGAAGCAACTCTCTGTCTTGTACACAGGAAATGCTTCTTTGCTTGATTTTCTGTTGACACCATATAATAAATCCTCAGACTGGAAGAAAGGCAGCCCACCCTTCCCCTTCTCTCTATCTCTTTAAGGCAGGCATCAAAGAGGAAAGTGCTCAGCAGGCCTGGGGAAAGTGATAATTGTTTCTAATGGTCGGTGAAAGAAAGCCAGCTCCCCATCCCTCCTCCTTCTCCATTGTTATTAAGTGCGGCGAATGGAGGCTGGGGAAAGAAATTGGAGCTGTGTGTATGTGTATGTGTGTTGCATTGTACATCTCTTAACCCTTTATTGCCTTTCAAGTTTCCATGCTTAGTGGGTCAGTGTGAGAATCAGGGGTAGAGAATACCAGTAAAAATGGGCTTAGAAACGGTGAAAACTACCCAGATGGGAGAGGTCTATGCTGTTCTGCAGGCAGTGGGAGCCCTGAATCAGGATGGAATGTTTGAACTACATTTGTTCAATGTGTGGGTCAACTGATCTCACCTATGTGAAGTATTATTGCCCCAAGTTTACCTTTTCATCCTGCTTATACTTTCTCAGGGCCTACTATGGACTTAGTCTGTTCTCAATCCTGATAATGTGGTGAAGACTTCAGTCTGGCCCATAGTGAGTTAATGCTCAAGTTCAAGGTCTAATTGGCTTCTTCTCTTGGGTCAGTTCTGATCAATTTGGAGTATCTCTCCATGGCATTTTGTTAAAATAACCTAGAGAGCCAGTTGTGGTGGCACACACCTTTATTCCCAGTACGTGCGGGCAGAGGCAGGTGGATCTCTGTGAGTTTGAGACCAGCCTGGTCTACAGAGCGAGTTCCAGGACAGCCAGGACTGTTACCCTGAGAAACCCTATCTTGAAATGCCACAAAGAAGAAGAAGAGGAGGAGGAGCAGGATTTGCAGAAAGAGGAGAGGAGGAAAGGAAGGAAGAAGAAACAACAGCCAGAGAACAGTGGAGGAGGTGCCGAGCTCAGTTAGTGATGCCCACCCTGGGGAATGGACTGAGAATGGTGGCAATGAGAACATAGCTTCTGCTCAACTGGTCCAGCAGGCTCAAGGCCATTGACAACAGTCATCAGCCTGCTGCTTATCTGGGAGATAAGGGTAACTCTAATTGATTTCTTATGGGGTAGTTTTGATAAATAAATGTTTTAATAAAATAAAACACTCAAATAGGTTTTTGGTAAATTATACTTATTGGGGGAAAGTATCGCCACTACATATTTCATCATATCAAAGTAACATGAGTTAGATTGCGACTTTCACAGCTCTGGAATTATCCAGGCATCCTGGTGCCTTCCTGGCACTACGTGGACTTTATCTGCAACAGCATTTCTGTATATTGGTCTAGGTCTTGGTGACCTGGACCCCTAGATTGAATGCATTACCCATAGGTCATATATGGCCTTGGGAAAAACATGTCAATTCAATATTGGCAATATTCAATGAGCCTTACCTAATTACCCAGGTTAGATTCTGGTGAAAAAAGTGGCCAGTCATTATTCTTCAAGTGTAGACAGGGAGAATCAGAGAGGCAGGAGAAAAACCACAGTGTGGGAAAGGCTAGCCAGGCGGAGGGAAGGAAACAGACACTGAGTCAGACTAGTTTGGTGCAGTAAATTGACCAGTATTATCCCAAACATCAAAGCCCGTATCTCTGAAATGGGAAACCAAATGCTTATTCTCCATGTTATGACAAGGGGACATGAGATTATTTGATGAACACCAGCCTATAAGCACATACTATATTTAAAAGTCGGTGCCCATTCCATCTGGCAACAGAGCCCGGAGAAGGGAGTAAAGTTATGTTTAGGGAGGCAGGTACGTTTTATTTGAGCTGTGTCCAGTTTCCCCGCCCCCTTCAGCTGTGGCGGGTGGTGGGCTCTCTCCTAGCCCCCTGTCTTTTCCGCTCAGGACCCTGAGATCTTGATGGTTTGTATCTTGGGGCATGTATCTTGGTTACGGGACTGCACGCCTGAAGATGAACCATAGCTTTAAGGAAACTGCATTTCACATAAACTGTAGTGAGCGACGTTGGTGGACAACTGCCTGGCTACGCTGTCGTGTACACTCTTGCAGGCACACAGCAGTGTTGCTGTTAGCGGATACCCTACATTACTTTCTCCCTTCTTCCTCTCTTCTGTTTCTCTATGAAGCCCAGCACACATTCCTCCAGGTAGAAAGCAGAAATTGGAGAGGATAGGCTAAAGATTTGAAAGTCAATTCTTACCTCCCCTGATTGACAAGAGAGCATGGAGAACTGTGACGTCAGAATTCTATGGAGACATCATAGCAGGTTCCCGTGCAAAAAATTACCAGAACCTCTGTCCTTCTTTTCTCCCTCCATTTCCCCTTCTTTGTGTACATTGTGAGTGGGTCGAGGATAAACTGGATTTAGAAAGCCTTTGAAAGCAAAACATCACTAACTCCTCTAATTGAAAACAGCTTTCTGCAAATGTGGAGAATTGGAAGGGGGTGCTAGATGTAGTCTTTGGCATAGGTGGAGTGGATGAGAGTTAGCTGCAGGCAGGTCTGAGAGTCGCATCTCCAGCTACCTCCAGGATGACTGGTGGACTATCACAGAGGCTACAGAGATCACTGTGCATTTTCAAGCTAGGCTCCTCCCATCTCACTATTTTGTTCTCTATAGAATGAGATATTTGGCCTAAGGATTTCTAAGTACCTTCTCAGGTGAGACATCTGGGAATCTCAAGATCTAGGTAACAAATTTCCCCAGCTCAGTGATAAGTTGCAGTTGTAAGCACAGAAATGGAAAGAAAAGAAAAGGAAAATCAGAAAACACTTTGATAGGATGGCTGCACTAAAGCTCTCAACTTCCCTATTGCTGTCCTTACTAGACAAAGGAACTGGAGATTAGCTGTCTCTCTCTCAGTATCAGAGGCATGAGACCTGTAAGTCTCAGGGTTGACAGGATAGTCACTGAGTTCATGCTGAGGATGTGTTTGCCTGCTTTGGTCAGTCCTGTCTTCTAGGACATCCACTTGGAAGAGGTTGGGGATGTAAAGCTGCCAACTTGTCAAAACCAAATCCTTAGGAAATAAATTCACTTCACTCTGTCTTTCTTTAAGTGGGAAGGACGAGGGTCAGAAACTGAGCAGTTGAGTCAGTTCAAGGAGGCAGGCCTCTTCCGGTGTAACCCAGGCTCATGCCATAAGCTCATCATACTCAGAGCAGATCTACAAAGGCCTGCTTGGGTCTGTTGAGGCAGCTTTTATTTCCTGAGTGTCCAGAACAGATAGGAGCAGTTCTGAGCATGGGGTCTATGTGGCTTGGGACTTAAATTTCATCAGATATAGATATATCCATTCTCTCAATATATCCTCAGATAAGTGGTAGGTATAGATGGGTCCTTTTCAAAGGAGCATTTGTGGTTTAGAGTATAGGTTGAGTTTGATCTGGATTTGAATCATGGTTTTACCACAAACTGCTTAGGACCTTAGGGAAAATACAGGACTTCAGTTTTCTCATGTATGAAATGGGTACATATACAAGTTGCCACCTCTACCTCCTAAGATTCAGCACATACAGAGTCTTTTGTTTGTCTGTTGGTTTTTTTTCTCCTGTTAGATAACATGAGACTCACAAGGTAACTCAGACTAGCATTGAGTTTATAATCCCTGTGTCCCAGCCTTTTGAGTGATTCACCATTATGCTCAGATTTGTAGAGTATTTGAACACCTTTAAGGCTTAGAACAGGTGACTGTGTATGTCACTACTGCCGCTGTGGCCTGAGACACAGGCATTTATCATTTTCTTGGTTCTAGGGAATAAACTGGGATTTGTGTGGGTATAAAATAAAACACCATTCTCAACTTAGAAATCTTCAGACTCGAATGGGATGGGCTAGGCTCGGAGTAACTCTAATGTAATGGACGAGTGCTATAACTACAGTACACACAGGGAGCTGTGGACATAGAAGGGACAACAATTAATTCTGGCTGTGGGGTGAGCTCTTAGAAGAATGGTATTATTTGAGACTGGCTTTGAAGTATGTGTACACAGAACAGGCAAAGGAGAGGCAGGGTGTGAGTCTGGGTAGGCAGCGTGGCCATGAGTTTTGGGACAAAAACGAGTCTCTTGGTGACAAAGAAGTACCAAAGTGGACATGCAACTTCTGCTTGGTGGGTGAAGAGAAAGAACAGCTGGTCAGGAGACTGCTTCAAAGGTCTTTGTCATTTGCATATAGGAAAATCTCCATCAAGTGGCCCCAGGGTAGGCTGTAAGGAGAAGGTGATGTGATTAGTTTTTCTATTTGAAAAAGGAATGAATGTGGAGTGATTGAGGCAGTAGCAGTGGCGAAGCCCTTTTCTCCATCGGGGAAGCTGACGATGTGTCAAACCCAAGCAACAGTTGTGCTGTTTTTCCATTAAACTCCAGAGCATAAAGTCAGAGTGCACACCTCCTAGTTCTATACACAAGTGAGCATGTGAAAGAGAGCACTGCTCAGAGGTTCTGCACCCCAATTTCTTCCTGACAGATAGCGGGTAATGACTGCAGCCTTGTGCAGTATGTGAGAAATAAGTGAGAGCCTGGGTGGACAGGATCACTACGAGTGTCTGCAAGCTGCTAGGGCTCTCAGTACTCATTCAGTGTGACCACTACACCCTTCAGATGGGAAAAATGCCTGGCAGAGCACCGTTTGTTTCATACATGGCCCAGATAGAACTGGAGGAGGGCTCCTCTTGTCTCCATAAACACATGCGATGAAGAGTCTAAGGGTTATGTGAGTAGAGGCTCTCCAAGGCCAAGAGCAGAAGTGGTCACTTGTCCCTTGATTCCTTCGAGTGCTGTTGTAAAGGAGAGAGAGCACCTGGCCTGCGATGGACTTCCTACAGAAGAGGGTGCACGAGCCCCAGCACTCCTGCATGCTATGTTTTTATGCTATTTTAGGGAAAGAAGTGAAAGCCTTATCAAAGATGGTTCTTTACACCAAAGTCGCAAAGACCCAGAGCATCAGGGAGAAGCATGCACTAAAACTAGAGACAGGAGTTTGTATTTTCATGACCATTTTGCCCCCTACCATATACCTGTAACTATGCCCCTCTTGCCCTCTGAAAAGAGAATTCTCTTTGTGGGTACCTCTTCTAAGCCCAGTCTAATTAGAGCACTACAAATAAGGCTAGAGAAACAGATGATGGGAAACATGCTTGAAGCATCTTGGGTTGGATTCTCAGCACTGGAAAACAAAACAACCAATTACCACAACACACACTTGCACTTAGATGATAGATAGATAGATAGGTAGATAGATAGATAGATAGATAGATGGATAGATAGATAGAGATAGATGATAAACATGAAAACAACAACCATTTACTGTGTACACTTGAAGACAAAGCTGTCCTAAGAATAAAAGTGGAAGTGAGTGAGTTTTCAATCTTTGATACAAACAATGAGAAAACGCTGGGTAATTTCCTCCTCCAACCCTGAAAGGACCAAGGTGAAGGTGCTTGCCAGCTAAACCACCTTTGCTGTTTGCCTAGCACCAATATTTTAAAGTCTCAACTTAATTTTCTTTTTTGAGACAGGGTTTCTTTGTAGCTTTGGAGTCTGTCCTGGAACTAACTTTTGTAGACCAGGCTGGCCTCGAACTCACAGAGATCTGCCTGCCTCTTTTTCCCGAGTGCCACCACTGCTCAGCTCCACTTAAATTTTCTTGATTGCAATATTTATGAATTCATCAATATTGATGTTTCCTTTTTTTGCTCACACTTGCTTTGTTTTCTCAAGACTTTACTATAATAAAGAACCCACCAGATGATTATGCCTCTTGACAATCTAAAATGCACAGCACTGAATTGTTAACTACAGGTATGTTGATAAGCAACAGACCTTTCTATCTTATCTTCACTAACTGAACTACAAGTCCTTTGATGAACAACTCACCATTCCTTTTCTCCTAAAGCCTTGGCACCCACCATTGCATCTTTGAGTCTTTTCATCCAGTTTATGTGCCTCTTATTGAGCAGTTATGTGGTATTTGTCTGTCTACGGTAGAATTGTTTCATTTATTTGTAACTTTTAAATTATTTCATTCTTTGACAAATGCATGCAAGTACATATTTGATAGCTGATAATTTCACCTCCCATTTCCCCCTTTCCCCTTCCCTGTTCTCTCACTGAACAATAAGGTCCCTCTTACTATATGTGCTTTGCTTTGTTTTTCATTGAGCGTAATGAATGTTGCTTTCACAGTCATCAGTGGGAGGTTATTTACTGGACTATGGACAACTTATCAGTGTTATACTTCTAAAGAAAATGACACTCCATCAGCATCTGTTAATTTCCCATAGTCCCTTAGTGAGGGTTCCGGTACCACAAGCCTTTGCCCTCTACATGATAAAATTAGCAGGTCCAATATCTATCATACAGGAATTATGAAGGTAACCACAGCTACAGTGAGTCTGTAAATCCAATGACTTTGTCACATTCAGAAGTTAGCCTTACAGCATTGCTCCCCAGCTTCCCCCTCATGTTCTTTCCATTCACTCTTCAGCAGTGCTCCGGGAACCTTGGAAGGATGATTCAGGTTCCACTTCAGGGCAGATTCAGCATTCACTTGTTCTGGGCTTTTCGACCGTTTGCAAGTCTTTGCATTAACCATGACCCACTGCAGAAAAAAGCTTATCACAGAAAGAAGTGTGTCACTAATCTCGTGGCCTACACATGAACATTTTTAAGGCAGTTTGATACCATTTCCACTTATCAAAACAACAGCACTAGACTCTGTCCTATGACCCAGGGACATTAGGAGTTCTCTCCATCCTCTGGTTCTTGACAGGCACAGAAACAGGCATAAGTCCCCTCCTGTGGAGGAGGCATCTACTTCAATCATGAAGTGGCTGATTACCTTCATAATAATAAGGCCACTGTTGAAACAGGCCTTTTCCACAAAGTATTATGTCCTCGTGGTTCATTTTTATTGAAGGTGGCAGAGTTTTCTCCTTTTTAAAAGGTGAATAACATTCCTTTACATGCATGCACCACAATATTTTTTTTGAAAATTTTTTTAAAGATTTTCTTTTTTTTAATTTATTTATTATTATGTATACAATATTCTGTCTGTGTGCATGCTTGCAGACCAGAAGAGGGCACCAGACCTCATTACAGATGGTTGTGAGCCACCATGTGGTTGCTGGGAATTGAACTCAGGACCTTTGGAAGAGCAGGCAATGCTCTTAACCTCTGAGCCATCTCTCCAGCCCACCACAATATTTTTTTATCCATCCATTTATAGACTGTAGGTTGTTACAATTTTCCCGTTGGTTGAGTAAATATAGGAATGGGAACTACAGAGCAACTGAGCTCCAGAGAAGCCCGTGTTAATCTCTCTCTGAAGACCCAAAGCCTAGAGGCTGCAAGCTTTGCCAAGAGGCTGCAAGCTTTTTTCTAGAGTATCCTTGTTGTCTTCCAAAACACAGTGAAACACACAAAAGAAGAGAGTCGAAGCCACACTAATGTGTCGAGAAGGAAGTGCTGCTGTGCTTAGTTCCTTCACAACTATAGGGAGAGAGAGCCAGTTACAACCACAGTCATTCAAATTTGCCCTATAAAATTAGAATATTAAGAGGAATAAAAGAATGGCCCTTCACTAGATTTCAGAGACATGAACACAGGCTTGGTCAAGGGAGGTTGGGAAAGATTGGAAAGAACATGGAGCCAGTCACAGTGGAGAATTTAGAGGGATGAGGATGATGAGAGAAGACAGACCCTGGAGAGGAGGAGAGGACAGGGACCCTGGAGAGGAGGAGAGGACAGAGACCCTGGAGAGGAGGAGAGAGCAGAGACCCTGGAGAGGAGGAGAGGACAGGGATCCTGGAGAGGAGGAGAGGACAGGGACCCTGGAGAGGAGGAGAGGACAGGGACCCTGGAGAGGAGGAGAGGAGAGGACAGAGAGCCCGGAGTGGTGCTGGAGAGTCTTAGAGAGTAAGAAAATGTGTAATGTATATGTACCCAACAGAATATCCACACAAAATCTTTATTATCAGTATCTCTCTTTGGAGTTAGACTTGCTGGTTTGTTTGTTTGTTTGTTTGTTTTTTTGGATAAAAACATGTGGTTGAAAAGAGAACATTTCCATAAAATCAGCACTCAAACTTGTGTTTCCACAGGACTGAGTGTTGTTCAGCACAGGTGAGCCTGACATGCCTGCACCCTCAGTTTAGGCTGCTGAGTAGGTAAATTCATGCAATGCCAATAAAGGCAGGAAGCTCTTAAAGATTTGAGTCTCAATTTCTCTCCTCCACCCTAGCAACACAGATTATTTCAAGGTCGGCTGAGAGTCTTGGACAAAGTTCAGCTGGATTTGTTTGTGCCTTTCTGATTTGGATTGATTATCCCTGATTGGGGTTACAGCCAGCCTGAAAGAGACACACAACTAAATAGAAAAAATAAGAGAACAAAATAACAACACCATGTTCCGCTAATGACCTGTTTAGTCCTGATAAAGCTGACGAGATAGGAGGAAATCGTATTTAAGTAATAAGAAGGGTTTGTACACTTTGGTCGACTCTCTGACCATGGATGCTTTAGATGCAGAGATAAGACCCCCAGCTCAGAGCTTAGGGTTACGCTTCACCACACTCTGTGGGGAGACAGGCAGCTAAGAACGCAAGTGCATTCCAAAATGATACATGTCGAATCGCTGGCCAGGCTTTTAAATGCCATAGATAGTTTATGCAAAGTCTCACATTGTTCTAAAGTCATAACACAGTTTATCGGCTGCTCTGCCTAAGTCTAGTCCCAGTTGTTTTGAGAAAAAAATAAATTGAAAAATGTCTACTTGCGTGCTAAAGTAGAGATGTTTTATTCCCAGCATCTGTGCCTAATTCTGGACAATGCATAGGTGATTTTTGGCACCTTCATACTTTTTAAAAGCATCTTCTGATAATTCAGAAATCAGTATTGCGTTCACAAGGCTCACAAGGCTCTAGTTCTTAGAGCTGGAGGAGAAGTCTGGCTGTTGATGAGATTAATACTTTTTGATATTTCTAAAATAATGAGTCATTTTCTTAAATGAAGTATTATAAACTAGCAGAAGACTAAAGGTTCTCCCAGTTGATACTAAGTAGACATCCAGGCCAATACCAACAAGGTGTTGATCACAAGGAGACACCGTTGTGTCTATGACCAATCCAACATTCAAATGCCCAAGATCAGCTAAGATTCAAAGAGGCAGAACCGATTTCTATTCCTCCCTCTGGTTTTGAGCCAAAATGCCCTAGGAGTAGATCTACTTTGTCTAAAGCCAACTACTGATCTTTCTGGGTGATATTTGATGTTTCTTAATGTTATATAAGTGGTTTATCTTCCTCTGAGATTTCAAGAAAGAATTGATAGAGGTATTAACATGAAGGGAAAGTATGTGCAGGGTGTAAATGTCTTTCCGCATTTTCTTTAAAACCCCACAAGTGAATTTACTCCAAAAACTTTATTTGCCATTCCAATCATAACGGAAGATGTGTTTTATCTGAACATTGTTTAGTGTAACATTTTTGTAAACAAAACAAACCCGACATTTTCTTTTTAATTTTTTAATTTCTTTCTATTGTTCCTTGATATTTTATACATGTATATAATATATTTTCATTACTCTTGACTGTCTGGTTGCCATTGACTATCTTATCTCCTTCCTGACACTGTCAACCCTCCCTCTTCTCTCTAAGTCTCTTTCCCTCATTCTTTTGTGGTCTCAAGTTTAAGCAGGGCTAACTGCATAATTCCATATATGAAGCATCTTGACTATCCATTAGAACCTGGTGACTTCACAAGCATTGCTAACTGAATGCAGTGACCATCCCTTTCTCAGAACTTACCAGTAGCCAATAGTTTGTCAAAGCTCAGTAAGGGCCAGTGAGCTCCTCCTCCATCTATGATGGACTGTTGACAGGTCTAGTCAAATGCAGGCCCAATGTAGGCATCAAAAGCTGCTGAGAATTCATGACTGAAGATGGCATTTTGCAGCTCTTCTCCCTGTCTTCTGGCTCTCACATTCTTTATGCCTCCACTCCTGTATGTCCCCTGAGTCTTAGGGGTTGTGTGGTGAAAATGATGAGCAATCAGCCAAATACTTGACATTTTCTGAGAACCTCCAGAAGTTACATCTGTCCCAAAATATTATGGAGAATGACATTTGAATTTTAGCATGTGTATAGGTGGGATTCTTGGGATGTTAAAAGGAGGCTTTGGTGATGGTCAGAGCAAGAAGGGTTAACTGTTACAAAAGAACCTGACTTAGTCCAGTTCACTGGAGCCCCTGAGCTAAAGCACACTGTTAAGGGAATTAACATGGGTACTGTTACGTCTATTTTTGATGACTTTATAAACTAATATTTCAGGATTGGGTTCCTTCATGATAAACATCTATGCTATGTTTTCCTGGATGATTTTGAACCCTTTGCCTCAAGTAGTCCTACTACTTCACTTTCCTAAGTAGCTATGACTACAAGTACATACTTCTATACACAGTTTGGGGAGTTTTACTTTCCTTTAATTCATAAAATTATGTGAAATAATATAAACCAAACAGTGATGTTTGTCAAGTATGTGTATCATGTAACAGGTCTGTGTAGTACTTAAATTGATAATTGTGTGAATCTGGTCTTGCTGGCTTCTCTCTTTTGCCTATAAGATAACACACTGCAGATAAGGCTCCACATCATTTTCTCCATTTCCTTGATAGCAGAGGCAGCTGCCTCTTTGCATTCAGTGTGTACTTTCTCGTGCTATGTAGTCCATACGAACCTCTGGCCACATACAGAAGGTTTTAATGTGTGGTTTTAAAAAATATATCACAATGAACTTAGTCATTTGCACATTTCTTTTCTTCATTGACATGCCATTGCTCCATGTTGCTATCTTCTAACTCATCATTCGATCTCCCTTTGGGATTGACCTGGGCTCAAATGAGTCTAGTTAATTCATCTTTAACAGTCTTGTGCTCTGTTTAATTCTACCACATGAATATTTCACATTTATATACCGCGTCCCCAAGAGATGAACACAAAGACCATCTCTGGTTTTGTGGCATCAGTTATACATATACATTTATGTGTAGTTATTGAAGAACTAGACATATTTTATTGTTAATTGTTATCCATTTTACTCTTTGTTTTCTTTGTGTGGGGGGGGGTTAGTCTGACTGGGACTAAATTGCCTTGCTGTCCTTTTTCACAGTCTTTAAGATTGTTACAACTGTCTAAGTCAGCCTTTCTACTCAAACATTTAGACTGCAGTCTGGAAGTGTAAAATATCAGGTCTAAACTCACACAAAAGTCTTGAGAGCGGAGACGCATCACAGGTCAGCATTAATTCAGGGTCCTTTTCTACCAAACATCCATCTGATATCAATAGCTCCATCGCTCTTTCGTTTCCCCACATTGAGCTTTGGTCACTTTACAGTTGCACACATGTGAGGGGTTGCTTGTTTCATATTTGCATGCAATGTCTCCTCTGTACCTCACTTTTCTGTGCATTTTTCCTTAGTGCTTAATAAGCAGAAGTTTTTCACTAAGTAGCTTTTGAATGAATTGAATCACTTAAATGGAATGGCCACTGGACATGCAATTAAAAAAAAAAAAGAACAAGAACAAAAACAAAAACTCTGCTAACTTAAAAAAAATCCTGCCACTGTATAAATTCTTCTTGGTTCTTGTTGCACTTTAGTATTAGCATCATTGGGTGAAAGAGAGGGGATGGGGTGAAGGGAGATGGAGGAAGGAGAGGGAGACGAGGGGTGTTTTGGAACTGATGTTTCTTGATGGCACAGAAGGCAGAGCTCACACTCAATATCTTTCCTGTCTCCGTGGAGCTCTGAACATAATTTACAGATTCTTTCTATAATACTCTACATGACATCAAAGATTCAGTGAGAAGTCTCTCAACTTTCTTTTTTGCAGCTTTCTTTGAGCTTTCGGGTTGCTAGGTATTTTATACCAACCTAGGCATTCTATCTGTTTTCTTCTGGGTCTTTTCTTCTAGTCCTTCTGCCTGAAATGCATTCCAGGTCCAGCTAGATTCAATGTCAATTCCTCCTGGATTTGTTCCTATGAGAACATCCCTGTTACTTTGCCACCAAAATATGTCATCTATCCTCCTTCCTTTCTAGCTTTGGGAATTACTTCTACAGGAGACTGTGAGTCTCTGGAACAGACTCGTCTACTCACTTCTGCTTTCTCTTCGACTACCAACAAAACAGACGGATATTGAAGGTTTATTAACTTTAATTAAATTCTCAGGACCCTAAAAATATTATCTTTCCCTCCATCTTTTGCCAGGTGTGCCGAACCAAGGTGATAGATCTCAGTGAAGGCATTTCCCAGCATGCTTGGTACCCTTGCACCATTAATTACCCATACTACCAGCTGCCTCAGACCACATTCTGGCTCCAGGTAAGCTCCTATCTTGAGAACCATGGTGTTTAGGTCTGGTCTCCAGGAAGTGCCGAGCACTGTGATAACTTTTGCTTGAGCTTCTCTCTCCACTCTCCAAGACTGTCAATTTGTGAGGCCAGGAAACAGGAACTCATGGGATGTTTCCTAAAATCGAATGCCACAACTGCTCATGGAGTCACCCACCCAATGCTTATATCACGAAAAATTGGAAATCCACTTATTACTTATTATTCAAAACTTTAATATTAATCTTTTCCACTATGGAATCTATTGTGATCCACAAAACGAAGTGAGCATGTAACTCTGTGTAAGCTTGGTCACTTGCTGGACAGCAACCTTCATGTGGCATTTCCCATCTATATGTGGCATCATGTCTCCAGACTGTGGATTATATTCATTTTTATTTATATGTCGCTAACGTACGTTGAGCTCCATGGTTCACACAAGTTCTAGGACCATGCCTTATTTGTCTTTTGCATGTTAGAATCTGGTAGAGGATACTGTGGCTCAGTGATGGGTAATAAACCTACAATGCACTTTGTGTGTGTGTGTGCAGTTTCTCTATGTGCTATCCCTGTGCTAAACACTATATTCCATTTGTCTTATTTGAACTCCACAGTGACCCTACAAACTATTTTGTTTAATCAATTATTTAGAAATGAAGGAACTTAGGGTCAGAATGTTCCAGACATCCACCAGCATCAGAGAAAAAGGCAGGAGCAGAGCAGAGTCTTAAGCAAGATTTCTGGCCTGGCCGCCCCACTGGGATCCCCTGCTTCTTCTTTCCCACTGAGGGAATAGGTAGAAATAGAGCAAGATTCCCCTTTGGTATACTTTAATGTGATTGCTTCCCTATCATGTGGCTGAGTAAATGAATGATCCTCTTACGTATTTTCTGTTTCAGACATTTTTCTCTCAGCCAATGGTCGCTGCGGCTGTTATTGTCCATCTGGTGACTGATGGGACATACTATGGGGACCAAAAGCAAGAGACCATCAGTGTACAGCTGCTTGATACCAAAGAGCAAAGCCATGATCTAGGCAAGCATGTTTTTCTGTGCATGGTTCACCCTTGGTACCTCCTTCCATGTGTGGTTGCCTTCCCCCTTTTACAAAGGATGTCCTCCTTCCCCCTCTCTTTCTCTTGCCTCCTCTCTGCTTGGAGTTCTGGTTGCCTTAATCAACACAAGGTGGTGTATACAGATAATCCCGAATTTGGCAAATATGAGGAAACAGATTCGGTGACAAAAGTTAACCTTCATCAGCTCCCTATGCTACACACCTTTAAACTTAGGAATCCAGCATAGTTCAAAGGACTCTGTGCAGGCGACTGAGCAAGGCCATTTCCCCACCATCTATGTCAACATCTGAAACCTATTGGTAGGCACTGGAGAGACCACACAACACTCAGCAATCCAACACTGCCAGAAGCCAGGATTTAGGATCATAACCCTTTCTGCCAGATGTTCTGCAAATCTCAAGAGTGGTTGTATATTTGGCACACTTTCCAGAAGCCATCCATGTGGGGACAGGTATTAGAAAGCTTTCTGTCAGGTTCAGGATGAGAGAAGTAAGTGAGAAATCAAGTCACACCTATGGGGGAGCAGAGATGTAAGGAGTGTTCAGTTGAGCTGTGGGGGTCTCTGTAAGCATCAGGGTTTCCAGAGTAACAATTCATACATGCAGGAAAGAAATTGAATTGAACA
The DNA here is from genome assembly GCF_982192425.1 of Myodes glareolus. Classification (NCBI taxonomy): domain Eukaryota; kingdom Metazoa; phylum Chordata; class Mammalia; order Rodentia; family Cricetidae; genus Myodes; species Myodes glareolus. The sequence goes on along the minus strand of NC_142028.1, from coordinate 125,620,746 downwards.
CCACTCAATAGCCAGTGCTGGCTTAAGCTTCTAGTGTCTGACACCAAGCAGTCTATTGTAGGCATATTTAAGCACAGTACAATTTGAAGAGGAAAAGTTTCCTGGTATAGCACAATCACCTGTGCACAAGGAGACAAAACTACACCGGAACTCTTTTCAGAGTGACTATTACTTTTTCCGTGAAGATGGGACCTAGAGATAGGCTACATGTGTTATCGTGAGGGCCTAGGGGAGGGTTTGGTGTGGTCTCAGCCATTCAGACAGCACAGTGATCATTTGGGTTATTAGAGTCACCTCTGGTCCTGGTGGTGGGAGCTTGGGGGAGTCAGATATAGCCTGGCCCAACAGAAAGCATAGGGCTTACATAGGCCATTAGCTACCTCCAACCCCAGACTTCTGGGTGGCAAATTGGTTATTCATGCTGTTCTTTGAATAGTTGGCCTTGCATGTTTAAACATCCCTGACTTTCCTAATGTTGTCTGTGAGCTCAAGAACATTGGTGCCCCCTGAGCACTTCCACCAGTGTGTTGAACGAGTATAAGATGGCAGGCCTCACAGTTGTAATCCCATATTTACCGTTAACCCAATCTGAAAATGTGAGCAATTTTATTGATACCATAACACCCCACTCAAAGCCGGGCATTCTCAGATTGCATTGAGAGTGGTGCCGTATGACCAGAGGGGACATTACTTGTCACTACCGTGACTGTCCTCACTGTAATGCTTGGCACTAATTGCTTCCTATTGCTACTGAGAAGATTGCTACACACTCTTATAGCCACCTACCTTGAACCTTGGGCCATTTATTGCAAATGTTTGGAATCAGAAGTTAACCATGGAGCTGGCATTTCAAACCTCTGTGCACATCACTGTGTAGGAGAGCCCATTTCAAAACTCTTAAGAAGCAGGCAGACAAAGGGTCACCTCAGGGTCCAAGGAAAGCCAGAGAAGCAAGGAGACCGTTACTGTTGTTGTGTTTACATGTTTATTTATTTAGTAGTTCTAAAGGCAAAAGAGAAACATTAAGAACAAAGAGAAAGAAAATCTCTTAGGAGTTCTCTGGATTCCTGGGAAACTTCCGGAAGTTGGAAGCGACTATTCTCATACTTATCCTGGCACTGCAAAGGTTGAGGAACAGAGAGGAGCAACGTCAGGCTCGCCAGAAGCTCCTTGGACCCCATTGCTGTTCTCTGAGGCTCCAGTGTTACCCTGTCTCTCCCCACCAGATCGTCCTGTTCTCTGCCTCCTGAATACTGGGCAGAGGATTAATAACTCTGAGTGTGAGTGTAAAACAGAGAAAGGACACCTGATGGGCTCAGGGCCTCCTCCTCCTCCCACAAGGAGAACTCTCCCATGTGCCGGCACAGGGCCAAGACTGCACCACTCTTACTGGCAGAAGTAAAGGCTTAAGAACTTACTAGAACTCCATCAGCAGCAAGCAGCTAATCCACCGAAGCCTGCTTTTGCTCCGTACTTACTATGCAATCTGTTTGTATTTTCCCTGTGTATTTTCCTAAACCTGGGGAAAGGAACAAGAAAATATGAAGGACGGGGCTAAGACAAATTTGGATTCGACTTGTACTTGGTGCCACAATTATTTTGTGCCTGTCTGTGCTTCCCAGATTCCATCCTTATAGACTGGACAGAGGTCCTTCCCACGCAGGGCTGCTCACAGGCCTGCGGTCAAGCTGTGACAGTGGACTTTTTCCTCTGCAAAGGCCTTGCGGTGATGCATTATTTCTCCACCTTTACTACAGCCCAGGCAGGCAGCATGAACATCGAAGGCTCAAATCTTCAAGTCCTGAAGCATCGTGGGAGGGAGGGAGGGAGGGAGGGAGAGCCATGGATGCTTGGCTGAGGGTGGCCGTTTGGGGGAGGGAGAGAGAGTGCAGGCATTAGGTGAAGGAAAGCTTAGGGGCCAGGCAGGCAGGGGGATTGGAAAGATTTGGAGGCAAGAAAAAAGGCAGACAAAGAAACTTTCAATCAAACTCAAAATCCTCACTGGCCGCCCAATGGTGCTTTTGTGGTGTGACATGAAAGGGTCTGGGGGCTTCGGGAAGGGCCCGTTGGGGAGGGCGTGACTGGCCTTGAGTAATGAGCCTGGCCCCTCGGCCCTCTGTCTCCCCTGACAGGCCTCCATGTCTTGAGCTGCAGGAACAATCCCCTGATTATCCCTGTGGTCCATGACCTCAGCCAGCCCTTCTACCACAGCCAAGCAGTACGTGTGAGCTTCACATCACCCCTGGTCGCCATCTCGGGGGTGGCCCTCCGCTCCTTCGACAACTTTGACCCCGTCACCCTGAGCAGCTGCCAGAGAGGAGAGACCTACAGCCCTGCTGAGCAGAGGTAAGCCGACCAGGGCCTCCCCACCCTGGATCATTTGCAGTAGTCGAGAGAGCCTGAAGAGCCACTGCTGTTGCTGCTACGATCTGTGTTCTTCTCAGCGTCCTCCATTCTCTGTCCTCTGGCCAACTTGGTCTTCAAGATTGAGAAGTCCACAAATCCCTGAGCTCTAGAGTATCCTAGAAAGCCAATATGTACTGGGTGGTGGAGAGGAATCCTTCTTTCACCTGACCTTCAGCTGCTGAGTTGACAATACGTTCCCAGGTGATGTAGAAATAGCAGTTTTCTTCACTAGACAGGCCAGTTAGGACAATTTCTTGATTTTGAATATTCTCCTTTGATGGTGGAGTTGTGGCAGGTGACATAGTCCTCATCTATTAAGGATGATGTGACCACTGTGTGTTTCATTCCAGTTCCTAGGAGTTTTAGTGATGACTGAAGCCCCTTCCCCTCTGCAGCCTTAGTTCCGGGGAGTCCCTCAGCGGTGGAGGATCTTGTGTTTTAACTGCACCGCAGCATCGTTCCATCAAGGCCTTTGCTCTGGCATCTGTTAACACCCTCAGCTCTTGCTGTAAAAGGACAGTATTCTTTGAAAGGATGAGTTTGGGGAATACTCTTAACTTGGGGCTGAACCCCCCATTCCTGCTTCTTTGATGGGCTATCCACCCAGCTGGGGGATTGTGAGGGGGAACTATTATACTGTAGATGAAATGATCTTGCAAGCTGTTCCTTGTGAAAAGTCAGTGTATCACTGAGGACTATTAACAGTCACTTTCCAACTACGACGGTGGTGCCTCTGTGCACAGAAATCTGTGTATATTGCTCTTGGAAGTCAGAAACAAAAGAAACCTCAGAGACATCTAGGGCAATCAGCGTATCCGAACTTAGTGTTAGCATCGAGGACTCCAAGGCCCAGAGAGGGGAAATGGTTCAGCATTGTTGAGAATCTCTCAAACTCGTTTAATAACATTGAGAGGGAGAATTGGAATATTGGTGGGCTCTGCAGAGTAGAGCTCTCGGTGTAGCCATTCAGCCTTGCCCTGTGCACCTGGGGCAAGGAGAAGGAAGAGGAATGATGGGGGACATTAGCCTTTCCCACACCCCTGCTTCAAGAGGACAAAAAAGGTGGTTGCAAAATCCGCGTTGTTTTGCACCCACAGTCCCCAGCTTCTGTTGTGCACAGTGTGGCACAATCAGTGTGACAGGAGAGCTCCTTACATGTCTCTCATTGTCAGATCCCTTCTACCAGCGTTTCTCTGTCCCCAGCTCTACAGGCGCTATAAAAATAAGTGAATTCTCTGACCCCAGGGAAACAATGCCGATGGAAAATGCAAATCCATTGGCTCTTCCCCACAATGTGGTACCATCCTCAGTCGATTGTCTGTACCATTCACAAGCCGACCAAAGCCAGTACTGACTTCTCGCCGCTCCTGTGTACTAAGAAAACAGTGTTTAAGCCCTGAAACAAATCACTCGATATATGATTATACAGTTCTTTCGTGGCAGAGGAACACGGATGTGGGACAAAGCATTATCCTCTCCACTTCGTATGACTCTAGATTGTAGTCATTCCCATTCTCCAAGCCTCTGTTTCTCTTTAAGAGATGCTAATGAGTAGTGTATTTTCTGTGGCTTATTCCAGGTTTCACAGCCTGTGATTCCAAGAACTAGGCATAGTAAGAAGAGAAAGAAAGAAACAAACTTCTGTTAAGCCTGTGATAAGTGCAGTATCTGACTTGATTTTCACACTGTTTGGGAATGACATATCACAGAGAAATAGCTGGTGAACCAAGGGCAAGAAGGCAGAAAGAGGGGGACCCTGCCATTCGTCCTTGAAAGGCAAAGCCTGCCCACCCACTGAATCAAAGAACGTGCAAGGGAGAAAAGACACTTCCGAACCTGTTGTTTTCTGAGCATCACCCTTCTCCTCCGGGCAAAGTGAGGCAGAGGAAGCCATGAAGGCTTTGGCTTGCTGGGCTCTGCACTTGGACCAGGCTGCCCAGAGGGCTGGGCTGCAAAGCTGTAGGATCCTTCTGAATTCCCCAATGGGGAAAGGACAGCAGCTGTTCCTTGGGAGCTGCAGAGGCTTTGACAAAAACAGGCAGGACTCTGCAATCATGCAAATGTAGTAAAACAACCCAGAAAGCAAGAGAAAGAAAAATAAGCAGCAATGTGTACAAAGGCCTGGGATGTGGGTTTCATTCTTAAAATCAGCAAATCAGAGCAGTCAATGCCTTTGGTTTTTGCAGCGGAGACTTCGGTTGGCTGGACTTGGACCTTTTCATTTTACTCTTTTCTGGCCTTAAAAGTCACTTTCCCCTCCCACCCGGACACTTTGTCTTCTCCCTGCACCTCTCCCTCTTCTCCCTCCCCTTTCCCTCCAGTGAACTGCCATAGGAAGAACATTGCCGCAGCAAAATCAATGCAGATTGTGTGTTCCGACCTAGAGCGAAGGGTCCCTAGCACCTGAGCAGCGTTGGGCCTCAGAGCCTTATCCCCGCAAAAGGATCAGGTTTCAAGTAAGAGATTCAGTTATCGAATTCCAGCCTCTCTCTAGCTGGAATCTAGTATAAATTCTAGCTTTATACCTAGCAGGAGAATGAGACAAAAGTGGGATGGCATGGGTGGAGTCGGGGGCTAAAGGCTTCTTTAAGGACAAATGTCCAGTCGTGATAACAGGCCCCAGTGTCGTCTTTCTCCATGTACTCTGTCTGCTTTTCTTCCCATCTCTTCCTTTGCCTCTCCATCTATCCAGGCAGCCGACCAGCCAGTCATTCACCCATCCGTATACTGCTCGATTTTTAATACAGAAAAACAAAATCAAACAACTTATAAATTTTTGTAGGTGAAATATTTAAACAACTAAGTTAAAACCACTTCTCTCTCCCTTTCCCCTTCCTCTCTTTTTCCTTCCCCTCCCTCCTACCTTCTCTTATCTTTTATTTTCTTATTCTCTTCCTTTATTTCAAACTTTCTCCGTTTCTCCATGCTAGCCAGCCCTTCTCTAGAGGTAACACTGACACCTGTATTTTAGAAGACTTTGCTAGACTCGAGCTCTTCAGGTTGCTGCTGGGGTCTCTTTCCAGGCGGGCAGAAGAAGACTCAGACTGGAGACAAATGGTCCTGAAGTCTACACTTTCCAGGACTCCAAGTGTGGATACCCCAGGAAGTCACTAAACAAATATTTGCACCTCGCATTTGAAGCTCAGACTGAAGTTTTTCAGGGCCATATGGAACTATTTAAGTCAGAGGGTCTAGAAGTCACAGGCCTCTATCTACTAAATAATCTGAGAGTCAAGAAAAGACTCACTACTTCCTGAGTCACACACTGGCCAGAGGGCACCCACCAGCTCACCTTGACTTTCAATAGTTTCTCTACACACTGTGGGTCACTGAGTTTGTCCCTCACTCTTATCTGATTTCCATACCCTACCCCCAGGAAATGTTGGGTAGGAAATGTAATATCACTTTTGCTTTCCCCTCATTTCTGGGCAGTAAAGCAAGGTCCTCTTGGGCTAACTTTTCTCTGTTTCTCCCAAAATGACCTGAAGAGTTGGTGCCCAGGTTTTCCTTTCATTTTCCACTTTTGACGATGTGGCCACTTGTTGTTGTGACCGCCGCTCATGGCGTCATTGTAGTTAAGCACTAGGCTGCAGTCATTAAGAAAAGGGCAGAGGCTGAGAAAAATGTCCTCTTCACTCTTTAATACTGTCTTCCTCCTGGCTAGCAGATTTGCTCAGGTGTAAGTCACAGAGTGCGGGGTGTTCGTTTCAGTTATCGGTGGGGAGAGGGCAGCTGAAGGGTTGGTATGGAGTTGCAGTAGGTTCTTCCCTTGTGGAGATCTTGAAGGCATAAGGAAACAGATGCAGGGAGTGTGGACACATGATTGCTAAGGGAAGGAAAATAGCACCTTTGCCTCGCTGTGATACCTTGATACGTTTCCTCTGGTCCATTTACCCAACCAGACATATGTTTCCTTTAGAGACAGACTTCCTTTTATTCTTTTTTCTTTTTTCTTGACTGCCCATCTTTAGTCTTGAGCCCCACACCCCACTGCTACCCTCACCCTGCCCCTCTGCTTTGGATCAGAGCCTTCTGTTTTGTTTACCTAGGTCTTGTGTTTCAAAAATGGATAACCCTTGTATGGGGGGATGATATGTTGGGAGGTTCAACTGTCATTCTTGGGCAGTGTGTATATAGAACGTTTTCTAGACAATGGGATAGCACTGACAAACCCGAGGTCTTGGGGAGCATAAAGGCTAATGTCCAGGCTGACGTGCCCTTGGGCAAGCAATTTCAAATCCTCACTTTCCAGTGGGAATACCATCATTAGTCCTGGGGCCATTGTGCAGCCGCTGAGAAGGTGGGACAGCGACGTCTGTGCCTAATGCCTGGCATGGCTTACTTCATTTCCTGTGACTTTCCTCCTTATTTGCAAGTCTACAAGTCAGGTGCAGACAGATGTTCTGAGAAGAAAAGGATGCTTTACATCCAAAGAACTTTCTAAAAAGGCACTGAGTCTAAGAATTGCCCCATAATAAAAAAAATAGCATTTGGGAAGTGACCTCCCCTTTTGGCCTTGCTGAACATCATCAAAGTGCATCTGAGAACTGAACTTTGTGAGTTCTAGAGCAGTGATTTTCAACCTGTGGGCTCCAGCCCTTCAGATGTTACTTCCTCAAAGTCTTCTTTCCTACTCATTGTTTAATCTGAGTAGTTGAGAGGATGAGGTCCAGGTCCTGTACTCCCTGCTAAAACAAAATACTGGTAATGATCTCACAGCTGGGACCATGAAGGTTTGGAACATTCATCTGAAGCTGCTTCACTCCAAACATTTTCGTTTTTCTTACATAAAAGCAGGAAAATAAATGCTAGATGAAGTATCACACACCTCCATCCCAGCACTTGGGATGCAGCAGGAGGCAGATCTCTGTGAGTTTGAGGCCAGCTTGGTTTACATACTGAGCTCCAGGACAGCTAGAGCTACATAGGGAGACCCTGCCTTAAATGCCACACGCCTCCCCCGCTCCCCGACCAAAAAAAATCTCAAGAAATCCAAAGACCTAGAGTTCTGGATGTAAATCTAGCCATCTGGGAACACTGTAGTCAAGGCTTTAGGATGGACATAGAGAAAACTTTTGCTCACTGGAGTTTGCTGCCGAAAACACTATTTCAACTATCACAAATTTTCTTTTCTTCTCTTCTTTCTTTCCTTCCTTCCTTCGTTCCTTCCTTCCTTCCTTCCTTCCTTCCTTCCTTCCTTCCTTCCTTCCTGTTTCTTTGTTTTTGTTTTTGTTTTTTGGAGACAGAGTTTTTCTGTGGCTTTGTATCCCTAACATGGAACTCGATCTATAAAGCAGGCTGACCTCAAACTCACAGAGATCTGCCTGCCTCTGCCTCCCAAGTTCTGGGATTAAAGGTGTGTGCCACTACCGCCCGGACCTGTGAAACTTTTCCAAGCTATTGAAAGGTGCTACCACCAGTTGTTTCTCTCTATTTAGTCAACATCTAGGTGAAAGCCATTTTTATTCATAATGGCAGGATGAAATAGTCATTGTGTCCATCCCTAACAACGTTCTAGTCCGGACCCATAGGGTAAAGTTAGCCATAAAGACCTTCAGGTCTCACATAGGGGTGGAAATTTAAACAAGCAACTTCTTGCCAGGTTTCAATATTTCTAACTAAAAAAGGAATAACACTTAACTCATAGATTTATTGTTACACTGAAATGAGCTCACTTAGATCCACTCTCCGTGATTAATTGCCCAATGGGAAAGGCTACTTTAGTACAGGGGTTTTATGTCATTTTCACTTGTATCTGTAAAGATTAGCTTACAGTTGGGTGCTGCGTAGGCGTCTACATCCTGAACTAGAAATGCACTGAGTGAGAGGCAACAGGATGAAAGACAGGAAGTCAGAATGCCTGTGAGGAAATTCATTATGGACAGCAGGGAATTCTCTCATGGAATTCGTTATGACTTGAACCTTGGGCAGAATTCAGATTAGCCAGAAAGTGAAAACGGCAGCCAAAGAAAGATATAAGGCATGGTTTCTGGACATTTTATTCTAAGGCTTTGTGAGTTGCATTGCAGTTTGGAAAGACAGCCCCTGCCACTGCCACAGAGTCTCATGACTCTGTGAGATGGGGTGAATCTCAAGGGCAATGAGGCTCCCATAAATAGCGCATTTGCCCAAGTCACACAATTTCTAGGTGATAAATACAGTACTGATGGTTGAGGCTTAGAATGTGCTGGGAATTTGGCTACTTGCATTTCATAAATTAATCCATCGAATCCTGTAGATGGAAATTTCTGTCTCACCTGGTCCTACAGCTGTCCAGTCCCAAATAAACACACAGAAGCTTAAGCATTTATTATCAACTGTTTGACCTATTTCTCAGGCTTGTTATAAACTAGTTTTTACAACTTAAATTAACCAGTAATTCTTATCTATATTTAGCCATGTGGCTTGATACCTTTTCTTCATTCTCATCTTGCTTTCTCTGTGTCTGGCTAGAGACTGTATCTCTACCTTTCCTTTTTCTATCATTCTCCTGGTCTGCTCATTCCATCTATACTTTCTGCCTGGCTACTGGCAAACCAGTGTTTTTGCTTTTTTAAACCAATATGAGTGACAAATCTTTACAGTGTATGAGAGTGTTAACTCACAACAGAATTCTCCCCATGATTCTTGGAAGTCAGAACTCACAAGAAATGGGGGAGGATGACCCCGGATTCAACTTTATCCCCATTTCTTGTATTCTTAAAAAGCCATAACAGTGGCCTTCTGAATCATCTTTGCTCGACTCAGTGTTCGTCTCCTGAAACTTTGGGGAGAGGCTTAGTCTTGAGCTTCTAGCTAGAGTAAAGCTGCCTTGTGAGGAAACCCCACTTCACCTTCTTATTCCTTCCTCCCCAGCTGTGTCCATTTTGTCTGTGAAGCCACGGACTGTCCAGTATTGACTGTGGAGAATGCTGCTCTCAACTGTTCCGGCAGTCACCGCTACCATGGTGCCCAGTGCACTGTGAGCTGTCAGACGGGTTATGTGCTGCAGATACAGCGGGATGATGAGCTGATCAAGAGCCAGGTTTGTGGATGCAGACAGGAGAGCCCTTTTCCAGTCAGGGAAGGCTGGCGGGTGTAGGATGGGTACCGCTGAAGCCTCAGCCTCAGTTCTAAAAATACTACTGCCAGAGAAAACAAGTGAATAAAAAATGTGCTCTCTCTTCCTCTTATCTCTCTTCCTCTCCCTCTCTTCAGCTCTTTCTCATATATATATATATATATATATGTATATATATACATATACATGTGTGTAAGCATACATATGCACACATTCATGTATGTAGATTTATCCCAATTAATGAATCATTGATGCAGTCAACATAAAATATAAATCAATTGTGAATTTGTAAGAAGAGGGCTTCTGTCCAATAAATATTGTAGACAGCATATATCAATACTGTTGTGTAGGTTACAGATCTAGGATATAGAATTAACATATTGGAATGAGAGTCTGACCCTCAAAATTCTGCGTGATGGAGTGAGATGTTTTAGGTAGATGGGGATTCTCAGTCTGCGTGTCTCTTCATTCAGTCACTATCCCATTCATTCATTCATTGCAATGTCTGAGTTCACCATAAATTAGAAACTGTGCTAGGTTCTGGAGAAAAAAAAATAGCCCTTAAGACTGAATTGTATCTTAGTGACTAGGAGAGCATGGAGACAGAGAAGGACATACACGGTTTTGAAGAAATGTAGGCACTTAAGAAAGTGCCCAAAAGAAGTAATATGACAACTGAGAGGTGGTTTGTGGGCATAGGTGTATCTTAAGGAAACAAATAAAAAGAGTGTGCTCTTGTACAGGCAGGGAAATATATGTGAAAGTCTGTTAGTGCTGTAAGTGACCACATCTGAGGACTAGGCTTCTAAAATCACTCAAGTCATGAGCCTAGAGGGTCAAATTGAGTCCATTGAAGCCAGGTCCTGCCAGTTTAGTTGGGAAGTTTGGAATTGTGGTGATAACAAGAAGCTGTAGAAGGGCATGATAGGATTAAACCCCGATAAACAAAGACCTCATTTGCCTGTCCACATGAGAGTGGCATAGAATGTAAGCAGTGAGACAGACAGCAGACAGCCCCATGGGGATGTTAGCGATGGAGCCCTTGAAGGTTGGGACGTATCCTTCATAAAGTTATCAGAAACCAGCAGAGATAAGTGGTGTGGCAAAGCTTGCTTTAGCCGGATGCTGCTTTGGGAATCTCAGGTCGGACAGGAGTGAGTGGAATGAACTGGAGCCCCCAAACTTTGAGGATCCCACAGCAGTGTAGGTGCATTTCCCACGGCTCCCACCGGTAGACTGCATCCTCTTGCTGCTAGCACACAGGGGCACATTCTTCATTGCTGGCAATGCCTATTCATGTAGAGCTTCTGGGCTGGCTTGTCTTAGACACCTACTTCCGTGTGTCAGACACGGCAGGTCTGAACTCCTATGGAAACAATTAGGTTGCCTTGGCAGTGAGAGACCACTGTTCCCTTTGATGTGTACTTAAGAGAGGAAAATGTCCTTTGCTTTTAAAAAGCCCAAGTCAACATTTGGCACTCTCAACCCCCAGGGGTTTGGCTGCCTCCTCCTTGAATGGAAGACTCCGGGCTGCCAATGACAGACTTTCTCTTGGCTTCGCAGCCTGGCCTCACCCTTCCACCTACACAGCCCTGCCATTTCCTAGTTCAGTTGAAATCAGATAGACCTTTCAGTGTTCTTAAATTTGTTTTTGAATCAATTTTCTTCTTTATTATTCAAAAATCTTTTTTTACTGGAGCCCCTAAATCTCATAATAGTCAGTAGCATATGATGCAATCCTTGGGCCCAGTCCATTCATTTTTGACTGGCAGAATTCAAGAAAGAGGGCCTTCTCATGCAGAGACATCAGGTTTCCCACACCCAAAGGCACTCCCTAACTTAGTACCAAGTACTTCAGCTACCTCTGTGTAAATCCCTTCAAGAGAAGATATCAGGACCAGCCCCTGGTGTGAGTCTATTGAACATGTGTTAAAGTATGCTCTGAAACAGAAATCACACCCTGTAAGGTCTCTGAATCTCCAGATTCTCATAAAAACAGATTTAAAAAAAATGGATTTGATGATCTATCTGGAAGACATTATAGATTGTAGTTCTGAACATACTTGAGTTCAAGTCACACTTAGCTTTTCTCTGAGTAGGTAACCTGGGGCAGTCATATAATATTTCTAGGCTTTTATTTCTGTATCATTAAATGAGGATTAAAATATCTAGTCCAAAACGTTGTTGAGTTATTAAAAATGAGTTCAAATTCAACACTGAGAATAGGTTTTCTCATTGCTAGACAAGAGTGTGACTTGTCACCTGCAGAAAAGTGCATGTCCTCATATACAGTGACCTGCCATACAATGATATCCTTCATTGTATCTTTCTGTGCTTCGCAGGTAGGACCAAGCATCACAGTGACATGTACGGAGGGCAAATGGAACAAGCAGGTGGCATGTGAGCCAGTGGACTGCGGGGTCCCAGATCACCACCACGTCTATGCGGCCTCCTTCTCCTGCCCAGAGGGCACCACTTTTGGTAGAAGATGCTCCTTTCAGTGTCGCCACCCTGCCCAGTTGAAAGGTACTCTGATCTCTTTGTCCCAGCCTGGCCTTCATCATCCCTGGAAAGCCCAATGGCTGTTTCCAAGCCTCCCTCTGAGTTTCAGACACCAAGAGCTGCTCAGAGTTGCGTCTCTTCCTGGTTTCTTTTTACCTTTTGTAGTCATGTAAACTGGCCTGCCATGCAGCCAGAAATTTAAAAATATAGAAATTTATGTGTGTATAAAATGGAAGTTAATATTCACTCAAGATTTTGTAAATCTTTCAGAAAAAAATGATAGGGGTGGGAAAAAGCAGTAAACATAATTCTATTTAGAACGGCTATATCTAGCTTACTGTGCATGATTAAGAATCAGTAACCCTCACGAGGTATTATTATTAGTCTTTGAATTACTCAAAGGAAAATGCAAGTAACTATTAGAATCTTTGGAAATAGCCCAAGGTTGATATATTAGTGATGGCAACCACATTGTGCCCCGGATCTCTTTATGCCCAATGTCAGTTCTACTCTTTATAAAGAGAGCTTGAATCTGGAGAAAAGGAGGTGTGGCCAGTAAGCACTCAGCATCTCCTCGGCTAAGCAATAGGAATATGGTGGTGAAGAAGAGGGCATTTGATAGGTTGAAGAAGAAGCCACACTTTAGAAATGAGTGAGCAACTGGTCTGGAGGCACATAGTGAATTTCTGGAAATGGAAGGTTTAAAAAAGACCTCACAGCCCGCCCAGAATAACTGGAAATACTGAAGGTCAAAGTACATCAAGGAAAGGAAGAAATTTCACAGAGCTCAATAGCAGCAATTTTGTCTGATTTCAGAGATAGAAGGGTTCTATATTTCTGTTGGTTTGTTAGAAGAAATGATGTTTCATTCTTAGATACTAACAATAACTTGCTTGATCATACAGGCCTTTCCTCTAGTCCACTGTGCCACAAAGTGTGCCTGTCCACTGTGGGGGCATTGGCACTATGTCCCTGAATAGTCTGAAGAACAGATAAACTATTGTGTGGGCTGAGTTTTGGATACTTGGATGACTGACGAGTATCATGAGTCTCACCAGTTTTTCAAGGGGACATTGATCCCCAAAGCTTATATAAAATTGACTTTCAAAGCTTAGATGAACTTGTACCATTTGGAGGCAATGGCTATGTTGAGAAGCTCAGGAAACAACATGTACTAAAACTTAAAATGCATTGTCTGGGTGGCTGAATGCTGTGAAGAAGGAATACTATGAGAATGAAAGAGCCAGCTTTAACTGTACGCTGCTCCTCGAGAAAGACAGCAAGTGCATCTGGGCTACTAAGCTAGTTCCTCCTTCTTTTCTATCAAAGAAGATCTGAAGAAGAAGGACTACTGTAAAGATTAAGACCAAAGAAAAGAGGGAAGCTTTCCAGCTTCTAAGGCCAGTGGTTCTCAACCTTCCTAATGTTGCGGCCCTTTAATGTAGTACCTCATGTTGTGGCGACCCAGACCATATCATTGTTCCCATTGCTACTTCATAACTGCAATTTTGCTACTGTTATGAATTGTAATGTAAATATCCTTGGTTTCCCATGGTCTTAGACAACCCCTAAGGGCATCATGACCCACAGGTTGAAAACTAATGTTAGAATCTAAGCAATCCGAGCCAGTTACATGGCTCTATCTGCCAATTGGATGGAGGATGGATTAATGACTAGAAAATCATACCTTTCTTAATCAGAGGCTCCGGGGAAAAGAGGCAAATAAATTAGTATTGATTATTAAAGCTCTCAGCATATCAAATCCTCAAGCAAATCTTTCTGCCATTTTTCCGTGCCTATGGATGAAGGAGACAGACATTGCTATAGAAAAGTGGCTTCGGGAGAAGACTCATTTGGGCAGTTGTTGATTCTCATTTTGCCCATCTCTGGAGAATTCAGGGAAACATCTTGACATTTTGCACAGGCCTGTGGGGACCAGCATCTTGTCCCTGTAGCTTTGCTGTCAGCACCATTCTGTGCACACATCCTTGGTGTGATTCCACGTGGACGTGCTGGCAGCAAGGACTGGATGATCAGCCCATTCCCTCTTTGAGCTCCTCAATGCTGTCCCACTTCACCTTCCTCAAGAAGTAATCAGCATAACTTTTCTTCCATTGTTTTATTTCATTGCTTTGTTTTCTTTCTTTACTTCTTATTTTATTTTTATTTAAACTATATTTTAAGGGGGAAAAAAGAAACCATAGGATCAGAAAGTTCTAGGTTGGATCCAGCAAGACAGCTCATTGGATAACTTTCATATGATGACATCCACGCCCCCACACATACACATAAACAAATAAGCAATGATAAATAAATGAGATACAATAAAAAATTAAAAATAAGAAAGTCCAGATTCAACTGGCTTTGTTCTGTACCAGCTCTCTGACTTAGCTAATAGTCAGTGTTGCTCCTGTGATCCGCCACAGTCTCTCTTAAACAATCAGCTCAGGAGTTCTCACAGACAAAGAGCCGTTAGAGACACAAGCTGCATTGTAAGATACCTGCACTGGAGAAAGCGCTTGCTGAAGACTCCTTTTCCTCTCCACATCTCAGCAGTGGGTGACCCCTCCCCCACTGCTGTCCTTGTCCTTGTAGCCTCGACAGTTCTCAGGCATGAGTATTGTCTTCAGAAGAGCACACCCATCTAGGCACAATTCAGTAACTGCACCCCTAAAGAGTTTCATCCCACACAAGTGGCACAATCCCTCTTGTTCCTCTACCTCAATGATTTATGTTCTCAAATATCCTGAAATATTGCTTTAATCCAAGCTTCTTTTCAAGATTTATGCAAAAGAACAAGAGAGTTAGAAGTCTTAAAATAAATTTTGCTAAGGTTTTCATTACTGTTATTGTTAGTGGTCCTCAAATAAGTTCTATAAGCAAAGGTCAAGGTTATAAAACTGCAAGGTGGGGAAAGTGCTCTCAGATTTAAGAAAGACAACATTAAGATGAAGACCATAAATACTAAATTAATGGATTAAGTTCAATGCTTTCATTACCTAGCAAAGTCTAACTCACTCAAGCAGAATAGACAGGTACATTTACTATTAACTAAGGAATACAGCTTCTAAAGGTAGCACATCCTCATGAGACAACCTCTCCACAGCAGCTCTGCTTTCTCCTTCTGACTCTGGGACCTTTGCTATCTCAGATTTTCATGTGAGTTTATAAAACTCACTGAGGTCACAAAGACACGCTATTCTGTGGGACACTCTCTGACTTCTTCGGTGTTGCCAAATATGCGGTGAGCATGAAGCGTGGCACAATGACATCAAACCGCCTTGTTTACTGGTGAAATAGCCTTCCTATGCCTGCCTTTGCCTTCCTCCATCTGTTTGCGCAGTAGCAAACAATGCTCCAGATTCCCTTACTTCTCTACTGAAGAAGGATTCTCTGCCAATGATCCCTGAAAACAGCTGCTTTCTAAGACATTCTTTTTCCTCTGTATTTACTATTTGGAAAGAAAAATGAGCTACCTTGGTAAGGAAATCTTAATGTGAGGGGAGAAGCTGGGAGGGATAGTATCCCACTGTGTAGCTGATCCTTGATTCCTAGATGCTCCACTGACTCCATCAGTATTTCACTGAATGCAGCTTCGTAGGATTTCTTTGACCATGTTCATGGGCAGGAGCTCCAGTGTGAATGAGGAGTCTGATGGGTTGTCTGGGAATCCCAGTCACCTAGAACTACCTGTTAAAGGATTAGTTGTTTCTTTAGATAACTTCACTAACATTTTACCTTCTTCCTGACTTTCTAAAGCTCCATACATTCCTGACAGAAATTCCCATGTGTTACTTTTGGGAAATCAGTCTAAAGTCCTTTGTGCCCACATTTCCTGCCCCACTGGATTCTCTCCTATCTGTTTTTCATTTTACCCCTTCTTTGCTAACTTTTGTCAGTGTCTATTCCTTACCAAGAACAATGAAAGTGAGTATCTTTGTAATCCAAAGAGTCCTAGCTTTAGGCTAATGAAGATTTTGGAAGATGTGCTTCTCCTTATTCTAGTCCAGCTAATTGAAATTTTATTCTCTGCAGAGTATGAGTGATCAGTACCCTTTCATGTTAAAATGCTCAAGTTTGCTAAGAACTCAGAAGTAACTTTTGCTTAGGATCAGGGAAGCTAAACCACTCCTTCAAGATCATAAATAAAGTCATGACGCTTCAGTCATGCAACAAATGGAAACTGAGGGACTGCTATATACTGGACAGTGTCCTAGGCTTTTGGAATAAAGAGTGAGCACAATGCAGGTCCTAGTCTTAGGATGGTATCAGTGACCATACCATGTGGCAAACAGAGGAAAAAAGACAAAACCAAACCAAACCAGACTGAAGGTCTGACACTGTACTTCTTGGTTATATTTTGTGACAATTCCAGTGCTTAATTTTTTCATGGATGCACCATGATTTAAAAAATTTTGGGGAGACAATATGATGTTTGGATACACATATAAATTGTACCCTGATCAAATTAGGGTAACTGATCTACCTATTATTTTAAACATTTATCATTTACTTGTGAAGTCATTCAAAATCTTCTCATTTTTTTGAAATGTACAGCACAGAATGATTAACCTCAGTCACCCTAGTGTACCTTAAAGTACAGTAATAGGATGCACAAACCTATGTTTTAAAGCATTCTCAATGGGACTTGCCTGCTGAGTGATGTTTTAGTAAGCTAATCACAGTGAGTATCACTCTTCCATCATGACTAAATGTTCACAGTTTCTTTCATACTTACTAGAGAGGAAAATGTCCTTACACACATCTGGAGATAAACTAAGCCAGATTTATTTTGCAGACTTTAAAAGAGCATACATATATACATATAAGTATATAACAATAATTAATGAGAAAATGGGTCATTAATATAAAAAAGAGTAAAGAAAGTTTATGTGGTATTGTGGGGAGGAAAGGATGGAGGTAAATAATGTTATTATATTATAACCTCAAAAACTTAAAGGAATAATTTT
This sequence comes from Myodes glareolus, assembly GCF_982192425.1. Lineage (NCBI taxonomy): Eukaryota > Metazoa > Chordata > Mammalia > Rodentia > Cricetidae > Myodes > Myodes glareolus. The sequence goes on along the minus strand of NC_142028.1, from coordinate 125,603,808 downwards.
AAAAAACGTTAAAAGATGAACAGTGGCTGGAGAGATGGCTTAGTTAAGAATACCCCCTGCCCTTGTAGATGATTTAGATTAGATTCCCAACATAGTGGTTTACAACCAGCTGAAACTCTAGTTACAGAGGATATAACACCCCCTTCTGACCTCTGTGGGTACTAGGCATACACATCATACAGGTACATACTTGGAGGCAGAAGACTCATACACACGAAATAAAATAAAAATCTAAAGAAATTAACAAGCTAAACAAATGCAATTGATGAGTACCACAACTCACGAGCTCTCGGTGTCTAATATATACATTCTCACCCTCTGCTAGAAAGGCCAGTCTTCATTTTGTGACATAAATCATGTTGTCCAGAAACCATAGCTTGGAAGATATGAAGAGGGAAGACATGGTATTGACAAGGCAATAAGAGTTTCTTCTAAAGCCGGTTAGCAAGGGAAACAATGAGAGTGTATTCTCTGTTCTCTAGAGTGGAACATTTCTGAGTGGTCAAAACTCTAAATGGTCTATAGGTCCATGAACAATCATTGGTTGGGTGTTGATTTCAGCACACCTTGGTTTTCATGCACATGGGTAGCACATGTTTGTGACCAGAAGCAAAAACCTCAGTATATTTACCATCCTTTTGAGTCTATGGACCATTGTCAAGGGCAAAGAGTGTATTTGCCTCAGCACCACATATAGATGCAGGCAGTGGCCATAGCTAGGGACTGGAAATCCTGACCCCGTGGATTCCTTTGTCTGGACTGGATGTGAGCTGGGTGTGAGGGCGGAAGACACATCCACGTTCCTGAATGATAGTTCTGCTCTACTCTGCGCATTCTTTATCTCTGACAGATAGCTCCTATGTACTCTTTCATACAATGTACATTTTTAGTTTGACACTTTCCTATTTATTGAGGCTCTACAATCTTTATATCATCTCACAACAAAGAACTATGCCTCCCCTTTTACTGTTTATAGCATTTGCAGCTGGTGTAGTCCTAACACTGATCAAAGCACCAACACTTTAGCTATGGCTACACCTTTGAGCAATTTGGAAAGGACACCATTCCTGTATCTTCTGAAGCTCCCATTCTTTTTTCTCTAAATGTTTACTTTCCCAAAACATTATTGATTTCTTTTTTTTTAAAATTTACAAAATTTTTTTAAAAATACCAATACAAGTTCCCACTACCTCCCCTTTTCTCATTCCCTCCACACACTCCCCCACCCCACGGACATCCAATCCTCAGAGAGGGTAAGGCACATCGCTTTGTGGAAGGTCCAAGGCCCTCCCTATCTAAGATGAGCAAGGTATACATCCAAAAGAGAATAGATTCCCAAAAAGCCAGTACAAGCAGTAGGGATAAATCCTGGTGCCACTGCCACTGACCCCTCTGTCTGCCCCAGCAGTTCAACTGTCAACCACATTCAGAGGAACTAGTTTGGTCCTGTGCTTGTTCCTTTTCAGTCCGGCTGGAGCTGGCGAGCTCCTATAAGCTCAGGTAGACTGTTTCAGTGGGTGAACCCATCATGGTCTTGACTTTGTTGCTCATATTCTCACTCCTTCCATTCTTTTTTTTTAAATATTTATTTATTATGTATACAATATTCTGTTTGCATGTATGCCTGCATGCCAGAAGAGGGCACCAGACCTTATTACAGATGGTTGTGAGCCACCATGTGGTTGCTGGGAATTGAACTCAGGACCTTTGGAAGAGCAGGCAATGCTCTTAACCACTGAGCCACCTCTCCAGCCCCTCAATCCTTCCATTCTTAACTGGACTTTGGGAGCTCAGTCCAGTTCTCTGATGTGGGTCTCTGCCTCTGTTTCCATCAGTTGCTGAATGAAGGATCTATGGCAATCTTTAAGATATTCATCAGTCTGACTACAGGACAAGTAAAGATCAGCTCCCCTCCACTCTATTGCTTATGGTCTTAGCCTGGGTCATCCTTGTAGATTCCTAGGAATTTCTCTAGGGTCAGGTTTCTGCTAACCCTATAATGGCTCCCTCAATCAAGATCTCTCTTTCCTTGCTCTCATCTCTGTCCTTCCTCCATCTCATCTATCCCATTCCCTCAAGTTCTCCTCAGTCCTCTACATCTCTTCTCCTCTTCCCCTTCTACCCTCCTTTTTCCTCCCTCCTCCATGCTCCCAATTTTGTCAGGTGATCTTGTTTGTTTCTAATTTCCAGGTGGATCTCTATATAATTTTCTTTGGGTTCACCTTATTACTTAGCTTCTACAGGATCATAAACTGTAGGCTCAATGCCAAAGGACATTGCTGAAGCTCTCATTCTTACCAAACTGCTGATACATCTGGCATTCCCAAACAACTATCAACCCTAACTCTTAACCCCAAAACAATGCAGGGAATTTTCCTATCTCTGGTGTTCTGGAAGTCTCTTGGCTTTGATGAAAACTCAGTGACTCACCTTTTACCCCTCTCTCTTTCCCTGGGATGTGAAAAATATCTGACTGGTGGTATTATAGCTTACAAGTTAGCATTTTCTGTGGGTCTTTGCAAACATGTTTCATGTCATCTAGGTGAATCATGCTGACCAGAGAGTGAATCACAGGAAATTAACAATGAAAGGAGAAACAGAAACGTGTACATAAAATTGTGAAGTAGTTCTCTTGTCTTTTTCCTCTTTCTTCATTTGATCTCAGGTAGTAGTTTCTACCATGTGTAAGAATACTAGTTAATTTTAATTTTATGAAAATTTGTCATTTTCATATAACATTTTCAAATTTTGCCCCCTTCATATAACATTAGATTATAAGTACCATGTACATGTTATTTTTGTCTTGTTTTGTTCATTGCTTTGCCCCCACATATAACGTACTTGGCACACCATAAGCATTGTCATCGTTAGTTGGATGGATGAAGGTGGCTTTGCATCTCACATCGGTCCTATCATCATTCTTGTGTGAGTGTGATGTTAATAGAGAAGGAGGAGGGAAGGGTGAAGGCTAATGAGCAAACAGGCCTGTGATGGACACTTCTTAAAAGTGTTGCTATATTTAGCCTTCTGAGCATTGGAAAAGCAGGAAAAGTCACTTTTTCTACAGAAACAAAATTAAGGTAAGACCATCCTCAGTGGGAAATAAGAGTTTTGCTGAACACACAGACACAACCCTTTACTGTATCCATAGCTGTATCCATAGCGAGGCAAACCTGGTTTTGAACCTTTTGCTATTGACAAGCTACAAGAGTTTGATCAAGCTGCCCTCTCTTTTCCAAGTGGGAATTAGCATGTTAAGCACCCTGCATTTCAAAAGCACTCGATGCATAGTAACTGCTCAATAAACATCAGTTTCCTTCCTAGAGCTCATGGTCTCCCTACCACTCTTGAAATCCAGAGACTCCCATGTTTTACCAGCACTGCTTGTCAAAAGCATTCAGCGTTAACCAATGAGAGAAGGATCAGTGGTGACACACCCACTGCAGGTCCTCTTCCAATGGTCCTGAGCTTAGGAAAGGCTGGGCCCCCATAAGACATGAACAGGCAATGAAAAGTCTAGCTTCCGGCTTTTACTTTTCTCTGTACCAAACCCCATCACACGAGTATCCTGAAGGCAGTAAATCCTCTGTCAGAGCTGGCTGCTTCTCTGGGCAGAAAGTGCTGCTATTTCATCTTCTCTGGCAGAAATTCTCTGAGTGCTGGGGCCTGAAAAAGAAACAAAAAGAAAGAAAGAGAGAGGAGGAGAGAAGCGAGAAAAAGAAAGAAAAGAAAGACTTCTAAAAACATGGTGTTGTCACTTTCAGGCTTGGGGAAGCCAGGACAGATACAGGGCCCAGACTCTGGATCACATCGAGCACTGTACGCAGGGCTAACACCATTTAGGATGGGTACCACTGTCTCCAGCAAGGACACACATCTGTAGGACTAAGGGATGATGGAAGGACAAGGAACGGCTTTTTGCTGTGCAGCATAAGAGGCACTCATGATTTGGATTTTAACGCACAGTAGACATGGGCCGAGTCTTGCTTCCATGCTGTTTGCTTGCAGCAACTGCCTGGTGCTCTTCAGAGATATTGAGTTCTTAGAGGGAGGCATTGGACTTCCAGTCAGGAATCCCTGGGGACTGCATGTTGGTTCAAATTCAGGCAGCTCATGTGTGGACTCACTGTTCTGCTAACCCCGCCTGTCTGTGTCTTCCAGGCAACAACAGCATTCTGACCTGTATGGAGGATGGGCTGTGGTCCTTCCCAGAGGCCCTGTGTGAGCTCATGTGCCTCGCGCCACCCCCAGTTCCCAACGCAGACCTGCAGACAGCCAGATGTCGAGAGAACAAGCACAAGGTGGGATCCTTCTGCAAGTACAAGTGCAAGCCTGGATACCACGTGCCTGGCTCTTCTCGGAAGTCCAAGAAGTAAGTGGTGCTGGGAACACCCTCCCAGGCTCCAAGGAGGCAGAGTCAGATCCACAGACCTCTTTGACAGGAATCATTCCTGACTTTGCTGGAGACTATACCAAGAGTATCCCATTCTGTCCCATGCAAAAGACATAGAGGAGTAGGTATGGGTCACATATGGTTGCTTTCAAGTCACAGCCCCTCTGCAGACTGGCTATATGATCTCAGACCAGTGGTTCATTTTCTTTGCTCTCCTATATTTTCAGTGGCAATATGAAGATTGTAAGTTATCGCACAGTGTTTTCATGACACAGGACTTCCAGAAATGCCTCGCACAAAGTGCTTGTTCAAGAAATACCAGATGTTTGCATCAGGCCTGTACAGGAACCCATGAGAACACTCAGAAAGGAAAAGAGAATACAGGGCATTGGTGGGGATTGAGTTGTCCCAAACCACACCTGGCAGACAACCTATCTTTGTCAATGTCATTCAATGAATCCTTTGTTATTGTTGTGGTTGCTGAGATGACACTATAATCCCAGCATTCTCCCTTTCCTTCTCCTCCAAACCTTCCCATGTATGTTCTCTTGCACTTTTCAAATTCGTGATCTGTTTTTCTTGGCTCGCGCGCGCGCGCGCGCGCACACACACACACACACACAAAACACGTACTGTGCATATATATATATTTATATATATATAAATTTAAATATATATAAACATATATAAATATGGCCTGCTCAGCCAACATAGTATTGCACACACATAACTGTCGCTCTTCCATTTATTCACATGAACAAGACTATTTCTCCTGCCTTAGCAGTCCTCAGTTGCCTGTAGTTCTTTTCCTATGGAGGAGCCCTTGTAAGTTTCCCATTTACATGTCAGCATGACTATTGGTGTCATCCTTGTTTAGGCCGTGTTGATGAGACTTCATGGTGCTCCTCTGATTTTTCTAGGAGACAAAAATATGACAGTAAACTTCTTAATCTTTTGACTTTTGCAGCCTTTCCTCCCCTGGTTGTGTATGCAATGATCCCTGAGGCTTAGGTGCATGGGTTGTATTATAGATGTATTGCTTGGCTCCGGGCTCCAAAACTCTACATTGTGACAAATTGTGGTTTTCTGTCGTGGTCTCCACCATGCATGCCTCATACATCCCATAGATAGGCAGGGAATATGAACAGGAAGACAAAGTGAGGCTCCCTGGTACTGTTCACGTTCGACCCATGGGATCCTTGGAGTGACTTTTCTTTCATATTTCCTGAAGACGGGCTTTCAAGACACAGTGTACCCAAGACGGCAGCTGGCAGGAGGGAACTTGTGTGCCTGTGACTTGTGACCCACCTCCAGCCAAATTCCATGGGCTCTATCAATGCAGTAATGGCTTCCAGTTCAACAGTGAATGCAGGCTCAAATGTGAAGACAGCGAAGGCTCCCAGGTAAGCCCACTGAAACCTAGATCAAGGCCTCCTCCCGTGCTTACCACTGCTGTCTCCAGGGCCCTCTTGCTACACGGCCAAGCTTGTAAATAAGTGTCACCCCTGCAGAGCTGACACATCCAGCATGTTCTTTCATAAGCTCTCTGAGCTGTGTTTTCTCTCTATGAGCCTATTTCACCCAGAGTCCTTAGCGGTGAGAATTGTTTTTAAGCACTAGAACTGTTAGATATTTGTTGAGCAATTATTAAAGTAAACTATATATGGCCTTTTAGCAGTTTGATTGACTTTGATAGGAGTGATGGGGACTTTGATCATCTCTGCCCACTCCTTGCCAACATCACTACTCAAATTGTCCTTGAAGCATTTAAAGTCATGACACTGCCACTGTCCTTAGCCATCGATTGACCCTTGCAGCCTGCAATGGGGCTTTATTAAGATTGGGAGAACACATCTGATCACAGTGTGCAGCAGAACATGACAGAAGGAGCCAGTGTGAGTTTGAGTCTCAGCGTTAGCCATACGTAACTAAAGGATAAGTGTTCCTGCTACTTCTACAGAAGAGACTCTGTGATGGAATAGCCTTCATCCCTATACCAACCTCTGCTACTCAGGTGGATAGACAGGGTGTCACAAAAGTAAAACAAAAGCCCAAAAGAACACAAAAGTCCACAGAAACCCCATTTCCCCAGAACCCAGCACGTAGAGTTGACAGGCTAACCCTGTCATTCACTGGTGAGCAAAGGGCACCAGGCAGGTGAACCTGGAAGATAAACGTCCTATGGGTTGAAGCCTTTCCTGTTCGTTATTTCTTAACCTTCAAATACTGCTAAAACAACACCTTCAGAAGCTCTTTTTTTCTTTTCCAAAATTTAAGCAATTCCAAGATCTACTCATTCTTTCAAAAATACCCCTTAAAGCTGTTCCCTTTCTACCCAAGGAAACTACACTAATAAAAACGCTGTGTCTTTCTTCTGGATCACAGTGCTCTAGATGGCGTCATTTCTTATCGCCCCAATTCTCTGGTTTCCAGCCCTTCTAAGCCAGAATTCTTTTGTTTCCTTGGGATAAAATTCAGCCCTATTAGGCAGAGTTTCAGACTCTACCCCCACCCCCAGAAAAATTCAGGCCCCCTACACTCTGTGTTTCTATCTTAAGGGTTTCGATCATTTGGTTCAGATGCCTGACTCCTCTTTGCCCTCTTCTGACCAGGAATTCCCTCTTTCTACAGTTCTTTGTGCAAGTTCCTTCCACTCCTGGACTCAGCTGACTCTCAGATTGCCTGCTTATAGCAGCAGTCACCCATTCTAATGTTTCTGACTTATTTATTGTTGGCTCCACCAAGGCTGTGAAGTCTTCTACTGCCTCTATCAATGTCCCTGTGCCTTTAGCACTTAGTACAGTGCCAGGCACCTAGTAGGTCCCTAGGCAGTGACAGATTAGGGACCAGGTGGCCCTTCTGTGGATAAGCTGAGTTTTGTAGGTATTGCCTCCAAGTCCTGAGTATCATACATTCACAGCTGTCTGGGGATACTCTGGGGTGCTGGTGGTCACTCCTGGGAATTACGCCCATCCTCCAACACCTAAGAAGCAGAAGTCCTGCAACAAGCAAGGACCCTGATTACCATGCTTCTTACAGGCTGATCAACTTCCCTTTCGCTCCCTCACATAAAACTCTTGCTAACAGTTATTCCTGAGCCAAATAATATTCTGGCCATGGCCATGTTATCAAACTGAAACTCAGTCTGCTTGCAGCCTGCCAAGTAGCTTTCATGGGCAGTTTGTATTTAAAGAAGAGGGAAATGTAAATTCAGCAGAGGACTGGACTGTTGTTGTTTGGCAGTGTGTGGGAAGGCTGGACTCGAAGGAGCAGGGTATGGTTTGTCAGCTCAGAGAATGAGGGGGCGTGTGCCAAATGGGCTCTTAGTACAATTGACGTTTCTAGTTTGTACTAAGAATGAATTTCCTCTACCCTCAGACCAAGGGCCTGAGAGCCAACACCAGTGTTCACCTCAGATTCCCTCTCGCTGCCTGTAAACATAGCAGGAACGCAAGGCCCACACTTCTTGAATCCCACAGCTTCTACGGAGTAAAGAGTCTTAGCTTTCCAAACAAGTTCCAGATCCTGGCAGGGAAGGGTAGAGGCTACTCTAGGGGGAGAGTCACATTCTTCTTCTCTGCTACTACTGCAGAATCTAAAACAATTCTACTTCATTGACTCTTCCAAGGGAACCAGTAGGAGGCTTGCTAGATCTAGATTCAAATGCTGATGTCACTATGCGCCCCTAAACAAAGGGACAAGTTTCTTAACCCCTCCAGCTTCTGTTTCCCTCTATGGAACCTGTAAAGAACTAACACAGCCTGCCTCACAGTTTATTGGTGGTAGCAGAGAGTAGGCTTGGGTACACCTGGAGTTGTGCAGAGCCTAGGTAAGCGGTAGTCCCGATGACGGTACAAATAGACTAATCTGCTTTTATGGTCATGACAGTAGAGATCTCTGATGCTGCATGCGACTTTCCTTAGAGCTGAGCACAAAGCCAACAGCTGGAAGCCAGCTCCCCGATGTCCAGTGTGAGGATCCATACGAGCTACATGGAAACCTCGAATGCTACCCAAATCAACCTGTAGAATAAACAATCCTCTAGTTCTTCTAGAACTTTCTGCTACAATGAAAATATACTACATCTGTCATGTGTCTCCAATCATGTGTCTCTGAAGTCTTTGGTTACAGTGTCCAAGTAATTAAATACTACACTTGATTTTACATTGTTTTAAAAAATGTGAAATTCGCATGTCATTAATCCATACAAGTGGATGGTGGAGGCAGGAAAATTAGAAGTTTAAGGCCAGGCCTGACTGCATAGTGAGTTTGGGACAAGCTGCTTTGACTACATGAAACAAGAGACCTTTTCTCAAACAAATTATTTTACTTACCTATTTTTGCTATGGTTTTACTGTACATCCCATACAGGCCTCCCATGAACTGATAACCCTTTCTCCTTGGCCTCCTCAGTGTTGGGATTTTCAGCCTGATCCATCATGTCCAGCTCCATAGTTCGTGTTGAAATGTAAATAGTCACTCATGCTTCCGTATTGTTCATTTCAGCTCTGACATTTATAGTGTTCCTGCCCCAGTAAAACCAAGGAGGAAGGTCCAAATAATCATAACTTTGCTTTTTAATGTGAGGATTTTATGGATGCCAGGTTGGTGTCACAGGCTTTCTTTCATTCTGGTAACATAAAGCAAACCCTTGAAGAAAAAAAAAAACTTGTCTTTCCACTTTCCAGATGCAGAACAAAGGCCTGTGAAGTCTAAATTTTTGCCTAGAACTCTGAGCTTTTTGGTGGGATTGGGACTATTCAGTCATGTTTGTTCAACTGTCCCCAGATATCTCTAGGGTAGGCTGGTGGCAGAGACCGAGGTAGGCTGTCCAGACAGCTGGTGAGAGGTGCCAGGCCTCTCTTAATATAATGAGACACAGAAGGCCCTGGATGTGAAGGAACAACTTAGTCCCAGGACGCAGTGACAAGCTCTGGAGGAGTGTTGCAAGTGATCAGAGGAGTGACCAGTCTTTGGAGAGGACCAGGTCTATGATAGACACTTGAAACACAACAAGGCAAAAGGCTAACTGTGTTTCATGGGTCAAATGGTGCATCTAATAATGGGTTTCCAGAACTCAGCAGGAGGAGGTGAATAGTAGAACCAGCAACACTCCCAGTTGCTTGCAGGGGAGACAGAGGGTGACTGTGCAGTTCTTTCTGCCATGAAAGCATGAAACTGGTCCAGTCCGTATGGGCTCTGCCATGGATGCTGCGTAGCCCCATGGGTGCAGACAGAGCAGGTATGGCTAGTGTCCTCCTTCAAAGATAACTGTGCATCAAGCACTAGGGCTGCCTCGAGACCATGAGGAAGGCCAGGGAAGCACATGCCATTAGAGCTTGGTGGATGTTCAGAGACCTTCACTCAGGCCACTTGGCTTACAGATGAGTCCCCTGACATTTGGCAAGGAGAGCCACCCCCGTTAATGTCAGAATCAGGTCTTAAACCAAGTAACAGAACAAGCCATTTTTTTTTCAGTGCATCCTCAACACCTGGAACTGCTCATCAGTCCTGAATGGTTGCTTCATGTTGATGGATTCGCATAAATGCACTGAGCGTTTCTGTTTTACTCTATATATTCAGACAAGGAAGGTTTTTTTTTGTCTTAATTGTTATTCAATCAGGACAAGGTAGATCCAGATGTCCACAGCTGATGATCATCCTGTCCTCTCCCACCTGGCTGTGCCTGGCTTTGTTACAATGGGAATCCTCTGTCATGATGTGGCTTATTTTTCCTGCCCATTTTCTCTCTCCCTCCATGTCTGTATGTCCTCCTTCCACTGTAGAGAAGTCACAGAGGTTCACAGTCAAGGGCTGGGACCTGGCATCCTATGCCATTCTTACTCACTGCCTCCTCATTCTGGAAAGTTCCCTAGAGACACTGAGTGCTACAGGAAAGTTAGGAACTGTGGCTAATGCATAGCTCTGTACATATGTGTTAGGTCTTAAGAACTCCCATAAATTGACCATTTGGTTGTCATGATGATCCATGCCCACTTAGAAGTTGAAGAAACTGAGGCACAGCACATGAAGAGACTCTCCCAGGTCCCAGAGCTGGGATATTCCAGAACTGACATTTGAACCTGTGTAGTTGTAAACCATAACTATAGCGTTCAGCACTTATTTCTTTCCCGGAGTGAATGTAAGTTTTCAGATTTGACATGGGATATGGTTTCTCTTCCATTCAGTAGTTAAAATGATTCCTTAGAACATTGAGCATGATGGAGGTTTCAATAATATAGTTAGTTGTAAACACCTTCAACTGTGTGTGGTTTTCTTGGCTAAAGAGATGGGGGTCTAAAGAGAGTGCAATATGGCCTCCATATAAGCACAGAGAGGAAGGCAGTTTGGGTGAAGGATGCACAATCCTCTTGGTGGATCTTTTACTTTAGCAGGTAAAGTCATGTCTTGTGCTGGGACTTGACTTGTGCGTTTGGAATCAAACACACTACACTCACTCAGTTGGTTTGGTTCCCTGATAACAACCCCAGAAGTAGTATTCTCAGATTGGATACTCAACTACATTGGCTCTTCTGTTCTCAAATTAGTCAGCACAGTTAGCAGGGATATCCTCACTGTCAGATGGTCAGCAAGTGCTGAGTATCCAGAAGCTCCAGAGAGACTGCCGTTCAGTGAAAACAGCACAAACGTGTGAGACAAGGCAAGCTGGGGGGGAGGGCAGGGGTGAGCAGGTTTACTTGAGTAGATGAAGGGCACACACACAGCCAAGAGGTGGAGCTGGAAATGTCTGAGATCCACATAAAAGTTGTGGAGTGCTAGCCCACATGCTTGCCTTGCTTTGAGGGCTAAAGTGTCTTAGCAGGTGGCTGCCATATTTTAAAGGCAGATTTAGCCTCAGAAAGTGCCAGATGGACGAACGAGGAGAAGGAGAGAGAGGGGAAATCTTGAGAAAGTAAGACCAGTACCTTATGTTCCCACCTTCCACAGTGAGGCCTCCGGGACTTGAAATTCCCGGAGTAGATTCCAGTTAGCTCTAAACCATCCTCTGCTGCAAGCCTTGCTTCTCAGCCAATTCTGGCCCTTGTAGTGCTGAGGTCTGCATGCCTTGAGAGGCTGGAGGCCAAATGCATTATAGTCCCAGGCCAAGGATCCAGGAAATTGGGGTCAATTTCCTACTCCCCTGTGGGCCCAGCAGGATCATGGGGCTTAGAGCTTGGGGCTCCAAACGGGGGAGTCCAAGTTCTCTAGACGCCTATGAAGCTGCAGAAGCTAGCCACAAACCGACATCAAGCCTCTTAAAGTTCCCCCACAACTGCAAGCTCAGATGGGCCATATTCTCCCATGGGTAAGAGGGTTCTCTTGCAATAGTGCCCACCTTCTGCTGGCTGGGGAGAGACCTCTAGAGGGACCCCTTTTTCTTCTCGGTCCTGACTCCATGCAGCTGTTTTTTTTAAAGACGAGGCAGCTCATCCCACATTAGCCCTTTCACGTTTTCTCTTACAGACACCCACTGTCTATGCCCTCATTCATTTGTTTACTCATTTGTGCCTTTTATTTTTCTGGCTATTTATTCATTTATTTCCTGCTTAGTTAAAAACAACTTCTCCATATTCATCCCATCTTTCATTAATCAACAAGTCTTGAATGAACAGAAATAACCACAGAGAGTCAAGGGATAGACGAAGTGGCCTGCATTAATAAAGGGCACACAGGATGCGGGCATGAGTCGGGGAGTACAGGGGTCCCTGCAGAGTCTCTTGCACCCTTGGGGGATAATAGTTATCCACCTATCTTCCATAGTCAGAACTGGCATCAAAGACCCATACCTCCTGCCTTCTGCTCTCCTCTACTCCCCCCTCAGGCCACAGAACAGAGCCACACCTGCCCTGGCCATGTTCACTGCCCTAGCTTGCACCTGCGTATGAACCTCTCTCTTCCGGGAATGAACTTCCCTTCCCTTTCTGCCTTCTCTGAGCCCCATCCAACCTCTGGTCTGATACAGTCTTGGATGCTGAGTGGGGCTTAGAGAAAGGCCTTATTTTCATACTGTGCTTCCTACTTGCTTACAGAAGGCTAAGGAAGAACCTGTTTCTTAGGGGAAAGAACTCAGAGTAGCAATACATATGACCCCCTCTGAACCTGTGGGAGCCATTGTCATTGGAAGTTCCTTGGAAGAGAAAGTCTCTCACCCAGGCTGCTTTCTCATTGTCTACAAAGAAGGAAAATATGAATCATTCGTAGCTTCCATTGTATGACCCTACCCCCATCACTACATCTTCCTGTCTGTATCAGCTGATGGGTTCCCAACTTCTCAATAGAAACAACAATAGTCATAAAACAATTCTCAGTCATAATTATTAAAATTGAAATTTCCCAAAATACGTAACCTAAGAATTAGGAGATCTGGGAATTAGACGGTCTGGGAAGACCAGAGGAAGTCTCTCAATCTGAAAACACGAGCAATACCCATTTCAAGATGCTTAAGATTCAGCTATTGGTAACAAACTACTTTGGAACACTTTTTAAAGCTGTGAGGAAATGACAAATTGTTTCATCTTTCCTTCTGAGGCATGTCCTTTGAGCAGCTGCAGTCGGTCACATCCTAAGTATGTGTCTCTGGTTTTCAGGGTCGTGGGAGCAACGTCATTCACTGCCGCAAAGACGGCACCTGGAGCGGCTCCTTCCATGTCTGCAGAGAGATGCAAGGCCAGTGCTTGGCCCCAAACCAGCTCAACAGTAACCTCAAGTTGCAGTGTCCTGATGGCTATGCCATAGGTAGGATGGCTGTGCTGGGGGAAACAGTGGCATGTGCGTGCCCATCCTGCTGTGTTTCTGAGCACATATCTGTATGAAATCTGTCTCTGTAACGGAGACAGAGAAGAATGAAGGAGACTCTGTCCTCCCACCAGGGGACTCAAGAGTAAGGATCCAGATTGTCCTATATGGTTACACCATATGGTGACAGGCTGTACACTGGTGTATTAAGAAAGGCTCTCAGTTACCAAGGAGGACACAGAGGTGCCCAGGGGAAGGGATGCATTCTCACAAATTTGCTAGACCTTGTCAGGAGAAGAAACTGAAACCAAGTGATCACTGAGCAGGAAGTATGACTGCATATACAATGCACAGTGGTGTTTTCATTATGAGTTTTAAAAATGTAGCCTATGTATCACCCAAGAGCACATGGTACTGGTCAAACTCTGGCCCCCAAAAGGGCATCAAGAATGATCCTCTTAATAAACATTAGCAGATGAGAGAATAAAACTTCCAATGGACTGTGGAATTCACCCCAAGTCCTGAGGTTTGACTGATTTGAAAGCCACACCTCTCTCCTCAGCATCCTGGTTGCCTCTGGAGGATAAATGGCATTTTCAATGTGTGTGTGTGTGTGTGTGTGTGTGTGTGTGTGTGTGTGTGTGTGTGTGTATTCAGCCAGCTTGTTAATGTTGTTAATGCTTACAGTGAATAATGGCCTGGGGTTTGCTTAGTAGAACCCGGGCTCTGGGACAGACTCATTTATTATCAGGTGCACCGCTGTCTCTGGGGAAACTCAGAACACATAGAACCTGACCTAATATAAGGGCAATGATGCTGACCTCTGGAGATGATTCCCTAATTGACTGCACGGAAGCCTCCAGGGAATTGGACATCCTTCCTCTGGGCCAGAGTGATTTATGGGAGGATTGCCAGGGCTGTCTAGCACAGAAGGTCGTCTAAGCATGTCGGCAGGCCGCAAGCCCTTGACTAGGCTAGGCATGAGCCACAGCACACGCAGAAGCAAGGCTATGAGTGACAGAGGAGGTGCCTAGGGGATTTCCACTTCTTTCTGAAGATGAAAACACAGGAAACAGAGAGTGGGATTTGTCGTCCTCTGAACTTCGAGCCAGCACCAGCACATTGTTTATGGTGCTAGCTCCTGCCAGTGGCGAAAGATGGCGAGGCACATGCTTGCTCTCCTCTGATCAAGATCTTAAAGAACTACTGAAGGACCCTGACCAGGAGAATTATGGAGAAATTAAGCGCTGTCTGGGGACTACTACATAAGCATTGTAGACAGTTGGGGTGAGTGTCTCCGTGGTTTGCAACACCTAGCTGCTGTATCACAAGGCCAAGCCTTCCTCTTCTCCATTATTTCTGATGGCTGAGCTTGTCTCTACACACTTCTGCCTGAGAACAGTCTATAGACAGAGGAAAGGGTGGATGGTGGTAATAGTTATTCACCTGGTGGGGGCTTGTATGCAGCTAAATAAGGAAACAAAGGAAATTTCTGTGTTACCAGTACCGTACTGTCTTCCTGTCCCTTTAAATCCTTTTCCCATGGTACTGTGGATGCTGATCCTCTGGATGTAGTAATCCAGGATGGTCAGTCAGTGAGTGAGGGCCTCTTATGGAAAAGTAGAGAGAAAGGAGGAACATGAGGATACTGATGGAGACAGAGAAATAAAGGGTGGAGTTTTCTTTCTCTGTTCCTTGCTTTCTAGTGGCTGTCATCTAGTTCCAGAAAGAATCCTACCCAGGAATCCCCTTTCTCTATGGAGAGGGGTTTGGTTAGAAACCTTGTATTAGGGCAACGTAGGTGCCAAATTTGTGGCTGAAGACCCACTAGACGTCACTCTGGTCCTCTTTGGTGCTGCCCCAAGCAACCTTGGGAGCATATGTGGCTGCCATGAGTTCCAGGGGAGGTCACTCCCTTCCTGGGAGGGAGAGGCAAGTGCCTGGTGAAATCACCCGTCTGTGACGATGCCAGCTGTGGTGCGGATGTCACCACACTGCGGCCTTGGCCTGAGAGCCAGAGCTTGGCGTGGGAGAGGGGCCAGCAAGAAAGGACAGGAGAAACAGGGAAGGAGGGAGAGAGAGACAGTGTCAGAGAACAACCAGTTCTTCCTCTTCCCATCATGCTTTGCTCTTCCTCTCTTGGGACACACTGCCTTTGTCTATTACCCAGATGGAACATCTTTTTCCAAGGCAATTTTTCTCATTACAGCTTTATTTCATCTTTGTGCCCTCAAATCTCCTTTAGAATTGGTCTCATGATAACTTAGGGTGTGCCACGGAATCTTTCTTACAGCTTAGTGACATCTGTCCCCTTATTCTCATTAGTCATCTTTCTTTAAAAACAAAAATCTTCTGTGTCTTCATTTCTTGTTTGTCATGTGGTCCTCCCCTGGATTCTTCACCTCTCTGTTGCAACCTTTCTGTCTTCTCCCTTTGTGGCTATAGCTTACCCATCACTGGTCCAGAAAGTGAGACTCTCTGTGTTTTAAGCTTAGAAACATGACCTTTGTGTCTCCTGACTCCCCAGCCTATGAAATGCATGTGATTAACACCCATATTGCTATGGTGATGGATTCTCAGGAAATTAGAAAGGCATAAGGAAGTCAGCTGGCAAGAATAAGGATATCTCTCCTGGACTCAGTGCACCTAGGTTATGGTGAAACTATTCTGAGCACTTTAAATGTGCAGCCCCAGTTGCCCCTTGCTTAAATTCATGCACCTTTTAGACTAAGGATTATATGATATAGTAACTAGAAGGGCACTGGATAAGCTCTGTGTGTGTGATGTGTGCACCTGTCTGTATACATGGATATATCTTGAAATGGATGTTTGGAACAGCTAATTGGATTCTTACTAGAAAGATTTGGATCACTCTTTTCACATGGGGTGGTATTTAAAATTTGAACACCATGGCAGAAAAATGACTTCTTTGTACTTGGTCAGATTGTAACTGGCTGGAGTCATGGGGACATACCGTGAAACAGGCTTAATTTTCAGGAAACCTCAGAACGTGTGTGGATAAAGCAGAGACTGTTGGGGACAAATTAAAGCCAACTCATGCATCCTTAACCAGAAAGTCTTTAGAAACCTCCACACTAAGACCTACCGTGGCTGTAAATGGCCTTCCTGGTCATCTTCTTTCCACTGACTTCTGGCTTGATTCCCTCATTATCTGGTCACCTGTCTGGCTCATGTTTTACCCACTCGCTCATCCACTCTGCCTCATGTCCTCTGTCATAAGGTGCTCAACACCTACCTATTCCTTATATGTCTATGTCACTCCTTTTTTTTCCCATGTGTTCACTCAATCCTCTCTCCTTGCTAATTGATGCAATCATTTCTTCATGGTTTCTTTCACTCAGTTCACACAACTTATTTCTTGATTGCCTCCAGTCTGCTATGTAAAGTTTCAGGCTCCAGACTTAGACAGAAGAGGGAACAAGGCCAGAGATGGCCCTACAGAGTGACAACCTAAGAAGAAAGAAAGCCCCTGATGATACAATCACTAGGCAAATAGTAGGTGGTAAGAGGACGGATACCACTGAGGGCCCATGAATGGCTTGATTGTCCTTGAGCAAGTGGCACTTATGCTAAGGTCTGGGCATCATTAGTGGCTTTCTAGTAGAAGGAAAGTGGAAAGGTACAGAGCGGACAGGGCTAAACATTCCTCAGGAGAAGCATGGAGTGTAAGACCATGCAGCTGCATCATTCAGTTCGCACCAGGCCAGATTCACAGGACTTTCTCAGTGCCGCACACTGGGCTATGCTCAGAGCTGAGTCAGCAGTGCCTATCTTTCCTAGGGTAACACTAACACACCAGGGAGCAACACTGGGGTGAGATCACCAGTGTCCAGCAGTGTTACTCAATGTAGTAGGCATTGGTAAAGAGTGTGCTTTACCAGAAGTGAGGGTAGACAGCATGGGGCATTTGAGCTGGTTCTTGAAAAGCTGATAGGATTTAGTCATAGAAAGAAAATTTGGGACAATTCATGGAGATAGGGCAGAGAGTATTAAGTACAGCTCAGTTCTATTGAGCCAAGCAATGCATCAGGATGTTTGGTGGTGAAGAGATTGACAGTGTGGCTGGAGCAGGTATTGAATGTTGGAACAATGGAGTTGCAGAAAGCAGTCTCTGCCCTGGGCATGTTGGCCATCGGTGTTTGGAGATATCACTTAGTCACTAGTTTACCTTGTGCTTCCTCTCAGGGTCAGAGTGTGCCACCTCGTGCCTGGATCACAACAGCGAGTCCATCATCCTGCCAGTGAACGTGACGGTGCGTGACATTCCCCACTGGATGAACCCCCCACGAGTAGAGGTGAGTGACGAGGGACACCTTCTTGTGGCTAAGGAAAAAAGAAATGCCATTGCTGATGTCTGTGTCTTGGCTCCACTTGAGTTCATCCTCTGTGGATCGGATCACATTTAATCACATCAGTTTTATGGGGGACTTATTCACAACGGTTTTTCACTCTACAATTTTTTAGTACACCTCATCAGCTTCTTTCCTAAAAACCTTGTATTTTTTCTCAACAAGTTTTCCTCATCAAGTACCTAGAATATCAGTTGGGAAAATGAGGCAAGCGCACATAGGGTGAGGGCACAGAGCTCGGTCCCAGCCTAGTGTCTGCCTGTGTAGCCCGTACTCCATAGGGCAGGGCTCTTCTTCATCACTAGCACCCTCCATGTAATTGTACTTTATGCTGCCTCAAACTCTTCCATCTTTCTCCATGCGTTATTTGCTCTGTGGAACGCAATGAAAATGGAATATTCAGGACAGTGAAGTAGCACTGCCTGCTGTTTATGGAGAGCTCAGGTACCTGGAGCTCTGCATACAGCATGACTTGAACCTTAGCCCGTAGTCTGTACTCATGGGTACTGCTCTCTCAGGTGTTCAAGGGAGATCAGACCGGATGCTATTCTGAGCTTCCCTCGGTACTGGGAGGGGGTGTCTGGCTTGTGGCCCGATAATGGTAGACGTCCCTAAGTGGACCACTGCCAAATTGACCTTGAAGATAGTCATTGGTTTTTCATGTTACCTGACCAGTTGAGGGCTGCAAAGATTATTTGGGACCCCACTCTCATATTCCAAAAGAGCACAGTTTTGAGGTTTCCATGGGTCCAATTGAGCACTGACTCTCCATCTTGAAGAAGCAAATGGGAAACAGGAGCAGAGGGTGGGCAGGGAAGTCTCAACTGTATCTCTACCCAGTAGCCTTCCTGCCGGGGATTCTGGGAGCCACTGCCTGTCTGCCTCCTGCAGATGGAGATCCAGATAGCTTGGTAGAACCTGATACAAGGTGTACTGTTTCTTAAATGAGCTGAGGGGATAGTTTCTTCAAGGGCTTACTCAGCACTCTAGGCATGGGGACTTGGCCCGGCCCCTCAGGTACCGAGTGCCAGTGTCCACGTTCCCTCCTTCCCCTGCCTCTTTCTCTGCTCCTCCCTTCTCTGCCTTTACTTTTGTCTTTACCATTTGGTTTCCTTTAATCCTGTTTCTGTTTTTAAACACTGTTTCTATTTCTTTTGCCATCTTTATCGTCAGGTTCAGCCTCTCCTCCTACACTTGTCCCAGCCACCCCAGTCTCTCTCTCTCTCTCTCATATATATATATATACATATATATATATATATATGTATATATATATATATATATATATATATATATATATATATATATATATATATGTTCTTATGTTCTTATTCCCAAACCTCAGGCTCTCCTCCGCTTTATTACCCATTCTTAGACAAATCAGTAAAGGGATTCTCCCTAATGTCCCGGTGTATGCAACATTAAGTGGAGTGCCTGCTTGCATGTAAGACTCCCTAGTCAGTTGGAGGTCGCTCAGGCTAGAGAAACCAAGGATTATAGTCTAAGAAACAGATCAAAGTCACATAGCAAGGAAGCATGACCCACCACTCAGGACTTCAGATTAGTAGCATCTCTCACCTCTCCCCCCCACACTACCTCCCATATGCTCCCTTTAAGCAGAGGAGCATCACCACATATTACAGGCTTCCCTGCCATGTTAGTATCAAAGGTCTTCTTGGCTTGGCTCAGCTCCTACTTAAGGCATCTCTACCCACAGAGTGAATTCCTATCTTTTTCTCTCGGAAATCTTGGCACTAAAGCGTTCAGTTGAGTTGTAATTCATAGTGAAGTAAATCCAGGGATTTGAAAGTTCAGTAACTGCCCCTCCTTGAGTTGCCCACCAGCTTGCCGGTCACAGTCTCCACCCTCTTCCCTGGTTTGCTTGCTTTTATTGATGCTGGACTACCAAGAGAGTCATAATGAGGTTCAGACGTCCGTCAGTCTCTGGAGGCCTCATTATACATGAAGAAAAAAAATGTAGGTAAAGGGAGGGGGCGAGGGCATAGATTGATGACTTTCAGAATGAGGCAGCAAAGCTAGTCTCTGCTGCTCCTTGGCCCTGAGCAGTGAAAGTTTCAGAAAGAAGACGGGTGCAGGCATTTTCAGGCCCAGGGAGGCTTTGGATGGCTCTTCTAAGAAATGACTCCATTCCCCAAAGTGAGGACGATGGTGAGGAATGTCACCATGCGTCCGCTTAGCCACCTTTGCTTTAGGGTAAAAGTATGACAGACAAGAACAGACATTTAATGGATACCTGCTGTATCCCCATGTATGTATCTCCATCCACTACTGCCATATACCCACTCCCAGCCTCCCATCCCGCTCATACATATGCATATATGGATTTAGACTCCTATTGTTTCAGGGGAGAAAATGAAATCTCGGAGAAGGCCGTCACCCAATTTATTTAACCACCCCTGCAGCCTCTATGGAATATAGAATAGCAACAAAGGCAAAGAGTTTATTGATTTCTTGCAAGGGATGTACCAGCAAACCCTTAATAAGAAGGTTTGTAGGCATGAGTACACACATGCACAGAGACATATGAGCTCTGATATTTGACATTTACCCATATTTCTGGTGTAAACATTCCTTTGTAGGTTGTCAAGGTTTCTCAGTGCCTATCCCTGACTACCTAGTTGGAAAGACACAAGCAGCTGTGACCCTCTGCATCTCCTGCAGCCCATGTGCAATAGTAAACAGTAAATCGTCCCTTAAGTTTACTTCAGTTAGGCATCTTGTCACAGACAGGAGAAAAACAACTAATAAAACTTGGTACCTTACCTTTCTATTTCATGTTCTGGGATAAATGTTATTGTTTTCTAGGCTACAATTTTCCTATTCTTGAAATGAGATCTAGGCATTGGTCATGTGCTCAAAGTTCAAAAACACATAGAACCAGGCAGATAGGATGGATGGGGGTGCTAGGTGAATATATTGTTATGTATGTTATTTTATACACAGAAGCATATTAATTTTGAAATCTGGACTGTTTACTAGACAGTTCAGAAACTCAAAAGATTTCAAAAAATGCAACAGGTACTCATGTATCTGCCCAACATAGAAGAAAACTTAGTGTAGTAAAAGTACCTTCATTTTTCTTGATGTGAAATCAGATGTTTTTATCAAGCACAAGGCTTGTTAAGTTCATGAAACCACTACTATATCAAAATGTGAAAATTTTCAGATAGCCATGAGAGCATCTGTTCCCCAGGCAAAGTAATGTCTCTAGCACCAAGACAACCAGAGTTTAGGTATCTATCAGTATTCATTAGTGGTACTTATCTTTAAGCTTAATTAGAATCATGGAATATATATCTTATGAGTTCCATTCATGAGCATATTTTAACTTCTATGAAGAACAGGACTATGATTTTTTTTAAGGACTCTTTTCCCTTTTCAATAACCCTTGTTACAAATACCATAGATTCTTCAGAGACAGTAGTCTGGCAGACTCTTCCTCTAATTGAAAGAGTGAAGTGATTCACACTCAATAATAGATGGAAATGCCTCTAGCTTGGTATTGGGTTTGCTGTAAAAAATGCTAGTAATTATAGGAAGTATGAAAAACATCATTGTCATCATAAAAATTTGTATGACGTCTGTGTGTGGCATGTGTCAACATATGCTTATGAAAGTCAGAAAATAATATTGTGAACTCTGTTCTCTCCTTGCACCTTAATACAGGCTTTGAAGATTGAACTCGGGTTGTCAGTGTCTTACAGTGAGGGCTTTACCCTGTAATCATCCAACTAGCCTCCTCCCATGCCCCACTGACATTGTTTTTTAAAAACTATTTCCAGATTGGGGGTGGTTCTAGCCAAACACAGCAATGTGGAAATATGGTGTCATGTGGCCACATTTTCGTGTGTATGTGTGTGTGTAATAAATCTGGAGTTTTGTTAATGTTGAAATATTCCCTCTTTTTGCTTTTAATATTGGCAACTAAGTTCTACTTTCAAAAGTACTAGTATGCCAACACAAGCATTTCTGTGGCTTGTGCAGCCGGAAGCTGCCGGCCTACAACCATTTATGTAGAATTATTAGAGATTCTTCCCCATCCCATCTTGACAAGGGTCTCCGATGTACAGTACCCTTTGCTAGGGCTCCCAGGAATGTCACACAATCAAAGATGTATCTCTTGTTCTCACAAATATCTAATCACTCCAGGTGACTGAGCCTTTGACCTTTACAATTATTTCCAGAAAAGGAATGGAGAGAAGGAAAAGAGGAATAGAAAAAAGAACAAGAAGAAAACTAAGGAAAGAAAAATGATCATTTATGGACTAAGTAAATATCATGTAGCATGTTATTGTACTGTCATCTCCATCATTTGTCTACATTACACCCCAGTAGGATAAATGTGGTCATCATCTTCCAGATTGAGTTTATACAGAAACACTGCCATTGCCCATCTTACTAACCAAGGTGGTTGGATTAGCTACCGTAGTTGCATTCTGCAACACATCCAAGGTGCACATCTGAAAATAAAACTATGTAATACATGCAGACAAAGGATACAGAATTTGTTTCCTCTAAGAATGAAAGAAGCATGGTGGGAAACCCTGCCTGGGTCTTCTTAAAGTCAGAGTTTAGCCTACCTGATATAAAGATGGAAATGCTAAGTTCCCTGAATGGGAGCCAAACATGGAGAAATGCATCCTCCATCTCTTGACTTCCCATTCACTCACTGCCTCATTCATATATCCATTCATTAGACTGATGGTTTGTTCCTTCAGACATTTAATACGTGGCAGTCGTGTGTTTCCACCTGGCATGTGTTCTTTAAACTTGAGGGCTAGAGATGAGCGCACGGTGACTGACAGCGGAAGGTGTAAACAGTAGCAGTAGCTGAGAAGAGTCGCTCCTGGAAGGTCCTGCAAATCACGGAAACAGGACAAGTTGTCTGAGGAGGAACCGGGAGAAAGATCTTGGTCCTGAGATGAGGAAGACCTTGTGAGGATCTTTCACACATGTCTTTGGTTCTGCTCTTACTGTTGTCTTTGGTTTCTGGCCTTTATCTTTGGAACACTCTGCTCCTCCTACATTTGCCTCAGAGCCCTTCCACCTTTCCAAACCTTGGGTCTTCCCATCAATCAAAAGAGGAAGATACTTTATTGTTATAATTTTAGGGGTTATAAAACTTTGAAGAATGGAGAGTTTGAAGTCTAGTCCTTGGTATAAGACAGAAGTAGGTTTACTTTTTGATGGATGCTGCATATGTATGTGATTTGAACAATTTAATTTCAAATTGTCTCACCTTCCAGAGTCAAAATAATAGTTTTCTCAGATTTGTGATATGAGATATCAGTGAGGCATAGTGGGCGCAGTGCTTATAGAGTTTTGGCTTAAGAGACGGTTTTGTACTGAGGACAAGGCTGATGGTGATGGTGGTGGTGAATGAGTTCTTAGTGACTCCACTAATCTTTTGTGGTGATTATGATGGTGGTGGAGGTAGTGATGCTGTGAGGGTGAATATTGATTGCTAGTGATGATGGATAGCTGTATTATTCACTTTTTGTCACCGTGAAAAACTTATAGGGGGAAATATTTACTTTTGCTCATAGATATGAAGGCTTCAGTCCATGGAAAACTTGATTACAGTCTTTCTGAACCTTCTGTGTTATAGTATTTTATATACTATATATACACATATACTATATATATAGCATGATGTATATAATACAGTGCATATTATATACTATATACTATTTATTATATACATGCACACACACACACATATATATATGTATGTATATGTTGTATTATACCATGATGAGGATATCTGATGTCTCAAAACTTTTTTTCCTGATCACACAGTGGGCAGAAGGAAATGAAGGAAGGATGCAGGGGCAAAATAAAGATCCTTTGAAGTCATGCCCTAGCCTCTACTTCCTCAAATCAGGACTTGCCTCCAAAGTTTTCACTATGTCCCAATAGTCCAGTAAATAATTAACTTATCAGTGACTAGTTCATTGATATGTCAGATCATTCATGAATCAATCATGTTTTAAAACCACATAAGCTGCTTAGCAAGAATTAAACCCAGAAGCTTTTGTTGGTTACACTTCTGGTCCTGATGATTTGTGATGAAGGTAAAAAGAAAGTTCAATCTTTGCCCACCCCAAAGCAGAGAACGAAAGCCCTCTTATAAGACCTATATGAAAGACTCTAGTTTGGTCAGATGTCTCATTGACGTTGAGAAGATCAAGACTGGCATTTGAGGGCCCTCCCAGGTTCTCCCCTTTCACAGTGCACGCAGCTTGCCCTCTGCTTGCGCTCTCACAGCCAGTCTCCGTCACTGGCACACAGAGCGGCCCTGTGGCAAACAGGTGGGTGTGCAGCCTGGAGGAGCAGTGGAAAGTCCAAACGTTTGGAAAGATAAATATGTTCATACAGATAGTACAAAAGTTCTTTTTCTGAGCACACATCAGATAAACCTCAGTGAACAGAACCTTGTAGTCACATCAACACACTCTTACAGGAGGACTAAATTAGCTCTCAAATAAGCAAGGGCAGCACAGGCATTAAATGCCTGGGTGGATTTCCTTGCTGTTTTCTTCTGCTTCACCTTTACTAAATACTCTCCAATATCCCTGGGTTTGGGATGTCAACAAACTTCTGGCTTCAGAGAAGACTGTCTTTGTAAACTTCCTCAGAGAAAGAGAGCATGTTGGTTTGTCCACTTTGGCCCCATGACTGGCAAGCAGTGGCGAGCACCGACATCCCTTCCAATGCGCTCCTTTAGATGGATGCCCTGCTTGCCTCTGACGCAGACAGAGGGACCTGAGACCTGGAACCACTCTCCGGAAGTGAGAGCTTTGTCCTAGAAACCATTCTTAGTATTTGTCCATCTTAATCTGTCACTGAGATTTTTCAAGGACCTATTTCATATATGTAATACCCCACTTCATAGCAAAATTTTATAAGCAGTGCAAGTTAAGATAGTAGCATACATGCCCAACTGCAAATTCCGTGCTTATGCTGGTGCTGCAGAAGGAACACCAACACTCGGGAAGTTGAGGCAGGAGTACCTCGAATTTAAGTCAGTCTGGGCTATGTAACAAGACTCTTTCTTAGAAAAGAGGATGGGTGTGGCAAAACCCTATGACGTCACTTATCAATAGAGACATTATGGGGCTGTAGCTCAGTCTACGCTAACTTTATTAATATCACTAATATTCTTCATACACTCAAGGAGTAAGGAAGGCATGTGGAGAAAATATTTTCCATGGAATAAAATAATCTCTACTTCGAAATGGATCTTTTCCTTCATTAAAAAATCTATTTGTTGAATATTCTATGAGTGCCAGGCACTGTCTCAGGCAAGGAGAACCAATCCATGAAGCTGAAACATGGCAGAATGGAGAAGAAAGTCAATCTTCTTAGTCTTAGGCTTAGGTCATGTGATTTTTTTCTGTCAGAAGCTTGCCAAGAAACTAATTACACTTTGGCTCCTGAAGAAGTCTGCCCTCCGGGAGAGAATAGGATGGTCACATGCATTTCCCACTCTCTGGCCCATGTGACTGTTCGTTTCTTAATTAAATTAATCAATTGGCACTCAGCCAGCAGAGCGATCCCTACCCATACATATACTTCCAGACTTCCACGACTGGCCCCTGCCATAGCTACTTCTTGCTGCATACCCAAGTACATGCTAGTTCACTTTCCTAAAGAAGCAATTGTAATTCAGAATGAAGAGAAAGGCCTCTATGGGAAGTGTAAAGGGAGTCTTTAGGAGTTTGATGATTATTCTATTCTCCAAACCATGTCACCTTCTTGGTTTTGTCTATCTTTCATTGTTTATCAATGCTAAGAAATATTGTCACTTGTATTTTATGTAATAAGTTAACTTAAATTAATCCTTTTTGGAACAATTGGTGTTTTTAAATCCTGGTTTGCTCACTTTACAGCTTGGGAGCTTAAGGAGTTTATGGTACTATGACCCAAGATGAATGCCTACCTCACAGCACACTAGCAAGAAATAAACACAGCAATACATAAAGTAATTAGTGCTATGAATGCACTCAATATACCTTGTCTGTTATTATCATCATTGTAACTATTAGTACTAAAAGAGTACACTGTGTGTGTGTGCACATGTGCGTGTGTATGTGTGTTCTGCTGAGATGGTTATGAAAAGAACTATGGAAGAAGAAAGATGTTTGGAGCACTCATGAAGAGTATTTCAATAACGAAGAACCAATTCTCTAGAAAACAAAAGTGTGTACAGCATCAGGGAGTTGTCAGCAGGCTCATGCGACATTGGCAGAACATGACGGCAAGATGGCCTTTTTCTTCCTGAAGCTCCCTCCGCTCCAGGGGCTAGCCCATGCCTTCAGCAGTCCCACTGCTCTCCGACTGGAGTGTGCATCAACACTGGAGACACTTGATCTGTAGATGCAGAGGCACAGTCTCTGCCTTCAGAGATTCTGATTCAATAAATGCAGTACAGGGCAGAGGAATCTTCCCTCAGTGGGGTTCTACAGCATTCTGATCTAAATGATCCTCCACTTAGACTTACAGAAGGCGCTTCTACTGGGCGGAACTTTATTCCATACTTTTCTCACATCTTCCCTCTCTCTATAAATACAAAAAAAAAAAGGTTTTTCTGCTCTTGCTTTCTTCTCCCCAATTATGCTTCTCTTCAGTCATTATTCCTGCCAGGGAAATAAAGAGCCATGACACATACAATGAACACAAATATTATTTTAATCTTCAGGCCCCTGTTATTGCAAGATCCTGGGCAACTTCTTCAGGTAAATACCAGGGTGAGGTCAATACTTGGATAGTCCAAAAGAGGTGAGGTGATTTAATGTGGAGCCAGCAAAGCGTCGATTCCCTCCCCAGCCCAAACCCACCTGATCCCTCTCTCCGTCTCTCCGCAGAGGATCGTCTGCACTGCTGGTCTCCAGTGGTATCCCCACCCTGCTCTGATCCACTGTGTCAAAGGCTGTGAGGTGAGTGACAGAAAGAGATCTCTCCACTTCAAACAAATACTTCCGACATTTGCTTTTGATGGTTATGGTTTACTAGACCTACTAAGCGCCGCATAATGCACTAATACAGTTGTTACTGATGAAGTAGCATCATATTCTACAGATGACAGAATTCACAGAAAGATAGAAACGTACTGGAAACAAAAAGAAAGTCAGGATAAAACAGTGCCGAGAGTTTGGGCCCGGAGTTTCTTTCTGCAAATCCTATACCCAAATGTTTCTGGAGCACAGGGGTTAAGAAGATGCTCAGAGACACGGTTGCTGTCCAAGCATGAGGACATGAGCTCACAGCCAGCACTCACCCTGGGAAAAGCAGACATTATGGAGTATACTTATAATCTCAGTGTCAGGGAGGTAGAGCAGGAGCAGTCTCCCAGCTCCGAATCAGCCAGTCCAGCCACACCGTACAGTGCGCTTGAGGGAATAGAGCCAACCACGTCCTCACAGCTCCATAGCCAGCCAGCCACATGGTACAGTGAGCTTCGTGTTTACTAAGAGATCCTGGCTCAACAAGTAAGATAGAGAAGAATTTAAGAAACCACCTGACATCAACACCAGGCTTTCACACACATGCAAACATATGCATGTTTCCCTCCTCCATATGTATATATGTATTCATGGCAACACAATACATGAAGAGAAGGCAGCACAAGTCTTATTTGTGTAACATAAATAACATAGCAGTTATGTTAATAGCAATAGGACATTGAGCCTTTATAGTACTGCATGAGGTAAGTTTTCTTTCAATTTCCATTTCACGGATGATCATTACTTCTAGATGAATTCTGTCTGTCTCCCACATCTTGGTTATTTGCTATTTCTTCAGTCTCAGCAATAATCTGAACCATTTTGACTGAACCATTGAATTTAAATGGAAGATTTTTTCTGACCCTCAAAGTTGTTGATTTCCCAATTAAACCACTCCCTGGGCTTGGAATGATGGAAAGCTGTCTCTGCCTATCAGCGACACTTTGGGGATGGAGTCAGTAGGTAGGTTCTTGGGATACAGCTCTTTTCTCAAGGAAAAGTTTTCGCAGAAACCAGAGCCATTTCTGTGCTTCAATCCTTCTCACTTCCTGAAAGGATGCAACACAGTGTCTCTACAAATGTGTAGAAAGAATTATGTGCCCCTATTCTTCTCAGATGCATTGAAAAAGAGACTTACAACCACTCCCAGATAGGTATCAAAGCTCTTTAGTCTCCAGAGTCCACCAAAGAGACTGTGGTAGAGGACCTCATTCATGTCCTTAAAAAATTGTGTGAACTAGAAACGCCCTAAATAAAGAGGTTGTTAAACCCAATCATTTTTAAAGGATGGGGAAACAGATTCAGGCAATTGTCTTCTGGAGACTTAACAGAATTCCCAAACTTAGGATGCTCATAACATGACCTAGTTTAACCTGATTACAGTATGAACAGGAAATTAGGGTCAGAAAGGGTTGGGGTGCTCTGTTTGTACAGAATGATAGCCAAAGAGTCAAAACATAAGCCCAGTTTTTGTACTGGCAATCTGCATTTTTTTCTTCTCTTTTGTCTGTTACCTGCTCATAATCACTTCCTATAAGTGCCATAAAGCAATAGGGTCTTGCATTTCTTTCACTGTAATTAGTATATTGTCTCAGGACAGGAAGCATGGTAGCCTTTAAGGACTCTCATTCTTTCCAGTTTCAGTTAGAATAGCAAAATATGGCCATGGTCTTGCCTCTTTTTGCTTCTGTCCATTTCTGCGGATCAGTGCCGTGTTTTGGGAAACACATCTTGAGTTACCTGAGTATTCATTATGCTGAGCTGGCAGTCTGGACATTCAGTGTGACAGCAGAATTTGATTCCTCCTTTGACTCAGCACTGAAGCCGAGAGACCCTCTGTCCCTGCCGAGCACTGAACCCTGACAGTGATGATTATCGCTTTTACCCTTGCAGGTGCCTCTCAACCTCATCTGCTCTTCTTAGCTTAGTATCTGTGTCTTACCGAAAGATAGAAGGATGCTCAGAAGAAAAATAAATGCTGGGAACAGGAATGAGCTATCAATCTCCAAGCGTCCAAAGGAAGTCAATATGTTTTCTAGAAAGGACGTCCAGGTCCCATCTTTCTGTTCAAAACTGTGTCCCAGTCAACTCTATGCTCGCTGTGTGGTCAGTCACAATGAAGTTCTGGCTATACACAGTTTCGTGCGAGGTAACAGAGCAGCTGTGTCACCTGCCCCAGCCACCTGTGCTATCTTTTGTCCCTCACATAGCCACCCAATAGCTATCATTTTATTAATCATTTTACTAAATATTTGCTGACTATATTTTTGTTAATATTTGCATAAGTTGTGAGACATCTTCATAGGAAATTCAGGGCACAAAACCAGAAGATATACATCTAATATGTGGAAAACTTAGTGATAACAGAAGGCAAAGATGAAAGTCTAAGATTATGAGCCATACTGGATTTAAAATGAGAACAAGGAGCTGTGGAAGCACAGAGCTTCCAGGGGCCACTAGAAACACATATAAGTATGAGTCAAGATGATTTTTGAGCTATGTCACAAAGGATGGATTTTGTTTGTCTGAATGCCCTATAATTCAGAGTATTAACTGGACATAGGATAAATCTCTACACAACAAGCATTTCCATGCTGTCTTTTATCCCTAAAATTTTCTCTCTAACCCCACCTAGTAACTCCTATTTATGACTGTGCTCTCCACTTAAATGTCTTAAATGTCATTTCTTCTGGGACCTTTTTATTGAGCAATCTTAGAAAAGATCAAATACTTTATTTACTATAATAGCACTGAGTGACTATTTGATTAAAGACTTTTTCTTTCATAGATAAAATCTAGATGGATATGGTAGATGGAAAGAGGGAAGAGTGAATGGATGAATGGGTGGATGGGTGGAGAGATTAATTATTATGGCTGCAGGAAAGGGCACCTCAGGAAGAGACCACATGGAAAAAGCCATCTACTCCTTTTACAACACAGTTTTCTCAGGAAGGGACTATGATTCACCTTCACAAATCTGTACACACATTATATGGGGAAGAACTCAGATGGAGAGGGCTTGTGTTCTGCTGTTGAATATAACTGGGACAATGTGCTGACCATAGAACTTACATGACAGACTCATCCCTCAATTTGCAGTCCTACCTCTCTCTCTTTTCCCCTCCTTCCCTCCCTCCCCCTTTCTCCTCCTCCTCCTCCTTCTTTTTCTTCTCCTTTCTCTCTTTCTCTCTCTCTCTCTCTCTCTCTCTCTCTCTCTCTCTCTCTCTCTCTCTCTCTCTCTCCCATCCCCCAATTTGGCATGAAGAATTGCAGACACAAAGGCTGTATGGATACAAAAGCCAGTCATGCAACACAGCTTAGACTCCTTGTGAACTTGGTTCTCCTTACAGTCAGCAAAGGTGGGAAGGAACGGTGGTAGCAGGTGACTCGCAGTGTGCTGGGATGAGACTAGGACAAAAGATGATGTCCTTCCCACACCAGTACCTTTACAAAGCTTTCTAGGAAATTTGGAGAAACAGATGAACAGTGCTCATGTTTCCTAATATTAGTGGCACACAACATACCATATTGAAAACTGAAGTACACCCCCACACACACGCACACACATTGGTGTCATCAAAGAGACTCCAGGAATTTCTTCAGATCCTCAGGATTCAGATTAGCAACAATTTTATTCTGTTTTCCCTCATTTTTGGAATAACACAAGGTTTACAGATCTCATTGAAGAAAATAAATTAATGTGAACTGGAACATCACAGAATGGATAGGGGAACTGGGGAAACATAGAAGCAAATGAGTTTAGATTATAACTTTTTTTTTTTGTTTCTTGCCAGTACGATTTTTTGAACTAGTCATTTCGTTACCCTTACTCTCCAGGTGTAGGCCTATGAAGTAAGAATAATCATGCTGACCTCATATGTTTAGAGAAAGAGTAAAAAGAGACCTGCCAATTCTTCAGACACTGAATTTATCTGTGTTCCTGTGAGGAAGGCCACTATTAATACACACATTCTCCATCCTAATCCCTAATAATCTGTAATTTTTATATTTGCAATTCTGATAGTTTACATCCAGATTCCTAATTTGTATGTACACAATTTACTAAATTAAAGAAATATAAAGCCAGAAATGCAAATTATCTTATCATGTCTTGAAGTAAATTGTACCTTCTAATTCAGAAAGAAAGAAGGGGTATATTTTGTGTTCTAATTTTCATACTACAGCAAACAAAATATGCTTCTCAGCATAATCATACTTCAGCAGGAGAAATGTGGCTATAAAAATGTTTATAAATGGTAAAAATAAAAATGTACCCAAAGGGGGTTTGGAGATTGACAGTCAAATTGACTGATTCTGGTTTGCAAGATGGGAAACTGCCAGGCAATCACAGAGGCCTCGGCGAAGGGCTGAGGGCAGTCCCCGTCTATGTCAGATAATAACAAAGCTTTGTTCCCTTCCTGCTTCTCTTCCCTTTACAGCCGTTCATGGGAGACAATTATTGCGATGCCATCAACAATCGAGCCTTCTGCAACTATGATGGTGGGGACTGTTGCACTTCCACAGTCAAGACCAAAAAGGTATGCCAACGTCAGCCTTCCGTTCCTGCCAGCTTTGTGGCTCTAGCCTGCTGACCAAAGTCTCTTCCTCATGCTCGATGCTTTGTGGCTGTGACTGGCTTAGCGTTCATCTTCAGGCTTACAGTTACTCTAGCTTTTATTCCTTTCGTTAGGAGTGTAGCTACTATCATTTGCTGGATGCTGGATGGTCTTTGCAGAGGTACTCTTCAAAGGGTAGTGTTTCATGTAGAAGCAGATGCATAAAAGAGCAATGTGCACTTTACGAACAGACTGGAGAGAGGAGCCTGGGTGGAGAAGACCTTGCATAGTGAGCAGTAGCTATATCACAACAGCAAGGAAAGGAGCATGGAGGTGCTAAGGGCAAGAGCATTCAAAACAAGCGACAAGCTTACAAATCCTAGAGAAATATATATTCTAAGAGATACATCCAAAGTAGAGGGGAAGAAAGTGCAGGACACTTCCTACTAGGACATCGTCAACCTTGGAACTCTCTATTATGTATTTATGTTTTTTATTTGTGGGATTGTAGGTGTATGAAGGACCTAGTCTATGTGTGTGGAGAGGGTTTACGGTGGTGGTATTTTGTTCCACTGGCATTACAACACACACACACACACACACACCAGTGTTTCAAATATTTGTAGTAAAATAGAGCATTACAGTGAGATATTCATCTGCCATCTCAAAGAGTCATTACCTCTTCTAGCTTTCTGAGAAGAGCTAAGACTAGAATTTGGGATTCCAGTTGAGAGTATAGTAAGCAATCTGGGCACCCTGTTGTGAAAAGCATTCACGTGGCAAATGTGCCATAGGAAACACTTCAGTGTTTGCAGCTTTCTACCCTCTGAGATAAAAGGTCTTTCAATCTCAGAGATGATTTGCTCAATTTCATTATAAAGAA
Source organism: Myodes glareolus (assembly GCF_982192425.1). Taxonomy (NCBI): domain Eukaryota; kingdom Metazoa; phylum Chordata; class Mammalia; order Rodentia; family Cricetidae; genus Myodes; species Myodes glareolus. The sequence goes on along the minus strand of NC_142028.1, from coordinate 125,571,844 downwards.
CTGGGGTCTGAGTTACTAGTAGAGGAAAACAAAAGAATCTTAGTGACAGCTGAGTGCTTGACAATTGTCCACACAGTCTTCTCATACCACTAATGGGACACTGCAACCAAAGGAGGGATGCTTTGTGCCACACGGCAGAGGAAATGACACAGGGTGCCTGGTTCCCGACCTAAGCCCTCTGATACTGCAATGCCCTTAAGAAAGTTAGTTGCTTTAAGAAGCATGCTTGCCTCATGTTGCAGGGATGAATGGGCACACAGTCAAATGAAAGAACTGTTAACGGCTGACACATAAGAGTGCTTATATGTTTTCTGGAGTCCTGTCAGTCCCGAGTGGGCAGTATTTTTTACAAAATGCCTGACCTATTGTGGTTTTGGTTTTGTACTTTTACTAAAACATATTTTATGCTTAATGTAAGAGAATACAATCAATTTCCTGTTAACAAACTTTATCCTAAAAATGAAACAATATATATTTTATTCTTTGGGAAATCTAGCAAGAAAGAAACAGAAGAACATACTTATTGTCTTCCAGCCTGAAGAAAATCATGGTTGCTTTTTATCTTGAACGATTTTTGTTTGACTGTTTCATACATTTTACAATGATTCTAATAACTTTTCCTCCTCATTCTCCTCTCATACCTTCCTCACTCATTGAAATCTCCTTCTGAGCTGGTCCAGATCCTAATGTCTTGCCTTCGTTTTGTGTCTGACCCACCCACCGACTTAATCAGGGTTTCTTGCCTGAATTTAGGTCGGACTATTTACTAGAGCAAAGGCAACTTGCCAGCGACTATACCACTAAAAAAATAACATTCCCATTTTGGTGTGTTTTATTTTATGTATTTTGTAAATATAAAGCTATGCACGTCTATGAGTCAGTGCATTCCCAATTTGGGATCTAACGTCTGTTGACTTAGCACAAGAAAATTTATACGTATAAATGGCCTACCACTTCAGGTCATTGTTTACTGTTATTATTTATAGTGAGTTGTGATGTGCTTTGACTCTTGTCTTGAACTTTTGAGGGTTTTTTTTTTTTTGTACACGTAAGTACTTTCAGAACTCTTATTGTTCCTTTACAAAATAATTCCTAGGGTTGAAGGCATAAGCATTTTTAACATTCTTGATAGCTGCTTCCTAATGAATATAATCTATCTTAATTCATATTTTCTCTCATCAGAGTAGTCTGTTGTGTTGAAAATGAGTGGAGGGCGTCATTTTTATTTCAAATAGAAGTTTCTGTAGAATTACAACCCTGTGTGACCTCAAAAATTCGTCAGAAAGTGCTTCTGATTATAATGCATTTTATACTACTGTAATTTATAAACTAAAATATTAAAAAACTCAGTTTGCTTAGGAGCCTTCCTAAGCATATTACTTTTTTTTTTAACAGACTATTTTGTGGGGAGATGAAATAATGTGACCGAAGTTGTTATAGTGGCTTATTTCTAGTGTGTGTGTGTGTGTGTGTGTGTGTGTGTGTGTACGCGCGCATGCATGTATCAATCATTATTTGGCTCTCTGTTCCTGAGTTAGGTGCTTCTGCAATAACTTCAGACTACTGAGCCCTTCCTTACTTAGGCAGTGTCTTCACTAAGGAGTCCAAAGAAGAGCTGTGATGATTTTGAATCTATTTCCTGATCTTTTCTTCTCTCATTTCTTTTCTTGTCCACCAACAATATAAATGTAGTCTAGGAATTTTGCATTAACATCTACTTTGTGCTGCTCCACCCTTCTGGAGAAAGCAGTATATTGTATGGTCTTCTTCCAATGAGATGACTTTCCACTGAGCATAATCTCTGGATGAGGTTGTGTACCCACAGTAGGAGCCAAATGGACACAGCTGCTTCCTTGTGAGACTTGCCTGCTAGGGACTATGAGGAGCAGGAAGCCAGTGACAGTGCATTCAGCTGTCTTTGTGAAAATGTGATGGATGAGGTCTGCAGTACGTCAGGGAGACAAGTTCCCTAAGGATGGAGGAGAGACATCCCAGTGATTGTGGTTTCGGGACAGAATGGTGGTGCTCCATGTCCAAAAGGATGGACTAGAGATGCTAAATGACTCTCTTAGGGTATGTGTGACGTTGTCCTAGTTATTTTGTAGGTTCACCAGTGTTTAATACTTCTCAAAGTAAAGGTTCCAGAATGAAGAGGGAAAGTACCTTGCATTAATGTCACATGTCCTATTCAAATTGCCCAATGTACCTCTAAATAAGTTCCAACTTCTTGTACAGAATAGACAAAATAACTTGGGCTCCAAATAATTATGAGGCTTTCCCAAGTTCCTTTGATCAATGGTTGGCAAAGTTTAAATTCAAATCCAGTTTTGTCTGACGCACAAGTCCTGTTCTTGCTTCTGCACAAGGCCAAGTCTCAGAAGGTGACAGTACCTGTGAGCAGGGCTTTGTTCTCGTGCACCTTGGCATGGTCTTCCCAGTGTAGGCTGAAGAGGTTTTATGGTGAGCCCAGGCTGCAAGGGAACATGAATTTGGGAACCTCCCTGTAGATGGTGAAGGCAACTATCCCAGGAACAGCTTTGCCCAAGTATCTTTACCATACCAGGATGCCCAGCTTGGGGGTTATTCTGTGTTTACATGGAACAGGAGAAAGTTCTGCTTCTGTCTCTATCCCCCCCCAGTAGGTAACCTCTTAGATCACAGGAAAGGCTTCCTTGGATTTGTGTCCTGAGCTTTTCTATTATGTCTACTTCTCACCCATACTATTGGCCTCCATCAGCGGAAATTCTCTTTTTCTGAGGACCCAGTCTGGTTCTCAGGAACTCACCCACAGCACAGGGGTGCTACCAACACAAGAATGTGTCTGCTGAGGACTTATTACACACTGACCGGTGGCGGGAAACTCTGTGCATGGTGTTTCCAGAACTGTCTGCTGAGGAAGAGAAAAGACTTGGGAGGTCAAGTAAGAGTACAAGGTGACAGAGACGTCTGTGGGATAAGAACCCCTACTACTAGACAAGCTGTCCTAGTGAGTGGTTATGACAGTCGACCCTGTCACACGCGGAGTTACCTGCTTTTCTCTGTCATTTCATTTCACAAGTTCAATAGCTCTCTTGTAGGTATTGATGAAACTCAGAAAGGTCAAGGTCATCCAACCAGTAACTAGCAGGTCTGAGATACAAATCTATAGCATTTGATAAACATGTCACCAGATACTAAGCTTTCTGACCATCTTTCAATGGGCTTGTGAATTGTCAAAGCATTGTGTGTTTCTCCTTATAGCAAGTATTTTGCTTTATACATATCCATACACTGTAGATAGGCGTCTCTGTAACAAGGCTAAATGTGATATCTGTGCAATGTTAACCCTTGCTATGGGAGGGATACTGTGATAAGCCCTGCACAATAATGGACTGGGCTCAGCCATACTAAGAGTATCAGAAGGACAAATATGTAATTTCTTCGAGCAAGTATTGGTGACAACATAGCAAATAAAGAGTGTTAACAATGTTTCCTAGAAAAGGCTACATAGTAGATGAGACATTACACATCCATAGGACCTCAGGTGAAAGGCTTAAGAAAGGAGCAGACATAAGGGAAAGGAAGGAAGAGTGTCTTAGCAGAGGGCACAGAGCATTCCAGGACCCAGACATCACTTAGGGGAAGGAGGAAGAAAGTCACATCTCCCTTTGTAGAGGCAGATCAGAGCACAGAGTAAATAGAAAGAGGCCTAAAAGGATAAGGCTTTAACCACTCAGGCCAGTATGCCTGATCATTCTACAAAGGTAATAGGGAAACACAGAAAGTATTGCAAGCACAGTATCAGCTTATAGGAGCCAAGAATGCTTCTTAGAAGGCAGGGTATATATGCTCAAAGTAAAGGATTAGCAGCAGAATACAAGTGCCCAGCTAAGCAGAGCAGCCCAATTCTTCCATGCCCAGTGATCACAGATACCAAAAGTGCCCCATTTCCCTCCAGTTCAAGATTGGCCCTGACGTTTTATGTGCAACAGACATGGAAAAAGCCCTTTCAATTTGTTACTATGAGTGAATTCAATTCTTCTGTCTCAAGGTGTTATATTCAATGTCACTATTATCAATATCATCACCTCCATCATCTTCACCATGCCACGATCAGTGACGGTGTTGGCACGACCAATATCACCATCACCATGGCCTATATCATCATGATCATTATCACCATCATTTCATGAACACAGATTTTGTGGAATACACTGTGCTGCATTTTTTCCCAGAAAATCTCTTCAGATATGATTCTTATTGCCTTCATTTTACTGAAACAAATAAACAAAAACCCCAAAGCCCAGAAAAGGAAGTGATTTTCTTGAGAGTATACGTTGAGTCAATCACTGGGCAAGAACTCCAATCCAAGTTCTCTTTCCATTGCTACCAGATTTCCTCACTGTTAATGCAATATTCGTAAACATGAATATTTTACTCACACTTGTACACTCTATCCATTGATTGTGCTGTATCCACCCACTCCCAAGAAACATGGTGTTTATATGCGTCAGGTCTTCTACTTGCCTTGTTAACAATTTATATGGTTACTAAACAATCCCTAAGATTTGGGAAGATACAGTGGTTGACCCAAAGTACCATAGAATAGGGGTGGCAGAACCAAAGCTTTCAGACTGTCAACACAGGACACCTCTTATTTCCTCAACACACACACACACACACACACACACACACACACACACACACACACACCAGAGAGAGAGAGAGAGAGAGAGAGAGAGAGAGAGAGAGAGAGAGAGAGAGAGAAAGAGAGAGAGAGAGAGAGAGAGAGAGAGAGAGAGGGCTTTCTCTTACCTCTCCAATGAGTATGAGTCAGAATCCAGTCCTTGCCTGTCTCCCAACCCTAGACAAAACCTACAGCCAGAGTTTTGTGGTGGACTTGCCTAAGTTGCATTCCTGAGCCATTCACACCCATAGATGAAGGATTTAGCATGGATAGCTCACCCAGATGGAGACAACTCAGGCCTGAACACCTTTCTTTAGCCAGTAGGAAAAGGGAGAGATTCCTACTTTGAGTCATTGATCCAGTCTTGTTAGCAGAGCTTGGCTTGAGACACATAGCTACATGGTTATTGGGAATCTTCAGTTATGATCTGATATGGCCACCATGGTGTGTGGCAGATTTCTGTTTCAAGTCACCTGGAAGGGAAGCTGAGTAGGGATTCAGAGACTGGAAGTCAGACGCATAGCTTTTACTATAACAGACTGTGTTCCTTGTCCCTAGGCCTAGATTTTTTTTTCTTTTGCAGTAAGATGAGTCTGACTCCTACTCTTCTTGTTTTTTGGGGTCTGGGGGTGGCACTGAGAGATGGTGATAAACACAGATGAATGTCCCTGGCCTCGTGCCAGCTGGTGACTCACTTCTTCGCATCTTAGTTTCCTCTAAGGTATAAGCCGGGGCTAATAAGAATAGCTGCCTTATTAGGGTTGCTGGGAAGCATTGAATGAGACAATGCAGGATGAGATTAGCTCAGGCTCAGTTCACCTTCAGAGACAAAGATCTCAGAGCTGCTTTGTAGAGGAGCCGACTTTTTGATTCCTCATCAGAACATTGTACAAACTTTATGAAGGCCTCTGACTCTCACTCGGAGCTCTACAAATAAATTCCAAACTTCTACCATGGTCTTATTAATACACCTGTATTAAAAGAACACAGTGGAACTCAAGATTCCTATTTGAAGACCAAGTCTTCCAGACTTTAATCATATTCTAATTACATTTTTCATGGTTTACTTTCAGATATGTTTCTCTTTTTTGTTTTTTCTTATTTTTTATTTAAACTTTAAACATTTCACATAATAGCCCTTATTCCTTCTTCCTCCCTTTCTTCTGTCCCCACCACCTCCCACCATACCTCCCGGCTCCACTTCTCAGAAGAGGTAAAGCCTCCCTTGGAGAATCAACAAAGTCTGGTATACTAAGTGAAGCAGGACCAAGACCCTACCCCCCGTAATAAGGCTAAGCAGTGTATCCCACCATGACTTTGGTAGGATGGAGCATAGAGATCTCATCCAAACATAGCCAAACTAGTGTGAGAATCAGCTGGTGCCGGAGTTCTGCCTGCCAGCGACTTTGGAGACTCTAAGAGAACGGAAGAGGGTAGGAAAGGAAACAGAAAAGGCAGAGTTTGTTGTGAAAAGTCTTTTCCAAGTTCCTAGGAAGGAGGTATGAGCAACTCAGTGGGAGAGGGTTTGCCTATCAAGTATAAGACCCCAGACTTAACACCACACACACACACACACACACACATACACACACACACACCATGATATCACACTTTTTTTGGACAGGGTTCTGCTTTCTTATTTTCAGCCATATTAGATGTTAAATCATAAATATCAAAGTGTATTATATAAATTGGGAAACTGAAGTCCTAAAAAGGAAGGGGTCCGTGCAAAGTTATCAGAAAATGTGTCCACGACCAGGGCCTCCATGACCTGTGCTACGTCTGTTGTGCATTCACGTGCTCATCCACAGATGAGTCGACTTGGGGCCATCACTTAGCAAATATTCAGTTAAACAGTTGCCCCTCCTCCTTCCCAGACTGAGCAGACCCCCAAGTGAGAACAATTCTGTGCAGGAAGAGTTAAATGTAATGTTCTGTGCTTTCCTAAGATCAAAGAGAAAGGTGAGGAGGTCTTAAGCTAAGACATGTGGCACAGCCGTTAGGACACAGGAATCTGAACAGACAAAGGCTACAAATGTAAAAATCCTACTAAAAAACGTAGTATTTGAAAAACTCTAAGGGGCTACAGCCCAGAAGGTGAAGGAGAAAAGGGGCATATGAAGGCTGAGAATCATAAAGTGCTTGGATGGATGGTGTTGTGCCCTGGACCTACAGCGGACAGTTTGAATTTTCTTCCAAGAAACAGAATTTGTTAAATCCTTGTCTGTTCAGTATGTGAAGTTGCCCTGGTAGGAAAGAATTACACAGAGAATCTAAAGAAGACATTGGTGCTAACTGGAATGTTTTAAAGGCAGAAGATGAGCACGGTCAAGGGAGGGGGCAGGAGGACGGATGGGTCAGGGACAGAGTCTGGAGGAGGGAGGGAAGGGACGAGAGGCCGACAGGATGGTGGGTATGTGAGAGAAAAGCCTGAGTTAGCATAGGAGGGAGAGAAGGGACGAGAGGCTGACAGGACGGTGGATATGTGAGAGAAAAGCCTGAGTTAGCGTATTTTATTCCTCATTGCAAACCCTATGGGTTGGGTTGTTTTAGGGATTCTGTGTGTTTTCTCTTGCTTGAACCTCACAGCCGTATATAGCATTGTGGCTGTTCTAATCTCTGTTTCATACATGGAGAAACTATGGGTCATGACAGAGAGGTCATTTCTTTCAACTGTACAGTGAGCATGAATGAAGGAGGGGCGGTCCAGGTCTCCCGGCTGCCAGCACAGGACTCTCCACATTGAGTTGGCTATTGGAGTTTGCCTTTGATCTAGGCTCGGTCTCTCCACCTGGGACAGGCAGTTTCTCTCTGTGTCTCTTTCAGTTCTAACATTGTGTGCTCCTCCTGAAGAGGAAGAATCTATGGGAAATAAGTCTTGGAAAGAATACTGTAGATTCTAGAGAGAATGTTCAAATTCCCCCCCCCCCCCCCACAAACAAGTCCTCAGAGCAGAGCAGCCTTCCTCATGCTGAGGCCCTTAAATACAGATCCTCGTCTTGTGGTGACCCCCCAACAGTAAAATTATTTCTGTTGTCACTTCATAACTGTAATTTCACTACTGTCATGAATCGTAATGTAAGTATCTGATATGCAGGATATCTGATACACGACCTCTATGAAAGGGTCAGTCAACCTCCAAAAAGGTTGCCACCCACAGGTTGAGAACCACAGCCTTAGAGGCTAGGTTGTAAATACCCTGAAGAAGGAAGAGTGGGTGTAATTTGAGAGGCAGGTACTCAAAGAAAGAAGACTAAATCTGGCTAGCATGGCACCAAGTAAAGTATCTTTTATTTGAAAGGTGAAGAAAAGAGTTGTCTTAGGCACACTGGACAGGGCATGGCAGGGGAAACAAAGAGCAACTCACTATTTCTGTGGCTTAGGCTCTAAGAAAGCTATAAGGAACAAGACTGACCCTATTTCTAGTTCAATATCAAAGAACTGGTGGGAGGGAGCTGTATCAGTGTGTCTGCAATCTGTGTCCATGAATATATGTCTGTGTAATTGGTCACTTTGTTTGTCAAACATTGTACTAGGTATTTTTCATGAGCTATTTTATTTATCCTTCATCACGGTTTCAGGAAACATAAGGATGTACTTCTATTGTTCCTACGTAATGAATGAGTTTGCTAAGACTCCAGAACTTGTCATATGTTCAAGGTCATGCCGGAAATAAGTGAGAGAGAGGGACCAATATTAACACTTCAATTTAAATTATTGCAAAAATTTCAGGAAGGAGAAAGATTGTTAGTATGGAGGCTTAGAGAAGAGAGAGGGGTGGGAGAGAGAGATAATTAGTCTACAAATATATAAGAACAAGGAAGACAAAGATGCTTTCAGAGACAAAGTGAGCACTTGGAGACCCTGCCTAGGCAGGAGGCGAATGAGGTCATTAAGCCCATTCGCGCAGATGGGGGACCCTCTGGGGAAAGTTACAAACAAATGTCATGATGCAATACGGTGAAATCGGCTTGCGTTAGTTCAGGCTGGGACTCAGCAGGGATTGCACTGCAATCTTTGGGAAGACGGATCATCTGCCGGATGGGGAAGACACTTGCTCTGTTGGGCTTTTCCTACCACTTTCTAGAAAGGCCAGCCAGCCAAGGTCACAGAGCACATGACAGGGCGGACTGGGAATGGAACTTCAGCCTCTCATTTTTTCTTGTGCTAAATTCTGTTTCCAAGAGAGGTTTTCACAAAAAATTTAATTCGAAACTTTTGCGTAAAATGCTTCTTTCTTAGAACTTCAGGCTCTGTAGAGGTCACATAAACTTGTTTCATACATTCTTTGGATTTTATTTTTGCCTCCCCAAACCATATATACAGTATGTTCAGAGAGCTATGTTCATTGAAAAGACATGTCCACATCTTTTATTTTAATTTATTAATCACAACAGTTTTCTTTGTTAGTTTTTCCACTGTAGAACTGTATTAACAAACTAGATTAGCACTCATAATGATATTTACCCATGTTACTCAGCCCCTATAACTTACTCAGTTATTTCCGAGGCACAGAGAGAAGTAACTTGTTTTACTTTAAGTAGCAGATTGATCTCTTACTTTCAGCAAAGAGTGTCCCTTTCCTGGCTTCATCATTGATAAAGGGCAGTTGGTGTAGAGATGAAAGGGGAATCAGAATTTTCTTATATGAAGAGAGCATTGCCTTATCTGTAGCAATTGTCTCTCCGGATGCAGCTGTTGTGAAAGTGACCCGGTACTGCAGAAAAGGTTATTGTAGTGCTTCACAAAAGGAGAACTATGACATGACCTTGAATCTCTTTTCCAAATCTATGATTGTCTTCTCGCTCTTTACCACCACACTGAAAGCTAAACCAAATCATCTGATTCACTCCAGTGTTTCTCTCTTCAGGTCACTCCCTTTCCTATGTCCTGTGACCTCCAAGAAGACTGTGCCTGTCGGGACCCTGAAGCCCAAGAACACAGCCGGAAAGACCTTCGGGGATATAGTCACGGCTAAACAAAGGAGCTGTCCAAGATGTCCTAACGCCAGGACCCACATCCCTCTGGTATTGATTTCACAGTCTGCTGCTCAATGAAATGGCCTCTCCACACCAGGGATCCTTAGCACCCAACCGGTCTGCCTTTAATTTCACCCAGGAAGGACCAACTGTGGGGCAATGAACTGAATCTCACCATGTTGAATGATGGAATGGCATACTATCCCACGGTCTAAGATGGATTACGTACACTACATGTAGTCCCAGAGCCTCTTAAAATTCTAACCATTTGTCACATGACCAAAGCTCAAAGCAACAACAACAAAACCATGTTTTGTATCAAGGAGTATGCACATCTGTGGTTAGTACACATGCATGCATACACACCCATACAAACATCTGTGTGAGGGCAGTTTTAGAAAATAATCAGAAAACAACTGGAAAAACAAAACAAAACAACAACAAAAGTGCATCTCACTCTTTCCTTTCCCAAGCTTCCAGCCAACACTGCCCTTGGGAGAAAGAGACTTATAGAAACTACAGCAAGAACTGAAAAGCAAATATAACTCAGAATCCAAGTCACAAAAAACGTAGTGCATACATCATTATGTTGTAGGGTTTTGAGGCCAGAAGTGAAATGGTTTGTGACTATCGATCTTCTAGGGAGCTAGGGACCAAGAATAAGTAAATATTCCAATGTACGCAAAGCTCCCCATTTTATTCTGCTGCCATGGGAATTTTGCCCCAACACCAGGGTGTGAGGCCTAGCTGGAAATGGCTTAGGACTGCAGAGTCCTGTATTCTATCAGCTCCCTGTTTGAGACTTGAGGTCTTCAAATGCCTTCCAGATCCACCCATTCTCCAGATCTCCCCTTTGGACCACACCTGCTGCTATTCCTGCTGCTCTGCCCATACACTGAGTGTTCGTCGGTGGTAGAACTAGCTTAGGACAGACTCCATATAACCAAGTAGACTGCCTTAAAAGTGATTCATATTTTTTCCAGAGTTCCTCACTTCATGGCCCATCTTCAAGGAAAAAAAAAACAACTTTAACATGCTTAAGACTTCTTAGTCTGGAAAAGACTTGAGGGCTATCAGATGCTCAAGCCCTTCCTGAGAATATCTAAACCAGTGTTAGATTTTCTAATCTAGTGGAACAGTGTTAAACCTGGGGATGCTGGAGCCCCCAGAGGCTGTTGGAAGGGTTCTTATCCTTGTTTCAGTTTTCCCAACTCTGTAGGCTAGAGCAAGCTTTGCTCTTCAGACTCCCACTATTACTCTAAGCAGATGCCGTTCTAAAACGTCTTGGATATGATCAGTGTAGGTGGTATTCTAGAGGAGGAGAGGAACAGTAAGAAGTTCTGGAGATCCAGACTCAGCACCCAGCACAGTCACCATACTTTCCATCTTTCCATATAATTTTCTCGATGTTAGGACATCTTTCCACATTCACTGTTGGTCTCCACTCCTTCTCCTCCTCCCATATTTAGTTTTCAAACATTAAGAGGAAATGAGTCTACTGTACATGGAGGCCAGCAATGTGTGCAGGGCCTCTTTTTGTCCAGTTACCTATACATATCCTCTGAATTACTATGGGAAGAGATTTAACACAGGTTGAGGTGTATAGAGTAGTTAAATTTGTTATAATTTGTGAAACATGGAGCTGGGAAGAAAGGAGATGGCAGGATCTAAATGAATTGTATAACTTAAAGATGACAGGATACCAGTTGATCTCAGGTTTAGTGGGGATAACTAATACAAGCAAAGTTTGGAACAGAATGCAAAATGTCAGCCCATGCGTAGCCACCCTGCATCTCAGGCTTCCATTGTTAATCTATCATGCTCTCCTTTCTACTAGGACCAACAGTAGCTTCACAAACTGTGTTTTCATATTATGACCAATAGCTTTTTCCTACTGATCAAGAATATTTGCAAAGCTATTTATTGACCATCAGTGGTTTGTAATATCAAGAAATGTACCAAGGTGCTTTTCACACAGGTGCCCACAAATAAGGATATAGTGCTTAGATTGGGCAGCTTGTCCTGTAGGAAGCTTGTCCTCTGAAGTTGAAGTCTAGAATGGAGAAATGGCCAATGATGTAATGGCCAAGCACTTTGGATCCTCCAAGAGCATATCACATTTATATAGAGAACACTCCCCACTCTAATTACTAGGACCAATCTTTAACAAAATAAATAAGAACTATTAACTCTCCAGGATCCTGAAACTTTTGTCAACCCTTCAGGCCCCTCTCTTGACTAGATATGTTGTGTCAGCTTAGACAGGACAAGCTAAAGGGTAGTACAGAACCAGCCCATCCAACAGATTATTATGCCCATAGGTAGTACAGAAACCACCTAAGACCCAAAGATGACATTATAAATAGTAGAGTCATGGAAACTGAAGAAAGAGATAAGAATGTCTGTCAATCACTCCTCATCCAAGTCTCTCTTTCCTCCCACTGTTATTTGTTCCTACTCTCCAGCCGATTTCTGGAGGCTGGCTCCTCTTTGAAGATTCATACAGTGAAGTGGGCCTTTCCAGGCAAAATCCCATCCCGTTTTCTCTTTGCTGCCAATCAAACCTGCTAGGAGCAAATTCATATTTGCTGAGCCTATTAGATAAAAGAAGCTACACAACTGGTAGCCTGCCTCATGTCCACAAGGGATGTGTAATTCAGAGGATCTTCTCTTAGCGCAGGACAGTCAGCTGTATTTGTGCAACGCACTGATTCCCAGTTTCATTTTCTTCCTGAGAATAAACTCCCTGCCACATCCCCTCAGTCATCTGCTCCCGACAATGGGGTAATCAGGAGGAGGCGGGTCTGTAGCACTGTTGCACAGCCACAGTTTCAGGCCCCTAAAGCACTGGGGAGTTCTGCAGCTGAAGTATCAGGCTGTTCGCAGCAAGGAAGCACAGACGAGGTGGACAGTTCTCTAGGCCCCATCCGGGAAACTGTTCCAAACCGCAACTCACTGTCTGCCCAGAGGACTTGCAATACCCCTAGACTGTGTGCCAACAAGCTCGTATGGGAAGTCAGTGTGGGTAGGTGAAGAGGGGTGTAAAGCAGAGAAGAGATTAATAGTCTTAAATAGCAGGCTTTTGGAAAGGGAGGGAATCAGCTGCCGCACTTGGCCTCAGCACACTGGGCCACTGCCGAGACTGTTCTCTGTCCCATTCCCACTTTGGCCAATGCTTAAATGCTATTTGTTGAAAATAATTCTTTGGGACAGATTTCAGCTACCTCCCTTCCAGGTTCGATTTAACTTGGCTTTAACTGTCGATTTGTTAAAGGTCTTACCTGTTTGATTGTTTTTAAAGAAATAAGTAGAAAAAGAAATGAAAGAAAGAAAAGGGAAGAGTAGAAAAGGAGGAAACCATAGTCCTGTTAACGGTGTGTGTGTGTGTGTGTGTGTGTGTGTGTGTGTGTGTGTGTGTGTTTCTGGAACTAGTTCAAGTGAGAAATAAATTGACGATGACAAAGTTATATGGATAGAAATTAATAGAAGACAATATGATTGCGAGGAACTAAAATGTATCATCAGAACCTAAGGATATGAACCCTATTTTTATTATTCCTTGAGGAAACTGTTTATTCCACAGACAAAGTATGTAGAGATGACATATAGATTTCTCTAGAAAGTGAAGAGTGGGGTTTCATGGCACTGTTTGCTATTTTCTATACACTGTGGTAGGTCCAGAAAGTAAGGCATTTTCTCCCTTGAATTGTTTTTACTGGGGCATTGTTCTTTTTTTGTTTTTTTGTTTTTTTTGTTTTTTTGTGACTGTCTATGGCAGAGGGGACAGAGGAGGGTTGATATTGTTTTTTACCAAATGTTAAGGAGATAAACTATGTCTTTGTTTTTGTCCCACTCTAAGTTATTTATATTTGCCTGTCTGGCCCTGAATTTCCTGAAGACCACACTCAGAACCACCCAGCATAGCTCAGTTCCTAAGAAGCTGCTAAATGACCAGACAGGTGATCCCAATGAATTTTGAGAAAGAAAACAAACCAAATAAATAACAAAATACAAAATGAGTTTTATAAAATTCTCTTTTTGTAATTTATTCAAGTTTTGTCAAATTTCTAGCTATTATTTCCTTTGTAAGAGTAATGTAATCACAATGAACATAGAAGTTTATGTGCCTGGCACAAAGTTCCAGAATGTGTGACACCAGGCATCAGTCAGTTCACTCGGTGATCTTGAACAAGTCATCAGATTGCCTCCACATTTGCCTCAGTTTCTCTAGCCGAAAAATGGGGATACTACTACTTACCTACCTCACAGTGGGAGGACAGAGGGTCAGAAGGCTTTGAGGTTTTTACATGGACTGTGTAATCTGTTACAGACACCACCTGGTGCAAAGTCCATAGGTTGTTTTTCAAGAATTCATAGGCCTATTGCCCTTTTCAGACCTAGGGAGTGCTTGATTGACATTTCAAGGCATAAACCTCGAATGCCTGGATTACAGTTCACCTTAACAGAGTGCACAGGGGACTTTTTCTCTCTGTGGATAACTGCAAGTTTCCCCTCTCTTATTCTGGCCTTTACCAATTTAATGATTTGACCAAAATCCAATGACTTCCTACAGTGTAAAAGTCAGACTACTGACGTCTAGTTAAGATTTGGGAGGTGGGGGGACATTAATAATTTGCAGAGTAAGAGGGTCTGAAGTTTTTCCTCCAGCAGATTCCTCCCTTCCGACACTTAGTTTCCACAACATGTGTTTCAGTAATAATTCAGATAACATTCTGAGAACAAGTTGGGCTTCTTAAACTTCACACCAGCAGTCAGTAAGAGGAGAACTATGAACAATGATTGAGTTACTGTCTTGGGTCTCTATAATCAATAACCTGTCTGCAGATACCTATCTATATAAAGATATTATATATAAATAAAAATTTACATATATATGCACATGTATATATAGTTGTACATATATGTGTGTATATATATACTTAAATGTAATATTTACAAAACTGTGATCTCATCTAGAGAAAATGTATTCATATTACAAACTGCTCTTCCATATTTATGTATCATATTATACATTTTTATTATTGTCAAAATTATTGAGGTTTTTCTAATTGTTATGATCTTAGAATCTGTTTGGCACCTTCTGGAAGCAACCAAAAAATATGACTCTTCATTTAAGTGCTTAGAATCTATTCTCATGAGAATTCTACTGGTCTACTGTAAAAAACAAAAACAAAAAAAAACAAAAAAAGCCACAAAGAAACAAAAAAAGAAAGAAAAAGGAAGAAAGAAAGAGAGAGAGAGAGAGAGAGAGAGTGAAAAGAAAGACAAAAGCAAAGTAAACACCAAAAACTAAGTACAACTCTAACCTTCTTCCTGTACCTCACGCGCAGAATGTGCTGCTCTTGGGTTGGGTTTTATTGTTCCTGTTAATGTGTTTTTATGGATCTAAGTTAAGCTTTCAGCAATATATAAAAATGTAAATAGTTAACTTTATTTATTAAGAATGTCATCTTTTTTAATTTATATTTACACGATGGTTCATCTAATTTATTTTTTCTATACGGTTTTAAATACTCAGACATATTTTGCTGTTCATGGTATTTTTTATCCTCTTCTCATGGGTTTGTGTTTTCCTATTGTTCTCTCTGGTCTCAGTTACAGGTTGGATCTGACACGCATACACAAAAATAATGTCTAAGACAAATATTTTGCCACTGTTGATTACTATACCTTAAAATTCTATATTATGAAAATATATAATAGCTTGTCTGCTTAAAAATATTGTTGTGTGTTTTTTGTCTACTGTAGAGTCTTATAGAATGGACATGTGTGCATGTGTGTGTGTGCACACACGTACACACAATAATATGAAAGAGAATATGTGAGTATATAACTTTAAAAAATCAATGAAAAACATTAAATTGAATTTGATACATACCAAATTTTCTACATAATTCCTGAAGGATATTTATATTTTATACATGCACAACCTGGCCAACATTATTGTTCACTGTAAGACATTTCCACTTTGTGGCCCTGAAGCATATACCACTTGTCACTATATATTGCTCTTTGAACTCTGTCTTCAACAATAACCTCTGAGAATATTCTTTATTTTCATTAAAAAGAACCAGCGAAACAAAACCAAAACAGATCACATCCTATCTTCTGGTTACAATATGGTTGTAGCAATCTTGAGCTCACTACAGATGATGGTACTACATAAACCTGTGAGATACTGGGGGGGTCCTTCAACATTCCACCATGGATTGGGGATTGGAACAGGGTGCTGGTTGTGACTCCTCTCTCTTTATGGTGTCACTGCCAGTTCACGGTTGCAGGTGAAGAGAAGTGTAATTTTCTTCAATGTTTTAGCCTTTGGCAAGGTGCCCATGTTCCAGTAAATAACCCTCTACCCAAGCTCAAAGAAGCAAACCTATTTAAACAAGTGTCCGAGAAAAAAAACAATAAAGTGAGAAGACTGCCTTGAAAGGGACATCTGCAGAGGTGGAAGGGGACGAGACGATGAGGGGTGAATTTGACTACAACGCAATGTATATGTATAAAAATTTAAAAATGAAGTTGTGTTAAAAATAATAAATAAAACAATGAACACTTAATCATCCTGTCCATTCATGTACCCGATAGCTGAGACGGAAATATTGCTGCTTTCGCTCTATGTAGCACATTTTTACTGTTTTCCAGGCGCCAGTTAGTAGGTAACTAGGCAGTCTTTGGAAAATTATTAAATTGTTTTAAGGTCTTGTCTTCCTATCTGTGAAATGAAAATAAAATATCAACTTCATAAGGCTCCCTTTTTGTTTTGTTTTTTGTTTGTTTGTTTGTTTGCTGTTTTGTTTTTCAAGACAGGGCTTTTCTGTGTAGCCCTAGCTATCCTAAAACTCACTCTGTAGAAGAGGCTGGCCTCTCGCTCATGGAGATCTGGAGATCCCCCTGCCTCTATTTATTGAGTGCTGGGATTAAAGGTATGAATTGCAATTAACAAAAGTTCAGGGACTGATATTGTGGTTCAACCTAAAGACCCGAAAAGCAAAACAACCAGTCACTGGCTCTTACCTCGACCTCAGTCAAAAATGGTGATCCCACCTCCAGGAATCTCAGAATGAGACTATGTTTGAGAGCTGTTTCTTCCTGTTTCCTAATCCTCTCTAGGGCTGGGATTATAGGTTTGTACCATTGGGATTAAAGGTATGCACCGTCTGGTTTCTATGGCAACAAATGTGGCTACTGGGATTAAAGGCATGTTTCGTTTCTGACAGGTCTTTAAGGCTGGCCAGTGTGGCTGCTTTACTTTTCCAATCCCCTGGCAAGATTTACTTATTAAAACACAAGTGAAATGCCACTACAAAGGTGTGTGCCACCACTGCCCGGGCCTTCGTATGGCTCTTAATTGTGTATCTTCTCAAAGATAAGTTTTCAGTGATTTAGAAAATTACAGCCACGGGTTGCACTGGCTCTCTTCATATTGAGACCACGTAACACGAGGGGCCGGCTTGTTGGGGTTTCTGTCCCGCCCGGTACCCCATAGCCGGTAAACCCCAAAGAAAATCACACACAAGACTCCATAAGGTTATAAACTGATTGGCCCATTAGGTCAGGCTTCTTGTTAACTCTTATAACATATATTACCCCATTATCCTTGTCTATGTTAGCCACATGGGCTCAGTACCTTTCTCAGTGTGACAGCTTACATGTTGCCTCTTCGGTGGTCTGTGCAGGAATGCCTGAGGAACCTCCCTGCTTCCCAGAATTCTCCTGTTCTCATTGCATCACCTCTACTTCCTGTCTGGTTTTCCGGTCTATACTGTCTGCCTGGCCAATCAGCGTTTTATTAAAATATGATTGACAGAATACAGACAATTCTCCCGCATCAAGACAAAAGGTGCTTATGGTAAACATTAATACCATACCAATTTTACTGTTGACCTTATTTTTTAAACTGAATAAGAACAATATACCCTAGCATGATTCTTTCATAGGTATCTCTATGACTGGCACTGTCCACCGAGCTGTTGGCTGGCCGTCCCACCAGAAGGCATCTCAAAATACTTGTTTGTGTGCTGATGTTTAAAGATATGAGTTTTGTACAAAAAAAAACTGTTTGGGGGACATCAGTTAGAATGATATGCAAAATCAAGACAAGGGAAGGCAGGACTAGCTATAATGCATTTTTAAAATCATTGAAACACAGTATACTGAGAGTCAGAAGGGAAGTCACTAACCAAGCAACAAAAAACATTGCTAAATACTCCTCCACCCCATAGCTAGGTTTTGTTTGTTTGCCTGTTTTTGAGACAGGGCTTCTCCGTGTAGCCCTAGCTGTCCCTGAGACTTGCTCTATAGACTAGGTTGGTCTTACACAGAGATCTTACACAGCCTCTGCTGGGATTAGAGGTGTGTGACACCAGGCCTGGCTCCATAACTAGTTGTTAATGATAAGACTCATGTGTAGTTAAATGCAGGTAACTATGAACATAAAAAGAATTTTATATACGTTCCATGACTAATGTGCTGAGAGGCAGTGATCAGAACTTAGGATAAAAGCACTGTTTTTTCTGATTTTTTTTGTTTTTGTTTTTGTTTTTCGAGACAGAGTCTCTCTGTAGCTTTGGAGCCTATCCTGGAACGAGCTCTTGTAGACCAGGCTGACCTAGAACTCACAGAGATCCTCCTGCCTCTGCCTGCCGTGTGCTGGGATTAAAGGTGTGCACCAATGATATTCATCACAGAGGTCTGTCAACCTCTGAGTAGAAGTTTTCAGCACTAAAGGAACAAGGTTTGAGTTGAAAGTAAATGCTGCCGTGGAGGAAGGGAAGTTGAGGTACAATCTGCCCGTGCCTTCGCAAAGACAGGAGCTGATAATGAGAAAATGCAGGTGCTGGACGAAACGACGAGACCAGCATTGCATCTGACCAACCTAAGAATGATTTCAACAATAAAGCACGGTGCTCTAATTGGAAAGGACTGAGGTATTCTATATTCGACAGCGAGCTAGAGTAATGGTGGCAAGAGTGGCGAACACAACAGCTACGAACTGTGAGGAAGCCCCCGTACGTGGCAGTGGAAAAGCAAAAGTTAGAGGGATTGAGAGAGGATACACCAATAACCGAGAAAACACTGGGTAGTACAGGAAAAGCAGTGATCACTGCTCATGTGAAAATGTCACAGGACATTTTTTTTTCCGAGAAAAGGTTTCTCTGTAGCTTTTGGTGCTTGTCCTGGAGTTAGCTCTTGTAGACCAGGCTGGCCTTGAACTCATAGAGATCCACCTGCTTCTGCCTTCCTAGTGCTGGGATTTAAGGCATGCACCACCACTGCTTGGCTCAATGTCACAGGACTTTAAAACAAACTTTTCCTTCCTGTTCAATGACATGGTTAGATAAAGTTATCCTGACAGTCTTAACCGTTCTACCATTCGGGAAACTAAAGTGAGATCAGGCGATCAGGATTTGGAAAATCTTCTGGGTATATGACTCAGTACAGAATGCTGGCCACCAATGGAAGCCTGGGTTTGAGCTCTCCGTTGCATGAAACAGTGCACAATGGTACAGGCCTATTACTCAAATGTGTGGAAGGCAGAGGGCTGAGGATGAGAAGTTCATCCTTATTCCCAGATGCGTAGTGAATTTTAGGCCAGATTGAGACATATAAGATTCTGTCTCAAAAACAAATCAAAACAAAATAAATAACAAAAGAAACAGAGTTAATGTTCTGGCAAAGGGAGTATGGTGATGAGGTCTCCATAGTAGGAGAGCACTGGGGAAGGTCTCAGAAGGCATCTGGGACCACAGCTGTAACGACACTGTGGTATCCTGAGCAATGCTCTGCTTCTTAGCTCTTTTCAGATTTCCCATCCAAACTGGGATGAGCTATGGAAACCATGGGCAGCTTAAGGGAAGCCTAACAAGTACAGTGAGTACTTAGAAAATGCTGCTCACCGCTCCTTCATTCTCTCCCTTTCTCCACTCGCATCCCTGACACCCCCCCCCCCCCGTCATGGGAAGCTCCGCATAGCAGAAAAGGAGGCAGGCAGGTGAGGCACTGATCCCAACTCCCTACTGTTTACATGGGGAAGACTTGCATCACTTTCATGTCACCAAGAAAGATGCTCTGCAAGCCATGAAGCTGTGTCCATCTCTGAAACTAGACAAACCTTGACTGCAAGACCAAGTTATTGCATGGGTCTGGAGTGAACAGAAATTAAAAAAAAATAAAATCAGCATGATCTCATAGTTCCTGGAATATGCTTCAAATAGGTGACAAGAAGAGCAAGTATGGAGAAAACACACATTTCTTTAATATGAGGAAGTGGATCAGTGCTTTCTTTTAATTCTAATGAAACACTGCAATTATAGGAATCACAAGACTCATGCAGATTAGAGAAACCGAGGCTCAGAGTTATATTGATTCACTTTTAAAATAATGAGTGGCCCCAAATCAAACCCTAACCTTGAGATTTATACAGTATAGACCAGACCTTTTCTTGTCATATTTTGTGTCTATTTATAGCAAAAGCCTGAGTTAATATTTAAGTACCCTAACGACGGAAGCTACTTAAGCTAAGCAGTAAAAGTTGATAGATAGCCATTGTAATACAGGGTTGTGAAGGATTCACCTGAATCATCTGGGTTTCACCATCCAACTTTAGAGATTAGCACCCAGCCACCAGGCACACAGTGTGTTTGTATATGTGGGAGAGTTTTTAACTAGAAGTTAACCCAATGGGCAATGATAAATGATATAGGCAGAGGTAATAATGGATATCAAACGTAAAAGAGTGAAATAGGGCATAACTGTGCAAAAACATTAGCAAATGTTAAGGTCATCAGATCCTAGGGTGAGAGAGCAAACTAAGGAACCACACTGGAGAAGCAAGTTTTAGAGGTGATTGATCAGAGTTGAACAAAGACCGAATTGCTAGTCATGCTTTAGTCTGAGCTTTCTCAAGATCATCACAGGAATTGAAATACATAGAGTTCATCTGGGGAATGGTTTTACTATCAGAAGAGTTGTGTCCTAGAATGTCTTCTAAGATAGAACCTTCCACCTTAGAGAGGGCATGTTAAGACATAGGATGTTCTGAAGGCAGATAAGACATTTCATCCTGCAGGGAAGTTCTTTAAGCTCAGGAAATGTACAACTCAAAGACTCCAGGGAGTCCCAGGAACTTACCAACACACCAGGCCTCCCCCTCCTTCAGAACAGACAGTAGAGAGGACTAAGAGACATGCTCAGACAAGATGAGCCTAGAAGAGGCTCAGACAATGTGGGACACTCCAAAACGATACTCTCCAACCGTTAAGTTGCCTATACGTTGTACAGTATGCTCCAGGTTCCAGCTCCCACAAAATATCCCTCTTGCCAGGGTAGACTTCAGTGACGCAGCTGTCTGAGTCATTTCTGCTCTAGTCAGTAATCCCTGACCCATATTCCTGTAAGTAGCCCCAATAAAATTCATTGATTCACCAAGATGAATCTTGGTTGTGTCTTTACTTTCATCTACCATCAGTTCCCTATTCAAGGTGGGTAGACATTTGCTTACATCTCTGCAGGAATAGTGTCATACAATAAACACAATAATTGCCAGCAGAAGAATATATATAAATGGTATACATTTCATGGTCCTAAAGTGTGTTGTTTCCCCTAGGGAAAGTCACTGAGCAGGTAAAATGGGAAGCTGGGGGTACTTATCCATTCTCTACCATGAGTCAGTGGTCAAGAACATCCCTGAGGGTTAATGTAGCACATCTGCCTTTCGTACCAGTAGGCACTGTGGGTTCATGCCAACAGGAAAGACTCTCAGAAAAAGCAAGATGGATTGCCAAAAGTCAGAACAGCATATCTTATAGTGGCAAGAAATGTTGGCATAGATTTGTTGAGATCTGCTACAGCTGGAATGTGGCTGAAAACTATTCCAAGGGTCATAGGCAAACATGGAGAGTTGTAGGGAAAGGGATTATCTTGAATGAATGTCAATTGGAACAAAGGCTCCCGGGGAAAGCCAAGACTCACCAGGACCAAACGAGAGGCGAGAGTTATACCCCATTTGAGAAATAACATGGCGATATTGGGCAGTATTCCACACAAGCTGAATTACTTTAAATTTTCCACACACACAGATCTTTTCTTATTCCCCCTATAGGGAAGAGTTCAGATATTAGGGTGGTGTTCAGCTTCTCAAGTTTTTGTTAGTGAACCCTGTCTGACCCCAGGACTCTATGTTTCTACCATGCACAGCATTTATTGGCTGTCAGAGTTCACCACACTGACCACTCAGGACTCTGAATAACAAAGTAAAGCTATTGCTGCTATACATAGTACCTAACAGGTGCTTAACAAACACTGAAGCAAAAAGGAAGAAACCTCAATCAAACAACAGCACATCAGTAGCTTCCAACACACTATAACGGGCACGGGCGAACTTCACTTAGCATACTTTTGTATAAGACAATAACACAAACAAAGGAGTGGAGTTGTACAGAAGCACAATCTTATGTTCATTATTTCCTATTCTGTATATGTAGTCTACCTTTATAATGCAGAGACAAGTAGTGATTTCAGAAATTGTACGGCCCACAAAATCTAAAACATAGTATTGATTGTGTTAGGAAAAACAACCGATCCCTGCCATGTAAGAAAATGCAGATTTTTTTCAGACGGGTGCCTGTTTCCACATCCAGACATCTCTGTATATCCTGGCAGTGTCAGGAAGTCATCCACATCCCTGCGTTCATGTACCCCGGAAGTCGGGGACGCCACCGCTCTCAACACTCTGCTACACATACTATCATTAGTATGTCAGGCAAAACAAAATAAATACATGATCACATCTGGGCCTTTCTTCTCTAGACTATGAGCTATGAAAGAACAAGGATGATCTGTTCACTTAAAAAATCTGCAAGAGTCCATTTTATGTCCTGAATAGTTTAGGAAGCTATAGATAAGATGATCTCTGAGACAATGGAGTGTGTGACTAAGGCCATACGTGGTACATTTTCATCTTTCTATATACAATGCTACTAAAAAATGAAGTTAAATAACGACTGTGCTCACTGCTCTCTTCTCCTTCCACAGGAAGATAGGCAGGCAGGAAACGAAGGCGAAATGCCCAGATTCAGGGGTGATGCATCGCTCAGCAGTGGCTGACTGTATCAGCATGAGTAAAGCGCTGGGTTTTGTACTAGATCAAGAAAAATAAATAAATAAGAAAGTAGATTTTGGAAACAGACTGCCCAACTTTAAAGTCTGGTTTTCCCAGTGATGCTCTGATTTTGAAGAAATTTCTATACCTTTGTGTGACTCAGCAAAATGACCTGGGATTGGTGATGAGGGTGTCCACTAGGATCACACTGGCCTGGGATTGATGATGAGCGTGTTCACTAGGATCACACTGGCCTGGGATTGATGATGAGTGTGTTCACTAGGATCACACTGGCCTGGGATTGATGATGAGCGTGTTCACTAGGATCACACTGGCCTGGGATTGATGATGAGCGTGTTCACTAGGATCACACTGGCCTGGGATTGATGATGAGTGTGTTCACTAGGATCACACTGGCCTGGGATTGATGATGAGCGTGTTCACTAGGATCACACTGGCCTGGGATTGATGATGAGCGTGTTCACTAGGATCACACTGGCCTGGGATTGATGATGAGCGTGTTCACTAGGATCACACTGGCCTGGGATTGATGATGAGCGTGTTCACTAGGATCACACTGGCCTGGGATTGGTGATGAGCGTGTTCACTAGGATCACACTGGCCTGGGATTGATGATGAGCGTGTTCACTAGGATCACACTGGCCTGGGATTGATGATGAGTGTGTTCACTAGGATCACACTGGCCTGGGATTGATGATGAGCGTGTTCACTAGGATCACACTGGCCTGGGATTGATGATGAGCGTGTTCACTAGGATCACACTGGCCTGGGATTGATGATGAGCGTGTTCACTAGGATCACACTGGCCTGGGATTGATGATGAGCGTGTTCACTAGGATCACACTGGCCTGGGATTGGTGATAAGTGTGTCCACTAGGATCACACTGGCCTGGGATTGGTGATGAGCGTGTCCACTAGGATCATCACTGATTAGTGATGAGCATCTCCTCTAGGAGGGAGTGCTGTGTAGATTAAGTGAACTACTAATGTATCGTGCTTAGACTAGTGGCCAGCCTGTAAAAATATGTTGTAGGTGCTGCCTCCCTTTTCTTTCATTGTTATTGTTGGTGCTATGACTATGTACTAAAAGGCTCTGACAGTTTTAGGGCCTTGTTGTGCAAATGGACACAATGCTACCTGCTCGGGTGTGAGGAATCCGATTAGAGGCACCAGTCACCAAGACTGACTGGTAAACTGCTCTCCAGATGTTAGTAATGCTAACAACACCCCTCCCCCCCCCCGTATGTGCATGACAAGTCGTCACTAACCATCTCTAAGGAGCAAACATCTGGGAGCTTTGCATGCACCATCTCAGCCTCTGTTGCACTTACTGCTCACAGCCTTCTCCCACTAGGGCACCGTGCCAGTGCGAAGGTCGCAGCGAGAATAATAGCATTCTTGTGTTCTCCGTCCAGGGTGGAAATTCCTTCTCTCGGCACTTTCCATCATGTCAGAGTTGTACTGAGGGTCCATTAAAGCTTCTCATGGAAAAGGAGGAAGGTGTGGGGGGAAGGGAGGGCATGGGAATCCCTTTACTGGGGATTTTACTAGCACGCAGATGAAATCTTTCCACCCAGTCACCAAAGTGCTTATTGGGTCATGACTACTGCTAGAAGGTGATTTTTCAAAATTAGACCAACGGCAGAAGAATGGCTCATTGAGGCAAAGCACACATCTACTGTGACTTTTTCCAGGTTTTTTTTTTTTTTTCTATTTGCTTTCCCAAACAGAGCAGTGCCTGACTTAGTTCTCAAAGCAGTTCTGCATGTAAGGCTGAGTCTGCTTTGTAGCGAGTCCCTGAGGTAAGTCAATTCGGTTCAACACATACTGATATAGCATTAACTTTCTGCCAGGCGCCATGCTGCCAGTGAGGACCTGGAGGTGACAGGAGCATCAAACTCTCTGTCACTGGAGACTCCACAGACTTTGCAGACAAGTCTACAAAGCTTAGAGCTTTCCAGCCAAATTCCATGTTTGATGTAACATGGAAGCAGTTCTCAGCACTTGGGGATCCCACAGGTGGAGCAGACACCATGCTTCTATGGTCCCTAAGCTCAGTACAGAACCTAGTTCTCTGTAAGAATTCCTCCATACGAATATTAGCATGGATGTGAAGTCCTGCCTCTGAGGGTATGAAGAAGGCTTGCAGAAAAAAAAGGAGAGAGTTGTTGAATACATGTGGCAGGATCCAGAGATGAAAAGAGGAAACAGCAGAATACGGCCCATGAGAAACTTACTATATGCATTTGGCTTTGAGTGAGGTTGTTTCACAATGCATAGTAGAGGAAGGTGAGCTATAAACAACAGCTTTAACTATGTTACCAATTGCAGAAACAAGGATTCTAACTGACACATGCATTTCTGCAGCATTTTGTTAAGAATGTTTGTACACACACATGCATATGTTAGGCAAGTGTTTGTGTTTCCTTTCCTCTCTTCTTATCATGTAATGCAACATTAATTGAGATATTATCTGTGATTAAGCATTGTAAATTCATATTGTATTTACGTTATGAGATAGTAAAAGACTCAGCATTGCTCAAGGAACTTTGCTGCCTATTTAAAAAAAAACATGATGTCTTTGTACTTGAATGTCAAATAGTTGCATCATGTTAGGCAGAATTATAACTTGGTTATTGCTTTTGTTTCAAAATTAAGCATGTCACAAGAAAATGTGATTGTGTGTCAGGGTGATCGGGGTGGACTTAAGATGGCAAATCTTGGTTGTTAATTTGACTACATCCATAATTAAATGGGATCCAAACTGCTGAAAACACCTGTGAGGGATTTTCTTAATAAGATTATTTGAATCAGAAAGATCCACCCTAAAGACTACCCCTCCTTGTGGCAGCCCAAATAAAACAACATGGAAGAAGAACACTCTGTTTTTGCCTCACTCTTGTGGGCAAGTTATTTTATCCTGTTGCTTTTGCTAGTATTAAATCTGTCTTTTTTCAGGATTCCAAGGAGGACCAAATACGAGCAGTTCTTTAGGCGTCCTCCCAGACTCCAGAGCTGGACTGTTGAGACAGCAAGACTCACAGGCTGAACACTTCCTGATGGAGGAGGTCCTTCTGTCTATGTGTTGCTTTTACTGGTTAATGAATAAAGAAATTGCCCTGGCCTGTGATAGAGCAGAATAGAGCTATGCAGGAAAACTAAACCGAATGCTGGGAGAAAGAAGGTGGAGTCATGGGACACCATGTAGTTGCCAGAGAGGAAAGAAGTGAGCTGTCAGCTGGAACCTTGCCAGTAGGCCACAAGCTTTGCGATAAAATATAAAATAATAGAAATGGGTTAACCAAAGACATAAGAGCTATCTAGCAATACACTTAAGGGATTGGCCAAGCAGTGATTTAAATAATATAGTTTCTGTGAGATTATTCTGTGGTCTGGGTAGCTGGGAACAAACAAGTGGTCTCCACCTACAACTTGTCTCAGTCTTCTCTTTGTGAACAGTCCTTGATGATCTATTTTGGTTGCAGCCTGTAAGTCTGTCTAATGAATCATTTACACACACACACACACACACACACACACACACACACACACGTATGCTGTGGAATATTATTTTAACTACTTAAAGATGTGCCAAATTAGTTTGTGCTGTATTTGTTTAATTATGTAGAGACATGTTGCTGTTTCACCTTGTTTGCCTAAGGCCTATGATTGGTCTAACAAAAAGCTGAATAGTCAATGGCTAGTCAGGAGAGGAGTAGGCAGGGCTGGTGGGTATAGAGAATAAGTAGGAGGACAAATCTAGGTTTGAGAGGGAAGAAGGGAGAGAGAAGAATGAGGAGCGAACAAGGGAGAAAGAGAGGGACACACCTAGGGCAAGAAGCCAGGCAGTCAATGGACAGGCACAGGAAGCAGGAAAGTAGGAAGGAAAGAAAGATGAAAAATCCTTGAGGCAAAATGCACTTAAAGAGAAACAGATGAAAGTAAGAGCTAAGCTAAGGCTGAGCATGCATAACTAATAAGTCTCTATGTCCTGATTTGGAAACTCATTAGTGACCCAAAAGAAAAAGCCTGGTACACATATGTATAGCCACCTTTGTTGTTGGACTATTTTGGATCACCAGCTGCCAAATAATGACATGGAGTCTTAATATTAACTACAAAATCATGGCCATTATCTTAGACTTATCTTACTAGCTCTTATAACCTAAATTAACCTTCTTTTACTAATCTACCTTATGTCGCTTGGCTAAGTTACCTCCTCTCTATACTGTATGCCCTATCTCTCCAGAGTTGCCCTTGCGCTTGCCTGCCTCTCTTCTTCCCAGAGCGCTCTCTCTCTCTCTCTCTCTCTCTCTCTCTCTCTCTCTCTCTCTCTCTCTGTCTCTCTCTCTCTCTGTCTCTCTCTCTCTCAATCCTATCTCCTATGGGCCATTCAGCTCTTTATTAAGCCAGTTAGAAGGTGCCTTGGCAAAGACACATCTCTATAGTGTATACAAATACTTGACAACAAATACATGTGTGAGAAGAGGGAGAGAGGGGGGGGGAATTCTGGCACACATCACCCCACCACACTCCCGAACCCCCCAGGGATATTAGCAGAAGAAGGCTATGAAAGACTGGAAATGTTCGAGTGTGGATAAGCACAGGTAGTGGTGTCTTTTGGACAAAACAAGTCAGTTGCACATATCAGCTCACGGTGATTGTGGCAGCATGCACCACAAGACCTGCACAAGCTCGAGCCAAATAAGACAAAATTCCAACATGGAAAAGGAGAAGTGAACACAAACCCCACCCCTATTTGAGGTGCCATCAGCTTTTAGTGACTTCTGGAATAGAAAAAGTGTCAGTTTTCTTCAGTGGGGTGGTCACAGAAAGGCTGACTGCTGTCCAGAGCAGGATCCACACTCACCATTATTTGCATAAGAAATCAGACTCCGTGGGAGGAAGATGGGGATGGCTGCGGGAGGAGTTGGCATGTGTGACTATGGTCCAAATGCAAGGTGAATACGATTGTAATTCATTGTGTAAAATTCTCAAAGAATTAATTCAAACATTTTTTTAAAAGCTTATCTAGATTTTAGAGGCCAGTCATAACTATTATTTCTATGTATCACTCTCTTGAAGATTCAGGATCCTGATAGCAGGATTCAAATAGACTCACATACTGTCAGATACCTGGGGCTGAGAACAAGAGTCATCTGGAGTCATAGAAACTATTCCATGTGGGGCAAAGGTGATTCTTCACTTCTCCTATCCATTTCAGAACAAAGTTGTCTGGGAAAGTGGAATTCAGGCAGCAAAGTTTACCCAGCTTTAGTGTTGCTTGGATGTAAGGCATAAAACAACAAGCCCTGGAGATGGGCTGTGCTACTACAGAACCCAGAAATGTCTTACCTTGCTTCTGCCTTGTGGTGTGGTTAGGACAGCAAAGGGAGTGACAAGGTTCAGGGCCATTCTGGTCGGGGCCACTGCCTTTAATTCTATTTCACCTCCATAGAACACATAGTGTTCACTTGTTGTTATGTCACATAGATACTAGGATAAACAGATTAATTAAATCCAAAACCCGTTTGTGCAATGTACTGGTCAGATGCTGGCTATGCTAGGCTCATTCACAAGTAGAAGTCTCACTAAAAAGAAACAAGGGCCAGAAAGTTTCATGTGTAACCCATGGCCCATTCTCCTAGCTAATGACGGAAAGTCCCGTGCCCAAACTATTCTTTGTTCTGAGTTTTACTGTTTGTTTTCAAAGAACGTTCCAGTTCCTTATGCAATAGGAAATGTGGTTGGGTGTTGAGCTTTTCTGTCTGGCTAGATTTTGTAGGAACTAATGCAATCCCAAGGGTATGGACAGGCAAAGCTAAAGAATGAGCAAGCCAGAACTCTCATTGAGAACTTGATATTTAACACACTCTAGGTTAGAGTCTTTCTTATAATGTTTTCCAAGCATTTTATATATTTCATCTATAGTGTTTTCTTGTTTGCTGTTGAGCAGACTGAGTACCAAAATGTAAAGCTCTCATTTGTGTGTGTGTGTGGGGGTGGTGGTGGTTGGATTTGGATCCAAGTTTGACTATAAAAATCATATTCATGCTCCCAGAATGACTGCACCCACTAACAACTGTTCCTATAGGCATCTTGTTCCTCATTCCATGAATGTCCTCTCTTCTCGAATGCCCTTGATATCTAACCTTAGTGATGGAGAACTGAATGCCACCCCCTTTCTTCACTCAACCATACTCAACCAAGCAGCGTTTTATCAGGACAAGCCCTGAGCAGATGTTATCTGTTCTCAGCTCTCTTTTCTGGAATGGTCCCAACAAAGAGGACTACTGTTCCTTCAGATGAGCATGTACAGTTGGGGTAGGTGAAGATGTGACTAGACCTGGATGCGTTCCTGTGCAAACGTACAGGCTGTGCTGTGCTGGGAAGGCGATTTGGAAATCACCTAGATCTGTGGCTGAAAGACAGGACACACATCAAAACCACCTACCACAGATTGTGAAGGTACAAATTACTAGGTTTTCCCCAAGATTTATTCAATCGACATTTCTGTGAATAGAATCTAGAGATCCTTCTTCTCCCTTAAGGTCTCAGGTTATTCCAATATTTCAATTCAGATCTCTAAATTACATTGTAGGGGAATCAAGATCCACAGAAAGAATGAAATTTACCTAGGCCAGAACATCCCACAGGCCATGATTTTATTTCTTAAGAAGGCAAAGCTTGTCCTGGTCCTGTGAATTCCTGTAGAGAACCCCCTTCTAAGCAATTGCTTCCTGTTCTGCCCCAGAAAGACTGTTTATCCTCTGTGAAGCTGAATAGCTTGCAAGCAAGTGAAGAAACTACGTCATCTCTGACCGTAAAACCTAGTGAACCACAAGCAAGCTGTTGTTTTTGCTACAAACCACCTGAGAGGCTGGCCTGAGCTGGCACAGGCCTTGAGCCTGAGGAAGGCCGTTTTCCCCACTGCCTTCACTACCTGCCCAGAGTTCAAGAACAAGTATGGGCCTGGGGTCATTGTAGGGTCAGAAATGCACCGGAGATTTTTTAAAAAAAAAGAGGGGGGGGATAATAATTCACTCTTGGTTCTGTCACCTGTACAATCAGGTTCATTTTCCTCCCTTACGCTCAGTCTCTGCATTGCTAAAATGGGAGCGGTGGTCTCTGAAAAGCCTATGAGAGCGGACTTGTTCAGCTTCTCTGCATACAGTTAGATCTGTGTTCTGGGTCCTCCTAACCGCATTACTCCAGGAAGCACCTCCCTGAGGCTGAAGCTCCGTTCTCAGATGGGAGTGTTGACAGCTGGCATATGGAGTGTGGATGAAAACTGAGAGAAACGCTGTGCTAAGCGTGCTTGGCACAGAACCCTGGTCGCGGAGAGCGCTCAGCAAGTGGCAGTCAGTGTTCGTGTTTCTGCAATTTGTCTTCCTCATCTGACTCTCAGAGAGGGAAGTTTCCAAGGCTAGCCCTTCTGCACACTCTCTCCAGTTGTCAGAGGCCCCTCAACCATCTCCAACAAGTTAGTTAAGTTCAAAGGAAATTAGCATGGAATTCAGAAGGAGGAATCCCACCCGCCTATTCTAACCAAGAGACCTTGTCTGAACTTGAAACTTCATCCCTTCTTACATGTCCTCATCAACAAGGTCCAGCTCACGAGCCCTGCCCTGTTAGGTACAAGTAGGAATGATTTTGAGACATCATAGCACTGAATTAACATATGTTTTCTATGCCTTTTACCAACAGTTCACCTTATCCTGACCGCTAAAGACACACAACAGAGTCCTCTCTAGGATCTCACAGCATAGGGAGAAACAAACAGCTAGAAGCACAGCGGGAACCTGCCTCGGTGGTACCACCACGGGAATATGAAGTCTGGGAGAAGCAAAAGCAGAAACTTTTCTCCTGAATCGGGACGCTCAGAGCAGCTTTCTTGGAAAATGTCATTCTCCTCCGGGAGTTTGCTTTGTAAACAGCACGCTCTCTGTAAATACACAGGACTGCCTCCCTCTAACTTTTCTGACAGCAGCCCAGAAACGCTTGCAAGTCCTAGAACGATAAAGCTGAATGACTCCACAAGGAAGCTCTAGGGCAAGCAACTTGTACAGGAAGAGACACTGAATCACATCTGGAAAGAAACTGCCTCTGCAGAGAATCCAAAGCCTGACAGTGTCACAGCTGGATCAAGAATTAGATACTTACTGCTACCTAGAATAAAAACCCCTTTTCCCTCCTTGCCACACTTACGCAAATGCACGCACACACACACACACATACAGGCACACATGGCTGCTTGTCCAGCAGGACACACCTGTGAATCCTTGTCCTTTCCTACTGCCAACCCTTGTAAAATAGGCAAGCAGGGCAGCTTGGCTTTGGCTATAATATGTACAAACACATGGGGCAAAGTTTCCAAAGGGAGACAGACAGTGAACACCTTTCAGGGTCTGGCAGTTTTATGGGCAAAGGCCAATTAAAAGCACACCCCACACAAAGCTAGTGTGTTTTGTTTGGCTATGACCTTCCCTCCAGGCTCCTTGTATACCCACATGCTGTACTGATGCTCCAAACTGGAAGGGTCACTGTTCTCAAGGGAGCACAGGTCTTTGGGTGTTCCTGGGGAAGCTTCCCTCAAGTTTGTCATGTAGAAGTAGGCTCAGTTTTACTGATAGAAGCTAAGTCCAGTGCAGAGTTCTGAGAGTTCTAAGATGCATAGAGAATCTGACCTAGACCATGCCTGTGTCGTAATAACAGTCCTAGGAGGAGAATATTAAGGGTTACAGAGAGAGCTAAAGCAAAGGCAGTAGGTACCCATTCTGAGAATCCAGGGGGAAAATACCAGCTCCTTCTAAAAACAACAGAATCTCTCAGAGAACTGATTAATGACGTTCGAATCTGATTATTTCAAGCTATAAAGCCATTCCCAGATGAAGAAAAAAAGCAGAGATTGAGAGAGATGTATTAAAGGGCATTTTTGACATTTTTATGTGGCTGGAGACCAAAGAATTGGGTATAAGAGTGACCACAGTGATTCACACTTACATAGAACTCTGGCATGCCAGGTGCTGTTCTAAGTATTTAACATGTATTGATTTATTGAATCTTCTCAATCTCCATGTGAGGCGATGGCTATTTTCCCAGTTGGCAGAAGAAAAACAAAGGCACAGGTGAGTTCCCATTTGCCTCGTGCTGTTAGGTCATTAACAATGAGCAGTTTTGTAATGATTAAAAAATGAATTAGAAAAAAGTCAGGGGTCCCAGGTTCTCTATGACCTTCTATGACCTTACTGAGACTTCAATCACTTCTAGCATGATCAGAGACAACCTCAAAGGGACATGGTGAATATGAAAGGGAAAGAGAAGTGAAATGTTTCTTTGTACACTAAACATCATACAATCTTCATTCCTAAGACACATACACTTTTCCCACTTTGTGGGATAATTTGGAGAATTGAGTTTATACAAGACAAGTGACTTCCCAATGTCATACACCACTGAACCAGCTCACAGTTAAACAAAGGCCCGTGCATGATTTCCACATAAGTCATAGTTTTGACCCTAGTAGTGATTTTCAATCTGAGAGTCATGACTCCCAAAAGACTACCTGAAAACAGATACTTACATTATGATTCATAACAGAAACAAAATTACAGTTATGAAGTAGCCACAAAAATAGTTTTCATTGGGTCACCACACATAGGAAACTGTATTAAAGGGTGGCAGCATTGGGGAGGCTGAGAACCACTATTGTGTGGAGTATTAGCATGATATAAGTCATGTGCACACATGCACTGCTCATTGAACCCATGAGGTTCTATAGCTCCTTCATTCCACAGCTGCTTTCTACTCATTCTGACTACACAACAGTGGCCAACAGAAAACCCAAGCCACGGGGCTTCTAGCTAGTAAGTCTTTTTTGAGTCAACTTCCTTACTATGCCTCAAATCCAGTATTGCCTTGCCACGGTCTTAGCTCAGGTTTTCCCATCTGCCTTCTAAATAATACCTAGTCTCCTTGTGCCACCAGCAGTGTGCCCTCTCCCTATTTTTCTACCATGAATGTAGACGGGTCTTTAGAAATGATGATCTATGCATCCACACTCCCACTTTCAGTGGCTAGCACAGCTGGTTCTGCCCACCTCTCAAAACCATCTCTCTTGTTGCTCAGGCTATTTGTTACTCAAGCATAACATACTTTCAACAAAATGCTGGTCTTTCTGCTTTCTTTACCATTCTGCTTGACGAACTCCTGTACATTCATGCACGGCAAGGCTGCTTTGATGGCAGAGACCACAACGCCTGTTCTTTCACATATAAATAAGTCACTGTCATAACTGTTTATATGTAAAATTTGCTAACATTATCTTCAATTTTTAGTTTAGCATTCTCTGCATTCATGAGAAATGGTGTATTTAACTCCTCAACAGGCAAAGAAACTAAGACTTACCGTAGTTTACATACTGTCTGCAAGTCTAACTTGAGGATATTAGTTGGCAAGACCTGCCCAATATGCCTTCCAGATATCTCTGAGTTCAGCTCCTCTCCCTTGATAGATTGCCTAGCTAATATTTAAAATCAGATTGGCTTGATTTCAGAGTGTCTGATTTTATCAAATTGTGTTTAGTTAGTTAAATTCTTGGAGATCCTCAAGGGCAAAATTGAGTCTTCTTTGTTTCAGTGTCCCACACCTGGAAAATAATCCTCAGGTCCCAGCTGGAAAGTAGACGTAGCTTTAGATTCAGGAAAGAGATAATTACGGATGCAACAAAGGGATGTTGCATCCATTTGCCTTCAGCTGTAGCAAGCACAGTGCTCACCAAATGGAATCCCTTTAGCTGACAGAGTTTAGACACCAGTCCTCCAGCATCATCACTTAGAAGGTGCAGCATTTAGAACAGGTCTGCCTGAACCTCAGTTTCCTACAAACAGACAAACAGGATCCCAACAGGGTATGAATGCTTTATACATGGTTCAGTGAGGGGAGCATGTGGATACATGGTAGGAATATTTCCTAAATGGTTGCCATCAGCATTTGTCTGTGGAATGTACTCTTTTGAAGCCTGCCTAAAGTAATTTTGTGGTGTGTGTGTGTGTGTATTGTGCTTGTGTGGTACAACACATACATCAGCTGTCATATTCTAACTTCTGTGTGTGTGTGTGTGTGTGTGTGTGTGTGTGTGTGCATGTGTGTGTGTGTGTGTGTGTGTGTGTATTGTGCTTGTGTGGTACAACACATACATCAGCTGTCATATTCTAACTTCTGTCTCTCTCAGCTGTATTGCCTTAAGACAAGGTCTTTCACTGAATTTGAAGCTTGCTCTTTGGAACTTCTAGGCCATGTCTGTCCCTGTCTCCAATGATGTGACTACAGGAATACATGCCAAGTCAGTCTTTTATGTCACTTCTGGGAATTCAAAGTCAGATCCTCAAAACTTCAAAGTAAATCCTCTTACCCATTCTTAGCCATCTCCTCAGTCCTGAGAAGATAGTTCTCAATCATAATGAAGAAGGGACAAGTTAGGGGTAATATCCCATGTACCATTAGCACACTTTTCTGTGTTCACACCTTCTTTATTTGATGCTGGAGAGATTACATGGGAAATCCCGTCCTTGCCCCTCAGTGAAATGTCAAATCTCTGATATTTTCTGTGGCAACACACGAATCGATCTGGCTGTACTGATGTCAGGGCTGCCTGCCCAACAGCTGCACTTGCGCTTCAAGAATTTTCCTATTTTCTAGTGAAACATCTTAGCAAATATTGGTCTAACCTCTTTTGCTGCCATGTCATACCACACACACGCACGTGCACACACACACACGTGCGCGAGCACACAAACCCCTTGTCTTACCAAGCCTCTGGCTTCCTACTGTTGACAGTCTTATGATGGCTGGGAAAAGCAACAGATACCACAGTACTGAGGGTGTGGAGGGAGACTGAGTCAGGTGCAGCCTGACAGAAAGTATTCCAGCTGTGTGAGCTTCAGAGAAACCACATGGTTTTAGAGGGACATAAAGATAATATACTAAATTCTGACATTATGACCACTTTTCTTTGAATTAAATCTGTCATAGTATTTATATTATCATACAGTTGGTCATTAATTCTCTTTGTGAGAAGGTAGGTGTGTGTGTGTGTATGTGTGTATGTGTTTCTGTGTATTATTCCTCTGTGTGTGTGTGTTTGCTGTGTGTGAATGCAGAGGTCATAAGTTGATATTAATGTCTTCCTCTGTTTCTACCCTTTTTAGCTTTTTACGTCTTTCTAATGCAGCAAATATTGCTGACTAAGACATCTTTCCAGTCCCCCTATGTTTACCTATTAGTTAGAGTTCCATAGGCTGTTACAGTTCAGTGCCCAATTTTCACAATAATCTTCCTAAAATTTATATTATCCCTAAGATGATATTATAATATTAATACCATCTCCATAAGTATTAAAAGAAACTCTTCTATACACTACTATAAGTGGTATGAGGCACATCCTAGCTCTTATTTATTCAACTTGTCTAGCCATCCCACCAGGCAGGACCTCTGTTGCCCCATTTCACTAGCAAAGAAACTGAATTGAAGGTATAGATTACTTGCCTAAATATTGTAGTTGGTGAACAGTAGTGGAGTTAGACTTAATGCAGGTTCAGATCACTGCCCCCAAAACACCGGGAAGTTCCATCCTTGTCACTCACAGTTCTTACATACACATCCTCAGTTTGCAGCACCCATTAGCCTCTCCTACACCTTCCTCAATACCTTTTTTTCTGTATATGACACAATCATTGGACCCATGACCTCGTTGCAGTTGGGGTTACATGTACAAGAGCTGCACAAGGGTGCATCTGTTGCCTTTGTAGCATGTGAGAATGTGGGGCTCACGAGGTCTCACCCCTCACTGAGAGATTATGGGAGTTGTAGGCACTGGAAGAGAAGCTATTATTTTCTTCAATAGTTTGGTCACTGAGAAGTGGTTTGTGATCCAGCCAAAAGTGTGCTACTTGTGCTCATGCTCAATTCAGCATTTTCTTTACTCAACAAAAGCTTATTTGGCCTTTATTAAGCTATAATTTATCTTGTTTCTGGTTTTGTTCATGGCTTTGCCTCTCTTTGGACAATATACCACCTTTCTCACTTTCGTCTGCCACCTTCCTCTTTATTCTTTGGGATTAGCTATCGCAGTTCTAGCAAGCACTTTAGAAGTCCTTCAGTATGTCTTCTGATCCAGACATGTCTGACAAAGCGTTCATTCATCTCCAGTCCAGGCCGACACTATACTAGACTGCTTCTCTACAGTAACCACTAGACTGTAAGTTCTTTCAGGACAGAAAACTTCTCTGTCTTCTTTCTTTATCCTGTGCCTTCCATACAGTCCCTCAATGTTTGTTTAACAAATAGACAGAGGTCCCTCAAGCATGTTTCATTGGTAAGAAACATCAACCAAGCAAAAAGAGAGACAATAGGAATTTTAATGCACAGAAGGTCCTGTAGAGACCCACAGGGAGCAGGAAGAAGCAGTGGGCCTTCAAACTCAATAATGTTGAGAGGGAGAGAGAGAGAGAGAGAGAGAGAGAGAGAGAGAGAGAGAGAGAGAGAGAGAGAGAAAGAAGAAGAAGAAGAAGAAGAAGAAGAAGAAGAAGAAGAAGAAGAAGAAGAAGAAGAAGAAGAAGAAGAAGAAAGAGGAGGAGGAGAAGGAGGAGGAGGAGAAGGAGGAGGAGGAGAAAGAGAGTTAAGAGAGGGGAAGAGAGGAGGAAGAAAGATGAGGAGAGAAGAGAGAGAGGGAGAAGACCATAAAGACCCAAGCTTCCTTGCTGCCACAGTCTCTAGAGCATCCTTGCTCATGTGGAAGTAGTCAAATTGTCTTTCCCCAGGTCTCCTTCCAGGGGTCCACGGCCATAGGGAGAAGAAGAGGAAAGGCTGCTTGTTCTCCACCTGAAAGCTCTTGCCTCCACAATGACTTCCATTCATAATAAAAGGTTTATAAAGGAGAAACATTTGATAGAGTCAAATAATATCTTAGAAAAAATAAAAGAGAAAAATGAATAATCCATTGGTTACAAAGTTCTTGGCTGTCTGTCCACGGAGAAACAGTTTGCTTTGGCCTTGCTGGCAAGTGTCATATGCCAGGCCCCTCAGCTGTCCCCCAGCCCACCCAGGTCCCAGGATCCATGAAAGTAGTGCTCCCTCTAAGAGCGTCTCTGTGCTCAAGGAGGGTAGTACCCTCCCTCACCGGCCTTTGGTATCCCCATACGTGTTTCGGGCCATGGACACCATCTTCTCCTCACATGTGATTTTGGTGTCTTTGAGGATGCTATACCACACCATTCCTGCAGGCCGGACCTCCTCACTGCGGCAGAAGAGATAGGGTATGGTGTCCACACGGCTCTGGATGTAGGCGCTTCGTAAGAGACTAGAACAATGGCTGCTGACCCTCTCCAAGCGCCGCAGGATCAGGTGTGCCTTCCTAAAGTGCACAAGGAGACAGAAACAGTCAGGGGAAGTCAGAAGAGGTCTTAGTAGGGTCAACAGATGTTGGAAGATGTCTTACCAAAGTATATTTGATGACTCATTTCCAACCTTAGTGTGGTACTTTAAATATCTACTCAAGAGTACCCCGGACTCTGATAGTGTTCACCTTAGCTGAGTACTGAAATACTGAGTACTGAAATACCCCATCTTCTGCAGAAGGATGACCTTAGGATCTATCCTTTTCAGTTGCATTGCTTGCCTTGTGATTTGTAGCATAATACTAGCCTTAGGGCTCTGATCAACAGACATTATAGTAATGACAAAAATATTCACAAAAACTAATAACTGGGATTTGACACCATGTGCCAAATATCCATCGAATATGTACCTCACACGTGTTTAAAAACTTTAATATTTATATCAAATATTCACACTGTTCCTAAATGTTGCCTTTATACTCCCAGTTAAGAGATGAGGAACCTATACTCAGATAAATAAAATAATTTGACCAAGGTCAAATATTAAGTTGATCTCTTGAATCTAGATCTTCTCCAACTGTCTGTCTTTTTGTTGTTGCTACTGTTGTGTATCTTTGCTGTTGTTGTTGTTTGAGACAGGGTTTCTCTGTTGTTTTGGAACCTGTCCTGGAACTTGCTCTTCTAGACCAGGCTGGCCTCAAACTCATATAGAACCACCTTATTCAGCTTCCCGAGAGCTGGAGTTAAAAGCGCGTGCCACCACCACCTGACTCTGACTTGTCTGGTTTTTTTGCCTCATTCACTCCCACACACTCTTTCCCTGTCATGATGTTTGACAATCATGCCCCCGTGCTTACTCTTTTATTAAAGCCTAAATATGAATGTCAATGCAAATCAAAGCTTTTGTTTAGTCCTCCACCCTATCGCTCAACTAGTGTTGACCGTCTTCCCTCATAAATTGCTTCTGAGAGCATGGATGAGACAGGTCCAGTGTTTGACAAAACAGTATGCTTCCAATACATTGTAATTACGATGTGTCAAGAGCAAGGTTAAATCTAACATTGATCTAAGCAAGAGTCATCTGAGTGGTGGTCACCACTTGGAACTTTCCTGGGATCTTCTATCAGTAGAGAGTGGTGGCTGTGCAATCTGAACTAGGGGATCTGAACTTTGAGATCCCCTAGTTCAAAGTTTCTTAACAGTGCTACTAATTAATTCTTTCTTAAAGGAGCACTCATGTTGGATGCTGGTCACCATCAGGAGGAAATAGCACCACAGATCTGTCAGGACAGAAAAACTGGTTCCTGATATTTCCAAATATTCTTTCAAGGGACTTCTTAGGAACTTACATAGCCTGTTCTGTTCTCATCAAAGACAGAGAAACAGAAGCTTAGAGAAGGAAAGGCAGACCTCTTTCCTACACATGAAATTCTTGTTTGTCCACATTCTAGCATCTTTAAGAAACCCGGGGTGGGGGTGGGGGTCCTGGCAGCTGAGAAAAATCTGTCTCTGTGTTTCTCTGTATCTGTGTCTCAGTCTCTCTCTCCTCTCCATGACCACTCAAGACCCTGGGAGAGAAGACATTTTATAGCACAGACCCCACAAGTCGGAGACGTTGCTAGGCACCTGTGTGGCGGCTGAAAAAAAACTGAACTTGTGTATTGCATTTTGTGGGTGTGATTCATGAGGTGCTTTTTAAAGAGTCATCTTTGTATAGTTCACCACTTGGGTGGAATATTCTGTGAGAAGCCAAGAATTTAGCATTTTATGATCACACTCAATCCACAGGCCTCCCTCTCACCCTGTGAGAAGCCTGAGGAGTATATCTCCCACCCTTCCTTGTTTAAACTCCTACTCTACTCTTATTTTTTATTGTTTACTTTTTATATTTATGCACTTTATGTATGTGAGTACTTTGTCTGCATGTATGTATGGAACCATGCTTGGTCCCTAAGGATGTCAGCGAAGCTCACTGAATCCACCAATTTCAAATATGTATACAATGCATTTTCATTATATATACCCCCAATTTCCCCTGACAGACTGAATAGATAAACCAACTTTTTGACAGGATACATCACCACTCATAAAGTTCACATGCAAGAACCACAAAATGTAGATACAAAAAAATTATAAAAAGTCATGATTTACATGTACAATTTGTCCCAAGCCTTATTCATAGCTGTTCCCAACATCTCCAAACTTTAAACCGAAAAGGTAATTGAATGGGATGTGGTATATTTAAAAAATAATTTAAGAAGTAATTTTGTGACTTTGAAAAGCGAGTAGTGGAAGGTAAGATCGACAGCTGACCACTAATCCTATCGCTGTCACTGCCACCGCCACTGTCACCACCATCATGGCTCACACCATCATTATGGTGTTGTTAGGGACTGTTGATCAATCAGACAGTAGAGAGAGGCATGAACTGGCTGAACTCTATGTGTCAATATCGCAAGAGGGTGACAGATATTAAGTCTCTCCCTGAGGAGCAGTAGTGACGAACTGGAAAACATAACACATACTGTGTGAATCTGTAAGATGAGCACCTAATCATCACCTGCAGAAGAGGCTCAGGGCAGTCTTCTCAAAGAGCACAATGGCAAAGCTATGTGGTCAGTGATGGGACATAGGCTTCAGATAAGTGAGACACACAAACTCGCTGTGGATTAAAACAGAGGATCAAAGTAACATGTGGGAGGCCACAGCAGATACAAGACCATCTGTATTTTCCTGGGCCACACTCACAGGTTTTGATTTCATTCTCTGGGCAATGGAGAGTCATTGGCTGCTCTAGGCAGTCATAAACATAAGCAACAAATAAAAAAATAAGTCTGGAAAGGGTATTTTTCCCCAACATGCCCAAATGCTTTGCCTCCAAAATCCTGGCCATTTCTTCAGAAAGACATATAAAAGTCTATTATATAAGTCTCCCTTTGTACAGGTGGGAAAATGGAGCTTTGCTATGAGAATTGCATGAAAGGAATGACTTCTGCTAATAGTGGATACATCCAGAACCAGTATTCCTGAGGGTCCAGGCTTGAGTCAAAGGTGTTAGTTCTAGCATCCCCAATTCAAGTCCTAGGTCAATTATTTAACAGCTATGTGGATGATGAGCCAAGTCTTCAATGTGACTTAGTTTCCACAACTGTCAAGTAGAAATGGCAATAGTGATTGTGGAAGTTGAGACAATATAAGTATTTGCTTGACTTCAAGTGTTAGGCACACACTGAACTGGTGTTAATAGGAGAAAACCCATTAGAGTTAGAACCCTTTACAGTTTTTTTATCCTCAGCTTCCCTACTGGAAAAGCAGGATTCAGGATACAGAAGCTGCAGAGATGTTGTTGAGCAAAATTATTAACACTGGTAACATGCACAAGCAAGCTTGTAGCAGGCATTAAATTAGTTTGTATTTATACAACAGAATAGTATACTGGAAATGAAGTAGGAACAGATGGATTGGTAGAGCCCGAAGACAAGAATGAGTGAAAGAGAACAAAGGCCAGACTGCTAGGTAACAAAGGTAACAAACTCTAGGTTTTGGAGTACCATAACTCAAAGGTCAGGCATGCTGCAAGCATTCCCAGGAGGGAAATCCTAGGTCAGAGTTTTACAAGGACAAGAAATGAAATCTCCTTCATTGGAGTTGGGATGGGTGTCTGTTGGAATAGGAGGCAAGAGATAAAGGAAGAAAGCTCATTTGTCATGCATTAGAAGAAAGAATGGGGCAAGGTGACTAATAAGGGACTCGGGAGCTGGACCTCACTTCCAATTCTCTGGAATTGCAGAACTTTGATGGGCAGTCTATTCCCATCACAACTATCCAATTAGCAGCTGATTCAGGCCCCTCGTTTTCCTTCCTATGTCTCAAGTTGATCTTAAATGTTTCTGGGTTAGGTAATACCAAATAAGAAAGCAGCAAGGACATGCACACCAAGGGCAAAAGAAATTCTTCAGAATGGAAGAGGGCAGATTAAAGTCTCGGTTCACTGTGCCCTGATCGGGTCACAGCTGGAGAAAACAGACCTGTGTTCAGCAACATCAAGAAACTGTAGTCAGACTGAGATGGTGGAGGA
This sequence comes from Myodes glareolus, assembly GCF_982192425.1. Lineage (NCBI taxonomy): Eukaryota > Metazoa > Chordata > Mammalia > Rodentia > Cricetidae > Myodes > Myodes glareolus. The sequence continues at coordinate 125,530,581 of NC_142028.1, read as the reverse complement.
CTTCCGACAAGCTAACCTGCTGAATTCAGAGCAGGAGGAGAGAGGAGGAGAGGCAACCAGAAAGCTGTGCTGTTTCAGCAACTGCAAGCAATTGGGCAAAGCGCTGAGCAGCAGGGGCGACAGTGACTACACGCGAGTGCTCACTGGACGTCAGAAATTGTACCTCTGCAGACAGTCTAACATTGGCAGTCATCACAATGCTGGAGTCTGTTCTACTGCTACCCGACGGGTGGCAAAAATGAGCCAGTGCCAAATAATGGAACTCAAATCATGTCTCATGTCTCTGCTACAAGGCACTGACTGTTATAAAGAAAACATCACCCTAACATTGCCACTTAAGATAGTCACTTTTTAACAATTGTAAAACTAGAGTCCTTTAGGTTTAATGTGATTCTTTTAATGCAGTCATGGGTTGCCCTATAGGTGAATACATAAGTATGATTTAGAAAAGTGACTGCCCATAGACAGAATTGGAGTGGGTATTTCTTGTGATTTTTTGAGTGTGTGGTATGTGTGTGCATGTGTTTTCCATGTATATGTATGTGGAGCAAGTATATGTATCTGTATGTATACAGGTATGTATGTCTGTTTCCTGTATATATGTATGGTACATATAGGTGTAGTTATATGTGTACAGATGTGTGGGTTGGTTTTCCATGTGTATCTCTGTGCAACACATGTGTGTGTGTGAGAGAGAGAGTGTGTGAGTGTTCATGTGCACATGTGTGCATGTACATTTGTGTGTAACTACAAGGTTGATAGGGAGAGTCTACCTCAATCACTCTCCACAATATTCATTGACCAGTTTCTCAGTTTGACCCCTGAACTCACATGGCATAGTTAACATGGCTAGTCATGGTTAACATGGGGATTCTCAGCCCTTGTCTTAGGAATGACAGACTTGTATGCATGCCACCATGCATAGGCAATGTTTACATGGGTGCTGGGATCCAAACTCCAAACTTGTTCTCATCCTTTCTTCTTGTGTAGTAAGCATTTTAAGTAGTGAGTTATCTCCCCAAGTCCCTATTTGTGTGATTTTAGTGAAAGGAAGGGGCCTTACTTTACAGGGTAATGTCATCCAATGTGCCTCTGATGAGAAGGGCAGGAGGCAACCTAGTGTGGCACAATTACCCAGGCACTGCACCCCAGAAAGGAGAGGACCACATTCATTGGGGCTCGATTCAGACCTCAAGGTCATGGTAAAATTTCTCCTTCAGGAAGTCTTGCAAAGCTTCCCAGCGATCTATCCCAGGCTGTCCTTTGTCACTGACACATTTTAGTCCTCCATTCAAACCATGATGGATCATTTCTCAGTTGTATACACATTTTGAAATATAGTGTATCACATAGAACAGGGTGATAGTTTGACATTGTAAGACTGTGTTTTGAATTTGGGTTTTGACTCATTAGTTATGAGACCTTGAAGATTTTGCATATTGAAGATCTTCTCTATTGTTTAACTGCCACTCTACCATTCAGAAAGTCAGGTTCATAATAGTTACACAGCTAGCATTTCCCAATTGTAAGAAGAATGGATTAATAAACACAATTGACACAAATGGAGGGAATTGTCAGTCCTAACTTCTCAAAAACGGCAATGTTCTAGCAAAGGGAAGTAAAGGCAATGCAATACTACAAGTGCATCATGTAGACCTAAGGAAGAAGTTAGATAAGTGGGCAAGTGGTTTGTGTAAGTTCATCTTAATAGTAAAGATATCCAGTTGAATATAATAGGTAACTGGAATACTCAGGGATACATTCTTATAGCCTCAAGATCAGAGGACTTCACCTAACAACGTGATTAGATATGTGTCAACAGGAAGATACTCAACCAGAGTATTGCTAAAGGTATGAGTAGGAAGAAGATGGAATGCATATTTGTTAATCACAGCAGAGATCAGATATGAAGACAAGGTTGTAAATATAGATATCACAAAATCCTTGTCTATTCTCCTTTCCCAGAAATATCCATGGCTACATTCACATCTGTCTATGGAAAGGTACATTCAGCCAATAATTTTACCTCTGAAGTAGGGCTGGGGTTATGGTATTCATACCTACAAAATTTCTACTTTGTATTTTGTATACTCTGTATGATTTGTATGCTATTAAATAACTTAGATTGGAATGAAATAACAGTATTTCCACTTGGAAAACATGAATCCATCAGCATATACTGAGTCTGTGTGGTAAACTGGAGCAATAAAGTCCTGCTTTCATGCCTTCTTAATAGTTCATGAGATATACTTTCAAAGTAAACCGCCATCAAAATTTAGCCTCAACCTCTTGCCCCAGCAGAAAGCCAGCATTTTCAGTAGATGTTATATCTGCAACAAGTTAATAATTGAGAAATGTTTGCATTGTTGGTTCTCCTCTTCGTTTCCTCATGAGAAATCATGAAATCTATTTTCTTTATTTTTTTTCTTTCTTCAATATGGGGTCTCTCTAAGTGTATCGCTATTTACTGCTGTGATCAAATTACCAACTCCAAAAGCAATTTAGGGGACAGCTTATTTTGGTTTCCAACTTCAGAGGCTTTGAGTCCATAGTGGTGGGAAAGCTTGGTAGTAGGAGCAGGAAGCCAAGACATGACGTTTCTATCACATACAGGAAGGAGAGAGAGATGGAGAGAGAAAGAGAGAGAGAGAGAGAGAGAGAGAGAGAGAGAGAGAGAGAGAGGGAGAGAGAGAGAGAAAGGAGAGAGAGAGAGTGAGAGAGAGAGAGAGAGAGAGAAAGGAGAGAGAGAGGGAGAGAGAGAGAGAGAGTGAGAGAGAGAGAGAGAGAGAGAGAGAGAGAGAGAGAGAGAGAAAGCAGGAAGTGAAAGAGGCTATTAATCTTCAAAGCCTTCTGCTTTCAGCCATTACTCCCTCCAGCAGGGTTGTGCCTTTGAAGGGTTCCACTGCCTGCTCACAGCCACCGCCAGTTAGGGACCAAGTAGTCAAATGTATAAGCCACAGAGGTCACTTCCAATTTAAATCATAATACCTGAGATTTATTTGTTGTCTATGATGGATTCTGACTTGAAATCTCAATCTCCCTGCCTCTGTTTCCTGGGTGCTGGCATGAAAAGGATGCACTACTAGGCGGGGCCATTGAGACTTGGCAAAGAGTTTCTTGAAGGTGTCAATACAATCTTGGAAGACTCTAGAGTATGTTTCTAGGTTCTCTTACTCTTGCTAAGAGTACAGTGGTGGTTGTTCCTGTTCTTCACAGATGAGGCAGAAGCATTTGTCTTTTAAGGTTGAGAAAGATCTCAGGTTGAATCAAGCCTGCGATACTTCTGTGATCTGTTAGACATGTCTTCCATAGAAGTTAACATAACTGACAAAATGAAATCATTTCTTTCTCAGATAGACCAATTTTCTAAAACCAGGGAAACCTTTCAAGGTTTGTCTCTCCTCTCATTACGCTTTCATTTTAACAAATTTAACAGAAAGTACAAGGAAGCGCAAGAGTGGTCAAGGATGCTCTGAGCAGAGGAAATTCTGGTCCCTGGCCACCTATGAGCTCAGTTTTTGAAGTCTCCTAATAGGAACCGTATGGTGGGACAGCTGGGTGTCAGCAGGTCTCCTCTGAGCAGCTGTGTGCAGTAACCTGCGGTTGTCCTGAGAAGCAGGCACTGGGGAAAGTGACAGATTTATTAGGCCAAGGTAAGAGATGCCCTTTTGTCATGGAATTTTATGAGGTATGTAAACCCCAACTGAGGAAGGAGTTGAAGACATTTGGAGTTGGAGATTATATAGGCCAAGGAAATTCTAACAGGGTTCATCTTGTGTCAACTCTTGGAAAATGCTTTTTCTCCCCTGTCTTCCTGGGTCCCCAGAAACAGAATAGGGACTCATTTGTCAGGTTATAGGCAAAATGACATTCATGTTGTCTTCATTTTCTGGTTGCTGTGACATTCAGGGATTTCTGGTTTTTTGGCACCAGCTAGAAGAGACTTTAGAGTTAAACCCTTTTGCATTACAAATAAGGTCCAGAAAGGAAGGAGAACTGATTCCAGGTCTCAAAGTAAATAGGTGGCAAAGCTGGGACATGAACCGGGGGCTCCTGGCCCAGACAAGTGTCTTGACCCCTCTCCTTTACAGGTTGGTTCTGCACACTTGCTAACCTTGAAGAGGCAGAACAAATTTATTCAAATTGCTCTTTTAAAAGCCTTATGTAACTTTGGGGTAAAGAACAAACTTCCGAGTAGGACTTCACAAAAGCCATCAAGACCTGACTGACCCTGGTCAAACTCTCCAGCCTTGCTGTTTTGATTCCCCCTTCTCTCTCACCTTGAACTCTGTTTCAGTGTTATTTATAGTTTCTGAATTCAGTATATATTTTCTTACCTCACCACTGCTCTCATTTTGCACTGGGTTTCTCCTGATGAAAGCCCCCATCCCCCTTGCAACTGGCAGGCTGTCCATTCTTTGATTTTTAACCATTAGCTTCTCTTTCCCTGGTAGGGATGGATTCTCCTTGGGGTTTGGGTCTGTATTCACTGCTCTGTCTATCTACACCGACAACCTTGTCACTAGCACGGATTTTTAGACCAGCAACACTGGCACTACCTGATAGTGTGTTTGAAATGCAAACTCTGAGGTTCCTTCCAGTCCACTGAGTGAACAAAAATTTTACGTGATACACATTAACATCTGAGACACTCAGCTATGCACATCCTGCCCTTCTCCTTTTTCATAGCGTGCTTCTTGCAGCATGCTCCACTATAACTGCCTGCAGTTTATATTTTCTTCTCTAGATGCTAAGCTATGCACACAACTTCAGCAGCTTTATTCACTCATTTCCAGCAAAGGGTCCGAGAAGTTATTCTATAAATATATCTGTAAATCAGTTAATAAAGAGAAATCTCAAGTACTTTAATGTCTAGGTCACTTCATTCTTTTGACCTTAGAGTTCTTGATGCTGTTATTTCCAAATGAAATCTTGAGAGCACAGAGAGATTTGAGGGACACTCATGGTTTAATGGATGTGGAAGTACAGAGAAGACATTTGGAAGGCGAGCTGTATCAGAATGAATCCATAATCGTCTGTGCACATACTCAGAGCAGCATTCTACTATCCAATTAACCCACAGGTAATAATTTAGCATCTACTTTCAAAAGTGAATAAGGCATGAAAGATCATTAACTGTTGATGACTTGCTTTGTGGTAGGGAGGAGAGGTGATACATTAGCAAACATAGAAGCCAGTTAGTTACTACAACTAGCGAGTGCCGCATAGAAAATTAAAATACTAGGCTGGCATACAGTAAAGAGGTGGAAAATTTAGATAAAATGTCTCAGGCAATCTCATTCTAGTTAAGGCCTGGGGCTCTGCAGAATGTAGGAAAATAATTCTACTACTAACGAGGGAGAGAGTTTATCCTGATCATCTTATAAACAAGCTAGCTGAAGGACAGAACAAGACAGGCCCTTGGGGATCACTAGAGCAGTCTCAAATTCCCTCTCAGGGATCTAGAGAGAACAGAGGAGGACGCTGGGAGACGTGTAGGAGTGATGGTTGGGGACTGAGTGTCTAAGGTTAGCTGATTATCACTGTCCATTACCGAATGTGTAGCCTCGTGTCCAAGGGCAGTGAGAAGGGCTTTCTGGAAAATTTCTGTCCTCGAAGGTTATAAAGAATGCTGGTGGGTTAGAGAGAAGTGGGGCTCTGGTCTTGTTTCTACCCAAACTCTTTGAGTCTTGTGGGAAAGCCCAATAAAGCTGAAAGCTTTCCTATGCCCATGGTAAAATGGCACTGAGGAGACTCGCACACTTTTCATCTGAGACCCTGGGCTGCTGCTGACCAGTCTTCCTTTTGCTCTTATCTAAAGAAACTTCCTTTCATGTAAAAAGAAAAAAGTTGCAGTCCAGGACTCAACAGAGCCATAAGACCCACTGCAGGGAGAGATCTCTTTTTATCCTTTGAACAAGTGTTCATCAAATCTCATAGCATTTCAGAACAGCCTTGAATTCATCTCAGCATGAGAGTTCCAGACAGCTTTAGCCCCTGTGCACAACTCTGTGTAACTCTAGGAAGTTCACTTAGACCATGTGGTATCTCCAGTCATCATCACTGGAACATGGAGTAATTACTCTGTGGACGACATTTTGAAGCTTTTCAAAGTATGGACTGCTGCCCACTAAGTCCTTCAGAAAGTAACATGTTTCTTGCTGCTGCTACTTGATGATGCCTGTCTGAGAATACCGCCCCAGCACCCCGGGACTGCTACCTCAGCAACTGGTAGAGACCTCACAGACTCTTGGTGCTTCTTGCATCCAGCTGGGCCAGAGGGATCCTTCTCCCTGTGAGTTCTGATAATACTGTACTCACACTCCTGTGAAACACACTTGAGAAGCTGCCCATCACCTCAAGGAGATAAGCTGAACTCCTGGATCCTACTTCAAGGGCATTCAAGGCTTGGCTCCTGCTGACCTCTCCTCTCCTGCTGCTAAGCCTTTTGTCCCAAATGCTCAGAAATTCTTTAGTGCCTCCCAACAGAGTGCTCACCTAAAGTTTAGAAAGAATTCCTGTAGGGCAGGGGAAAGCATTTAGGTTGGTACTTAAGAAGGTCCCAGATCACACGGCAGTGAGCCACATTTGAAATGTACTTAGATTCCCCCATTAATTATCTATCCTCCCTCGAGGATGCTGTACCTCTTTAAAAAAATACATTTTTATACAATATATTAAATTCTTTCTCCTTCCCAACTCTTCCTCGGTTCTTTCCATCTCCTTATGCATCCAACTCCTGTTCTGTCCTTGACACTTCTTTTGACCATATTTTCACAGGGCAGTTTTATGCTTTTCTAGAATTGAACAACATGCTTCTTTTGTTCCATTTTTTTGCTGTTCTAGTATGTTGAGTTATTTTATTAGTGATTAGGGTAACTTTTCTGTTAAGGGCAGATAGCACTGGTTTTAGCTCTATAAGAAGACATAGTGTTATTCTATTCCAACACATTTCCAGAAAGAAGCCATCTATTCCTGCTTCCCACCCTTTATCCTGGCATGACTGTGTTCATCACCACCTACCTTTCTTTATCTGATACAGTCCATTGTCAGTGTAGATAGAGAAGGTCCAGGAAAATCAATGAAAGGTCAAATGCCTTTGGTCCTTCACCCCCACTCTGAAATCCATACCTGGGTCCTAGCTCATCCTCACTCCTCCAGACAAAGTCGCCAAACTTTTCATAGTGAGAGTTGTAGTGGTGCTGGACTCGGAAGAGCATGGAGGCAGAGACCTCCATCAGTGTGTTGTAAGCTGTCTGCTGCTCTTTGCCACTGGTGTAACCATTGTATAGATTGTAGATCTTGTCTGCGATCTCTGAGGGAGGAGAAGCACAGAGCACATGACTGACAGTAGAGGGAAAGGGGGTGATGGATATGCTTCCCAAAAAGCAAGGCATAGCTGGGTGGGTGTTCACCTGAGTGGTCCTTGGGGTAGAGGAATCTCCATTGTGTTTGATACATGTCATTGATTAGTTGAGTTCAGTTTTCCCATGTCTAACTAAAGAAAAGAACGCGTCCTCTACAGGTGCACTGAATGAACTAAGTTAGAAAATGAAGGCAAAGTGCTTAGTTCATGGCCGGACAGAAAGCTAGCATGTATAATCCAAGCTCAACTGAAGGTAATACCTCTGTGGTAAGGAAACTCAAAGAATTGCTAAGCCTCAAATACATTCTTGCCTTCTTTCAATATCTTCCTTCTGCTTCACCTCTGAAGTGTTCCCAATGTGTTTCTGCAGCCAGGTCTGATAGATCTCTCTTCACAAGCCTTGTAATGGAAGAACACATGCTTCATATTGCCTTTCAGAGCCATTCCCAGTCCTCCAAACTCCAATTAACCAATGTGATTTCAATGCATCATGTGTAGAGGGCATATTCCTTCAGCTCTGAAGACTCTGACCAAAATTTGTGTGTGTTCCCGCTTCATTATTAGCATTAACTGACCTCAGGAGAATCTAAGGCACTTGGAGTTAGATAAGAAAAACACCTAATTTGTAATATTTTCTGCTCCAATTTTTAACAGTGTATCCATTGTTTTAAAATAATATAGGAACTATCCAGACAATATCACAAATCTGTTTGTCTTGAGGCTCAGGAGCTCATTGACTCCTCTTATGTATTAGCACATAAAACATTATCACTAATCTCTTTGCTAAATTAATAAAAGTTTGTGTCTTTCCATCAACAAGGCAAAATTCCAAAGGGTACAAACTCGCCTCTACTACATTGATTGGATCAGTTTGTTGGCGAAATGTCTGCACAATGTAAGGCACTAGAACCTGTAGCTACCCCTACCATTTTCCAGTCCACGTATAAAAACCATATCTACATATTGCCAAAGTATATGGTCGGCTTGATTGACTACTGCATTAGTTTTAGATGTTCTTATCTAATGTTTTGAACTTCATGTATGAGTAGAGGCTAAAAATAAAACAAAAACAAGTTTAATTTTATATATTAAATGTGATTGACAGATACCAAATGGTTGTCTAGGCTTGAAAGTTCCTATTGTGTGGAATGGAACAGTGTGCTATGACAAGATAATGTCACTAGGAGTGTAAAAGGATGAAATAGTCTTCAAAGTGTCACTGTCTTGCCAGCTCTGACTTATTATACACACACACACACACACACACACACACATATATATATATACACATATGTATATATATATATATATTAAACTGGTAAGCTACTAAGGCTAATACTTACTTACCCTTACTATGGTTGAGTAAGTATGACCACTAGTAAAGATATTGGTAGTCCATCTCAATTTGTTCTTCCTTTATTATGATTAATTTAATTCTATGTTTTTTCACTCCCCTGCTTCTCCTCTCTCACTGTGGTAGTTAGTGACTTTGGGGTACAGAACTTAGAGAGGAAAACATGGAACTTCCCTAGCAAAGGCAGAAATGAGCCACCAACCTTCTGCTTTGTTGTCATCCACCAGTGGACAAGCTGTCCTTAGAGTCACTGTGCTGAGCTCCGAGTGCCTCCCTCGAGTATCCACAGCATACAGAGTGAACCTGTAACACAGCAAGGCAACGCCAGAGTGAGACTTTCCAGAAGGACCCGGGAGCTGAAAGGAAAAACAAAAAACCATGGCCACAAGGAAAGTTCCTGAGAACTCAGGAATGTGTAACCTGCTAGAAGATTATTTTTAAAATAATAACAATTGCAAAATTATAAAGCATATATCAAGTGTTAAATGCCTGCTGGACTTTGTCTCCTAATTTGCAGTTAGACAAACCTGAAAGACAGAGATGCACCATGAATCATCTTTCACAATGAGGATACTAGACTTTAAAATGTATATCTTTTCTTGGAGTGATTGTTATTGAAGGCAGAAGAGAGGTCTGGACTCAAACAATGTGAGTCTAGGGTGTGAGAAGTAAGCCTCAATGATAGATTCCTGGATGAACATGCACATTTACATTCAATATATTCGTTAATTAGTTCATTCATTCATCTGTTCATTCATTTTAAAATTACTTACTGAGATCTGTGTCCCTGGAATTACTTTGGGAAGCTAGCTTTTTGAACAAGAAATCAAGCATAACATCAATCAAAAGCTAAAACAACAAAATCCCCAACAGAACAACCAAATGAGGGCAAATGTAATGAAAAATACAGCAAGAGTCCTTGGAAAAGAGCAAGTGGGTGTGTGGGGGCTGCATGAGCTCTTAGGAGAAGACAGTCTCTGGATGCCTTTCTGTGTAATGAAAGTTTTAGCTAAGCTCTGAACAATGAGAAAGAAATGATGTATGAATGGAACATGAGGCAAGAACATTGCAAGCTCAGCAGATGCAAGAGAACTGTAAAGGAATATTTGTAAATGCAAAGGCCCCGAGGAAAGACCAGATGGAGGAACAGGCAGCTGGGGTAGCCAAGACAAAGTCAACTGAAAAGGAGGGATAGCAGAAGCTATGACAAGAAATCTGGAAATTATTCTAGCTACAAGGCAGATCCCCACATTCTCATTTTCTTTAAATCTAAAACTCTATGCTACCTAGGTAGAATTCAGCTCAGTCTGTGGTCTGAGTTACATAGAACTGGTCACACCAGGCCTGGTGGATTCAGAGAACAGAGCTCTGTTGAGAGAAGCGTCTGTGAACCTCTAGGAGGTCCTATGGCCCTTGCTCTCTTCAGGTCTGAGCACTGTAGAATACATGAAGTAAAGGAAGGAGAAGGAAATACTTTCCAAAGAAGGCAATAGAAGGGCTGTGGATGTCAAATAACATGAAAACTCTTGGGGTAACTCTAACTAAACAAATGAAAGACCTGTATGACAAAAACTTTAAACATTTGAAGAAAGAAATTAAAGAAGACACCAGAAAATGGAAAGATCTCCCATGCTCTTGGGTAGGTAGAATTAATATAGTAAAATGGCTATCTTACCAAAAGCAATCTACAGATTCAATGCAATGCCCATCAAAACCCCAGCAAAATTTTTCACAGACCTAAAAGAACAATGCTCAATTTCATATGGAAAAATAACAATAACAACAAAAACCCATGATAGCCAAAGCAATCTTGTACAATAAAGAAACTTCTGGAGGTATCAACATCCCTGAATTCAAACTAAGTCCAAATTGATTAAAGACCTCAACACAAAGTCAACCACACTGAACCTCATAGAAGAGAAAGTAGGAAGTACACCTGAATGCATTGGCACAGGAAACCACTTCTTAAATACAACCCCAGTAGCACAGACACTGAGAACAGCAAATAATAAATGGGACCTCCTGAAACTGAGAAGCATTTGCAAAGCAAAGGACAAAACGACATCCTACAGAACGGAAATCAGTATGGTGATTTCTCAGAAATCTACAATCTACTTCAAGACCAAGCAGTACCACATTTGGTCATATACCGAAAAGATGTTCAATCATACCACAAGGACATGTGCTCAACTATGTTCATAGCAGCATTGTTCACAATAGCCATAACCTGGAAACAACATAAATGCCCATCAACCGAAGAATAGATAAAGAAAATGTAGTACACTGACAGAGGCACTGGGATTTGTCTCTACTGCATGTACTGGCTTTTTGGGATCCTATTTTCTTTGGATGGATACCTTGCTCAGCCTAGATGTAGTGGGGAGGGACTTGGACTTTCCATAAGGCAATGTGCCTTACCTTCTCTTAGGATGTGAGGGGGTGGGGTGCGAGGATGTGTGGAGGGAATGGGAGGAGAAGAGGGAGTGGGAATTTGGACTGATTTTTTTTTTAAAGTAATAAAAAGTAAAAACAAAACAAAAAAAATGTGATACATTTACACAATGGAGTACTACTCAGAGGTAAAAAAATAATGAAATCTTGAAACTTGCAGGCAAATGGATGAATCTAGAAAACTCTTATTGAGTGCCATAACCTAGACCCAGAAAGACAAATATCATATGTACTCACTCATAAGTGGCTTTTAGACATAAAACAAAGTAAAATCAGCCTACAGTCCATAACCCCAGAGAACCTAGACAATGAAGAAGACCCTAAGAAATACACACATGGATCTTAGTAGGAGGGAAAAACAGACAAGATCTCCTTAGTAAATTGGGAACATGGGAGTCATGGGACGGGGTAGAAGGGGAACAGAGAAGAACAGAGGGGAGCAGAAAAAAATAAATAGTGCAATAAAAACAATTGATTAAAAAAGTGGCAAAAAAGAAGGTTTGTGGCTATGAGAGCGCACTTAGTTATGTTCCTTTCTCTACCAGGAGGACAGGCAGACGTGTGAAGGGGATAGAGGGTTTGCTATGCTCAGTGAAAAGGCCTGAGTTCCACTTTCTCTATTTCCATTCTTGTTTACTCAGGACCCCAGTTGAGCTCATGCTATAGAATGGACTTAGTGCCATGACTATGAAGCTGTAGAACAGTTAGTCCTGATTGACTGTGCATATTGGACACTTAATAATCATACACGCTTTGCACAAATTTATTATCAGATACTAAGACATTAACATCGTTCAAGCACTGAGTTGAACAGTTTAATAACCAAGCAATTCTAAAGGAGATGTCCAATTAACCTCTTTATTTTATACTTGAGTCCCAGAAAGGAAAGGCACCTTTCCCAGAATTACACAGTGATTACCAGGACTGACAATTTAAACATTTAAGATTTGTTTGACTTCAAAGCCCATGAATGAAATTGCTGCCAACTACCGTCTTCTGGATCCAGATCCGCAGATGTCGACTATGTACAGATACAATTCTAACTAGCTACACTTGTGGAGCCCCAGCTAGGCTAACGCTGTGCCACCACAGATATCTCTCTTGTCTTATCAAATCATTTTAAAATAGCCATGCTTATAACTTCCCTCTTACAGGAGAGGAGATCTAAGGTAGAATAATAAGCAATCTGTCCAGAGTCACGGGTTTTAAGAGTAAAAGAGGCAAGCCTGTGGTCTGCTGTAGTGTAGACCTTTTTGCTCTGAGTTATTCTCTTTGCCCTCAGTTCCAACACTCACTGGCTGACCCAGCCTGGACCTGATGATCTACCTAGGCTCTCGCAGCTTTGACGCTCCATGATCCTTGTTTGCACACAAGGATCAGTGAATAGTCGCCTCTCAGTACAAAGAAAAAAGTTTATGTTAGGAAAAGGAGCCTGGTTTGAGAGATGAAAAGACGCATTTTATTCCAGGTCTGTATGCTTTGTCTTTGGGCAAGTCACTTTACATTTCTGAGCCTACTTTATCTCTGGGTACCAAGTGTCAGAGATAGGTAGATTTATTTGTTCCTCAGGTTCAGTGTTGATGGATACAAACATTAAGTGCTCTCTGTAAAGCCATGGAGAGGGGCAGGGATAGGAAAAAGAAGAAACTCTGGAGATAGATATGTGGAAACACAAACATAATTATAATACTCTGGAGGCTGAGGCAGGAGGATTTTGGGTTCAAAGCTAACATGGTCTGGATTGTCACACTGAGGCTATCCCTGGTAGCATAGTAAGACCCTGTGTAAGAAAAAAATTAAAAAGAAAACAATAAAGACAACAGAGGAAAACCTTCTTAACAAAATGAAGAAAGCAAAAAGAAGAAAGAAACTCTGGAAATTGAGACTAGGCAATTTGCCAAGTGAAAAGGAAAGATCTTTTCTCCTGGTATTGGAAAATGCCAGGCAATCCTTCTCCCTCTGCACAGAGGCTCATCCAGAAGCTGCTGAAGGTAGGACTCCAATCCCAGCCTGTGGGGACAGCAAGTGTGCAGCGTAGCATGGCTATCTGCATCACTGAACACAGCGCAAGTCACTCAATGTTTGTATGAATCGGTGAACTTGAAAAAACTGCATCTCATTCCACACTTGCAATTTCCCCATCAACAGAATGGAAAAAAATTTACAGCATATGGTTATCTCCAGGGTTACAAGGAGTGAGGCATGAAGAATAGTTGCAGGGTTTTATAAAGACCATGTATACAGCAATAATCTGTGCAAGAATATATATTTTTGAAAAGTATTTTATTTGAGCATGCATAGAATATATAGTGCAACTGAAGAACAACAAGACACCTGTCGTGAGTGCTTAGAAGCCTCAAGACAGACGGATTTAGAAGATGTTTAAGGCTTCTTTCTCGTTGGCCATTTATGTTTCCATGATGCTTCTGTTTTCTCTGCCCTTCCAGCAGCATCAACAACACCATGCTGATGAAGAAGTAGTCTGAGACTTGTTTTGTCTTCTTGCAATGATGGCAATTGAGTCCAGGTCTTGTATATGCTAGGCCGGTGCTGAACCACTGAGCTATACCCCGCAGCACCCCAAATCCATCCGGAAGAGTGAAAGGTGGGTAGGAACCTCATATTTTTCATCTGCAGGCAGAGAATTCTTTAGGAAGCTGTATTAGCATCCCTGTCTCTCAGCTTTCTCCCGTGTAAAATATGGTGACACAGGTTGAGAATCAAGACTGAATGAGATGTCACAACACTAAGCATGCTTTAATCATTGGTCTTTAAAAAGTAGTTTTGACTTTTGCTATCACAGTAACTAAACATGTCAGCAAAGGTACCAAAGAGAGGAAGCCTTAGGCCACCCTGTTTGATGTGTGTGTCAGAGTGGTGGGGCAGGGAATGGGAGAGCAAAAGAAGGTATCAACCTCACAGACCTGGGTCAAAAGTCATAAGGCCATGAGCTTTCTGCTTGTCTCGGCTGTAATTGCAGAACTGCTCCACAAACACATCTGAAATCTTTTAGGAAGCCAGACGGGGCGGGGGCATTCTTCGTGAGAGGGAGAAAGTGCTGGAGCCTCTCTGAGCTGGAGGCTAGCCCAGCACACAGTCAGACTTCTGTGCTTCCCAGGGATTACAAAAGCATCATCTACACACTGATTGGTTCTGCTATGCTCCCTGTGAAGCAGAGTGGAGCTCAGTAATACAATGGAGGGAAAACCCTGGAGCTGCGGATCTGGATCCTGTAGCTTCGAATCCTCATTTCATAGATGGCAAAAGGAAGGCTGAGATGAGAAATAAATTCTACAGGGATCCACAGTGACTAAATTTAAAATAAAGACCCCAGCCCCTCTGGGTCATCCTTCAGTGTCCTGAAGTGTCGTAAACAAGTGACCAACTTAGGTCTATGTAGAAGTTTTGACAGTAATAGAAATGGATCTAAGAATGAAGTTTGTCATAGATTTCATAGGAACTGGAAGCTCTAGGTTCAAACCATCGTTCCTCCAAATACTGAGGACGATTTTGTTTCAGAGGAAAATCGTCAGTCTATGTGGTTGAAAGGCAGAGTCTGCGTACACCATTTCTAGAATGTAAGGTGGTATCTTAAGGACCTTAAAGTAACACAGGACAGTGCCACCTTCTTGAGCCTGCCATCATCTCCAGAATGATTATCATTCTCAGCTATGGCTCTTTGATGTTCATTTTTTCCCTCAACTGCACCCTTTCTCTGAACACAAATAAAGACCTGTCTAGAAGGTCTAGTCTTATTTGCTGATCATAGCTTCCCAGGTAGGGTGGATCCAACAGCCTGCTGATCCAGGAGATGGAGGCCACCTTTTTGCTTCCTGTTTTCCAGATCCAATGCTGGCTAGTCCAGGAGCTTCCCAGGTAGGGTGGATCTGATGGCTGGCTGGTCCAGGAGTTTCTCAGGTAGGGTGAATCTGACAGCTGGCTGATCCAAGAGATAAATGCCACCTTTTTGTCTTTGTAGGTGTTGAATCTTCTGGCTGAGTCACTCTTCTTCTTTGTCCTTGAAGCATTCTTCAGGCTTCATCCCTTCCAGAAAGCCTGTTTCTTATCCCTCCAAAAAGACGCAGGGCCTGCATGGTTCTCTACTTACTCTTAAGTGTGTGTCTCCCAGGCATGGCAGCTCTCTGTAAATACTTAAACCTACTAACTCAACAGTCAGCAAATACTAGCCAGAATGAGTGACTTCCATCTCGAGCCATTAAAGGCAAAGCCCTTGTCTGGAAATGAATTTTTCTATCTGTGAAATGAACAAAAGATGATTAGATTGAGGGATTCTAGGGAAAAGTAGAAGGAAGTTGGTAATTTGGTTTTCACAGAGAGTTCCTTGCTTATTAGACGTGTGCAGATTTATTGCAACTTACTCACCTATAAATTAGAAATCATAATGTTAAAACCTCCCATTGAGAGGGGGACTGGTTTCCAGCCGACAGTGGTTGAGAGCATGCTGGCCTGCCATCCAGCATGTACTAAGTAATCAATGAACAACAGCCCTTGGTATTGCTATCACTGCCTGATATTATTTTGCTTCTTTCCAAGGCTCTGATTTCAATCCCACCTGGGGTAAGAAGCGATCCTGGAGGTCAGAGGTAGATGTGGGGTGAGCTGTTGCAGGTCCCATTCAAGAACCCAGCCCTCCTAGAGCAGCGGTGAGAGAAGGAAACTGAGAAGTTAATTGGCGGTGAGAGCTTCTCATGAATCTGACAGGGGGTAAGAGCAGGGAGGGAGCCCCAGAGGCCGATGTCAGCCTCGTGTCCCCTAGAGTCCACGAGAATGTGTTTGAAGTCTCAAAGACAACGCCTGCTCTTCCCCAGTAACTGCATGATTTCGGCGTTCTGGGGATGCAAAAGTCTCTTTGCTGATTTGAAGGGAAACAGATGTTTCCAGGCCAGAGGCCCCAGTCTTATAAAATGCTCCTCCCCCAGACAAGGCTTTGGCAAACAACTTCTCATTAGCTCACACCCACCCCTTCACCTCTCTCCCCCTAGCCCTCTATCTCCCCACTCCCATTGCCGTAGCTTTACACCCTGCCTTCCCAGCACAATGGGGTGGTGGGGAAAGCACAAGAATTCCAAGAACAGATCTGCTCTAAGTAGTTGGATTTGAGGCAATCCTAACCACCCTTCTGTGAGTCTCAGCCTCAAGGCTCCGCAGGAGGGGATGGAGGTAATATAACCTACGAAGGTGTGTGTGATCTGATAGTCTAGATTCAGAGGACTTTCTTCTCAGATAGAGCTGTGATCCCATCCGGAATGTCCTTCATGTGAGCCTCCTGTGAAAAGCATGGACTTATAAATTAAATGATTCTCGTTTTCAGTCTGAGCTGCAGCAGTTACTGCACTAGTGATACACTTTGTTTTCTGTATCTATAAGCTGGGAACCAAAGTTCAACCTTATGCGTTATAGAAAGGAAACTAGAATTCAATCTACTTAACCATAGTTTAGAATACTTATGAAAGGAGCATTGTACTTTCTCCTTTGCTAACCTTTGTAGTGTCCACATCATCCAAGGGGTATACGTGGAGCAGTGTTTGCAATTGAATGCTGTAGGAAGAGTGTCTTACTCCCACGACGGCAGTGCGACAGGGAGTACAGGGCTTGGAATGGGCTCTGGAGCCTGACTATCTGGGTTCAAATGTTGGTTCTACAAACTAGCATACTTAAGACATTAGGCATGTGAAGTATCCCCTCTATTCTTCAAAACGTGAATGATGATATTCACACCAGAGGGATACTATAACTGAAGTATTGCCTGGTATATGGTATGGACTAAATGTACATTAAGTGTACATTTAAATTATTAGTATTTTCAAGGATGAAATAAGTTCTATTCTGGAATTATGTTTAATCTAGGATTTGAAGTTTGCTCAAGGGTGCTTTGATCAGAAGGGCATAGTGGTAGAGATGCTGTGTGATGACTGTGTCTGGTTGTACAAGCAATGGATCTTCCTTCTGCTCACTAAAACATCTTACTTGGAATCCTGAGCCCCTAATAAGAAATCTAAATGCTGCCCCTAGAAAAGAAAAAAGCCAGCTCTCACAGCCATTGCAGTACATTGAGCTCCATAGAGACAGCGCAGGGGCAAGCGCGAGCCGGACCGGCACTGGGCGACTCTATGGCTCGTGGACGAAAATCAACTAAACGTGGGCAAAGGAGATCCTAAGAAGCCGAGAGGCAAAATGTCCTCGTATGCATTCTTTGTGCAAACTTGCCGGGAGGAACACAAGAAGCAGCACCCGGATGCTTCTGTCAACTTCTCAGAGTTCTCCAAGAAGTGCTCAGAAATGTGGAAGACCATGTCTGCTAAAGAAAAGGGGAAATTTGAAGACATGACCAAGGCTGACAAGGCTCGTTATGAAAGAGAGATGAAAACCTACATCCCCTCCCAAGAGGAGACCAAAAGGAAGTTCAAGGACCCCAATGCACCTAAGAGGCCTCCTTCGGCCTTCTTCTTGTTCTGTTCTGAGTATTGCCCAAAATCAAAGGAGAACACCCTGGCTTATCCATTGGTGATGTTGCAAAGAAACTGGGAGAGATGGGGACCAACACTGCTGCAGATGACAAGCAGCCCTACGGAGAGAAGGCTGCCGAGCTGAAGGAGAAGTACGAAAAGGATATTGCTGCCTACAGAGCTAAAGGAAAACCCGATGCAGCGAAAAAGGGGGTGGTCAAGACGGAAAGAGCAAAGAAAAGAAGGAAGAGGAAGATGGTGAGGAGGACGAAGAGGATGAAGAGGAGGAAGAAGAGGGAGACGAAGATGAGGAAGAAGATGATGATGATGAATAAGTTGGTTCTAGAGCAGTTTTTTTTCTTGTCTGTAAAGCATTTAACCCCCCTGTACACAACTCACTCCTTTTAAAGAAAAAAATTGAAATGTAAGGCTGTGTAAGATTTGTTTTTAAACTGTACAGTGTCTTTTCTTTGTATAGCTAACACACTACCGAATGTGTCTTTAGGTAGCCCTGTCCTGGTGGTATTTTCAATAGCCACTAACCTTGCCTGGTACAGTCTGGGGATTGTAAATTGGTATGGAAATTTAAAGCATATTCTTGTTGGTGCACAGCACAGATTAGTTATATATGGGAACGGTAGTTTTTTTGTTTTTTGTTTGTTTCTGTTTTTTTTCTATCTTCAGTTGTCTCTGATGCAGCTTATACGAAGATAATTGTTGTTCTGTTAACTGAATACCACACTGTAATTGCAAAAAAAAAAATGCAACTGTTTTGTTGACATTCTGAATGCTTCTAAGTAAATACAATTTTTTTATTAAATAAAAAAAGAAAAGAAAAGAAAAAGCCAAGTCAGGCTGTAGTGGTGTATGCTTGAATGTAATCCTAGCACTCAGAAGGCAGAGGCAGGTGAATCCCTGTGATTTTGAGGCCAGCCTGATCTACACGAGATAATTCCAGGACAGACTCCAAAGCTACAGAGAAACCCTGTCTCTAGCCCCGCTCCTCCTGCAAGAAAGAGAAGGAAGCCAAGACACAAAGAGGTTGCATGTGTGAATCTTAGTCATTTTGGGACCTGGAAAACTTAGATCATTTCATCTTAAGGACTTGAGTCAACATAAGCTGAATTAGTTGTACCTGAAGTGCCACATTTCATGAAGACTAAAGAGCCCAAGTTGTATATGGGCTGAAGTTCAGAATTCCAAAATTCATGTGCAGAACAAAATACCTGTATGAAGCTTCAAAGTTTAGGAGGGTTTTGTTAAATCATAAATAGTAATTGTGACAACCTACATGCCTGGAGAGCATGATTGGAAGCCAAACTTGACTTTCTGTCCACATTTAAAATAATGCTTTAACGGAAAACAGTTTCTTTCCTTTTTTTTTTATCAAAGAAGTATTTTCTATGGCTGCCTTCATACTAGAGGAACAAACAGGAGTGACTGACAGCAACCATAGATCTTAGAGTCTATGCTTCTAGGTCCTAGAAGCAAGGAGAACATTTATAGACCTTGATAAAGAATTATGGGAGTATTTAAGGAAATAGTTTTGCTTACGTTCTTTCATTTGATCCCAGAGTTACAAATTGCTCCAATTGAACACATAGACTCAGAGTGTTCAGGCAACTGGTCCGAGGTCATAGCTATTCTAACATAATGTTATCTGCTGGCGGAAGACCTAAACTTCAATTTTAGGACTGATTCTGAATCTGTAGCATAGATTTGGGAAAGTTTTGGACATAAAGACTGTTTGGAAAATGGTCTTGAGTGGGTACCAGAACTCAGATGTCCCAAGTTTCCTCAAACTGAGCCCTCATTGCTAGGTAGTGTCTTTGGTTTCCTTTAGTCTAAGAATACCAAAGTGAAATGACGAACTGTGTAAGAGAAGGCTGCGGTGGGCCCTTCCTTTGTCACATACATCCCACTTACCCTCAGCACCAGAGCCCAAACCTTGCGTTGTCTAGGTCAGGCTAATAGCCAATACATGCTACCAATATCAATTGTAGTTCTATTGTCTGACACAGAGACACTGTCCAAGTAGCTAAGTAGTAAAGACTCTAGCTAAATGGTTCAACCTTTAGAACAACCCAGTCTGGGTAGTGACTGTGAACCCCGGGTTGGAATGAATGTGAGGTAGCATGTGATTGAATTCTATAACATTCTGAAGATTTCTTTTAATTATGTGCATATGTGACAGTGAAGGGAGGGTATGTATGGGCACAGGAGTGAGGGTGCCCACAGAGCACAACAGAGCCATGAGATTCTCTACATTTGGAGGGACAGGTGGTTCAGGTGTGGATGCTCAGAACTCAAGTCCTTTGAAAGAGCAGGACTCACTCTTAACATCTAAGCTATCTTTTCAGTTCCTGTGGTTGAATTCTAAATGCCACTTTCCCAAATGTTTACTTCCTGCGATGGCTCCAGCAACATAAAGCTAATCAGCATGGAATTAGGAAGTGGTGAGAGCTGGCAGGAAGAATCCAAGGGAAAGGCCGACTTTGACGACCAGTGTTGGTGTTAGCTCAGGTAGATGTCACTGCCTCTAGCATTGGTATGGGAATTACTCCTGTCCGTCATGACTCTCAAGACTCCCTATCAGGTGCGCACACACTAAAAATCACCTTGCCAGGAATCTTGGAGCCCTGAAACAAATAAACGTTGATATCAAAAATAACTAAATACAAATTGATTTCATGCAAAACATGTCAGGTATGTCTCCAATACTTGATTGAAAAGTGAGTGGTTAGTTATCACAATAACTTCATATAGAGTGGGCCTGGGCACCTGTGAAATTCCTAAATGTCAGGCATGCTTTTACATGAGGAAAGAAAAAAAGAGTGTGGCTTTCACAGAGCTTGTAGAACATTCTGGAGAAGATCAGGTGTGCAAGAAATGCCATGCCATGCAAAGAACTCTCCAGCAATGTGTACTTTGGGCCTTGTGTTTGCTTCAGGGATCTTCCTTCTTTCAAAACAGTGGCCCAAGCTTTACATATCCACTCAAAGGGGAACCTTGAACCAGATGGAATCTCAGCTGCACAGTAGGACTGACACCCGCAGGGTTGTATTTGCTTTCAGGGGAAAGTTCCTGTTCTTCCTACCT
The DNA here is from genome assembly GCF_982192425.1 of Myodes glareolus. Taxonomy (NCBI): domain Eukaryota; kingdom Metazoa; phylum Chordata; class Mammalia; order Rodentia; family Cricetidae; genus Myodes; species Myodes glareolus. The sequence continues at coordinate 125,509,844 of NC_142028.1, read as the reverse complement.
GAAAATTATTTGTATAGCAAAAACAGCCTACAACTAATAAGTCAATTAAACAGATAACCAACCAACAAACCAACCACCCAGCCCAGGAAAACAAAATCCCTAGTGTCTAAATATGGAAAATTGCAAATAGCCTCTGTAGTTCATTCATTCATTCATTCATTCTTCAAATAACCTAATGCTTTCAGAAACAGAAGTCCATACTGGCACCTGGCTTGGCTTTAACTGTACTCTTAAATGCCTGCACTTCTTATTTCCTCTCAAGGGCATGAGCTACATAACACATAGTTAGATGAACTATTATCCTTCATTGGAAACTTTTCATGGTTTACTAGGTGACTTAAAGGTAAAACAAACACAGTCTGATTATGTGGTCCCAAGACAAATGAATTAAGCACAGAGCGTCCATTTATTCCTCTCTAACTCGTACTTCGGAAACCTTTAAAACAAACTGTGGGATCTTTTTATGCCGTCATTTTGTCCTGGACATCATCTTGAAAACCAAGATTTGAACAACTTTTAAACAGCTATAGTTAGAAAAATGATTTTGCAGACAGGAGTAGCTCAGGAGCAGAGAGGAAGACATGGGTTCTGGGTTGTCTCATCATTAACTAGCTATTAATTACACAGCTTTCATGAGATATCTCCACTTTTCTATGCCTCAACTGCTTTTGATAAGCACCACAGGGGTGTGATAAAGGAAACAGACAGTTATTGTGGACATGAAGCATCCCTTGAGATCGTACCCATCTCTGCAGGCATCTGCCTACCCTGCAGAGGTGTCGAGAGGGCATACACCGCTATTCTCTGCTTGGAAATACCAGAAGTGTGCAGAATTAAAACCACTTCTAAGGAGGCATGCAAGCCATGCAAATTTGAACTGAGTTTTTCAAAACTACAAAGTCAATGATAGTAATTCAGTGGGGTCCAGTTTAGTCACTCAAAGTCAGGAGTTTTTGCAAACAGACAGAATTACTAGGCATTCTTTGGCCACACCTGAGTCTTGAGTCATAATTCAGAGGGGTTGTGGTTTATTAGAAGAATGAAATTCATGTTGCCATATTTTCATAGAGAAGAGATAGTGTCCACTGTCAGTACCAACATCACTCTTTTGTCAACTCAATCGAAAGTCTTTTTTTCCCATGGTAATTCTGGGCATCAAATTTTATTAAAGCTCAGAGAAGAAAAGGCCAAGCACAAGCTACTGATACGGATTTACCCTTAAACACTGAGCTGGAAAATGTTGGCCACATAGGGGTGCCAGCATGTACAACATAAAACTATGTGTCAAAACCAAAAGAAAAGAAAATACAAGAAACTATTAAATTGATTGGCTGGAAGGTCTTTTCTAATTGCACTATATATATATGGCAAACCTGTTCATGTATGTCAAGCAACCACGTCTTCATTCATGCATTTGTGTGTGTGTATGTGTGCTATGTGCATGCTCATGTGTGTATGCATATGCATACATGCAAGCTCTAATGTATCTGGGTGCATGTGTGTGCACACAGGTGTACAATCACGTGTGTGCACACGCATGTGAAGACCTGAGGCTGCTGTGGGTATCGTCCTCACTTCTTCTCCCCTTTCTGTACTGAGGTGTGGTCTCTGAGTCAAACCCAGAGCTTTTGGGTGCAGCTTTTCCAGCTAGTTCTAGAAATTCTATTATGACTGAGGACTTCTATGCACAAACTGAAAAGAATTGTAAACATATTCATGGAAAAACTTGCATGAGGAATTTAAAAGAAGCATTATTCTTAATAGACAGAAAAAGTGTAAAATGACCCAATTATTCATCATTTGATGGATAAACAAAATCTGGTACAGCCATATAATTGAACATTATTCGGCCATGGAAGGGAATGTGGTTCCTACTGAACCTTGACAAAATTATGTTATGTGAAAAAAAAAATCAAACCTATAAGATCAAAAGTTGTATGATTCCATTTATATAAAATGTATGCAACAGGGAAATTTCTAGTGATAAAGAGCAGATTAGTGGCAGCCAGGAGCTGAATGGGGTAAATTCCTTTTTCTTTATATGTGAGGAAAATGTTCTGGAATTTGTTGTGATGTTTGCTCAACTTTATAAGTATTTGAAGTCTAAAATAGTATGTGAATTATATCTAAAAGAAATCTGTGTGAAAAATGAAGGAGGTGCCGTGTGGCTTGGCCGTAGAGTGTGCTTAGTATGAACATAGCCAAGAGTTCAATCTCAGGAACACTGCCGTAAACAGACAAGGGAGTCAGAGCCTGCCTGGGCAGCAGTGGCCTGGGCAGCAGTGGCCTTGGAGGGTGCTTGGGAGCTGCCTCTTCTTTATTGTTCTTGCTGCAGCCCTGTCTCAAATTTCATGCAACCAAGAGCTTTCGTTAAACAGAAAATTGGAAACTTCCACGAATCCTAAGTGAACAGCTCTATCTTTGGCTTCTTTGTGAATGTGGGAGTATAGAGGTGCGCTGGAGCTGTTAGAACCTTCAGGTCGGTACAGAGGGGCGCTTCACAGCCTGGGGGGCAGGGCAACTCTAGGGGGTGTCGAATGAGCCCTCCTTCACCGGGGTCACTTAAGACCATTTGCATATCAGATATTTACATTATAAATTGTAACAGCAAAATTACAGTTCTGAAGTAGCAACAAATATAATTTTCCAGTTGGGGTCAGCACAACATGAGCTGCATAAAACGGTTACAGCATTAGGAAGGCTGGGCACCACTGCTCTAGAGCCTAGGTGCGCGCTCATGAAAGGAGAGATCTTTCTAGATTAAAGACACATGTCTGATCTTCGTGCTCTGACACTGGTGATCATTTAGTCCCTGTAAGTCTTAGTTTTCATGCCAAGAAAATGAATGAAGTTCCCCTTGACTTAAGGGGTTACTTGGAGAATTCTTTGGGGGTGGAGAAGATATTGTTTGTCCAGATTTCCTAATGTTAAGATCCTATTCTGGATCTCCTTGTTCTCTTTAGTGCTTTTCAGCTAGTGGGACTTCACCTTGAACCCCAAGCACGCTGCAGCAACCTGGGCTGGCTCTCTACTTCCTTAGAAGGGTCTCACCCCAGTTCTTCCAGCATCTCCCTTACATTCTTGTGGTTAATACTTTGTTTCAATGAAGTTCCCTTTTAAAATTTCAACTAGGTCAAACTTCTGATATCATTGGCTCAAATCTAATCTTTTCCTTAAAGTATTCATGACATCACAAACTGCTGAATACTCTCTTGTTTATCATGTTAATACATCTGCCCCCACCACTAGGATATTACGTTAGTAAGAATTAGGACAGAGTTTTATCCACTAATTTATGTGCCAAAACCTTTGTCAAATTACAAGGTAAGCACCCAGTCGATATTTATTAAACATGTGGATATGCTCCAATAAATGTACCTACACCCTTCTGCATATGAGCAACAGTAATTGGATTTTGGCTTATGAAGAAGAAGAAGGCATGAAGCTGGAAGGAATATGGGAGGGTCTGGGAGGAGTGCAGTGGAAGGGGCTGGGAGGGAAGTGGATGTCATCTATTTAGAGAAATTTTGTTCATACATGAAATTTTCAAAGAATTAAAAGAAAAAGGTAGCTAGCGTGATGTTGTATTTTACATGTGTTTAGTTTGCGTCCCCTGTTGGAAAGGTTCTGATCTCCATCTGACCTTCCCTTTCTTTTGCTAAATAAGTATCATCACCATTTTATAACCAAAGAAAATGCATTGGAATCTGATATTATTTGTCTAAGCTCATTCCACTAGGATTGGGCAAACCAGTTTTTGAAACCAACTTTGTCAGATTTCAAAGGCCATTCCATTTCTGCTACAGTGTGATGCCCCCATGGGACATGGTTAAGTACTACACCCCAGCTGTACTCCCTGTCCACAAATCAAACATCTGTAATATACCAGCAGGCCTATCAAACCATAGCACAGTCTTATCTGGTGTGTTCGGTGATCTTCACTTTGCAACAGAGTGAGATGATAGAGAGTTTATTCAACTACTACAGAAAATGCCAGAGCCAGGCAGCCCGGTAAAAATTCTAGCCTTTAAACCTTCTGTTAGGCTCTGTTTCAGCTCATACTGAATTCCTAGATCATGTCCCACTCTTTGATAGTGAGTCTATATTCTTTCCAAAAAGAACACCAAGAGGGTACAAACTTGTCTTGGGGGTGGTAGATGTTGGAAAACAGTCAGAAGTGTGTGTGTGTGTGTGTGTGTATCTGTATGTATATGCATGTATGATTTTAAACATTTAGCTGAAACACTAAAATGAAAGCCCAATGTTTTATTCTAAATACATTACTATAACAAATGAATCTAACAAATAAATTCTCTCTGTGTGGATTAGTTTGTTTGACTATAATATAGGAAGGGTAGGATAATATTCGTTATATTGCCCTAGGGGGAAATAACAAGGGGAGGTTTAAGGTTTTCTTCTGTCATATTTATCTTCCTAGGTTGCTCTTTAAGGTTGCTGAGTGAGTCTCTGGTGTGTGTGTGTGTGTGTGTGTGTGTGTGCATGTGCACACAAGTGCTTGAGTGTACACATGACATACATGTCTTTGTGTACATACACATCTATATATACCTTCCTACGTAAGTTTTTCTTTGTAGTTAGTGTAATCCACTAACCCACTGGACGACCCCATTGTGACATCCCTTGACAAACCAAACCTCTGCCTCCACATACGTTCTAAGCCAACATTCCAAATGACTCGTCTACTTATGCTGCTCATTTAGAACGACAGCAGCATCTATCCAACTGCTAGGCGATTTCTCCACTATCACTCTCGTCCCTCCACGTTTTTCCTCATACAAGCTTCCAAGTTGAATCTGAATTTTCATCATGTTTTCTCTTTATCCACAGCCTCCCTCCAGAATAGCACTGTTTAAAATCTGCAATCATTTCCCACCTGAACAACTGTTACCATTTCTTCAGCATTCTCTCACCCCCTCCCCACTCATATAGTGACCACTCTAGTCTACTTTTATCTTACCCCAGGGTATATTACTGAAGTGATGACCCATTAATATCACACCTCTTTCCAAAGTTCTTTGATCTTCACCCATTACCTGTAATGTTGAATGTAGCATTTTCAAGCTAAGCTGCAAAAACCTTTGGAAATACACCTTTGTATGCCTTTGTATTGGCTAGAGTTTCCATTGCTGTGATGAAACTCTATAACCAAAGTAACTTGGGGAGAAAAGGTTTATTTGGCTTACAATTCCATATCACTGTTTGTTATTGAAGGATAGAGACTCAAACAGGGCCGGAACCAGGGGCAGGAGCTGATGCAGAGACCGTGGAGAGGTGCTGCTTACTAATGTTTCCCCCATGGCTAGATCAGCCTGCTTTATTATAGAGTCCAGGACCACATGCCCAGTGATGCTCCCACTCACAATGGGTCAGGACTCCCACACCATTCACTAATTCGGAAACTACCCACAGCCTGCTGACAGCCCAATCTTATGGAGGCATTTTCTCAATGAGCTCCCTCATCTCTGGCAACTGCAGCTTGTGTAAAGTTGATCTAAAACTATCCAGCACAACCCACAAAACTCTTGCCTCCAAATTTTCACTCTTTTGTACACATCGCCCCCTTGTCTCCAGCATGTTGTATTGTTCTTCAGGCTAAGGCCTTTTTCTGTGTTCCTATAGCATGTTCCTATAGGATGCTCTTTGTGCCTTTAATGATCATTGTTCCTTTCCCTATGAGGGACAGTCTACTTACTTTGAATGCTTCTTTGTAAGAAGCCCTCACCAATTTATTCTGCAGAAGCAAGAGCCATGATGTTGGAGATGAGGACAGAGATATTTTGCTTGTCTATGTTTTCTTTAATGCTGGTCTCAGGACTTTACTATACCCCAGGTATTCTTTTTATCATCTGTCTTCCAATACCCTGTGATCTACCTCCTTGATGGCCAGGGCAAACTTTGATGCACATAAGACAATAATTCATTATTTTCTGACTACATACATGAAGTAGTGGCTAAAAACACATTTGTCATTGGATCCATGGTTATCTGTGCATTGTCTTGTGGGTACTGCAAAGCTGTACATACTTAAGTCTGGTGCTAATGTATATAAGGGTGGCCAAGTGTGGTTGAAGTGGATGGAAGCTGGTTAGCTGGTGGTGGAGCTCATGTTCAAATAGTTAGCTTTGGAATTCAGTGTTTGTAGAAGCAGTGCATCTACAGTTGGTCAGTTATGAGATTTGGTCACAAAGGCATCGTATCTCCTAGGCTAACTCTTACAAACAGCAATGTGTAGATATTGAGGCTTGCGAGAACATCTGGCACATGGTGTTCATAAAATTAGTTATCATAACCTTCTGTAGGAGCAATTTTATGTTCAAACACATACGGGTAAGTATAATCTATGGTGTGTGTGTGTGTGTGTGTGTGTGTGTGTGTGTAAGTATGGACTAAGGCATCCAAGGTAAAAGTCAAACAACGGATGCGAATTACTCAGGGAAGAGGTAGGTCTTTGCCCTCACAGGTAACAATGGAAGTCTTGGGAAAGGAGAACATAGAGAAAGCAGACAAGAGGAGCACAAGAAGCTATACTATTCTGGGCATGTTGGAGCACATCTTTATCTTCAGCATTTGGGAGGCAGAGGTAGATAGACGGCTATGAATTTGAGGCCAGCCTGGTCTACAAAGAGAGTTTAAGGACAGTCAAAGCTGTTAACAGAGATAAACAAACTAACAGAAACCCTGAAGTTATACTATTCAACAAAATACTTACCAGGGAAGTCTGCACCTACATGGCTGTTGAAGTGGCCTCTAACTCGTTCCCCAGTAGTACTAGATCTTTGCCTTCACTAGCATACCTTTGGTGCAGCTATTATAAATCCAGATATTGCATAGCAGTCTTGTGTGTCAACGGACATTATAAAATCAATTTAGAGGGGATAGGGCAATCTAATGCTCTAATGCTACTCCTTAGGGGTATCTATCTAGGAATCATCTTTCCATATACACAAGAATGGAATAGGATACTTGAATCATGTGGAAGATTGATTTCAAGGCAGGAGCCAGCATCAGAGTTTATCTGACCCTTAACATTGTCTTTTTATTATATAGCATTTTATTATATAGCATTTTACTGTATAGGCATGAATCAACAAAGTCTTGACTGAAGTGGTTAATACATCCATATCTGAGTAAATAAGATGTATTCACACCAAAAAAAGGAAAACAAGGCTGGATAGAAGGGTAGCACTATTCAAACAACCAGAAGAAGATGTAAGGGAGTTGACAAAGCCTCTCCCTAGGTGAAAGCAGGCATTTTTGTCCCGACTCTGTTACATTTGGTATGAGATATCAGTGTGGCTTTCAGTATTTGTCACAGGAAATGTTTCTCCAGTTTGGGCTCTGCTCACTTACATTCCTTCCTTCACTCCTTTGATGTTAAATCACTGGCCACATTGTTCTGCCCATTGCTTGTAATGTGGATCCATTTACCACTTCTTCCCACGAGCCATATGTGTAGTAGCGCTACCACACGCATGGTGTTAAAGGTACAACGAGCTCTGCCTAGTCCCTAGCTTCACAAGGATCTTACAGGGAGGGAGCCCTCCCACTTTAGACACAGGTTCAGAACAGTGGTGTAGTTCTTATGTAAGGACATATGCTTGAGATATGTAGAATGTAACGTCGAAGCCTCCATGGGTCCCCGTCCCCTGCAAGAGCTGTGCAGTTGTCACGGTGCTGCGCTTTGTCTCCCACCACAGACTGATGGCTGCTTTGAACTCACACACCCTTGTTCAGCCTTCATCTAATATCCCTGGGCCCCAACCGCCATCCGGCTTCCTTTGCCCCATGAAGATAAGCCTCTCTGGTTGACTGAACGCATCAACCGCTGAAACCTTGAGTTACCAGAATGGGGGCAATGGGCTGGCCAGGCACGGTTGAGGCATCCAGGGCTGATAAGACCTTGACATGGCTGGCCAAGCTCACAGAGACGTAAGGCTTTGCGTAAGCACAAGATTAGAAGAATACATTATTCAAATATTTATTTTCTTGTAGGGAATGACATAAAAAGGGAGTGGGGGAGATTCCTGGGAGATAGATAAGACCCTGTGGGACTTTCTGTGCCGTGGCTTTGAATATGGGGTTAGTACAGAAATCAAATTAATATTAACAATACACAGAAACAATATAGGCTTCAAGTGTGAGCTGGAGGCAACTGAGTTTCAACTTGTTAACATAAGAAACCAGGAATGACAGCCTAAATTTAAGAGGAAACAACAAGGAAATAGAAGCTGACTTTGCTCTTGGGTTAGACTATTGTGGATTCAGGATGATACTGGTATTTTCAGAGGGAAGGGTAAAATGAAACTGACAGGGGCGGGCAGCACAGTCTTAAGTGCATCTTTATTTTCGAGTTCTTTGAAGCCCAAAGCAAACATGACACAGTATTGACATGCACGGGTAGCTTGTGGAAGATGACCGTACTTTCCTAATATTTTCTGCTTTTAGTTTTGGTTCTCAGAATTCAAAGAAACAAATGTTTCTCTGACACCTATCAATTTACACGTTTCAGAACTTATTGTACAAATAACCTTGAGAGCAAAACAAAGCAGGGTTTATTAGCCACATTTGCATTTGGAGAATTTGCTGTTTGTGACGAGGATGACAAGGGGGCTTTTAAACCAAGGACACATAGTTGGAGAAAGATAGAGCTGGCGCTTAGTCAAAGACTGACCTAGAGATCCTTGAACTGCATTCACCTTGACTTTGAAGACACAACTGTCCCCTTCTTTCAGGAAGATAAATCTCTATTGGGTTTTCATGACTCCAAGGACAGAGACAGCATGGGGCACTAATGAACTGCAGCTTCTTGGCCACTTAACTTCACCTCACTCCATCCAGCAGCAATGCGTCCTGCCATTATTGGCTCAGCAACTATTTCCTGAAGACTAGGTAGGATGCTGTGACGTCTAGGCAGCCTGCCTCCCATTTCACATGAAGCCCTTTGTTCTGCGACCTATTCTCTTTTCATAAGGTTGACTGTTTCACCTCAATGGGGCCTTTGGCTCTCCCCTCCCACCTCAGATGGAAGCTAGAGTATCTGTGGGTGGAGCAATATGGTAAGTAAGGATCCATGGAACTGGCTTGGAAAATTCTTAGAGGTAGACTCTCCTTAGCCTTTGGACACAGGGTCTTCTGGTGGGGATCATCCTGCTTCCTTAGGTAGCTCAGCACATACTGAAGACCTCTCTCTCTCCTTGAATGGAGTTTAAGCAGCATGACTCACTTCACGGCCTGGTCTCCCAGAACAGGAGTGGTTACATGACTCAAGCGAGGCAACCTGGGTGTGACTTCCCAGTTTGCTTCCACAGCTCTGTCTTACCATGACTCTATTACTCATATGTTAAAAACGAGGCTCCAGCAAGTCTGACTATGTCTCCTGAACAGCCAGCTCAAGACCCCTAATGGATGCCTTCACTCTCAAGTTAGAATTCATATTCCTTATCTTGGCCTAAAGTCCCTTCCTGATTTGAGGCCCACCAATATCATTAGGACAAACACATTTGTGCATGGCTGCATTGTTCCAGGATGGCCTCATGTGATCTGTAAACCTGACATGTTGTCCTGCTTCTCAATAACTTTTCACATTAGACTTCCTGTCCCTGAAAAACCATTTTCTTTCTTTCTTTCTTTCTTTCTTTCTTTCTTTCTTTCTTTCTTTCTTTCTTTCTTTCTTTCTTTCTTTCTTCCTTTTTTTCCCCCAATCTTACAAATCCTAATCACCTTCTAAAGTTCAATGTCAATGTCCTGTTGCTCTTGGCAGCCAGCTTTCCCTGGGCAGAAAGGCCCTGCTTCTCTGAGGACTCACATCACTGACCACATATTATGAGTTTCATGGAAGCAGAGGCAACGTTCATCTCTGAGTTCCAAGAATGCAGTGCAGAATGCTACAAAGAAGTAGACACAAACCAGTGGGATAAACAAACACCAATGCTAATAGGGAGGAAGTTACATTTGAGCAAATGCTTAGAGGCTAATGTCTGGGTAAAGAAAAGTGGGAGGGGTCTTACTTCCTGGCAAAACAAAACAAACAGAACCTTCTTTGTTGTCTCAACCAGTTTTTCCCATAGCTCATAATCTGTATATTACAAAGCCAGCTACTAATTAATTAACTTGTGACATAGTGGTCCGTGCACATTTGGCTCCTTCCTGAAGAATGGGAAACTTGTCAGGGCGAGTACTACATTTCATTTCTCTGTGTGTCCCTTATGTGGCTTAGTAGAAGACAGTACAATGCAGAGAGTCCTCTATGTGTGCAGTTAACTAATTATATACATAAAAGCAAATTAAACACTCTCTATATCCCACTCTCTTTACTTCCCTGTCTAACAGAAGCCATATATAACACATATAAAAATATTTATTATTGAGTTTGGTGATTGTAGCACAAGAAAGGATATTTGGGTAGATAATTTAGATGATAGGTCAGAGGTGCCATTCTAGGGAGCAACTGAGAGATAAAAAAAATTAATCAAAATGTGGTATGTGCCAAAGTCCTGTGGTGGGTGAGCACATATGCTTTGCGTCCAAGGTGCTTATGAGATACTAATGTGGATTCCGAATTAGTTAGTGTTTGGGAACTTGGCCTCAGGAGCCGGTATGTGTGAGTTCACATCCTGGCTCTGACATTGACCTTTGTCAAATATTTTTACATCTCTGGGATTTGATTTTCTCGTCTGTGAACTGGCAGTGATGGGATACTGTCCTCATTGAGAGGTCTAGGTGAGCTTACTTACAGAAAACATTTGGAATGGTGCCTTATATGTAGAAAGAATGTTGTTAAGTGCTCGTGATTCAAATGGTTGATTATTTTCTTGGAGCTCCATGAAGACACGAGTGTGAAATAGAAGCAGAAAGTCTTAGTTGGATAGAACATATTCCAGAGAAGAACCAGAGGAGACCAAGAAGAAATTGGTGAAGTCAGACCTGGTAGTGCGGGCCTTATAAACCCAGCTCCTCAGAGGCCGAGGCAGGGGATGGCAGGTTCAAGGTCTGCTCCAGACTCTGTTTGGGGTTAGCCTGGACCACTCAAAGGAATAAAATCAATAAATAAGAGGCAAATAAATCAATAAGAGGTTGTCGAGTAGTAGTGGCGCATGTCTTTAATCCCAGCACTTGAGAGGCAGAGGCAGATGGATCTCTGTGAGATTGAGACCAGCCTGGTCTACAGAGCGAGTTCCAGGGCAGTCAGAGCTCCACAGTGGCAGTCTGTGTGGGGGTAGGAGGCGAGAGTCTAACCTAACAGTGCGGTGCTTTACTAGCATGAATAAGGCCCTGACTTCAATACTTAGTAAGTCTCTCTCTCTCACTCACACAGGATTATTAAACCAAAAGCAAGAAACTTGGTTTGTCTGCCTACAAATGGTATAACTCTTGCCTTCCGCAGCAGCACACTTCACACTAGCAATGCTACTCCTGAGACAGCTTAGGCCTGCCACTGGCTGTCTAGATCTGCACAAGAATATTGAGATTCCTGGAAGAAAGTTAGGGCGCAAAACTGGATAATATGCAAAACTTCGCAAGATTAAACTAAGACAAACAAAAAACAAATTTGTGGGGTCACCTCTGCCTTTTTCCCTCAAGGATGTTTTTGTGGATTTCGTATCCAACAAGAAACCAGAAAAACTCTTGTTTATTTCTCCTGTGGCTTCTGAATGTCTTCCTCGCGCTGAGCAATGCCTCTTCAACCTGTTACAGAAGTTAGACACGATTCAGAAAGAACAATTCAACTGTATTAAGTTCCTGGCCTGCGATAAGGGTGAGAGGAGTCAATCATAGCCCCAGGGTCAGATATGCAACCCACTGAGCCACAACCCATCCACAAGCAGGGCAGCTCCGAGGGCCTTTTTTGCTTGTCCTAATCTGCGAATGTTTCCCAGAAAGAAGCACTCAGTTCTCCTTTTTCTGGCAAGAGAGCCTGCTGAAAGGCGCTGTAAACAGGGCCTCTCCCTCCCCTTCACCCTGGCCCACACATGCTAATGCAAATCAGTCCTGCCCCGGCCAGGGGTCTGCAGGAAGGCTGCCAGGCACTGGGGAACAAACACGCAAAGAATGTTATTTCATTTCTGGCATCCTGGGGAAAGAGGGCTGACAGAGGGAAGTCGGGCAGTGAAAGAACAGACTCTGTGGTGAGAGCAGAGGAGATGGGATTATTGTGAATGTGGATAGCAGGGAGAGTGAAGACCACAGGAAGGATTTCACGTGAATAAAGGGCCTACTGGGTGTCAGGAACTGATCCTGGAAACTTTTCATTTAAATTGTTCATGTGCATTTTTAATGTGTAACATACTATTCTTTCTGCTTTTCAAATGAAAATATTGCTTTGGGTGGGTGGAGCGGTGGCTCAGTATTGTTTGTCTGTTTGGGGCAGGCCTGGAACTCATTGTGTAGTCCAGGCTGGCCTCAAACTTGTAGTAATCTTCTTGACCTAGCCTTCAGCAATTTTTCAGATGTTACTCAATGACCAACTGGTGGAGTCAGTATTTGAATCCAGACTTAGAGTTTGAAATTTAAAATATTCTAATCTTGACTCTTACCATTCCTGCTAGGCTACGTGATTAGTGGTCCTTGGTCAAACTTCCAAAGACAACTCTGCATGTCACTGTCCCATACCCTGCGACTTTCATCAACTGTCTCTTGCTCTCATCCCCTGACAGAGATCTAAGTCTTGAGCAATCACCTCTAACTGCAGCCATGTTAAACACATCCCCCTGCTCTCGTAGCCCCGGGCTCCTCTATTAAGTCATATACCACAGGTAGATTTCTTCCGTCACTCTCCCTTCTCACTACTGCTCAGAGCCCATCAATGGCACCATAGCCAGCATCACAGGGCTTTAGCATTTAGCATTCCAGCCCCTCCAGTCTTGCTTACTTAGCTATCATGAACTTTCCGTCATCCTCCACTTGGGACTCTTCCAGTGTATCATCTTCTTCCTGTTGTTTCAATCGTTTCTTCTACTTAGGATGTAAACGTCCCCATTCTCCCATTCAGAGCTACCAAAACCAAGCTCAAAGGCACCTACTTCTTCCTAGGAGCACTGGCTATAACCGATTACAGCTTCCCTATAACTCAACTCTCATGCTTTCATTACTAACCCCATTCTACGCCTCAATAATTGGCTTGTTACAAGTCTGATTCCAACACCAGGTGAGACTCATTCAGCAAAAGCCATACAACTTCAAAGTGCAACTCAATCTCTGGGCAAGGGAGGCATATCAGAAAGCGTCTGGTAGAATCAACGTCCTGCCGTTTATCAGTTAAGTGACCTTGACAAGTCATGCTTAAGTTTTGTTCTCTTTATCTACAAAATAGGGAGCTCGGGAACTATAATCCTGCCATAGAGGTACTTAGCAACATTGCTAAGCTTCAAAGAGTTAGTTGACCCAAAGATCTCAGTGCCATGCTGGTATACAGCTGTCAGGCTTGACAGATGGTTAATGGTGATGGCAATGGTAGGCAGGCACCTGCCATGTTTTGTTTGTGGCTAATGGCTACAGCAGTTTACATCAAACACTAACTTCATCCTGCAAGGGAGTATTGTTTATCATTGATCTTCAGTGTTTGCCGAATTAGGTATCAACCAAGTAGAGGCCATTTGGTTGTTATGAGTTTACAGACATGAGACACATGATTTCTGAAGTCTGCTCTACTACTGGCCCATGGCAGATTCTCTGTGAATTTAAAGACTCGAACTATATTATAACAGGTTCAAGGAACTTGTAAAGGGTAATCAGAAGGAGGCATAGAACACCTTTTATCAAACATGGGAAAATGACATCAACTTGGGTACATTTTCTGTTTAAAATATCTATGGGGTCTTGTTTCCTGTCTCAAAATGCTCCCGTTTAAAGAAGACCCTTACATGCATTTGGTACATTTGATGTTCTGTAGGCTACATTATGCCTGGGAGTTCTACATGGGTGAACGACCCTGTATTTGTTTCACAACAAAACTCACATGTGAGCTATGTGCTTTATACCTTCAATTCTAGCACTCAGGAGATAGAGGCAGGGAGACCCTAAGTTCAAGGCCAGCTAGACAGGCGGAACAAGTTCCAGGTCAGCCTGAGCTTCAGAGTGAGATCTGATCTCAATAAAAACAGAAACAAATACGAATATCCTCTATAGCAGGCAGCAGCAATATCTCTATTTTACACAGATATGGAAATTATGACATCCCTCCAAAAATAAACCCTTATACAGTCAGAAAAGAATGGCCCTAGAGCAGTCTGTCTCAATTATATGACCTTAGCCTCAGACAATTTGGGGCACATGTTTGCATGTATATAGGATAAAAAAGTAATATGTGGATTAATGTAGACTTAAGAGTCCCAATTCAATTCACTCTGATTTTGAGTGGCATAGGGTATGCAGTGGGAACGTTTGGGTGGGTGATTCTATACTCCCAGGCACTATTATTCTGTACTTCAAATATAAACATGGATTGGGGTTGTTGTTTCAATGGGAGGATCTGTACTTAGGAGAAAAGAGAACACAGCAGGAAGAAAAAAAATCTCAGAAGTCTGGATTTTGTCTCGCCACTGCCTCTCTACATGTCATTAATGCTGATCCCCTACAATACGCTAGCATCTTCACACCTTAAGTATGTGAAGCCTCACACACTCAAAGCCTCCTCCATCACACATGGAAGTGAAGTAAACTGGGGGAGGGGGAGAACTCTGTACAGGGCCTATGCCTGTAGCCAAGATGGGAGGAACAAGAAAAGGTTAGAAGACCTGGCCTTTAACCTGGCTTCTTCCCTGGATTCTCAGTCAAGGCAGGAGAGGACTTTGCGACTTACCTGCTTGTGGTACTGGGGAGGAATGTGCACTTTAGATAGACAAGGCTCTTTGTCCTTGTTCCTAAGAAGTGGCCTAGGTGAGGACTGTCATCCTACAGGGAAGAAGTCTGTTCCCATCCTAGGCTATCTCTGAGCTTGTCCCTAAAAGTGATGCTAACACAGACAGTGGTAGTAGCAACATCCTGGAAAGAGCCATGGGTCTAGAGTCTATGTGTTAATCCTGGCTCTGTCTGCCTATGGAACATACAGGTCTTTTAGGATCTTGATCTTTTCATCTGTACACACAGAAAGTGACCTTAAATTCTTTGAGTCGTGACCTACAAATATACGGTTTGTGTGACCAGTTGTAAGGTTGCTGGATGTCACCTCTTCCCTCCAGCCATGGAGCTCAGACCGCACAGCCTCTTTACCGTGGAGCTTCCTCGTGCTTTGCATGCAGGTGCAGTACTGGCAATGAGGTCCTTGGCTTCTGTGGAACACGACCTCTCCCACCCTGGTCCTTCATGGTTCAGCTGTATTCTCCGCTGCACTGCGGTCTAATTCTCGTATTCTTGTCTAATTCTCATACTCTGAACTCTACCAGCTATCGCCTCAGTCGCTGTGTCGGTTTCTTCTAACTGCCCTAATAAATGATCACAGATGTGCCTACCTTAGCTTGAGGCACCTTGTGAATGGACAGCAAACACACCCTTTCCTACAGCTTTTCACACTGCAGTTATTTTTGAAGTAAAGAAGGAGCTCTTTCTAGATATTCTGGAAATGAGTCTTAAGCCATGCTGCTTCCTATTGGCCCAGCACATTTTTTTACACTGAGTCCCAAACTATAAAGCCCATACATTCGCTTTCTCCCTGCATCTGATAGTTTATCCGACTCTCAGTCCAACTCAGCCTATTCTCTACAATATAGTTAGACTCATGACCTAAAAGCACAGGTTGAGATCCATTCTGTGTCTCCTCAAAAAGATTTGATGATTCCCCCAGTAACTTCCAGAGAAAGTCCAGCTCCTTTGCTTGTCATTCAAGAACTGTCTTTGTATTTCAATGTCAGTATCTACCCCCTTCCATCCTCTACAACTTCCTATGAGCAGTCTGTGCCCTGTCCTTCTGGAATTCTGGCTGGTGTCCCATTCCTGGATGAAATCTTGACACAGGTCGAGGAAAGGAACAGACTGCCTTAGAGTCGCCAGAGGCTTTAGGAGCCTTGCTGTCTGTCGGCGAAGAACAGCGTTATTTTTCCTCTGTGAGTCTCTCTTGGCTAGGGATACATGGCTGTGTTTGCTTCTGGCTTGAAGACAGCTCTCCTCTCTGGGGCCCCAAATGTGCATTTTGGAGAGGTCAGTGTGACCTGATGTTGAGGAGAATTATGTCCATAAGCTGCCCCACTCACCCTCATGGTCTTACCAATAATGCTGGGCACCATGGCCAAGGACAGTTCACACACCTCCCGGCTGGGAAGACACCAGAGGCTCTGGCCCCTGGTCACATCAGGTATGCTGGGCCATGCTCAGCTGACTGTTTAAAGTGGTGGCTGATAACAGACTGATTCTGATGTATAGGTAGCGGTGTGACGTAAGAGGAAGAGAATGGAGTTAGTGTTCAGAATGGTGGAAAAAGAAAGCTCCTGAGATTGTACAAGGCAGACACAGAGACATGATAAACAAAGAGAGTAGAACAGAAAGAACAAAGATGCAGACAAGGAGACAGCAAGGAAAAGAGAGATCCATGAGGAAGCCAAAACTAGGCAGGCAGGTAGAATGACACAGGTGGGAGGTGGCACCCTTGGCTAAGGGAAGGAAAAGGAAAGTGAGGGAGAGGGCAGAAAAGAACAAACACAAGCAATAAACAAAGAATGGAAGTGAACACAAAGAGGAGATTAAGAATGGGAGGCTATGGGTGGGGCCAGAGGGAAGAAGGAAAAGAAAGAAAGAATGGAAGCCCTGAAGGAAATAGGAAAAGAATGAACGATGGAAAGGTGAAAGAGGAGTTAAAAATAGTAGAAAGGTTTGCAGTGCTAAAGAAAAAGTCTGAAAAGAGCAGGGCAGGAACCACATCCAGCCCCTTCTGCCTTCTTTGCCTCCTATGTCCTTGAGCCATTGGGGCAGCAGTTTCTTCTCATGTTGGTTCAGACACTGAGAATGACCAGCCAGGAAGGCTTCTTTCCTGCATATCTCCTCTCTCCTAGGAGCTGGAAGTCCCTCAGATGTTGTCTGGGTCATGTCTGGGACTTGGTTCAGAAGCCAAGGGAAAGGAAGAGAGCTTCAGCTCTACCCTGAATGAAAGTCTTTTGTATGGACTAATGCCGACTAGGGTCTTGCTGTATCTCCCCACTTCTTCCAATCTATAGAGAGATACAAGTTCTCAATTTTGAAAATATCTTTGGAGGTGATCTTTTCAGGTCTCTACAAATGGATAAGCCCAGACATCTTAACCATAAATCACTTGGCCAAGGTCTCATACTCACTTAGGACAAGAGACAGAGTGACCCTTGGGTCGCTGGCCTCTCATCAACAGGGCGAGCACTTTTGAAAGCTAGCCCTAGAAGACTCTGATGACTTTCATTCTGTTTCCAATAAATTCTGTGCTGAGTCTTGGCAAGAGGAGAGGAAACAAAGAGGGTAGGGTAGGAATGTAAGTTTTTAAAGGTTGGAATGTCGTCTAACACAGAATTGTAGCGCCCATGGTAGTGTCCTAACCGCTTTTGGAATGGGCTTCCTAGACAGTGCCCAGGAATGAATGGTAGCTTGAGGGTGGTAGATGGGCCACACACTCTGACCAAGGCTCTATGACTCCAGAGCGTTTGCCTAGCTGCCAGAGCTTCTTCACAGAGACATAGGAGTCTAGAGACTAAGGAACAGTTTACCCCTTGAAAGCTGGGGGTAAAAGCACCTAAAATGGCACTGGGACTCTGTTTCTGGGCATACTGGGCATTGCAGGCCCTCGGGGTTTACTGTTTTTACGGAGCTGTGAGACTACAGGGCATAACAAAGCCAGTTCTGGAGTAGGTTGTGTCGTATTTAATGGAAAACTAAAAATTTGTTTTATATATTATTCTCATTCTATCTGTGCAAGGGTCTTTGTGTAAAAGGTCCCTCTTTCATGCCCTGACCTGTGTTATGTCCTTGTCAGATTCTTATCATAATTTAGTGACGATAATTTTGAGCCAGGCAGTGAACTGATGGCGGCCTAGTGTATATCTTCGCTTCTCCACTTACTCTCCTTGTGACTGTGGTCAAGTTTCCAAGTTCCTCTGTGCCTTAATTACTCTACCTGGATAAGAAAATCTTTAAAGGAGTGATTCAAATAGGGTTTTTAAAGGAGAAAGAAAAGAGGGAGGATGGGGAAGGGAGACACAGAGACAGAGGAGGTCTGGAGGTAATGGCAGCAGAATCGTCAACTAGTACATAATGGGAATTGCTTGACTTGTAAGGGTGGGAGTAGAGAGTTGTGAGTGACTGAAGAAGAGTGAGTGTGAGCTAGATTTCTGCGTTAAATTAGATAAGTCTTCAATATTCAACAACTACTCACTGGAATTTTACCTGACATCCGTCATAGATAGAGAACGGGCATGGCATGGAAGGCATAGATTTTGCTCTCATAAACTTCCACTGTGAAAAGACAGATGAGAAACAAACACACCAAGTCATCTTGGCTCTAGTAACTGTATGAGGCAAGTGGGATCTATGATAGCGACATGGGAGAATCGGAAGGACAGTGAGGAATCCCTGTGGAGAGAATCAAGGGAGAAACAGAGAAAGTGGGCATCAGCAGAAAGTACCTCACAGAACTAGGCGTTCCTGGAAAGTGATGAGGGAAGTGGCCAGCATCAGGGATGAGCACAGCCCCTGGAACATGCTGAGCATCAGGCCGCAAACAGAGACCATGGAAAGCTTTGTTTTTTTAGGTAAATACGACACCACAAATAGTAATAACAGTGGTTCCTCTTCCTGCTTTTTGTCAAGTTCCAAGAATGAGTGAGGCAGTGCTTTGTGCCCCTTTCATGTATCGGTTCGCCTGTGAGGTAAGTCCTGCAGGATTCTACCTCACAAGTGAGACAGAGAGAGTCGAGAAGCTTGTGTAAGGTTAAATTAAAGGTTTTCAGTCAAGAGAAAACCTACTTCTGTCTATTCAAGAGGTCCAATCGTGTGTGTGTGTGTGTGTGTGTGTGTGTGTGTGTGTGTGTGTGTGTATGCATGTGATATGTTACTGGGTATGTGTGTTCACAAGCTTCTTTGTCTTTCATATTGCTTTTCTTTGATAACCCTTCACACATGCCCACAATTGAAGGAAATATCAAACTATCATCCTATTATTTTACCTAATATCTCATGTGATATTTAGAACAGCCTCTGGAAGTACAGTTTGGTTTTGGTTATTTCCTAGTTTATAGAGGAGGTTGATTGTCTCTATTATATAGATGGGAAAGATGAGGCCTGATACAAAGATACAAAGTTTGTAATCTAAGTCTCCTGGTACCCAAGTCTGGTATTCCTTCCATCGTATCCAGTGTTGCTTGCTATTACAGTCCCCCTCTCTAGATCTTCTTACAATTCCACCCACAAGTGTAGGCAAGAGCAGAAGTAGAACATAGTAGGTGCATTGGTATCAGCTGGGATGTGGACTCAGCTCTAGTCTTTTTTGTTATGTGACTTCGTGCAAAATCATTACTCCACAAACCCCAGTTACTACATGTGCGATGTGGGCAAAGATAAAAACACAGCAGCCATGTCATTGGATAACATGGTGCTAATAAGAGGTGATCATGTGCATGCCTTGCCTGGTTCCTGGCACAGTGACCTCTTCATGGAAGAGTGTTGCCATTACCATTGCCCAGAAAGTGAAGCTGTAACAGTGCGAGAATCAGAGAATCTTAACATCTACCTAGTACATAAGTCTCTGGACCACCGAGTTTAGCTTTTCTCTGCAGGCAGAGTTTCATTCCTGGGGGAGAAGGAGGAGAAGAAGGAGAAGGAGGAGGAATTGGCCCAAGGTGGTATTGAGCAGCGAGAATGGCTGTCTGCCTTCTGACCTCAGAACCTTGTTTTATGCAATCCCCTTCTTCCTCCAGGGCCTTAGATTTTATTCTACTCATCCAGCCCCACCCACCCCTCCAAAGTCTTTCCCCTGAGACTCTGTTCCCACCACGGATGCTGGCACTTGGATGCAGTACCCAGGCTCCTTTGGCATTCCTTTCATAGAACAGAAGCCAGAGAGGTGAAGGTGGGCCTGAGGCAAGCCTCTGAATGTGTGGGAATGAGCCCCCCCAACCCTAGGATTCAAGCTTGGCTGCTTCTGGCATGTTCACTGAGGACCCCTTGGCAGCCAGCCATTGTTAGAGGAGGCAAGGCAGCCAAGACAAGACGGAGGCTAATTACCTTGAGTAATAGGAAATTGGAAAGCAGTTGCAAGAAGACTGTCTAGGCCCCTAGCCAGGTAAGGACAGGGACCACAGATGCCTCGCCTGGCTTCAGTCGTTGGCCCGAGTGGACACTCCCACTCAAGATCACCCTACACTCCAATGGCCCAGGAGATCAGAAGCTGACCCCATTGTTGGGCCTTTGGGGGATGCTCTCCGTGTTCTGCTCCTGTTTGTTTTCTTTCAAAGCAAAACAAATGGAACAAACAAGGAAATTCAATTTCAATGGGGTAGGGCTGCTGACCTTTCTGTCTGTTTCACGAGGGTGAGCTTAGGACAGAAAATCGGCCTTGACCTTCCCTCCTCCGGTTGATCTCACCCTGCAGTGCTGTGTAAAATTGCATGGGTGGAGGGGCTGCAAAAGCAGTTTGTCTTTCAAGGTAGAACAAAGAAAGGGAGTTTGGATGAGGAGGTAGACAGATGAAATGACAGGCAGAGCTGAAAATTCCAATGAGAAATAGAGTAGAGAGACTGAGATGCCCTCAGATAAATAAAACCTTAGGAGAATAAAAAACTGGGAAGGCAAATGACAGACCCAGTCGGGAATCCATATGGAAAATAACCAGAGAAAGTTTATAAGATAAAGAGGTACTAATAAGGGAACAGAAAGGCGCTGTAAGCAACACAAAGGAAAGTGACAGAAACAGATTATTGGGAAGGGCAGGAGTCCTGGGGCAGGGATTGAGAATAGATCCTATGGCAAAACTCTCCATGATACCCCAAACTCTCAAGCTGCAATGACGCTAATCACCTTCATTTTAAAGTTGCTGCACCTTCAGAGCAGGCAGGGCATATGCAGTGTGGGTCCAGCCGAAGTGGAGGAGCAGGGCATGAGCCCAGCCTCCTCGGTGGGCACTAAGTGGTCCTCTTCCTTCCTGCTAGGCGAATCTTTTGGGGAACTTGGATGGAGGACATAGTGTCTGGCTGTCCACTCTTTCTGAGTCTTCCCTCATCTGACTCCACCCCTTCCTCTTCTCTAGCCACTCAGAGGACACCTTTCAGGGCTCGAAGGACCCAACCTTGCTCCATGGAAACCAGCTCACCCGGGGTAGTCCTTGGAAGGAAAGGACCCTGATAATGAGGGGCTGAATCAGAAATCAAGATGAACAGGAGGAAAGTGTTAACCTTTTCTGCTGGGCTCCTATGCAACAGGCATTCAGGCAAATTGTACTTATACAAGGTTTTATTCTTATTTTCTTCTTCTTATTTTTTTCAGAAGCAAGTGGTATTTATATTTTTATTTTCTATTTTCTATTTTTATTGATTTTATTGAGCTATATATTTTTCTCCATTCCTCTCCCTTCCTCTCCCCTCCATTCAACCCTCTCCCATTATCCCCATGCTCCCAATTTACTCAGATCTTGTCTTTTTCTACTTCCCATGTAGATTAGATCCACATATGTTTCTCTTAGGGTCCTCATTGCTGTCTAGGTTCTCTGGGATTTTGAGTTGTAGGCTGGTTTTCTTTGCTTTATGTCTAAAAACCACTTATGAGTGAGTAATATGATAATTGTCTTTCTGGGTCTGGGTTATCTCACTCAAAATGATATTTTTTTAGTTCCATTCATTTGCCTGCAAATTTTAAGATACCAGTAATTTTTTTCTGCTGTGTAGTACTCCATTCTGTAAATGAACCACATTTTCCTTATCCATTCTTCAGTAGAGGGGCATTTAGGCTGTTTCCAGGTTCTGGCTATGACAAGCAATGCTGCTATGAACATAGTTGAGCACATGCCCTTGTGGTACAATTGAGCATCCTTTGGGTACATATCGAAAAGTGGTATTGTTGGGTCTTGAGGAAGGTTTCTTCCTAATTTTCTGAGAAATCACCATACTGATATCCAAAGTGGCTGTACCAATTTGCACTCGCACCAGCAATGCAGGAGTGTTCCCTTGACCCCACAACCTCTCCAGCATAAGTTGTCACCAGTGTTTGATCTTAGCCATTCTTACAGATGGAATTCTTACAAGATGGAATCTCAGAGTGGTTTTCTTATTCTTAATAAGGTTCTCTGTTCTAGAATATCATAACAGAGGAGGGACTACCAACTGTTTTTTTTCTAGACGAAGAATTTGTCACTTAGAATAGTAAATCATCATCACATTCTGAGCACACAGGATTTGATCCGGATTCACACTCTGGCTAGTCTGTCCCCAAACCCTGTGCTCTTTCTTTTGCCCCATGCAGTATTCTTGGCTCAGAAGGAAGAAAAGAAATTTTGCTGAGGAATGAGCAAGCAGAAAATGAGAAACACCAAGAACAGACATGGAGGCTATTTTAAAACTCAAAACCCAGTCGGTCAGACTTCACGGGAGGAGAGCCGCCAGTGGGATGGGAGACCTTTCCAAGCAACACCTTGGCTTCCTGTCAGAGCAGCTCAGATCCCAGCACCATTATCAAAATGTATTTTAAAAGAAAATAAATAAAACAAAGTGGTGTCCAGAGATAGGGAAGATGAACTCATTACAAATACATTTCCAAAGTAGAGGAAGGAAGGAGACCCTACCCCAAGAGCTGGTAAGCAGAGACGGTACTAGACCATTGCAGAAAGAAAAAGTGAGGGGGGATATTTACCATATTTAAAAGATAATAGCCCATTAATCAGCTCTCACCATCAATTGCTTTGGGGACATTTATAGACATATCTTACTGCTTTTTGTAGACATTAGCTAAGCTAACACCACGTTGCTACAGTGCCACCAAAAGAAAGGGATACTCCTTCTAACTGAGTGGATGAGAGCCACCAGGTAAGGCTCTCACCTGTTCCTTATCTGCTTATTCATCTGACCCATCAATCGGAAGATAGATGAGGTACTGGGGAAATTTGTAATGGCCATAATTAGGCAGCAACAGATATAACAGTTGATACTTGTTAAACTCTAACTAGGGGTTCAGACCAAAGGGCCTAGGAGGATGAATGGACAGGTGAATAGGTAGATAGATGAAATGACAGAAAGAAAGAAAAGGGGAAAGTCTCTGGGAGATACACACATTCCCATGGAGAAAGAACTTGAGGCCCAAAGAATGAACACTAATAGAGAGAAAGGCATGAATTTGAACCGAGATCAATTTGTCTCTAGTGTATGCCCTTAAAGTGGGACATAGATCAGAAGCCAGCAATCAGAAAACGTTCTAAAACTTCCACCTTCTCAATAACGTCACAGTTTTAGTGTCAGAAGAAGATCTTACAGCTTTTACTTTAGCCTCATGCTTGCTGCATTGTACAGATGCAGTGACTCCAGCCCAGACATCCAGTGCGTACTGATTCTAAGGCTGGAAAGTCGTGTTCTCAAAGCCTGGTTCCAGTTCTTGTGTTCACCATCAAGACTATGGATATTCCTTAAGGCACAGAGTACATCATACTTCTATGGTCTACTTGTCCAGGTATCTCTGTGTACTGCAGAATTTATTTTTATAGCATTCACTGATCTCGCATGATTGAAGACAAACCTTGAATCATAACAACTGTGAGATTGTAGAGTTTGAGATAAAGGTCTAATTTCCAGCTCACGGTGATATTCTTGAGTTTGGTCTATCGGTGTATTTGTAGGACAACTTAAGTAAAGTTATACAACTAAATACACCACACACATTTTTATGTATCTTTTCATATTTCAAGTTATCTGAGGATAGGGTCTTTTGTATTATCTACTTGCATATCCGAGAATACCTGAGTGCAGTAAGAAGACATAAAAAATGCTAAGAAAATGAGGGAGTAAAATGAAAACCCTATGTGAGAATATATAAACGGATGAATACATTATTTGGATAGATGAGTAGAAGAGGCAAAAGGAGAGATATATGGAGGATAGATGAATGGTTGAGTAAATGAATAAAATGAAGGAATGAAAAATAAATAATGCAATTAAAAGAATTTTTGAATAATTGTTAAAACAGTTAACATCTCACCAATTACAGATTTCTAGGGTAATAAAGAAAGCGAATTGTGATTTTGCCATTAGGAAAATGATGAGATGATCTTTTGAACTCTTTATTGTTATTTATGATGGCTATCCACAGATATGATAATACTCATTCAAGTTGGAAACAAAAAAAAAAAAAAAACAAGCCTCCTGTCTCCTCTAACATTATCAAATGAATTTGACAGTGACTTCTAGGGGTTTTGATACAATGAGTCCATAAAATTCTTATAATATATATATGAATATATATGTATGTATTTATATATATATATCTGTATTTACATACACACAGGCATAAAAATAGACACATATATCAAAGAAGATACATATGTGAGCTATACATATCAGTATATCTTAATATATGCTTACACACACACACATTTTAGAAAACAAACACACACTATGAGAAAACAAAAGAAAGCAATAGGCAGGGATTGCCATGCTAGCTCTGTTCTATAACCCAGAGTAAACTGCTATCCGTTTCTTGGTTGCAGATTATTCTTCAGTAGGAATAATACACTAGACTTTATACCTGGCCTCTCTGGGCCCTGTAGCTCTTGGCTTGCATCCCTCACTGTGGTCTATATTCTAAACAGAAACTTCTAAACCTTTGACCTCCAAGGCCACATACAGACAAGCCAAGAAACACTGGGCTGCTCTGAAAAGAAATATTCCTGTTATCCCTCCCAGGCTTAAACCCATGCTCACTGCTTCTTACTCCCCACAAACCCATCACTACTTACTTGTAAAGACCGTCTGGCTCCAGGCACTTGAAGATCACTGAGTAGATACTGACTTCAGGGACCTCTCCATGGCTTCGACCAGCTGCTACACAAGAGGTGCCCAGGCCAGAGAGTAAGTCATCAGCAAAACTCAGGAATTCTCCTGGAAGGAGATAAAAACAGATGCAATCTCTAGTGCATGCTGTGATGAAAAAAAAAATTACCAGGGAAAAGTAAAGATATGAAAATGTCGCAAATTTGCATTTATAGTGCCTAGTCTCTGTATGATTTTTTAAAGATGACTTATTGCCATGTACCCAAGGCTGGCTTCAAACTTGTGATTCACTTTCTTCAGTCTGTCATGCATTTGCAGGGATTATAGCTGCTAGCCACCATGCCAAGGACACTATGACTGTTCAAACTTTTGCCTGAGGTTTACTACCTGTGAAATAAAAACACTAATACTGAACTTTGTAAGATATGGAAAACTTGCTTCTGGAAAAAAATCCAAAGCATGGAGCTAAGAAGCAGGCAAGCTTACTGCAGATAGGTTGTTCCAACACCACCCCACTGATGGGATCCTGTAAGCTACGAGGCCCACTCTGCCACCCATCTGCTGCCACCTCAGAGGAACTCTGAATCACAGGTTTCAGATGCCCGCAGTGGACTAAAAGGTGAGTGATCAGTCAGACAGCTGGGCACCCCACTGTCTAGGTCCTCGGTACAGGGACAAAGCCCCGGACCTCTCCCCAACCTGCCTAGGCTTTACTAGCCAGCCAGCATTCACGCTTCCTTCAGGTAGGCTACTCTAACACCACCCCCACTATCAATCGCACACTGTAAGCTGCAAGTCCCACTCTGCCCCCAAACTCACCCATACCCTGTGACCTCAGAGAAACTCTGAATATCAGACTGCAACTGGACAGACGAACAAAAAGAGTGGACCAAGAGAGACCTCAGTGAAAACACTGTTTCTAAGACCCCCTTAGAAACAGACAGCACTGCACAGAGTAGACAAGAGCAGCTCCTAAAGACACACAGCAACTGCAAGGGTTGGACCAAGAGGCAAAGACATTGGTGGCACCAGCTGGAGGAAGGGATAGGTAGGCACCAGTGTAAAAATTTATTCAACACCCTAAAAAGCAATATGGCAACACCAGAACCCAGTGGTCACACAACAGAAAGATCTGATCATCTTAACCCAGAAGAAGCAGAAAAAAATTAATTAACTATAACATTATGAAGATAATAGAGACTGTTAAATAGGAAATGAAAAATTCCCTGAAAGAAATGGGGGTGTGGGAGAAGACAAACAAAAAAATTAAAGAAATCAACAAATCTTTAAACAAATCATAAGAAAACCAAGAAAAAAACCAATCAAACAGGTAAAGGTAATAGTTCAAGACTTGAAAATTGAAATAAAGGCAATAAAGAAGACACAAACTGAGGAAATTCTAGAAATGGAAAATCTGGAAAAATGAACAGGAACTTCCAATGTAGGCATAACCAACAGAATACAAGAGATGGAAGAGAAAATCTCAAATGCTGAAGATAGTATAGAGGAAATAGATTCATTATCAAGGAAAACGATAAATCCAACAAATTCTTAACACAAAACATCCAGGAAAACTGGAACACCATGGAAAGACCAAACCTAAGAATAATGGAGATAGAAGAAGGGAAAGAATCCCAACTCAAAGGAACAGAAAATATATTCAACAAAATGAGAGAAGAAAATTTTCCCACCCTAAAGAAGGATATGCCTATGAAGATACAAGAAACTTTCAGAACACCAAATAGATTGAATCAAAAAAGTCCCCTCGTCATATAATAATCAAAACACAAAACATACAGAATAAAGAAACAATATTGAGAGCTGCAAAGGAAAAAAGACCAAACAAAATATAAAATCAGGCCTATGAGAATGACACTCAATTTCTCAATGGAAATCATGAAAGCCAGAAAGTCTTGGACAGATGTACTGCAGACACTAGGAGACAATGTACCCAGACTACTACACCCAGCAATGCTTTCAATCACCATTGATGGAGAAAATAAGATATTCCATGACAAAACCAAATTTAAACAATACCTATTCACAAACCCAATCTTACAGAAAGTACTAGAAGGAAAAATCCAACCCAAAGAAGCTAACTGTACCCACAAAAACACAGGCAACAGACAACCTCACACCAGCAAACCCCAAAGAAGGGGAAATACAAATATTACCACCAAAAATAACAGGAATTAAAAATCATTGGTCATTAATATCTCTTAATATCAATGAACTCAAGTCACCTATAAAAAGACACAGGCAAACAGAATGGATATGAAAGCAGGATCCAACCTTCTGCTGTATACAAGAAACACACCTCAACTTCAAAGACAGACATTACCTCAGAGTAAAGGGAAGGGAAAAAATTTACAGTCAAATGGACCTAAGAAATAAGCAGGTGCAGCTATCATAATACCTAACAAAATAGACTTCAAATTAAAATCAATTAGAAAAGATGAGGAAGGATACTTCATACTCATCACAGCAAAAATTCATCAAGATGAAATCTCAATCCTGAAGTTCGATGCCCCAAATACAAAAGCATCCATATATGTAAAAAAAGAATACTAAAGCTTAAATTGCACAACAAACCCATACACTAATAGTAGGAGACTTCAGTACCCTATTTTCCACAATTGACAAGTCAACCAGACAGAAACTTAACAGAGAAATAAGAAAACTAACATATTCTATGACTCAAATGGACTTAATAGACATCTATAGAATATTTCATCCAAACTCAAAAGATATACCTACTTCTCAGCACCCCAGGGTACATTCTCTAAAATTGACCACATTCTTAGAGACAAAGCAAACCTCAACAGATACAAAAAAAATGGAATAACTCCCTGTATCTTATTGGATAACCATGGTTTAAAGTTGGAGTTCTAAAACAACACTAATAGCAGAAAACCTACAAATTCATAAAAATTGAACAGTGATAAATTAAATCACTCCTGGATCAAGGAAGAAATAAAGAAAGAAATTAAAGACTTTCTAAAATTTCACAAAAATGAAGGCATGATGTACCCAAAACTATGGGATACTATGGAAGCACTGCTAAGAGGAAAGTTCATAACACTAAGTGCCTACATAAAAAAAGTGAAGAAATCTCACACTATTGACTTAACAGCACACCTGAAAGGTCTAGAACAAAAGCAGACTTACCCAGGAGGAGTAGACAACAGGAAATAATCAAACTGAGAGCCAAATTCATTAAAATAGAAACAAACCAACAAACAAACAAAAACCAATATAAAGAATCAATGAAACAGAAATTTGGTTCTTTGAGAAAATCAACAAGATTATCCAAACTAATCAAAAGGCAGAGAGAAATCATCCAAATAACAAAATCAGAAATGAGAAGGCGGATATAATAACAGACAGTGAAGAAATCCAGAGAATTATTAGGTCATACTACAAAAACCTGCAAAAGAAACCTGTAAAAGAAATGAACAATTTTCTGAATAGGTACCACATACCAAAAGTAAATCAAGACCAGATGAACAATTTAAATAGACCTATAACTTACAAAGAAATAGAAGATGTCATCAAAAGCTGCCCAACCAAAAAAAGCACAGGGCCTGATGGTTTTAGTGCAGAATTCTACCATTAGGTTTAAGGAAACAGTTGAAGCTAACTGGAAAGAGAAGCGAGGTAGTAAAGATTGAAAAGAGCAATTAAACTTTTTTAATCTAATAGTATAGAATTAGCTCTGAAAGGAGTTGAATTGTATTGATTCAGGCAGTGAATCTTCATTTCTGTACCTTAGTTTTCATCTGTGTAAGGTGAAAGTACTACAGTAATTCTTGAAAAAAAATAACATAGATGTACAAAAATATGAAAAGATAGATAGTGTCATAGTATTTAAACTTAGCACAGATTTAGAGCTAACTAAATATTTAGCAATATAGAAATGATTGTCAATTTGGCAATTGTAACCATATAGACTTTAAAAATAACTTCTGGAAAGATATGAAGATATATAAAAGGGCACTGATGACAGATTTTTAAGCTAGAAACAGGACAAACAATATTAAATATCTTTTTGTGAAAATTTTTCTCACATACGTGATTTTAATACAGGAGGAGTAGTCATACAGCACACGCTTGGCAGTGTTTATAAAGTGAAATCATGGACACCTTTTTATCTTAGTTTTGCTTATCTCTAATTTTACAATTATCTGCCAGAAATATACAGTTTTTATAAAGATAAAAATCAATAAAAATTACTAAAAATAGATAAAGTAAATAAACCTAAACAGTCTTTTAGCTCCTTTCTAATTTTAAAAGTTGGATAATTTTGAAGTAAGACTAGCATGTGGAGGAGGTATTTTATACCATACAGTATGAAGTACTATGAGTCCCCCTACCCACTGTTTCTTTACACACATTCATGTAAAGGAGGTAATGTTCTTTCCAGAATCCATAGCTGACAAAATAAACAGCCTATTATCAGGTACAGGATACAACTCCTCAAGGTTTTGGTCATATGTTTCCCAGAAATTCTCTAAAATAGTACAGGATATTGTCAAGGCTCTTTACTGAGTACCAGAACTTTGTGAAAAGACTCTATTATTTCAGACAAAATACTCTTTGGTCACAAACCAAAATCCAATCGATAAATGACCACGAAGCTCCCACCCTACTGGATAGCTTTCATAATACCAAAGGCTGCTGTGCAGGATGCTTGTTAAACAAGGTCACCACCAACTTTACTAAGTTGTGAACTACAATAACAATTACTGGATAATACATGTCCATGGGTGCAATAGTGGTACAAATATTATTGAGGAAGCCAACTGCTTTCTGATTAAATTTAAATCCCATTTCTAAGAAGAAAAGACATGCCTAGTATTGTATATTTGATCAAGAACTTAATGTTTAGGAGACCTAATGTTCCAGGAATGGATATGGTACTATTACTTTACTGAATGGACACAACATCAGATTTACCTCTTAATTCTTATTTCTATACTCAAAGACTGGAACATGCTTCAGATCTTATTGAAGAAATTTCTTTGTGCAGTGTATGGTGGCTAATGTACAAACTGACAACTGGCCAAAGTACGCAGAATAAATACCAGTTGAGTACTTAGCCACAAATTAAATATCTGTGCCATAATTGCTTTCAAGGCTTAGCAACCACCATGAAAGTAGGGAGAAAGATGTAAGAGTCAGAAATCATCAATGATTGGAGCAACATAGTGTCTCCTGAACATGGCAGGATTGCCATGCTTGTAAACTCACAGCAGCCTGGGGCTGCCTGCACAGTGCCTCCGAGAGATAAAGCCAGTCAACTTCTCAGCTGAGATAGGGGTCGCTCAGGAGCCTCATATCTAACTGAGGAACTATTTGATAGTTGATGTCCTCTGGAATAGGGTGAGTCAATTTTTGATGTAGGTGGATCGTCTGTCTATGTGTTACTTTCTTTGGTTAATAAAGAAACTGCCTTGGCTTTTTGATAGGGCAGAATTTAGATGGTAGAGTAGACTGAACAGAATGCTGGGAGAAAGAAAACAGAGTCAGTCAGACGCCATGATTCCCCTTCCTGAGACGGACGCTGGCTAGACTCATGCCGGTAAGCCACGACCTCGTGGTGGCATACAGATTATTAGATATGGGTTAGTCAAGATGTGAGAGTTAGCCAATAAGAGGCAAGAACTAATGGGACAGGCAGTGTTTAAATGAATACAGTTTCTGTATAATTATTTCAGGTATAAACTATCCAGGGAGCCGGAATCCCAGTGGGAATGCAGCCCGCCGCTCCCTTTGCAACAAATTTTCTTTAAAAGCATGGTCTTGCTCCATCAGTCCCATTCCAACTAGCCTTGGTGATCTCCCATTAGATCTGTCCCATTGTCTCAGTGGGTGAACACAGCCCTTGCGGTCCTGACTTCCTTGCTCATGTTCTCCCTCCTTCTGCTCCTCATTAGGACCTTGGGAGCTCAGTAATCAAACCGGACTCTTTGAATGTGGCTGATGGTAGAGGGTGACTGAGAAGCCAAGGACAATGGCACTGGGCTTTGATTCTACTGCATGGACGGGCTTTGTGGGAGCCTTGTCTGTTTAGATGTTCACCTACCTGAACCTGGGGGAATTGGAGAGGACCTTGGACTTCCCATAGGCTAGGGAACCCTGACTGCTCTTTGGCCTGGAGAAGGAGGAGGAGGAGGAGTGGGGGGGAGGGGAGGGGAGGGAAGTGGGAGGAGGGGAGGAAGTGGAAATTTTTAATAATAAAAAAAGCTTGGTCTTTGGAGGGTTAATCATCTTCCCTGAGTATATGGGTAACACAAGCTAAATACGGTGGGTTAGAAGTTGAGAGAAGAGAGAAGATCTATCTAGGGTGGATCTTAGAAGTTAAGGGGACAAGTGGAGTGAATATAATCAAAATATATTGCATATTTCTATGAAATACTAAAAATTAATAAACTATATTTTAAAAGCCCCACCCAGCTCTGATGCCCATGACCAACAACAATAACCAGCACAATAATCCTGAGTGTAATAGTGGCAAGCCATGTATACCTTCGCAGTAACCAACAGCTCTCTAATTGGCATTAAGTTCAGCTCCTTAGTAGAATGGTACTGGGAACCTAGCAAACTACCCAGGGCCACCACTTAACTAAGCCAGAGTAATCCCTAACTGTACTCTAAATAGTTACCTTTATTACCACAGATAAATATGGTATATCAACTCCATCAAGGCAGCTTCTTTACAAAAGACCATTAAATAAAACCACAACCAATGAAAATTCATAATTGTGAGCCCAGTCTTAGTAGAAACATCTACAATACAATTTAATATATAGCTCAGGGAACATTGACAAAGAGGTAACGAAAATGTTTTAAGGCTCAGATGATCAGGGAGTTTGTTGTGAGACTATTTTATGGTACTGTCAGAAGCTATAATCATGAAGTCTCAGCAATGTGGCTGCTCAAAGCTCAGCTAGAAAGTAAAGCTAAGAATCTAGAAAGAGACAAAGATGTTCAGATGCAGAATCTTGTTGACCATGGAGAGGTAATGGTCTTTCATCTTGTAGATCCTTAGATACCACATTTCTACTGTAAACCTCTTATATTGACCTTTTTGATAGCAGAATCAAAAGTCACCAAACATTTCCATTCTAATAGATATCAAAGCAAAATAGTATATGGGACAACAAATTAGAAAGAATGGAGGAAGCTGGATGGCGTGAAGGGATTGTTTCACTTAGTCTCCAGACTGAAGTCTGGCCGTTTGTACTTGTTTTCATACAGCTTGGTTCTCTGTCTGTCTGTTTTTCAATTTTCTTCCAGATAGCCATTGAAGAAATTGGCTCTTCATGCGGGAACTCAGTATGCTTGTAACTAATACTAATTAACTCTCTGGAAGGCAAAAGATGGCTGGCATTTATTTTTGAAAGGACACAGCTTTCCAGATATTTCCATGAATCTCAGAATCGTTCCGGCCATGGATTAAAAGAAAGCCTTATAAGCATGTTTGGTCAGTCAGCACAGTTCTAACTCCTGTGTAGCTCTGAGGATTGTGAATATCATGTAAGGGAGAAACTCAGATGGCCTGGAGTATAGCAACTCCTAAAGAGGGCACAATAGAAGTACAGTGTCCAGATTTCATGAGGACTAAGTGAAATAATGACTGAAGAAACTTAATAGGAAGGGAACTTATGCTCCAGTATGTACTTAATTCTTATAGCAAACAAGTCAGAAGTCAGCACTCCACTGTAACCATTAAAATTGAAAAAGAAGGGCCTAAGACTTGAACCTCTAATTATCCAGTGCTGAAGTCTCATCTTTAATACTATGCTGCCTCCTGGAGAGAACTTTAGGGGGATACTGTTCGAAACCTAGTTTTCTCAAAGCTAGTCAATTTACAGCTAAGTTCATGGCACCCTCTTAGTGCTAGGGGCTTGTGGAATGCAACAATAAAAGAAATGGTCCCTGACCTTCTACAGCTATAACCTGACAACAGGAAGGGCTGTTAAATAAAAGAACAGACCCATAAAGTGAATTGTAAGGTTGCTTTTCTTGGCTTTCTACTCCACACTGCAATGTAACTTATGTGGAGGCAGGTGAATGAATGACCCTTCAGTGTCCTTCCTTACCTGGTGAGCAGGGCCCTTGGAGGGACTCAGGAGACTTCTCTGCACAAATGCGGATCACAGTGATTCATTCACATGTATTTGGTTCTGTCACACACCATACTCTGAACCTGGCATTGTTACAATTTTCTGAGTTAATGTAATGCAATAGGTAAGATCCTAGGTCCTAAATTTACTCTACAGAGGGCTAGACCTTTGTATACCCTTGCTAACTGTCTGCTTTTGAGAAGATCCTTACCTCTGACACTTGTTTCCTTTTTTTTTAAATCTGTAGAAATATAATAGTAGAAAATATGGCATTGCGAATATGCAAAGTGTCACATAAATTAATCATCAAAATGCCTATCACACATGAAGAGCTCAAAAATAGCTGCCATTATCATTTTGTTTTATTTGTTGTTGCCACCACCACGGTGTAGAGAAGAGGATTCTTAGAGATTCTTGTGTCCACGCTGCTCCACTCAGACATGAAGTCTAGAGAAGCGACGCTTCCCTCACTATACACGGACAGGTGGACTGGAGCAAAGCTCCGTTCCAGTTTTAGTCATGTCCTAGTATATAACACGACTTTCCTCAAGCAGATATGCAGAAGTTGGGAACTCTTGACAGGTCACCGGACGCCTTCTTCTTCACTTTGTGGCTGCATTTGACGAGAACACTGCTTGTTTCCTGAGCACTCACTGTTCATTAGGCTCCACGTCAGGTGTAGGAGGCCACCTGCTGTCATCCTAAAACCTGCAATTCCTGAGAGAGCTATAGAGCCCACCACAAACAGAAGACTGTGAATTGGTCTCCAGTATAAACTAACCGTGGTTTGCAAACTACAGCAGATGGAATCCGGGGTGAGGGTTGAACCCTGGGGGAGTTCCCATTGTCGTCCTCTGCATCTACATTAACCTTCAACCATGTTAGTAATACATGTTTAATTTAGTTTTCATTTTTATTTGATATTTAGTTTATTTTCTGTATGTGTGTATGGTATTGCCATATCCCACACACGGAAGACCAAGAACAACTGGATCATGCTGTCTTCTACCTTTATGTGGGTTCCAGGGATCCAATTCAGAACATTAGGCTGGAGTCATGCTGTCTTCTACCTTTATGTGGGTTCCAGGGATCCAATTCAGACCATCAGATTTGTGTAACATGTCTCTTTACCCACGGGGCCATTTTGCCTAACCTGGCTTAAAAGTTTTATTGTTTAACATGTTTGAATCCCCAAACTACAGCACCCTATCTCTAGAGGACAGTTGCTTGGGAACACCCTGGGACCAAAGACCAGAACCACATGAGCCCCACTGGACGCGCTATCTGGACACCCTTGTCCTCACCACCCGGGCATATGTCACGTGTCGTGGTAGAGACTTTTCAGATCCCAGACTGCTGCTTCACACAACCCTGTCCAGGTCTTAATTCTTTTTTTCTTTTTTTTTTTTTGGTGGTTGTTGTTTTTCTTTCCTTGCAAACAGACAGGGAGTTGGGAATTGCTGCAAAGGAATGTGCCTGTTCCCCATTACAGCTCTTCTGGGGCTGCAACCCGAGTGGGCTGGGGCCAGACCCCCCCCCCCCGACATTTCTTTACCCACTCGCACTCTGCATGTTCCACAGAGAAGTTTAACAGCGATTCCGCTGCAGCTTCAGCATGAACCAACAAAGCACAGGGCAATTTTCTTAAAGGCCCCACCCCCTGCCTCAATCCTCTCCCTCCCCCTCCTTTCAGCACTCCCTCAACCCCCCTTCTGCTTGTTTTCCCTCTCCCCACCTCAGCCTCTCCTTTCTGATTGGGTTGAGGTCACAGTCAAAGCTGGCCACAAGAGCAAATTGAAAACAGGCTGGTAGAAAAGCAGCAGAGAATTCCAAAATGGAAGGGGAGCTCAGGTGGGGAGAAAGGTCCCCATGTTTAGACTCCACGCTTTTCAGAAAATATCAGGGGAACTTCTGTCCACTCCAGAACTGCCTTCTTTGTACCATGCAAAGACTCTCTGCCGCAACACCAAATGGCGAACAAGGTTCTCCCTTCCTCCCCACACTTCCCTGCTCTTTTTACTTGGACAGACAGACTTGCATTCTGAGAATTTATCAGTAAGAAAAATGGCTTCAGGGCTTCACACCTAGCAGCAGCAGCTTCTTGGTTTCTTCTGAAACATGGTGTTGTTTTCAATCAGACGAACAAGTGATAATCATCCCCGCCTTTACGACCACAGCAGCGCCGAGTAAGGAAAACAGAGTGGGTTGGCGGACGAATGAGGCCTGGTTGTGAAACCAGGCTCACCATTTATGAAACCAGGAATGGATGACTGCACTCTAAGAAGCTGCTTGCTTCTTCATCTGCAATGGAGAGGAACACATGGATCTCAGAGAATCAGGCCAGGGAACGCAGAGATAACAGTGTATCTAATGCGGGTGATATCTGGATGTTTTGTGTATGTTGATGGTTCCTCATTTCTTGTGCCTGATCTTCAACAGATTTGACGAATCTAGCTGCTGGCAAAACTCAGAGAATTCAAACTCATTTCCTTTTTGTTGCTTCATATAGGATCTAACTCCTTAGTCATTTTGCAAACACAAAATGAAAGAACTTGAAAGAAAAAAAAAAGCAAAGTGTTTTTCTCTTCATGGCATGAATAATGGGTGACACCTTCACTCAAATTGCCAAATTTAATACTCCAATTCCCCCATCCTGATATAAATTGAATACAACTGAATGAATTTGGTTTATCATGTTTTGACAAGGTAGAGAATGGCCTTCAGGAAGGTTCAATATCTTGCCTAGGAATGGTCAAGCAAAAGTTAGACATCAGGGACTCAAAGTCTTCATGTAGTCTGCTACATATTGGCCTACAGACCATGAGATGCTTCCAGCAAGAATTGTGTTTTGATCACCGCTGTGTCGCCAGTCCTCAGCGCAAGCTGGCCATGCAGCTGTTTACAGAATTCTGTGAAATTAACTTCTGTAGTTGGATGCTGGATCTTATTCCCTCAACCCCAGCAGCAGGCATTAAAAGAAACCTCCCTTGGGAGACCCATGTTGCTTTCTGGGCTGTGACCTTTTAATAGTAAATAAGACTCACGTGGTTTTGTGGAGAGCAGTAGAAAATAAGCCTTCCAAAAGAAGCAGTGTTGGGCTGGCACCCGCGAGTGCACACCCCTCCAAGCCAGGCATTTTGAGGAAAGGACTTCTGATTCACTTGCATGCTCACTCCACTGGACACCATTGCCCTTACCTACTCATTGTCACCCTCCTCTCTGTTGTAGTCACTGGAGAATTGTTTCTCCCACAATCTTCATTAATACCCTTTAAGGTGGAGCTAAGCTTTCTTGTATTACTCTGACATTGGTGTATGCTCAAAGGCCACAATCCCATTTCAGAGAAAAAACAGTAAATAGCCCAAGGGTTGGAAGTATGGCTCAGAAGTTAGGGGCACTAGCTATTCTTCCAGAAGTCCTGGATTATATTCCTAGAACCCATGTGGCAGCTCACAACAGTAACTTCAGTTCCAGAGAACGTGACACCATCTTCTGGTCTCCAGGAGCACCACACACACATGTACCACACAGACATGTATGCAGGCAAAACACCCTTCTGCATAAAATAAATAATTAAAGAAATAAAGTGGCCCAGACCTTCTCAGTTGGGCTAGCTCCTAAGGCAAAGACCAAGTCATGATGACATCATTTGAAGCCTGGGACCCAAAGGTCTCTGAAGCTTGATCTGTCCGCGAATTCACAGATATGTGAGCCAGTACTTTTCCTGTTCTGCCAAAGGTAGTCCAATTTGTTTTGTTACTTATTACCAGAAGTCCCACTGATCTGTATTATTGAGGTTATTTTCGTGACTGCCATTGTGTAAGTAAGAGTTTTAGAATATAAAACTATTTGCCCAAAGTCTTATTCTGTCTAAATTCAATTCTTTCAGACTCCAAACACCTGTCATAAAACACTGTGTAAGATGAAGGAATCAGATCTCCTCTTCTACCATAGTCCACTGACTAACTCCAAAGACCTTTTTTCCCTGCCCCCTCTCATAGTTCCTTATGGTCTCTGTTCTTCCCTTCTTCCTGACTCACATTCCAGTCAGGATGGCATTCCTCTGCTTGTAACATGGCAGGCATGATGCTATCACAGGCCATTTACAGCGTTTACACTTGTGATTTCGTATCTGCAGAACACACTCAGCCCCTCTTCTTACCCACACTCCTTACACCACATTTCTTCGGAAATATATTGCACCATTTACCACTCTAAGAGCTGAACATTTACTTCAATTGATGCCTCTTGCAAATCCATGAAATATTGCATTGTTTACATCTATACACAGTGGGTTCCATGAGGAAGCTCCTTTAGAATGCTGTCAATCAGTGCAGGTTCTCCATAAGTATATGTCCAGTGAGTGAATAGATCTACTGCATACTGTTGCTAATCTGATGACTAGAATCACAGACATAAAGAAGAACTTCTTATTTGCATTTTATTCATTGTACATCCTATGACAATAGACTTATTTAGGAGGTGATCCCAAGAAGACAGAGAATGGATGAGTCAAATCATCAAAGGAAATAAAAGAAATAAGAAAGGAGAAGTGTTACTATAAAGTCAATCAGATTGCTGGTGTGAGTAGAAAAAGCTTGATTCTGCAGGGACACTTGACAAAGTGAATGGAACATGACAAAGTCGTTCTGCTGGAATTCAAGGGGCTGGAGTGTCCACCGTCCAGATGGTAATTCCTTTTAGTTGAGCCCTCCCACCTGGAGTGATAAGCTGTGATCTCCATGGACCTAGGGAGTGCCTTCGGTCTTACATTAGACTGTAGAACATCATGCCAAATGTGGGCCTGAGATTGGCAGCTCAAGGTGACCCTGGCTGAACACAGAACTGCTCATCACAGGTATGTCTGAATAACTCAGAGAGAAGAGAGCACAGTAGAGCCTCAAACACGCTGTCTACAATGATCTAGTCTCTGCTCATAAAGAATTTGAAAGAAGAACAATTGGTGTGCCTTGCTTACTGAGATCTAGGCCTACCTTGTTTGATGCTCTCTTGTAACTGTTGACAGAGAGTTGCTGGACACCAACTAGGTGACAAGGAAAGGATTACAACTGCAGACTTAGCTCTGAACCACATGAACAATGCCCTTTCCCTGTGGTGGTCACAGCTTAGCAAGGGACAATTGCCAGGGTTGCTATTGTGTGAAACCCACCGAGCAGTCCTGCAACTTATTATTAATATAGAATTTAATAGTAATAACAGCAGCATTAATATGCACTTGGCTAATCAAGTCATTTCTTTTCCACAGTTGTATTAATTATGGCCATAAAAGCCCTCGTCATCCCCGCAGTCTGGTGGACAAATGATGCTAATGCATTTGGCTGCAGTGGGTATTGCTACCATGTGTGAAGAGAGCTGATTTGGGAACCAGACTGGGAAAGGCAAGGAAGCCAAGCATCCCCACCCCATCCCAATTGCTCTTAAGGACCACAGTGTGTTTTACTTCCTGCAATGCACTCATTCATGGACAGTTTTCTTTCTTTCCTTTTTCTAAGTCTAATTTCCAAACGTTACACTGCTGTGAAGAGAAGAGGGTGATCACACAGAGCATCCTACATAACATGCTTCCTTTCGGGTGCTCAGCTCTGCATGGACTTCCAAGTTTCCCTGAACTGAACACTTCAGCTAACATCTTCTTCTCTGTCTAAAAACGTGAAGCACACGACGCTCCTGCTGGCCAACATGCAGTGGGAAGAAACAACACAACAGGGTTGAACTGGCAAAGATGGAGTTCTTATTCTCCATTTGTGAGAAAACCAAAGAATGGCTCGGAGAGTTGCTGTCAGCTGCCCAATCACACAACTCCTTCTCGGACAGCAAAACTCAGATTTGATGCCATATTCTCTTCATTCCAAACCTGTGAGGCTGTTTTTGCTTTTGTTTTCAACATCACACACTTTTTAACTGCCCGGTCCTATGACGCTCAAGTCATCTTGTCTCTAAAATGAAGATGTTAGTATCTATGCTATAGGGTTTATAAAGAATAACAAGTCTTCAGAAGTACTTTCTAGTCTTCAAAGTGTGATGCATGTATAAGAGATTGTACAAATTGAAACATATACTACACCTATCTTTCCTGTCATATGTATAATTCTGGAATGTCCATTTCAAACTTCAAGCATTTAGCAGGGAACATGGTGCATGTGAGTGAAGGACATTCATGAACCTGAAAACACATCCATAATATGTGGAGGAAGTTCAGCGTCAAGGGGATCATAAACTCCACACACAGAAAGGAACTGGAAAATGAGAATACGCTAAATATCCAGGATTGACTGGGGCTTCGAGAATTCTTCTCCCATTATCTTCTTCAGCTCAGCTTCCATTTCTTCTTCTGCACAGATAATGTTCTCCTTCCTCGAACCCCTATGCCATCCCATCTAATTCAAAGCCATACCGACAGCTCTTACCTGGGTTTTGCCATATTAAAACTTAATTCTTTCATCACTAGGACGACTTGCAGTTACTATTAGTTTATTGTCTTTTCATTGTTTAATTATTTAAATGCTAGTTCCATGAATTCAGAATCCTTGTCTATCTTGGTCATGATCTTCCCGTGTCTAAGAGATTATGGGTAACACAGTAATTATTCATTAAAGATATGCTGAGTAAATGAAGGATATGAAGGCTAGAGAGCGAACTAATGATTCAACAAAGACTTTATAAACTTGTTAGAAAACCTCATCTTCATCCTTTAAGGTTTGGCTCATCAGTGGTGTCTTCTAAAAGGCTCCACATCTCTTGACATCATCTAGGGTTTAGGAACCCGAGTCTGTGTTCCTATAGTTCAACTCATTCTGAGTATTTTCCCCTGTCCCCGTAGAAAGATAAAAAGTTAAGTAAATGGCATTATTATGTCTTATATATGGCATGAACCCTATTTTTTGGACTTCTTCAGGATGAGTGGACCAATGAACAAGCGTGGCTTTCTTCCTTATGTGGAAACAGATCCATGGGGTGAATAAGGGCTGGGAAATGTTAGGTGTCCTTGTGCACCGAACTTTGAATCGTGTTGAGAAGAATCAACCTATGTGGTCACTGAATCATATGTATTTGAATAGGGACTGAGAAGATTGTCCTGTGCTTCTGCCTCCTTGTGAGATTCTACACAAATTATATTACTCCTTCTGCCTAATGAAATGACCCTCAAAGAAGCAATGTTCACCAGGTTATTGCTCAGCCTTGAAACGAGTTGGCCTTACAGGCATATACAACATTCCATTTTTTCAATTTATTCTTGCATATCTCCATTTTCCTGGGCTCCTCTCTCTAGACAAATATTTTTTACCATAGGAAATGTTCTTCATTGCATTATTGTTTCCTTTCCTGGAAACTGAGTACTCCACCACTGAACTACATCTCACTCTTCTCTGAATTTTGAGAGAGGATGATACCAAGTTGCCTAGACTGGCTCTCCTTATAGCCCAGGAAACTATTGAACTTGTCGTTGTCCTGTCTCAGTTTCTTGAACAGCTGGGCTGAGAGGCTTGTGTCACCAAGTCTAGCTTAATGCTATTGTTCAGTGATGTTTGCCCAACCCTAGCAGCTCTACCCAGACAATCTTCCTGTCATCCACATGGCCCTATAATGTGAACCTTTCCCCTTTGATAACATAGGTCTACTGTATCTTTTTGTAGCTCTCTCTTCTAATAAAACCCTTTGTAATTTGCCACAGACACCTACTGTCTTGTCATATTTAAGGTCATGCTGTATTGAGTACAAGGAAAGTGTGAAAATTCCCATTGCACAGCAGAGGAAAATGAAACACAGAAAAGGAGCGCATGCATCTAAATATGCACAGGTACCAGATCATTTACTGTCTCTCGGTTCTCAGGAGTTCCTTGTGATCCTGCCTCCTCATTCGGGCAATGATGACAAACAACAAACAGCAGTCAAGCCACCCTCCAGTGTCTGTCACAGCTTACCTTCCCTGTGCTCTCTACACCTAAGTACTGAGTTAGACAGTAATATTGACTAAGACACCAACAACAATGTCCTTTTCAGGGGCAAACAGCATTGTGAAATACAACACTCTCTAAAGTTTGAGTTCAACTCTTGACTCAGCTTCACTGGTCCTTAGACTCTCATTTTCTACATTTGCAAAATAAATGTGAACACATCTTGTTCAACAACATCAATAGAATCCTACCAGGGACAGAGCTGGCATTTTGCCTTGCAAGCAGCTAATGCACTCCGAGTGGGAGCTTCATTGGCATCATCATTGCTATGAGAAATACCAATTCATGAGACATTTCTTGTGAGATAAGTAAGACGAAAGCCCAGCAAGTCTGGAAAAGTGAGTGATCCTCGTGTATTCAGCCATCCCATCCTCCTAAATGAGAACAGGATAAACTAGGTGCCTGGAGATTAGAAACTGCTGATTTCCCAGAGTTTCTCCTTCTTTACTAAATATAAACTTCAAAGACAGGGGTAAGAGATAACAGGGGTTTCTGCAGGGTATAAACAAGTCTCTGTTTTCTTATTCTCCTTCAGAGTGGGAGAAAAATTCTTTTCTCAAATGCACATTTGACCAGGACCCTTCAACAGCAGCCTCTGGGACGCATGCAACGAGTCAGGGGATCAAATTAGATCATGAACCAATTTCCTTACCTGAACTTATTTCTTCAAGCTCACATGTGTGAGTCCACACACACACACACACACACACACACACACACACACACACACACACACACACAAATCCTATTCTCCATTTATCCCTGGAAGAAGCAAACTTCCAGAAGGGTGGAGAGACATGACACCCTGGGCAAAGATGAGTCAAGTTTTCTGTTCATGCAAGTAACACCATTTCACCAGGCTGAATCATTAATAAGAGATCGAGTCTGGAAGGTGGCAAAAGGGTAGATTTCCAAGTGCGTGTATGTATGGGGGGGGGATGCAAGATGTAGACAAGTAGTCAGAGAGAAACTAAGAGAGAGGCAGATACTTAAAAATATAAAGATACAAACAGATCTAGAGAGAAGTGGGAAAGAAGAGAGGGAACAGGGATAGAGGGAGAGGAAGGAGGAGGAGAGAAGCAGAGACACTAGAAAAGGGAGGGAGAGAGGAAGACAGGATAAAAAAGTGAGCTAGAGAATATCCACTAGCGATAAATACCTCATGATAGTTGAAAAAGGCAATTCTGGGGAGGCCAGTTCCCACATCTCCCTGGAGAAAGTGGAGTGGATATCAAAGGAAGGAGTAGGGAGGGGACAGACTACCACTTCACTTGGATTTTTCCATCTGTGTCTTCCATGTATATATTGCTTTCATTTTCTATTAAAATGACTTCCTTGTGGTCAGCTTACCTTGATTATTTCCTTTAAAGAAAAAATGGGGACCAAACAAGCTGTCTCTTAAGGTTTGCTAGGATTGGAAAATTTGGTGGATGAGTTTTTCCTACTATTAAATACAAGGCTTGGGTTATTTATACTGATGAATAAACAGGTTTTAAAAGTTTCTAATTCATACCCAACCTTGTTGTTTGACAATCTATCTATCTATCTATCTATCTATCTATCTATCTATCTATCTATCTATCTATCTATCTATCATTCTATTGTTCTATCTATCATTCTAT
Organism: Myodes glareolus; assembly: GCF_982192425.1. Taxonomy (NCBI): domain Eukaryota; kingdom Metazoa; phylum Chordata; class Mammalia; order Rodentia; family Cricetidae; genus Myodes; species Myodes glareolus. Next base: position 125,467,185 of record NC_142028.1, on the reverse strand, counting down.
CTATCTATCATTAATTATCTATCACCTATATTTATATGAGCATATGCTTATACACACATATATGATACACACAAATAAATAGACATTTATGTATACATGTTTATAAACACTATATATAATGTATATGACAAAAATGCACAGACATAAACATATATATACTATACATGAACAAAAGCATACATACAAAAATGACTGTGCGAGTCCATTTATGAATGTTTTTTAACCGTACTTTGCACAGTTCACCAGACTTCCAATATCAGTCTTCCTACATTTGACCTTACAGCCCTCCAGGAGACAGTATGTAAGATGATCACCCTTAGTTTGCAGGTACCTGTGGTTGAGGTAGACATTCTAGGGACCCCAAATATATCGAATAGGTCTTAGTTCCTGGTACAACTTCCCATCCCCACAACCCCACAGATAGATTTTATGAGCTCAGATGGTGCAGCACCACTTCTGGATCTTCAAGGTCCACAGCCATGGGCAGCCTGAAGTGCCATACTTCCAGAGCTTCATTTTTAAAACTTATTTTCTTTTCAAAGACTTCATACATAGGCACTGTGTTTACTTGATTTTTATATTACTCTCTCATCCTCCAGCCCTTCCCAGAGCCTCCAGTCCTTCTCAGATTCAGAGAACAGCTGACAATGGAATGCCCAGCCCCAATGAATGCATCTACCATGCAGTCCTATGCCTTAAGTCTACAGGATGCAATATTAAAGAGTAATAGTGAGCTCCAGATGACAGGGGATATTAGCAGGACCCTGACTCAATGGAAACTAAAAAGCATTGTTTAAAAAGTAGCAACTGTTCCTTGGGATATTTCATTTCAGTATAGCTGAAAATTGTTCGCAACACAGCAGTTTCCTAAAGCAAGTCCTATGGTCAGAGATAACACAAGTCTACAGGCATTTTACTGCAATGGAGGGCATCAGATCAAACCTATGAAACCCAGTTCCTAACATTTGACAATTCTAGTGGCAGTGCTCAGCCAAGCACTGGGCAAGCAGGAGAGAGGGAGAAAGGGAGAGAGAGAGAGAGAGAGAGAGAGAGAGAGAGAGAGAGAGAGAGAGAGAGAACAAAAGAGACGACAGCAGGGAGGTGGTCATGGCTGGAAATGGCCTGTATTTTAAAGGTTGGAGAAGACAGCCCACTTAAGGAAAAGAGATAATAAAAATTAATGTTTACTAAGCACATACTTATTTTTGGTGGATGTAGTATACATGTGAGAGGGACATATAGTAATTGTTATTTTTTCCATCTTGCCTTCTCAGCTGATCCATTACTATTAATGACAATGATAGCTAATATAACCATGTAGTCATAGTGTTAGATCCCATTCTTAGTAGTTCATATATTCCACCTCATTTCAGCTTCAAAGCGACTCTGTAATTTAGCTGTTTACACACATCTGCAGAGGAAGGCATCACAATTCAGAGAGTTGAAGCACCTTGTCGAAATCACATGGCAAATTTCAGAGCCAAAATTTGAGTTTTATTAGAGAAGACTGGAGATGCATTCATATTCTCTGAGGTTGAATGACATATTTTACATTCTCAGTAAATATTTACTATCCTTGCACACCAGAGGTACCTACTGCCATGTAGATCATTGACAGCCAGGCAGAGGGATGAGTGATCACCTCATGCCAAGCCCAGAGAACAAACAATAGCAGATCTCTGGCTCGGCCTCTGTGTTTTCCAGTCTCCAATAGTTTAATCATCTCTTCAAGTCACATGTAGGCTGCAGCTGAAGAGGACCTCCCAGACACAAATTCCTGGGTCTTTCCTCTAGGAACATAGGTTCTGCTAACATAGGTTCATCTAACTTCTCTCTGATGCCCTTCTTGCTTCCCTATTTCCTCTCTTCTTTAGTAAGAACTCAAAGAAGAATGCAGAAGGGTATGGTAAGACACCAGATATTATTTAACCAAAGAATAAACCAAACTAAACACAGCCCAGTAGTGTATTTTAATAGTCAAAGTATTGTCTTTTGACTCTACTAAATTGAATTTTTCTTTTGTAAAATAGAAAGAAAGTGTAATCCATTTCACTGGTCTATTTTAAAGATTTGATGCAATATAAAATCTTTAGGCCAGGGCCAGTGAGATGGATCAACAAGTAAATGTGGTTTCCATCAAGGCTAAAATCCTGAGGTCAATCCCCAGGACCCACCTGGTGGAAGGAGAAAACTAAGTCCTATAAGTTGTCCTTTGTACCCCACGTATGTCATGGCATCAAACACAAGCTCAAGTAGAAGCAAATGCACATGTGTACCTGTGCAAACACGTGCATGCACATACACATGCTTAACCCTTTAATACATATCTTTGATGAGTGAAATACTTTTCTAAGATCAGATACAGAACTGCTTCAGAACATTCAGATTGGACTTTACAGTGCACATGGCCAACTCCTCAACATTTTTTCTGACTCAGGAAACCCCAGAGCTTACATTTGCTCCAGTAGCTTCTCCTCTCTCTCTCTCTCTCTCTCTCTCTCTCTCTCTCTCTCTCTTCCTCTCCCTCTCCCCCTCTCTCTGCTCACTATACTTCTATAAACTGTGTCCTCTTTGGTGCTCCTAGTGCACATTTCAGAGCTTCTGCTATGGTTCTGTTCTCAGCCTACTGAAGACTCATTCAGATAGCCACGTGTTCTCTCTCTCACCTCTTTCAGGTTTGTATTCAAATATCACCTTCTCAGGGGGGTACTCTTTGATACCTTGAGAAAGGGAATTACCAGACTCTCTTCCAGCATATTCCTTTATTTTTTTATGAAACACACATTATACGTGAATAATTTTGTGCAGCTATAATTTTAACAGTACCATTATCCACACCTGGAACATACATTCCATTGTCGATACCTGTTTCTATCTTCTCCTTACCTTGTAGAATAGTGCCTACTACATAGTAGCTACTCACTATGTGGTTTCTGAATAATTTAAGAGCTCTGATGTAGGAGGTTCTTCTGTCTATGTGTTGCTTTCGTTGGCTAATAAAGGAACTGTCTTCTCCTGTTGACAGGGCAGAACTTAGGTAGGCGGGGAAGACGGAGCTGAATTCTGGGAGGAAGAAGGCAGAATCAGAGAGACATCATGGATTCACAGCTGAAGGTAGATGTGCTGAAAGTTTGCTGGTAGGCCATAACCTCATGGTGATATACAGATTAATAGAAACAGGTTAAATTAAAATGTAAGAGTTAGCCAATAAGAAGCTAGAGCTAATGGGCCAAGCAGTGATTTAATGAATACAGTTTTTGTGGGATGTCAGGGTTGGGAGGCTGGGACAAACAAGCAGTCTCCTTGCAACAGAGTTCAGGTTGGTAACAAATTGGTTCAAAGCCCTCACCTGAAGGGTAACATTTGGTGCCATTGAACTAAGCTGTCAAATGCAATTCCTGGGTCTTTCCCTCTCCCTTGTTTTGTGTTTCTTATTATTGCTGCCCACACTTGCAAGTCTATATTGAAAATTAAGTGGGAAGCCATAGAAGGTAGTGAAATGAGGAGAGACTTCCCAGAGTGCTTCTTACCTAGACACTCGGGAAGAAATATGAGCCCTGGTTGACAATAGGAAGCAGAGACAATTGTGACTGACCAACAACCACTGGCAGCCAAAATAGGAAAGAAATGATCTCCAATTGGGAGAATGAGAGAAGACAGGGCAAGAATTTCTGAAGCCACCTCCAAGGCTCCAGAGTCAGGGATGGGTCCACTTGCCCTTTCAGGGTTATTTTCACTCCATAAAGAGGTGATGCCTTTATTGCCCGGGTTTCCATTTGCCTGTTGATGGGGCCAAGTCCTGCAGGGGTGGGAACAGCTTAGTGACTCTCAGCTCTCAGGACAGGAAGGAAAGGAAGTCTATTAGTCTTCGTTTCCCTCTGTGACTCACCTTTGCTTACTGGACTTTGTTCTCTCTTCTATTTTAAGACTTGGGTTTAGGTGAGTTCTGGGGATTGGTTTGGAAGAGATGGTGTCAATCAAGGCATTACTTTGCATGAGAAGGATAAGTACTTCTTTGCCATAGTCAGGACTCTAATTCATTGTGCTCTACACAGAGGGCCTTGCTAATCCTCACAGCCACTCTGAGAGTTTCACACTTGTAATATTTCCAACCATAGACAGTGAACAACTGATTTGAGATTAGAATTCAGAGGTATCAAATCTTTTAATTATTTGTCTACCTTGATGTGGTTATATTGCCACTTGACAGATGTTGGCTCAGAATAAGGTCCTATAGAGACCAAAGAACTGAATGCCCTCTTTTCCAGGCAAACCAAACAAATATGGGCACAGAAAGGAAGGTGAATTCCTGAAGCCATGCAAAGGAATAAAAGCAGAATCTAATTAGAATCAAATCAAACTTGGACCGAAATAGGCACTTTGAATGTGGGTGACAGTTGTGTGGCTTTGCCAGTTTGTGAAGCCACTAGCAGTGGAACCAGTGTTTGTCCCCAGTGCGTGAACTGTTTCTTTGGAGCTCATTCCTGATGGAGGGATACCTTGCCCAGCCTAGCTGTGAACTGCCTCAAACTTTGCTGACTCACTCCCTACTCTCTGAGGAGGGGATGGGGACACAGTAGGGAGAGCAGGAGGATGGGATGTGGAGGGGACTGGGATTGGTGTGTAAAATAAGATGCTTTTAAAAATAAAAAAAGAAAATCAAACTTGTTAACAAAGAAAGAGAACACATATCCCAGTGTTGTACATGCCTTCAATATTTTCTATTCAAGAAAGTGGGGTGCCTACTAATCTGGTATGCAAATGTGCCTACAGAAGGCCTTTCCAAACCTTTATCTGAGCCATGGTATTGACAGGTCCTGCTACCCAGCACCAACAACCACTGTATGTCCAAAATATTTTCAAATGTTATTGGCCATTTATACAATTAATGAATGAGTAAATGGGTTCCCAGGCCAGATCCACCCTGTCTCCTTACTACTCTTGGAACCTTCCCACACTAACACTTTTCTTCACATTCTCTTCCTTGTCTGATGCATTCTTTCCATTCTTCAGACTCAAACATCAGGATCCATCTTTAAGATTCACACCATTGGTCCTGTTTGTTTGTTTTGTTCTTTCTGTTTCAGTTCTCCCATTCTTCATTTTATAAACTTGGACAAGTTTGACAACTTTTCTAAGCCTTAGTTATTTCCCTCATAAGTAGGGAAATGCCCCAAGAGTCTCCAGAGGTCTCCTGTGAGAATTCCAGTGACACGTGAATTCAGAGATGCGCAGATCCCGTCATCCATGAGTGGAGGTGACAGTGATCAGCCTCTTTATTAGTTAGTCCAGTTCTGCAGTTTGAAGGAACTTCAGTGTGGTCTACTCAAACTCACAGAACTTTATTCCCTGCTGAACAAGTCTTTCAATACTATTATTCAAGAACCTGTGTGTGTGTGTGTGTGTGTGTGTGTGTGCACGTGAGAACCCACAATCTGGGCAACTTTTGTTTCTGAAGATTTACCAGCACCCTTGCTAACATGCAAAATACTTTAAGGCTTCCAAGGAATTTTATTTTTCTTTTGGTGTTTTTATCCTCATCACAATGTTCCAGAACAGATTTATAGTTTTACAGGAGTGAAGTTGAGTGTTCAAAAGGCAGATGATGGGGGAAAGAGATCACCACTGCGGTGAACCCTGGATTCAGTTCTACCTTCCAATCAAAGTCAGCCATACACAGCAGAGAAGGCGGTGATGAAGGAGATGATGGACATGGCAAGAAGGAAATGATTCCACGGAAGAGGCAATAGCCGGGGTTTTCAGGAGAGAAGCGGGGCTTCTAGAACATTTGCACAGGGGCTACTTCTAGAGGTGGCAGATGTCTGGGGCTAAGCCTCCATACTTTAGTTCCCATTCCTTTCCTCTACCACTGACTCTTTAAACATGTTTCCTAATAAGCAGATTTCTTAAACCTCATTGGGATACCAATAGGAATCTTGATTTTTGTTCTTATTCTCTCTTACTTAACCCTACTTTTGTACAGAGGTTGACATATTAGGAAACAGCAAAACCCAAATCCTTAGCTGATCTTTGAAAATGAGTTAGTGTAGGGGAACTGCTGACACGGATAAGTGAACAAATGTGAGGACCGGATTCCTTTCTCTCTTAAGGTGGAAGAGCTCGTCTCTGCTCCTGAGTTCGTCTTCATCTAAAGCTTTGCCAGCCATTCGAAGGTGGTGTCAGGGATCTATAGTGCAACAACCCTAAGAAAGAAATTAATGTACATTTGTGGGTAGAAACAAGGGAGGATGAGGGTATGTGTTAAAGAATTGAAACTTTTCCTGGTGGTGATGACACATGCCTTTAATCTCAACACTCGGGAGGGCAGAGGAAGGAGGATCTTTGTGAGTTTGAGGCCAGCCTGGCCTATAGAGTGAGTTCCAGGAAAGCCAAGGCTTTTATACAGAGAAACCCTGTCTCTAATCTCCTTCCCCCCAAAAAAGGAATTTAAATTTTGAACAAGTTCTCAGGTCATGTTAGTGCTGCTTGGTTGAGCACCAGATTTTTTGACTAGCTGATTTATACAGCCATGTAATAATTCCCGCCATATGACTTTGTGAACAGGATCAAAGAAGGCAAAAACAGTGTGGCTTATAGCTACAGCCATGTGCCTGGGAGCTTCCAGGTGAGAGCGCCTCACAAGGATTATCTCACTCTATGTGTATAATAAATAAATAAAGGATATGTATAAGTCTCCAGATGCTGGTTGTTTTAGACTCAGACAGTCCAGGAGAGAAGATCCATTGATGGAAATATCATAGTCTGAGTCTTCTATTTTCGTGTTCTGTCTAGAGGCAGCCTGAGATCAAAAATTAACTAGCTGATGTCATCAGTGTGCATTCACAGCATCTAGAATTTATACTTGACTTTCTGCATCTATTGCCTCACTTGATATACACATGAGAAAGATTGTAAGATGTTACATAGGATGGGGGAGGCAGCTGGCGTGGGGGAGAGGAGAGACAGCAGAAGCAGAGTGAGAAGGAGAAGATGATTCCCTCATACAGGTATGGAATCTGAAACCAGCTGATGTGACCCTGTCACGTAGCAGCAAGATTCCTGGGCTCAAAGTTAGGCCTAGCTGACATTACATTATAGAACTATTTTGAATGACTCAAATGTTTTCAGTGAATCAACACAGGTCTAAACTATGGATAAGGAGAAGAAAATCTAGAAATTCTAGGGATTTCTCATCTCTGAGTACACTTTTTCTTCCCTAATAACCAACAAAAAAATCTTCATTTCCAGAATGTACCCCCGCCACACTCACACACTCCCTGCAGCAAGTCTGGGTCAGTATCATGAGTCTCTAGGAGACTGTGTTGTGTCTCACGAGGGTTACTGACTTATCATTTAAGATGAAGCCTGGAAAGGTGTTAAATTTAAGTAAGGAAAAATTAGAATGGCTTTTAAAAGCAGTTACAGGAATTTAAAATAAGAATTGAGAGTATTTAAATACTCTAACTGGAAATTTTTGACGCAAAGGAAAGAGAAGAAAAAACCCACTTCTCTAAATAACCCCAAAGCAGTAAGTCACCAGCAGAGCTAAGTTGGCCTCCCTGGAAATCAGGGTGTAGAAAAGAGCATGGGTGTGTGATGTGGTTCAATAAGCCTCTCTGAGTTCCTATGCTCTGGGTTTTAATATGGAAGTTACTATCATTGCTTTTGTAGAATTTCAGGCTTGATCATACTCAACCCAATGTAAGAATCAAAGAATAGAACAGTCTTGTAATTTTGACAGTGATGGGCATGTTTGTGGGGGAAAATGAGGAGGGGGTGATTCAAAGGTAGTGGCTACCTACCCAGCTTGGTTTGGCTAGAGGGGGCACTTTCTGGCTAACCAGTCTTTTGACATCAGTTTCAAGAGTTATTTTCTCAAGTTATAATGTGCTTAGTAGTCCCTGTACCTTCACAAACCATTGCTTTGTTGATTCAGAAGCCTCCTCTATCTAAGTCTCTCAAGATAGACAATGAATCAGAGCCAAATTTCATGAAAAAATCCTCCCTGGGTCTAGGTTGCATTGAGTCTATTTCATGTTCAGTTCTGGCTAGATGTTTAGCTAAAACGAAAAGCCAAAATGTTAAAGCAAGGCATCCCACAGTGGCAACGCGCAAACAGAGCAGGACTGAAAACTCTATCGTGGATATTGCTTCCTGGTTTCATTAAGAGAACACTTCCAAAGTGAGCTGGCCCCTCTGACTGCTGAATGCCGGAGAAAAGATGATTCACGGTATAAGAACTACTAAGGAACTCCTAATTCTGAGTAGCTTTGGCATATGTTTGTTCCCCCGAGCAGTCGTTTTCTACGTTGTTATAGCATCGCCTATAAAAAACAGCTATGTGAAGTTAACTAACTAGATTGGCTGGAAGGCGAGTGAATTGCTCTAACACAACACTTTGCTGTCTGAACTCTAGACTGGAATCGGCATGGGTGAAAAAGTTTCCATGGGAAAGCGGAGTCAAGAATTCCCTTCTGCGTGTTGGTGCCAGACACACCTTTGCTTCGCAGGCTTTCACCGATCGCTGGGACACAGCATGGTGTCTGGGAAAGAGCTCTATATTTAGACCATAATGACGTGAGTTCCGATACCCCTTTCCTGTTCTGCCTGTCAAGGGACCCTTAAATTCTCCAGGTCTCAGCTTTTGCATCTATTGGCCAGTCAGGAAAGTCCTTCTGTCCTTTGGCTATTGTGGGCTGAAAGGAAGATGACATCAGTAGAGGAACTTTGAAGTCTTTGAAATTACCTGTAAAATTTGGAAGGACTGTCAGTAAGTCCCCACTATGGCAGTCTCAGGACACGTTCACAGCCCTCAGAGTAGCCCTACACAGTGTAGCTCCGCGAAGGCCGAAATAGGCTTTGTCCATAAGTCACCGCCACACCCTCAGGCTCAGGCCCAAACAAAGCTCCGTGGTTCACACTCTGCTTCATTTTCTTTTCTTTTCTAGGTTTCAACCAGAAGCCGGTAGATCATCTTACCTTACCTCTTTACAGGGCCCTAAAATTGCTCTTTAAAAAAAATAGTACTCGTTTCCAAGCCTCATTTCCAAGCCTCAGATGAGGTACCAGGTTATGTGGACTCTCTTGATTTATGCTGTGCCCCAAGCTCTATTTGTTCCTTTCCCTGTAATACACTGTAGCTGTCCTCTATGACTTCATTCACAGCAAACATGTAAGATTCATCTTCAAACATCTCCCTTCTGCTTCACTTGTCTTAGAAGGAGGATAATCATAAAATTTATTCTTCTGCATCAGTGTGAGCAGAAATGTAATGGAAGATGAAGTAAATTCTAACTTTAGAAACAGGATCAGTTAGTTAGTCCTGTAACATTTAAGAGAGTTTTTATTCTACATTTCTTGGTACATGTATCTAAATGTTTAGTCTTCATCCTGGCTTAGAGAAAGTACGTAACAAAATGACACCTGAGATACAGATCAATGAAGTCAGCAGGAAGCCTCAGAATAAACTCCCAGAGTTAATAAAAATTAATTTTAAACAAAATATTTCACAATGGAAAAAATGTCTTCTATAAAAGGAGCTCAGAACTCTGGGAGTCACATTTAGAACATTGAAATTGGAGCAATATCTCACATGATGCCAAAATTGCCTTACAATGGATTAAAAACAAAAAAGTAACATCTAAAATAAAAATCAGTGAAAAACATAGAGAAAGTTGTGTTATACTGGTCTGGTGGCTCAGATGTAACACTGAACTACAGGTGATGAAATAAACCTGCTAAAAGTAGCTGCATCAGTATAAACGTGTCTGTGCCACTAAGGGCAAACTCAGTAGTTAGTGGACAATGCAAAGAATAGAGGATATATTTTTAAACCATCCATCTGAGACGTGGTTCCTATCGAGAACATATAAAGAACCCCAAAATAGAAAAAAATAACCTAATTTAAAATGGGCAAAGTATCTATAGACATTTTTCAAAATGGTATTAATGTAGCTAACAAGAGGTCAGGAGTAATGACTCAGTGGTTAAAAGCATGGGCTGCTCTTCCAGAGGACCTGGGTCTAATTACTAGCACCTTCATGGCAGATCATAACCATCTGTAACTCCAGTGCCAGGAGATTCATCTTCCTCTTCTGGCCTATGTAGGTAAGACCTTTACATGGTGCACACACATATGCAAGAAACACACCCATACACATAAAATGAAAAAAAGTTTTAAATTACTGTTTTTTAAAAAGTACATAGAAAATGCTCAGCATTAGTAATCATCAGGAAGTTAGCATGAAAACCACAATGATGAATTGCCTTACAGTGTTAAAATGGCTATGATAAAAAAAAAATCACAGAGCGTCAGAGGACGCTGCTAGTGGGAGTACACAACTGGTGGAGATATAAACTAGTACAGCCATTAAGGATAACACAGTGTCACATGCTGTACCCACTCCATGACTGGGTACAAATCCAGTAGATGTGAAAATCACAATGGACAAGCTATGAAATCAATTCAAGTGTTGGATAACTAGTGAATGGAAAAGAAAATTCAATATGCACACGTAATGTAATATGCACACACAAAGCTTAGGAAACATCAAAAGGAAACAAACTGTCATTTGAATAATATGGACCAGGCTAGAGCACCCTATGTTAACTGAAGTACAGTATGCACAGAAAGTCAATACACAATAGAAACAAAATAAAATAGTAGTTCCCAGAGGCAAGGGAAAGGTGAAGAGAAATGAAGAGATCATTATCATCATTTAACAAAAATTTATTTCTCAGAAATAATTCCCAGAAATTTATTGTGCATCTTGGTGCCTAGAGTTGCTTAAAAATATACACCTGAAAATCATCAAAAGATGTGAAGTATTCTCATACCGTAGACTCCCAGTCAGACATAGACAAGTGTGTGGAGTTATGAAAACGCTAAATAGTTCACAGTGCTTACACATACTAGAATGTGGTGTGTGCCATAGATACATACATACACATGTAGTGTTTTCTCAACTTAAATAAATAAAAACAAAATCTTTGATGAATTGCTGAGTGGGTAAATGAATGAATAAAAAAATACACCAGTCAGTCAAGAGTCAGGAAATAGGAAAGGAGACTCTTCTAACATGAGAACACTCAACTAGAGTTTTTTCTGACAGTCATGGTAATGACACCTATCCATTCCCTTTATACCACTTGCCAAGGTGTGAGTTGCTGTTTTGTCTGTGGAAAGATATCTGTCTGCTGTAATGGACAAATCCCTGATGGTGGAGACCATTTCCTTTTTGCTCAGTGAATACTCAGCACCAAGCTGGAAAGATGACTCAGTTTGTAAACTGCTTGCTCCACAAGCAGGACTAACACAGAAGTTGGTGGACACAGTGGTATGTGTTTATAATCCCTGTGCTGGATGGAGCCAAGCCGATCCCTTGGACTCACTAGTCAGCCAACATAGTCCAAATGGTGTATTCCGGGCCAATGTGAGACCATGTCTCCAAAGAGAGAATGGATGGCTCCTTAGGAGCAATATCTAAGATTGACATCTGATCACCACATGCTTGGGAACATGTGATCGTGTTCACACACACACACACACACACACACACACACACACACACACACACACAGAGAGAGAGAGAGAGAGAGAGAGAGAGAGAGAGCACAAAATGCACTAACAATGTACTCATTGGTTGAACTTTATTTTAAAAAATTTTAAAAAGGTGAAAGCTAAAGTTTATTTAGTAACTATTACTATTGTCCTGTGCTTCTGGGTGATGGGCACACTCCCCTTGCCTCTTCTACTGTGTCACCCTGGAAACACTTCTTACTAGAGCTGAGCTTCTCTGTGTCTGTGTTTGTAACCTTCACATAAGAACCACCATTCATTTGTGTTTATGTATTAGTAAGTACAATGCTTGAGCACTAGAACACATGACAGACAGAACTGCAATTGTAAAGCACAATTTGACACGCAAATTGCTCTGCTTGCTCGGGCTCATATGTTTGCTGTTCTTTAAAGTCTTATTGCTTACCCACATTTATTTGTGTTCACATACTAATATCAAAAACAGAACGATGATTTTGGTCTCACAATTTATGTTGATAACTTTCGATTCATTTGATAAAGTTTCTGACAAGTTTTTCTCTTCACATGAGAACTGAGTGAGACCAAGTACCATGCATGATGATGTGAGTGAGTGGTAAGGACACTGGGAAGTGAAAGCTTATAGCAAATTCCTAGGAGAGACATCACTGTAGTTTAGAGCTAGTTGTCAACTTTTGAGTTTCCAAAGCTAGAAAACCAAAAGAGAGTTTCTTAGAGAAAGGTTTTAAATTATATGCCAGGCCTAAGAAAGAGCATGCACTATGAAACAGTACCAATGAGAGAACTCTGGAACTATCACACAAACCTAAGTACAACAAGGTAGCCCAAACCAATAAAGTCAGGTACTCTGGAGGCTAAGACACAGTTTCAAGGCTACTTGTCAAAAAGGAGGAGGAGGTTTCAATATTAACATAGAAGGAGAGAGAGGGAAATAATTAGAATATTTGATAAGAAACCTGAGACAATTGAAGAACAGCCACCCTACAAGCTTCCTGATAGAAAAAAACATTAATTTTAGTAGCCCAGAAAGAATCTTGGGGAAGCAGTAGGAGAGAGGAGTCTCAGAGGCCACTGTAGACGGCTCAGCCCTAGTTGGAGTGTTTTCTCCTTTCAATGTTCACTCTAAAAACCCAAAACAAATGTCATAGGAAAACTCTGAATCAGAACTATACAGTGTTCCACAAGTTGGGAATCTGGTATGAGCCACATATTGGAATTGAACAACATTTAGTCAGGCTTGGCATATGTGCCCATAGCAGGGAACATTGTGTTCTGAGTAGCTTTGATTCAGAGATTTTCTCCTGTACCTAAAGGTGTTCTTCAGGTCAGATCTCACTCACATCTATGACATTTGCTCTGGGTTCTCAGAGTGAACTACAAGGGAAGGAGGGACTTTTGCCTCTATGGATAAGTACTTTTGACTCATCAAGAATCTTTTCTAAATGGTCATTTGCCATTGCTAAGAAAAGAGGGTCTGTCTGTCTGTCTCTTCTCCCTTCCTCACTCTTTCCCTCCCATCCTCTCCCCTTCTTTGCCCCTCCCTCGTCTTAAATTTAAAACTTACTGACACTACAGTTTGACACCATCCACCCACATCTTAGCTCTCAATTTCTACCTTCTGTACTTCACTCATACTGGGAGTATGGAGATAAAATCCCAGATAAAGGATTCAGCAGAAAAATTATAAAAATGGTCAACAAAATAATAAAAGAACAGGAATAAACTCCTGAATAAACCCCCCCAAATGAACTTATTAGTGAAGCAAGATATTTAAAACAAACTACAAGAGGGAGATTCAATGAAGAAATATTGAAAAAACTGTAAATTTGTAAATGATGCACTCAAAACTCAAATAAAATTAGTGAAAAATTTACTAACAGAGTGGATCAAATGGGTGATAGAATTCAGTGGTGGGCAGATAATGTATAACAGCCAGGGTAAGTGTTAGGAAGTATGAACAGGATATGGAAGACCTATGGCACCCTCAAAGTCAAAATTTATTAATCACAAGCATAGAAAAAGAAGAAGTTTAAGATGACAGTATATAAATGCTTTCAATAAAACTATAATAATTAACTCATGGGAAAGAAATGGCCATTCGGAAACAGAATGCCAAGCACATAAAACCAGAAAAGTGTCTCCCAAAGTCCAATATCATTAAATCACTATGTATATATGTATACAATACAAAGAAAAATATTCAAAACTGAGAGAAGCATTAAATTACACATCAATGCCAACTCATGAAAACAGCAGAAGACTTCTAAAGAGAAATGCTAAGGACCAGAAGATCATGTGTTTCAAATTCTGAAAGGTAGTAATTGCCAATCAAGACTTCTATGCCCAGAAGAACTGAAGGGGAAATTTTTTTTCATGATAAACACAAACTAAAGTGTTTCATGATCATTAATGTGGTGCAAAATAAGATACTAGAAGCGGTTCTATACACCAAAAAAAAAAAACAAATAAACATATCCATGAAGCCATAGAATGAATCTCTGTACCCGAGTGCTAGTAATTTTTGATAGCTCCTCAGAAGATGGGAGAATCATTATTTTCTGGGGTGTGGTCACTGTGCTCTTATGGGTGTACTTATGGGTGGCACTCACTGGACACAGTGAATTATCAAAAAAAAAACAAGTCAAGGAGGAGAAAGAGGAGGATGTGGAGGAACAAAAAGAAGAAGAAAGAAAGAATCAAGTAATGGCGGTGCACAATTTAAACCCCAGCCTTAGGAGGCAGCGGCAGGCCAGATCCTTATGAGTTCAATGTCAGCCTAGTCTACAAAGTGAGTTCCAGGACAGGCTCTAAAGTTACAAAAATAAAAGGGAAGACAGAATAATAGACATGGTGAGAGTGCTGGTGAATATGAGCAAATTGGACAGGGAAATGGGTATAGATACAATCATATTTCACTGTATACAGGTGTGAAATACTCAATAAAAACAAGTATAGGAAGAGAGTATGAAAAGGACTCCAATAGCTCAGGAAATAATCCTTTGAACTGACAGATAACATTCTAGGAAAACAAAAAGATTCTGCACAGAACCAGAAACAACTGCTTAAAGAAACCATCAATGGAAAGGAAAAACAAACCTTTGTTGATATGGGACATCTTTCTGTATATGTGTCCCTTTTATTGGTTAATGAATAAAAAAACTGTCTTAGTCTGTGGGGGGAAACTAAACTGAATGCTGGGAGAAAGAAGGCAGTGTAAGAGGACAAGCCATGTAGTCACCACTGGGAACAGATGAACTGGAACCATTCCAGTAAGCCATAGCCATATAGTGATACACAGATTAAAATAAATGGGTTAAATTAAGATGTAAGAGCTAGCCAATAAGAAGCTAGAGCTAATAGGCCAAGCAGCGATTAAATTAATACAGTTTCTGTGTGGTTATTTTTAGTCTGGGCAGCTGGTAATAAACAAGTGCCCTCCTACTATACTTTGCCACTATCTGATAGGGTTCATATCTAATATATATATTATACATACATATACATATATATATAATAAAACTTATAAATAACCAATTCCCTAATCAATAAATATGTTATTAAAATAGATAAAATAGACAGTACAAAGATAAAGTACTAATGGCTAATAAACATGAAAGACTCTTCAACATCTTTACTCAACGAGAAAATGACAAATTAACTAAATTGAAGTCCTGTCTTACGTTAGTCAGGATGGTTATATCATAAAGAAAACAAGAAACAGGACAAGAAAGAAGGGTCACTGGTTAAGAGCACTGGCTGCTCTTCCAAAAGACATGCTTTTGACTTATAGCTTCTACACAACAGCCCACAACCACCTATAGCTACTCCAGTCCCATAAACTCCAACACCCTCATCTGGCCTACAAGGGCACAAGGCATGCATGTGGTATACAGACTTACATGCAAACAAAACTCCTATCATACAAACAAGTCAACAAATGCAAATAGCAATAGGAATTGATAGGAGGATGTGATGGGGAGGAAACTCTTACACACTGCTGGTGGGAATGGAAATTGATGCAACCATTAATGAAATTAGGATGGGCATTCCACTAAAACTGAAAAATAGAACTAGCATACTAATCAATGACAGCCCTTCTAGGTATTTATTCAAGAACTCTAAGTCAACATACCACAGAGGTACTTACACATCCATGATAATTGCAGCACTATTCACAATGGCCATTTTATTTAACCTTCCTTGGTGTCTATAACAGGCAGGATATTTAAAAAAATGGTAGCTAAGTATAAACAATGATGTTTTATTAAGTCATAAATAGTAATTAAATTTTATCAATTGTTTGAAAATGTATATAATTTTTGATCATCACATCTAATGAAATGAGTCAGAAAGACAAACAGCATGTTTTCCATTTGTGAGTCCTATATGTTATGAAAGGAAAAATGAAGGAGTGTGTAGGGAGAAGGAAAATCAAATGAGGGGCATTTGCCAAAGTGTATAGCACAGGACCCTCCTTCTACTGTATGAACAAACCTCAGGGACTAAATTTTAGCCATGACCCTTGATGTCAGGTGATTTTTACCAAATTAGCCATCTCTCCAGCCTCATGAGAAGTATCTCATGCCCATATTTATTGCTGCAATATTCATATCACTAACCTGTAGAACCAGATGCTAAACAACAGAAGAATAAAGGACAAATACAACCTGGTGCGCGAGAATTATCTGTATTCTGTCAATCATATATTTTAATAAAATGCTGATTGGCCAGGCAGGAAGTATAGGCGGGTCAACCAGACGGGAATTAGAGACAGGGCAATAAGAATAGGAGAAGGCTAGGAAGGAGGAAGCTCCCTCCGCCATTCCTGCCCAGATCACCGAAGAAGCAACATGTGTGCTGACAGCTGGAAAAGGTACCAAGCCATATGGCTAAAATAGATCAGAATAATGGGTTAATATAAGTCATAATAGCTAAGAAGAAGCCTGAGCTAATGGGCCAATCAGTTTATAATCTTATGGAGTCCTGTGTGTGATTTTCTTTGGGGCTTGCTGGTTGTGGGGTACTGGGCGGGACAGATATCCCAACCAGCCTGCCCTTCATGTTACAACAACCTTTCTCACATACTGAAGTATTCAACAACAAAGAAAAACAAATCACTATTTTTATAAAAATGGATGCCACTAGAAGTCATCATGTGAAATCAGCTAGACACAGAAATGAGGTGTCACACATATGCTCCCATATGTGGAATTCATAATAAATAAAAACACAGACAAACAAACGTGAAAGTAATACATACTATCCTGGAAGAGAGAAGGGGAATTTTGAGAAGTGGAATGAGCAAAGGACTAGAGAGAGTAGTCGATGTAGATAAAAACAAAAGACAATGCCTGCATGTGTACACATGTCACAGTGAAACCCACTCATGCATGCAATAAATATACATTAATAATGATATTAAAAACTCTTTGAAAATATGGCAAAGCCAAATTAAAAGTTCTGGGAGCCATACATAATACTTTTGAATAATTGAATATCAAGAGTCATATTTGTCAACTTATTGTTTTAAGACTATTATTTTTGGAATAACTGTTATTTATCTTTTGACTTATCTGTTCCAAAACTAAACACCTTGCCCCAGTCATAAATCTTCATATAGTATGTGTATTGGACTGAAATTAGCATTTAGTGTAATTTTAAATTTAATTCACTCTCATAGAGAACTACTATAAAGAAAGTCTGCAATCAAACCTACTGTCAAGTTCTACACAGTAACCAAATGCAATGACAATAGCCTTTAATGTCTGAAGAACTCCTTTGCAGAAGACACCATCCACTGAGATTATAAAACATGGAGAAATCAAGCAGATTCTGAACTGATGACAAGCTGCCACAGTGCTGGAAGGGGCTGTGTTCATCAATGGAGGAGAAAAGCCATCAGCAGCCTTACCCAAATGCAGACAATTGAGCTCCAGTGATGAGTATTTGGGCAAGATATGCCCATGGGAGAGAATAGTGGCACGGACATTAGAGGAGTAATCAAACACTTTATAATTGGACTTAAGGCCCACTCCACAAGACGGAACCCATACGGGGTATAATCATCAGGGTCAAGAACCTGTGGCTAAACACGTCATGGGTTCTATGGGAGAAACTGCTGCTGTTATTCTGCAAAATGGATATAATACTAAACTGACTCTATGCTGTTCAAGTATTTTGTTTTTGTTTTGTTTTCTTTGATACAAGCTTAGGTAATTTGGAAGAGGGACTCGCAATTGAGAAAATGCCTCCAAAGGATATGCTTTTCAGCAAGTCTATAGTGCATTTTTGATGCATTGATTGATGAGTGATGTAGGAGGGCCCAACTCACTGTTAGTAGTGCCACCTCTAGGCTAGTGATTGTGGATGTTATAAGAAAGCAGTCTGAGGAAGTCATAGAGAGCAAGTCATTAAGCAGCACCCCTCCATGGCTTCTGCATCAGCTCCAGCCTCCAGGTTTTTGCTTTGATTGAGTTCATGCACTGAATTCCCAGGGTGATGAACTGGACACAAGTTATAATATGAAATAGACCCTTCCCACCCCAATATGCTTTTTGTAATTGTGTTTTATCCCAGCAATAAAAACCCTAATAAGACAGACTCCTAATGACTTAATATTATACCCATAAATTATTGCATCTCTCAGCCCCTGTCAAAGAATCTTCTTCTTCTAGTAAATGACTCCCATCACAGAGATCCACAAATGCGCAGAGAACAAAAGACTACGGAGTATTCAACCCAAAATCACACCCATCACGACAGGCTCAGAAAGCTTAGAGGAAGAGAGGGCAAATAGACTGTAAGAGACAGAGTGGTGGGCACAAAAGGTCAGTATAGGTCAGTTTTCATGTATGAATTCACAGAGATCGTGACATTGTGCACATGGCCTGTACAAACTCAAGCAAGACAAAATATATGAGGAGAGGCCCCATACCTAAGAATATTTGGTCAGTAGAAATCAGATATGGACAAGGACAAGCGTGTGTGTGTGTGTGTGTGTGTGTGTGTGTGTGTGTGTGTGCGTAAAAGAGAGACAGACAGACAGACAGAAAGAGAAGACAGAGAAGAAAGAACATTAAGCTGGTTGGGTAGAAAGGTGGGGTGGATCTGGGAGAGTAGGGTGGATGAATATAATCGAAATATTTTGTATGAAATTATCAAAGATTTAATAAAATAATATTTAAGACATCTATAAGGGTTTTCTCTTTTGTTGATAGAAATGATGGAAAAGCTATGAGAGTGGCTCTTCATGCTTCTATGTTTGGGGATTCAAGCATAAAGGTAGCTTGACACACTCTCTAACTTTCATGGTTTTCAAACAAATTATCAATAATGAAAAGTCTCAAAATTGGTTAAAAGGTTAGGAGTTCTACTACGTAGAATGGTTGTTGAGGGCTTTTAAATTATATTTCCTAAAAACAATACTTTTTCTTTTCCTTACCCCACTTTCTAGTGTTCTCTTTGGAAAAAAATGACTATCATACACAGATGGTGAATATTATGGTGGAATTTGATTTCCAATTACGTGAATTTGAAGCTATCGAAGTTTCTCAACGCTTTGTTATGATCTGATGACAAACAAATCTACTCATATCAGAGTTATCTGAGAAGTTTCTTTTGATGTCTTCATTGATGAGGATGAAGAAAGAGGTCAGACCTTGTCATTGTTCCCAGCCCTCACAAAGCCAACATGAGCTGTGGAAGATGAATAAAGCCTTCAAATGTTTCCTTGTTAGAACACAATATAACGGGGTTCTAACAGAGAGAGAAGGGGATGAGGTAGCAATGTCCAAACCTCCAGCAGAGGTTCTTGGGAAGAGACCGCTTTTTTTCTTTTTAAAGATTCATGAGGCACTTTAAGACAGATATTTTGTATGCTTTGATGAATCAAACTGGAAATTCAAATGAAACAAGCATACTAAAGAACAAACTGTGTTTGGCAAGAAGAGAGATATCTGAATGAAAAATTTGAGTGTCCCTAGATATTTGGGAGGAGGAGGTCAGAATGAGCCAGAAATCTTCTACATGTAATTGAGTGACTCCCTTGTGATAGCACTTCCATTCCACTGTTCCCAAAAGATGTTTGACATAAAATATCTCATTGACAAAAGACATATGTGTCTTAGACATGGTAATAGCAGGCCTTTATCTGAAATGGTCCACCTTAATTTTCTCCCCCTTTTTACAGATTATTTTGTAGTTTTACACATGCCAGAAAAAGAAGAAATAGTGATCTTATTCCCCTATTTACACAGATTTCATGTGATTTTAATAATTTGATTACATTCCTGACAGCTATGCATTTTTGTTCATGGGCCTTTTTGTTTCTTGGCTCTTGGGGATATCAGAAGTTTCCCATGGAACCTGGTAGGAGCATGTGGACATCCTACTTCTGATACTGTAGGTCACAGTTTGGATTATCTGCTGGGGGTCAGGCTTTGAGACCACAGCACCAAACTCAAGAGCAGTTTTCCAGGAGCTGAATTGGTGGGAGACATGGCAGAGAAGAAGAATCAAGAGACATTTTTGTGGTTCTTTTAAGGATATAAAAAGTCATGAAGCATAAACAGGCTTCAGAGGGATTCCCTCATTCTCCCAGCTGCAGAAACATTCTGCCTCATACATTTTGGACTCTACACAAAAAGATCCTGGGTTAGAATGCCCATGGCTGGCTCCTGGTCCGGCTACCTATGTCCCCTTTTGCCATAGAAAGAATGGATGAGCTCTGCATTCCCACAGCCCATGGGACAGTTCCTTCCAGCTTCCCAGCAATGTTCTTGGACTGTACCAGCAGTTCCTGGCTCTAACTTAGGCCAAGTGCCTAGATGGGCCAACTCACAGCTAGGGATGCCAGACTTGGCATGTGGGGGCAGCTGCCTGGGGCCCTGGGCTATCCTCAAGAAAACAGTTTATGAGCGCCTGGAGACATAGAACAAGCTAAGAAGTAGCCAGTAGGTTTCTATCATTATATTGGGTTCTTAAATGGTGCAAATTCTACAAACATTTATATAGAAAGTGTTGCTTGTGAAGTTTCAAATGGATAGAAGCCTTCATATGCACCTGCTATTTTATATTCAGCATCTTTTCTGGAATATCTTAATACCTTCCTTTGACCTTAAAAGTGGCCATTTTAAAAACATTCTCAATGCAATAAAATCTACCTTTAAAAAGTTTTTATATGTATCTTCCATGCAGGAAGTGAGTAGAAGGCTGTGAAGTTGTAACCCTCACACCTTATCCATCAACAATTCTATTGTTCAGTTTGTCATCTTCTTGGACTATCTGTAGATCCCTTAACTTCTCAAAGAAACTCATTTGAAAATTATGACTTAAGGATCTTTAAAAACAAATTAATTTTTTCCTAAAATCTAGTTTTCAAATGATCACTTTTTGGGTAGGAAAATATTTAAACAATTGCGCACATAATTGCTTTTAGAAATGTAAGGATTTTTTTGACCACAGAGTATAAACCAAGCACTTCTTAAGCATAGGAAATGAAGATACAGAGACGACACAATTCAGCCAGTAAAAAAGAACTTATTATTGAGTGAATTTGGAGAAACCATTTGTACCTACATAAGTCTCTGCTGTTTTGTAACTTTATAAAATGAAGGCTATAAAACATAGTCTGTCAGGCTGTTATTTTTTGTGTGCATACCTCTGTATTTTACACTAAAATACATTGAGCTCCAGAGTGGACAGTGGACATGAGGTGCTGATCCAACTTCCAGTTTGCTTACTTACTCTCGAGCAGCATTTCCCTGAATGAATGGGTATGAGGGGGTTCAACAAAGAGATAAACGCAGTAGTAACTTGGCAAAAGCAGAGATAATAGTAAGACTTGAGATGTCTCATGCATCAGTAAAGACTAAAGGTGATGGGTCTTACATGATAGTGTATAAAGGGTTTAAAAATTGGAAGTCAAAACCTAACAGAAATGACACTAAAATTAAATACATTATTTGATGTACAATGAGTTCCTATTATAAAGGACATTACATTCTACCTCCTAAATGCTTACTGTTAGCATACTACTGGAAACATATCTGATCTTCCTAGAAAGATCAAGAAAAAGTAGCAAAGAAAATCGTTCCCATCTCAGAAATGGAGAAACTGAGTCAGATTAAATCATTAAATCTGTCTCTCCTTCTTCTCGTCTCCTTTTTTTTTTTTTTTTGGAGGTAATATGGAATGAACCCAGAGCCTTGAATATGCCATGTAGGCATCTGCCCATGATCTGATGCCCAGCTTTATGTGTCCCAGACACATGAGCTCAGCTGCCTAAGATCAGATAAATTATGAATAGCAGGCTGGCACATCTCAGTAAGGGCTCTTGATCTTAAGTTTTGCATGCTGGATTTACACTGAGTTAGAACAAAGCAAATTTGCATTCTGGTTAAAGAACACTAGAGAAGAGGGAAAAGTGACATTTAAAAATCATTATTGAGGTGTTGGGTAGTGTATTGATACACTTGTTGGATAGTGTATTGATACACTTATTTGACTGCGTGTGGAGGCCAGAAGCAAACACTGGATGTCTTCCTAGATCTCTCTGCACCTTATAATTTTAAAATGTATATGAATGATTTGCCTGCTGCATGTCTACCCACAGAATCTAGAAGAGAATATTTGACACCTTCGGAATTGAGTTACTGATGACTGTGAGCCAATATAGTGTTAAGAATTGAACTATGATTCTCGGGAAGAACAAACAACCTGTGCTCTTAACCACTAAACCATCTGCTTGGTCATGCACCCCACTTCTTAAGACAGGATCTCATTGAACTTGCAGATCATTGATTCAAGAAGGCTCTATTGCCAGTGTGCTCCAGGGATCCACCTGCCTTTGCCTCACCAGCACTGGGATTGCAGATATGAGATATGGCATCTAGTTTTCTATATGGGTGATGCACATCCAAGCTTGGGTTTTCAACTTACATAGTAAGAATTTTACTAACTGCCTCATGTCCTTAGTCCTCAAAGTGACATTTGAATAATAGTTTCAAGATAAAACATAGCTGTTCTATTTTATAATTTACATTAGAATTAGGAAGATGGACATGTAAGTAAACAGCATGAAGGATGGTGGGTTCCATAACAGAGATATGTATAGAAACCTGTTTAGTTGATGCTACAATCATCAGTCTCCTCCCCATCTCGTTCTCTTACACACAGGCACACAGACACACAGACACACAGACACACAGACACACAGACACACACACAGACACACACACACCAACTCTGATAAGAAAAGCAAAGTTGAGAAAGCCTGAGTTATTAAATGCTCCTGGCCTTTCGACACTTCGAAAGAGTAAGAATTAAATTCTTGTCACAAATTTCAAACCTCCCATTCTCTGTACTTGACCAAGTAGCTCACGGGTTCTCTAAGAGTGTCTGTAAGAAGACATGTGGAGGTGGTAGGAATACAGCATTTAATCTCCTGTGGTTATGTGGTGTGATGTTTATCTAGAAACTTTCATCTTGGAGATGTAAAGTATTTTATAAACATGCTCTTATTATTTTCCCTCTTCCTGTCCTCTGCTGCACTCTAGTCCTTGGGAACCAAAGAGTTTGCCAAGAACAGCCAAGGTCACAAGTGTGGACAGGTGTATCAAGGATGGTGGTTCCCCATATGTGGACACAGCTGTGTTTGGTGATAACAACAGTAATCTCTTGCATTTGTATATCCCTTTGCTATTTACTAATCTCTTTTTTCATGCCCAACTTTTGTGTGATTCACAGACCCATCGTAGAAAATAGGCAGAGAAAGCATCGACTTACAGAGGAAAACCTGATGCTCAGAGAGGTGACCTAATACAGTAAATCACATGGCATGGCATGGCATGGCATGAACCAGTGAGAGTCCAACCCAGGTCAGCCGATTTATTCATATGAAAAAAAGTGTTCTGCAGTAGCTGAAGCTGAGCTGTGACATCAGGCTGGCTCAGGTTTGAATGGTGTAGTGATTCTGTTATGGACCAGTGTGCCTAGGGCAGAGGACTTCATCTCTGTGATATCTCTCTTCTGTTCTAAAAAAGTTGATATTCCCTCCATAGTCGTCTGTGAAGAATCCACACATGTGTTTTGAATAAATAATTGACAACAATGCTTCAGACATAGAGAGCTCTCCCTGGATACAGCTACAAGTGAGATTCTCAACTGTGGTATCTTTCCACTGCGGCAAATACCTCTGGGAAGAAGGCTTGGAGCTTGGATGCACCTGAGGGTCTGTGTGGAGGCAGGTCAGGGTGCAGGCTGTTTTTAAGCTGCCACCCAGGTTGGACTCTGGCACTGGATTCTCACCCCTGTAGGCATTGGCCTCTGTGTGGGGTGTATTCTCAGGCGGCCTGTTGGCAGCAGCTGTGGGGAGGCATGCACTCCTGACTCACCCCTGCACCCCCCCCCCAGCTCTGCCCACCTGTCTCTGGTCTTGCCCCTGGCCGTCCCACTTTGCCTCTGAGAGGAGCAGCAAACCTGCGTCCTTAGGTGCTCCCCTCTGAGCTCCCCAACTACGGAATGCAGCCAACAAAAGCCAAAGAACTCTGTTTGTTTTCTAAGCCAGAGCCAGCAGTGATTCCCGCAAGGCACTGCCTGACTTAATGGGGCTGTGTTTGGGCCTCGCCTCTACGCCAGGTCCTGGCAGAGTCAGGAGGCTGCTCTCTTGCCTGGCTCCACTGGAGGCCCTGGCATTTGCTTAAGGTGATTCAAGCCTGGGGCCAAGGGGCCAGAGATGGCAAGAGGAGTGGTGCTCGTTCTGTCCTCACTGACTCATTCTGAGTATGTCCCGTTACCAGCTTTGGACCTCAGTGCTCTGGTCTTTTTGCCTCTTAACAAAAGGCAGCTGTCTCTGAAGTGATGCTTCCTCACCCTGGTGGCACAGGATCATCAGTTGAGAGAGCTTTTAAAAACATTACAGCCTGGGAGACTCTTTGATAAGTTCTCATGAAATTAGTCTCATATGGTGTGTTGGAGGAGTCTAGGCAATGTAACGTTTTTAGAGGGTTTTTAGTAGATAGCGAAATGCTGAGATCCCTAAGAACTATCCCATCTAAAGAATCCATGTAAAAAAGACACAGCTGGAACAGGGGATTGTGGGAGCAATGCCGACGGGCCTTTGTCTCTAAAGCACCTTCTAATCACACTGTTTGTCTGGAGAGTTGGTGGAAGCGGGTCTGAAAGTACATAGAAAGCCACTGGTGTACAGATTAGACCTGGGTTTCCTGAATCCCAGCACAAACCAGAAAACACAGGGAGAAGAGCAGAAAAAAAGGAAAAGCAGGGGAGAACAAACCAATGGGTCCAGGCAGAAAAAAGCAAAAGAAAATGGGAGGTAAGGACAGGGAGGGTGGGGGACAGGAGGAAGAAAAAGAGGAATGGAAGCCAGAACAGGGACATAACAGCTCAGATCATTCCCAGTGAGACAGGGCAGCACTGAGCAACACTTGGCCCTACAGACCATTTTCAGCAAATGAAAGCAAGAGAGAACTTCCATCCCAACTGGGGCCCCAAGCTTGGGGCTGGAGCCTGCGCCTGCGCGGGGGCAATCTGACTCACAGCTGCTGCTGCCTCACCCCGTGTCCAGCTTCTTGCTCAATCCAGGCTGCAGGAGGGAGGGATGCCCTTTTTCAAGATGACTCCTGCAGTGAGGGAGGGCCCTGTAACTTTTCCAAAGGAGTCTGGTTCAGAGTAGGAAGAAGACCAGGGGACCCCATAAGTCTGCCATGGCAGATAACTGAACAGTTTATAAAGAAGCCTGTTCTTGTGTGCCTCCAGGCCTCTGTTTGAAGCCCATTTCTATCTAAGTCTCCTCCCCAGGAGAACTTTCCTAATGGCATTCAAAGCTTGCTGTGCTATCTCTGTTGTAATTATTAACATTATTTTTCACACCACCTATAAGATCCTGTTCTTGTCCAAATGTGAATAGAGGCTTCCTACCTTCTACTTTTGCTTATGATATGGCTAATTACTCAGTACAAATGTAATGATAGGTATCTCTCTCTCTCTCTCTCTCTCTCTCTCTCTCTCTCTCACACACACACACACACACACACACACACACACACACTTCACATGGAATATTCTTATTTTAATTCCATTCCAACTCATTAGCTTCCTCAGACCACAAAAGGCTGAATCTTCCGGCTTCTTCTGCTTCATCTTCCTCCTCTGTCTGCTTTGCTTCTCCTCTTCCTCCTATAATCCTCATTGTGTCCCCTGAGGTCATTGCTACTGAAATCACAGAAATGGAAGGTTGCTAAGTAACCAGATAATGTCTCAGACCTAGATTTCTGTCCAGGTCCCACCACTTGGAATCCATTTGCATGGGGGCACCCTCATCCACAGGGCAAAGATGTCAACTTTTTATTGCCTGTGGTAGTTATGGGTCTCAACAGACATAAAGAACAACTTCTTGGGAGTATTGGGAAGGTGAGGGTTGCATTCTCTTCCTTCCATGGCCTAAAAACAACCTGTTTAGCTTCTGGCCCGCCGAGGTCATCAGAACTATGCCTTATAGTATTCAGTGGAAGCTTACTCACTCTCTAAAGGTGGTGATGGAAAGGATGAGGAGGTGGCAGAAAAAAGGCCAGGGATGAATCCTGAAATTCTGGAAGGCAAAGATACTGCTGACCTTTCATTGATGAGAAGAAGCCTGGCAGATCTGAAATAGTTTTTTAACTTCTGACCTTATTCCCTCCACCTAAGAACTCTAAGAGCTTGTCAGGAATTCTTGCCCTTGACAAATGAAGTACCTGCATGCTGTAAGGTAAAGCAGGCTGGGACTTAAGCTGTCTGGACCTCCAAGGTTCTTCTGCTTGCCATGAAAAGAAGAAGCCTCAGACTCCATATGAGCAGTTAAAACTCTTATGGTACGATGAGGAAAGGTGCTCACTGTGATTCGAGATAGACAAGATGTCCAGAGAAACAATCTTCCTGCTTTTTTACATGAAACAACATGGATCGTGGAGCCAGGAGGAGTGGAAATTCAAAATATGAGGGACTTGACGAAAACATATATTTTGTTTCAGTGTTTTAAGAAAAGTCTCCTCCAGGCAGGATTCCAATGCTGTGTACCTAAGAATCACCCTTGGCCAGCTGTAGTGGTCCACACCTTAAACACTGTTTGCCAGTCTGAAGGAGGACCGCTAGTTTGAAGCTGGTCTGGGCTACCTAGTAAGGACTACTTAAGCTTGTGTTTCAAAAACAGTGTGTGTGTTTGTGTGTATGTGTGTGTGTCTCTGTATTTGTGTGTGCATTATTAACATGCTCTCCATGGAGATGTATATTTAAATGGACCACACACTGCAGAACATGGCATCATAGTTGACCTAAATCAGCTTTCTCTCATCCCAGTCTTGTATATCCTCTTAAACTCATCTTTTACTGAAAACACAGGATGGAAAAAAATAAGTATACCTCTCCCATTTCCTCTACCACTACCCATAATTTCCACTTAATGTTTCATGTAGGTCTTTGATTAGGGGAACAATAGATTTTGCCTTCCATAAGACTAGCCATTGTCTATGACGTCTTCACTCTTCATGGCTTTTTTGTGGACTTATTTCTCACAGCCAGGCTGTCTCTTTGCCTCTGGAATTGCTTCCTCTATAATCTTTTTAATTTGGGGAATGTCCACGAATCCATGGTTCACCCTCTGGTTCACCCTCTGTCCATTCTAGTTTCTCTTTCAGCAGCCTCTACATGTACATACACTCATCAACAGTGTTCTGAGGATTCTGCTTCTCATCCCTTGCCTCATCCCCACAGTGGCCATCCTACTTTAGTCCTCACTCTCCACGGAGGCCTACTGTAGCCTATTGGGACAAGACATCAGAAAATGAGAAAGAAATTAGACTAGCCTGCGAGGGCCAGCAGTTTCTCATTTCAGATTCTAAGAAAATGGGAAGAGATATTATAAATTAGAATAAGGCAGAAGAAAGTAAGATGATGTTCTAATTAAGTTTGCTACTTTGCCCATAAAGATGTGTCCAACTGATTCTCAAATAGTCTGTCATGTATATGCATGACTACATTTCTCTGTACATGATATTCATATATGACTATATATGCAAACATGTGGCTCAAGCATACATATACATATATACATAAATAAAGATAACTAAGGACATATTATATATAATATGATTATATATACATATACACCATTGTAATTTCAAAGAAACAAAAGCATCCATTTAGGCTTTCCTTATTTTTCCTAGTAGCTCATTGAAGCCCAAGTTGACACACTGTACTCTCTTGGAACCAACGATTCTAAGATTATTCCAACAAGGAATATGTAATCACATAAGTGAAGAAGGTAGTTATGTTCACTTGCCTCAAAGTTCTCATCAACAGTAATCATTCTTACTAAGAAAATGATATTTTTCTTGTATTTTCTTTGGGAAACTGGTATGCCTATGCGTGCAGGCAATGAGTATTTTCCAAACTATTTTATTTAAACAGAAATCACTTCTCCCTAAAGAATCTCTCCCCAGGGAGCCCAGCAAATACAGGAGAAAGGCGCGAGTGGATCAGGAAGCAGCACAAGTACCCATTCTGCAAGATGAATTTGCCTTTTGTGTGACTCCTTTCTCACCCCAGAGCATCTTAGCATTTAAAAGCATAGCTCTGAAAACCAGCCCAGTCTGGTTTATCACTATGAGAAACAGAAAGGGAGACTCACTAGGATTGGAGATCAAGTCACTGAAGAGCTGGGGTTCATCCCTTGATCCCTGACTCTCATTCCTGTTCCTTCAGCAAGGCAACTCTCTTATATGTACTCATGTTAAACCCAACTCAAAAGCCATTGGAAACATTAAGATCTTAAGGTCTGGTATCCTGGAATTAGGTGTTACTTGGGATCAGATTTGGGGCCAGTCACTTTCATCTAAGCTTTCATAAGTATAGTCACTGAGTATTTGGTAGAATATCACAGTGCCCTATGAAATTATTATTGTCATGAAGAAAATGAGGAAGGCCACCAGTGTGAGTATGGTAGTTTGGAAGAAAATGGTCCCCATAGGAAGTGGCACTATTGTGACTTTATTGGAGTAGGTATTGTCTTGTTAGAGGAAGTGTGTCACTGTGGGGTGGCTTTTGAGGTCTCCTATGCTCAAATAATGCCTACTAACACAGTTCACTTCCTGTTGCTTGTGGATCAAGAGGTGAAACTCTCAGCTTCTTCTCCAGCCCATGGCTGCCTGCATACTGACATGTCCTGCCATGATGATAGTGGACTAAACCTCTGTAAGCCACCCCAATTAAATGTTTTCTGTCATAAGAGTTGTCATGGTCATGGTGTCTCTTCAGAGCAATAGGAACCCTAACTAAAACACCGGGCCAATGGGACTCAGCACAGAGAAGATTCAGCACCATCTGATATCAAAGTATAGGGCCAAATAGGACAGACAGAACAAAAGACTTCTTCTGGTGAGTGTTTTAGGAGTTATCTAAGCCAGGTTCAAGCAAAAGTATATCTTTAAAGGAACCTTAAAGAATCTCTCTCTCTCTCTCTCTCTCTCTCTCTCTCTCTCTCTCTCTCTCTCTCTCTCTCCTCTCTCTCTGGCTTGAGGGATATTCTCTGTGAGCTGCAAGCATGTCAACGAAGAGGCCAGAAAGTCTACCTGTGACTCTAAAACAAGACTGATCAATAACCAGTCTGACCTCACTTCATTTTAGTTCCAAAATTAAAAATAAATAAAAAGGCACAACTTTATAGATGCTTATGAGATTCACCTCAAAGTGGCCCTGGGTGAGGGAAGGTGTCTAGGGAGCACTAAAATGGTGGGTAGAGATTCTTTCTCTTCCCTTTGGCCTTCAAATCCCAACCATTATCTTTATTTTGTGGTTTTTTTTTTTTTTTAGATTTATTTATCTATTATGTACACAGTATTCAGCCTCCATGTATGCCGGCAGGCCAGAAGAGGGCACCAGATCTCATTACAGATGGTTGTGAGCCACCATGTATTTGCTGGAAATTGAACTCAGGACCTCCAGAAGAGCAGTCAGTGCTCTTAACCTCTGAGCCATCTCTCCAGCCCCTTATTTTGTATTTCATATGCAGCAGCCATATGTCTACACTATGGAATGAAGCAGAAAACATGTAAGAGAAGCACATCACACACAGAATGTTCCTAAGCATATAGCTTGGAACTGCACTCTGGGGAGGGGGTGATGTTTTGGAGTCAGGAAGTTTTAAGCTGAGCCCAAGGCAATGATTTGCTCCACTCTTGGTTCAGGCTGGAGTAACATGGACAAAATATTACCAGAGTGTCTGTTTCAATGGAAAGACCGAGCAAAGCACAGGGCAGTCCAACTGTTGTTTCAGTGGACACTGGCCCAGAGTAGGTCCTTGCATCTCTCCCAACCCATACCACGCTGTCTAAGTTGTCTCTTTGTGGGCGCATTCACCTTGAAGGAGTGGGGTCTCAAAAGTAAGGGTTATGACAAGGGGTCAAAAAGCTTTTCTGATACATAAGATTCATATAACTTTGCCTTGATTGGAATACTAGAATAATACATACATATATGCAAGCGTTATGTTATACCTCACTAATATATATGACTATGTTCCTGTGTATTAGCTGAAAAAAAATGAAAGTAAGAAAGGCTCTGGTTTGAAAGCTTTCAGAGGTAACAATGTCTGCAGAGAATGTTATAAAATTGTTTTGTTTATGCTGTATTGATTTTTAGAGTTATTTTATATTTATGGCAAGTAATCCTGGCTTCCCACTTACCGGTAGTGAGATAAATTCCCATTTTGAAATAATTGATTTTAACCAAAAATAAAAAGTAGAGGACTAAAGAAATGAGTCAGTTTTAAAAAGACATGAAGTTAATATTCCAAGTATAGCAAAGATGTGAAGGAGATGCTAAAAGGGTGGGGAAGAGAAATCACATCTGATGGTTCCTAGGGTACATCGAGGGGAAAAAATAGGAACTGGATTCTGTGAACCCCAAACTGCCACCCAAAACATCCCAGTGGGGGTCATAAGAACTTTGTTTCTGGAAAAACAAATTTGACTGAAGTGATACCCAGACACTTGGGGGCAGCTAGGGTCTTCATCTTGTGTCGGGAAGGGAAGCTAGCAGGCCTGCAGAAGCGCCTGAGAGACTCAAGGGCTTCAAACTGCAAAGGCCAGAGAAAACAGCCCACAGCTGCCCAGAGCCACCCCAGCAAGAGGCCCTGGGATTGTTCTGAGCTTCCCCAGTTGGAGCCTCTCTGCTCACTGGCCAAGACCAGAGGCAAGGCCAGCTGCACAGACCGGCCTTCTAGTGCAGGGTTGGGATCGCTGAGCCAGTGTGAGTCAGGGACCCATATGTGGGCCCCTTCTCCTGCACTGCCCCCATTCTGAGCTTGAAATACAGCAAAGCGTGAGGGTGAAACCAGGACAAGCCCAGACTGCAGAAAAAGGGTTTAAGTCGGATTGGGATGTACTTCCCTCTCCCCACCCAATTCACTTTACCCTCATGCCCACCCCATTCCATTTTCCCCAGGACATCCCAGCTCACAGGAGACCTAGCCTGCAGCTGATCCCTGAAAAAGCTACTGGAGAGTGCTCTGAAATCAGAAGAGAGAGCTGAGGGAGGAAGAAGAGGAAGAGGAGTACTCTGTGTGGGGAGAGGAAGAGAGGAGTGTGGATTTCTCTGAAAATGTAGCACTTTGCTGAGCAACAAATGGAGTTGGATGATTTAAAAGGAGAATGAAAGGAAAGGGGAGAAAATCACAGCCCCATGTGTTACAGCTGAGGCTGTGGGAAGAGGAGAGGCCTTAGCGTGCAGGGGCATGGGAAAGATGGAGTCATAGCTGAGAAAATTAGCATCTAAATTCATGTGCTGCTTGTTCTGAGATACTTACATTTGACCCAGTGCCATACCTCACCATCTGGATACACCATGAACTCAGATGACCGAACCAGACTGGGCCCAAAGGATCCTTGCACACATATATAACCATATGTCCAGCACCCCTGTCTTCCACCCCTGCTATGTGCATAGACCTCTGTGCTAGGGACCAAGGCTACAAAGGGGGATGTCATAGACATCTTCCCACATCACAGTGTTCTGAAGTCTCTGATGGACTTAGAGCCAAGTCTCCATATTCCTCCCCATTTTTCTCAGTGGTGACCACAGTGTGTTGGAGAATAGAGTAGAGATCTATGATTTTTAAGTACAGATTATCTTCAGGAGCACCCAGAGGTCACTGAGATAAAAGCTTCAGCTATACCCATAAAGGGACTTGCTATTATTACTGCTATTGTTGTGGTTGTGAGTACACTGAGCCTTTCTAATGTACAAAGGACTCTGAGTACAGAAAACAAAGAGGAATAAAGTTGACAATAACTCAACTAATTGATAACAAATACTCGTTCAACATGGCCTTCAAAAACACAATACGAGTGTCCTAGTATTTGGTACAAAAATGTCTCTATGTATAACACAGTAACTGTATCATAACCACGCCTATCTCAGAGCACAACCACAAGTAAAAGGAATTTTTATTTATGCTTTTGTCATATTTTCCTTTCGTTTTTGCTTGTGCTGCTGTCTGTTTGAAGCAGGATCTCGCTATGTAACTCAGGCTGATCTGAAACTCACAGTCTCTCTGACTCAGCCCCCGGCATGCTGGCATCACAGACCGGTTTCGCAATCATTGTACCTAGCACCTTCTACCCACTTTAAGCCATTTGTTTTTCTGTAAACATCTGCAAAGTGGATGCTACTAGCACATGTATGCTGCCACACGCCGTATCCATCGTGTCCATAGAATACATACAGAGAGAAAGATGTAGCATAGAGGCATGCAAATGCATTCATGACTGACACACTAAATGTGCAGTATTTCTGAGTCTAGTTCGTTACCGCTTCCAATACTAGCCGTTTGCAGGACGTGGCTGTCTATCTCCATTTTGTCTGTGAAATGTGTGAAGCACTGAGCCACTGTTAAACATCTGTGACTATGTGTGAGAGTACAGTCAGAGCATTCAGCATTGACCCAGGTCAAGTGTGTTAGTGCCAGGCTCCTCTTTCTGGCAGGGCACGTGCCATTTTCTCCATGCCACTTTCTTACTCTCAGTTGAGACAGGGACATTGGCACCTGGAAAAGTGTACAGAAGTGAAACTATTTTAAGTGGTGGCTCTTTTTTTATTGGGTTTTTTTGTTTTGTTTTTTTCATGTTCCTAAGCAAATCACCTAAGTGGAGTGTGGTACTATACTGAAACCATAGTTAGAATATATAAAGAAATAGAAGAAAGTTATACAGCTTACTACAGTCACCCCCACTTAAAAGCATGACTGAAATTTTGCTGAGTATTATCCATACTATTACCAAGCATATATTAACAAATACAATGAGTTCTGTGTCTTCAAGCAACTATAAATCCTAGGCTGAAACACCTGTAGCAGAAATACAAATGCGTCATTATAACATGCAAAACCACACCTCTCCTTCTGTGATTCAGGCCAGTAGCACCTCTGGACTAGTGCCTCAACCCTGGCCATCTTCCAAGAATGTGAGCACCAATATTTTTTCTTGAAGTTTTACTTTGGCAGATGTCTCATCATAGAGTTACAGGCTTGGAAACGTAGCAATGGTCTCTGCCCCACACATCAGATTTTCTTTCAGTGGGGTTCGGGAAGCCCATTATGGGCCGTGAACACTGTGAGATGGAGAGAGAGAGTCCCTGTCCTTCTTCATGGTACATTCCACACTGCCAGCAGCACATAACCAGCTGTTATCCTGAGTTCCCCCACTTAGCTGATGACCAGCTTGAGTCCTTCAGATAAAGACACAGTGCAAACAGCTTACTAATTAAGTCTGTGATACTTTATATTCCTCACTGTCTCTGCTTCACTCTATATGTCTTTAGATTAAACATGGCTAGGTTTTTACGTTACAAGAAAAGGGATAAAAATGTGATTGTCTGAGGTCATGAGACCAGTGAGTAGTTGAGTTAGAATTACCTCTTCCTCTGTGTTCCATGCAGACAGATGAAAGAACATACCTTTGTATCAGAACTATGGTTAGAGGACAGTGATCTGGTCTTGACTGGACCCGGTAGGTTCAACTTAGAGAGCAGGGCCCAGGCAGCCCAGTGGCATTGGACTGAGAAAGTCTTGTCTTTCCTTAAAGACTTAGCTGGTGTATCAGACAAGTTTTTTCACCACTCTGTCCTACTCTGCCAGGGAGGCCAGAAGACATGGCAAATCCCAGGCCAGCCTGTCTTCTATGAGGCACCTGATGTCTCAGTACGAAGAAAAGAACTGGGGTTTAAAGACAAGATATGGATCATGATGACATGAGTTTGTCTGAGTCCCAGTTTCTGCAGACGTAAAGTTATGGTAACATTAACTATTACATGAGATGAATGTGAGGATCAGTGAAATTATATGAAACTGCCTGACATCAGTGCTGAATGCTTAATAAATGATTATTACAATTAATTCAATGAGTATTTACTGTTTCTCACTTTCTGGCCACTTGTGTAGTTTAGGAACCGCTAGCCAGCTACTCAAGTAGCTGCCCTTTGGTGGTTGTGAGTTGGGGGTGAAGGAAGGTATCCGTACACCATCCTACCTTACATTCTCTATTGTCAGCCAGTGACAAAGGAACTTGCCTTCTGTGTGAGGCACAAGTCCTGCGTGGCTGGAGGAGACCTCCCCTCCTCTTCTCTCTGGCGCTAAATGTTGCAGGTAGTGGAGCTTTGCAAACTCTTCTCTGGGACCCTTTCTGTACTGTAAGTCTTGAGCTCTAACCTTAGTCTACCCCACAGGCCAGTTGAGACAGCTGAGCACGTGGGTGTCTCATCAGGGCCGATGGACACGGGAGTCACCTGGGAGAGAAAACTCAAGGAGCACAGACGTACAAGAAACACGGACCAGAGCCCCACACTCTCCTCTGCCCTGTTGCTGGTGCTGAGAAACAGCACAAGCGTGTTGTCTAGGTTCGTTCAGAATGTAGGTGGCAGCAAGTCCCAGTCCGAATGGTATGGATTAAGTGGGAATTTCTCTACTTAATCCCACTTACTGTGCTGCCAATGTATAAGTGGAGGAGTTATAAGTTTGGTTATTACAATGCAATGACAATACTACAGAAAAGAGCATATGATTGAGCCTTTATAAAAATTCCAAATAAAATCTGTAGCTCCAAGTTCATCTATATCACCTCAGGGATTTATACCTAATATAACAGAATCCAAATTTGAACCTCAATAATTTGTTTCAAGACCCTGAGTCCTTCATATCTATATAATTCTACTTCTTTCTCCCTGAATTATGGCCATGAACTGAGTGCTTTATTCTTTTTAACTCACACTTATAAAAGGAGGGGTTACTGTTATCTTTCCTGTTTCAATGATAAAGAAACAATTGCTTGAGTTGGAGAGATGACTTTGGGGCACTTTCTGATTTTATAGAGGACCTAAGTTCAGTCCCTGTGTCAGGTGATTCACAACTGCCTGTAACTCAAGCTCTAAGGATCTGACTTCCTCTTCCAAGTCCATGATTACCAATACACTCCCCCCCCCACACAGAGACACTAACACAATTAAAACAAATCTTAAGAAAAGAAACAACCACCTGAAGCTCTACATGCTGCCCAAAGTCCCCGTGGCAGGACTAAGGAGTCAGAAGTGTCAGGTTCTAACGGCTTAAATTATAGCCATGGTTCTATGATGCCATAGTCTACTGAGGATCAAAATACACTGTAATAACTCATAACTTGCACATTTCTATGTCATATATGCATCCCCCTAATTGATTCCATAGATATAGTATTTGTAAAATAATATTTCACCACATACACTAAATCTTTCCATAAATGCTTAATGAGTAGCTTATGGCATACTTTCGCCCCGGCCACTAGGAAGGCCATGATGAGTAAACACAACCATCCCAAGTAAATAAACCCCAAAGGCTTCCAGGAGACCCAAGGAGCTGTGTCTCTTCCTTCTCAGTTTATCCATTTCCAGCAGCTACCAGTTCTCAGGCCAGCTGCATTACAGCCTTGAGTTCTTAGTACTTGGGTGTTCTTATTTTCAGGATTGGTTCTCATAAGCATTTCTTAATTTTCTAATTCAAATGATGTGTTGATGTATTTGTCTCACACACTGGACTGTAAGTGTTTGGTGGCCAGGGATTGGCCTTTCCTTATTGATGGATGTACCTCCAACCTTTGACAAAACATTTGACTCAGGAAGCATCCAATATGTATTCCCCAAATCTTCAAAGGGGTAAGTAGTATTTTTGAGATATGATTCAAGTATGACTATTCAAATCTGGAAGGGGGCATAGAGAAGGCAGAGAGCTCATCAGCGGTTGTGAAAGTTCTGTGCTTGAATTACAGCACCATGACCTCTAGACAGCAGTCGAAGAGCGGGGAAGGACATCAGGGGTGGGGACCAAAGTGTGCATATTATTATGTTGTGGAGTGAGCAAGGAGCTGACTACCTGAACCAACAGGGGTTAATAAATGAAACTGAAGAGAGTTTATGGGATGAAAATGTGCAGCAGTCACGTATATTGAAAATTAGCATCCTTTGTAAACACAAATGCTATGCTTCAAGCTCACCTCATGATCACAAATCTTCCAATGTTCTCGTACTAATTCTTTAATGCCCAAATCTCCCAAGGAAGGCATCATGGTGCCTTTGGCAACTCTGGAGAATTTAGATGCCTTACCATGCTGGAACAATGGCTAGAAATGATTCAGAGTTGTCTCTTCAATGTCTGTGATAGGGATCCTGGAAGAATCTCAAGAGATGCTTGCTGAAAGGAACAAAACTTGAGCAAAATTATGTATATGCATATGTGCATATATATGAATGTGTATATATGTGTGCATATGTGTATTTCTGTAAATAAGTGAGTACATTACTCTGTGTATATGTGCATATATGTGTTTGTATGCTTATGTGTATATGTATGCGCATCTATATGTGTGTATGCTTGTGTATGCATGTAAATGCATATATTTGTGCATATGTCTATAAGGGCATACATATCATATATAGACATATATGTCTATATGGGCATACACATATTTGTGTACATGTGTATTTGTGCAGTATGTACGTGTGTGTATATGTGTGTATGTGTGTACATGTATTTGTTTTTATGTTTGTGTATCTGTGTGTATTTGTGTTTGTTTGTGTACCTGTGTGTATATGCATGCATGTATGTGTGTATGTATATGTGTATACGTGTATATATGTATGGGTGTATATATGTGTGTGTATTTGTGTGTATGTCTTATGTGTTTATGTATGTGATGTATATTTGTGTCTGCATTAAGATAAAGCCTCTTATGTTTTCTTCCCTGAGCTTCAAGGTATCACCATCTTCCCCCTTACAGTCTATCTTTATCACTGAATTTCAGGTTGGGAAAAGTCAATCCAAAGTTATGAGACAAAGGAGACCACCAAAGAGAAAAATCAGAAATAAAGAATGACTTTAAAAAAGACTGCGTGAAACAAATATCCTTTGTGGAAACCTGGAAGGGGCCTGTTGGCACGTCCCATCAGCCCTGGGGAGAGGAGATAAAGATCCCACCCTTATGGGTATCAAGCTGCATTTACAACATACCATTGCTAATTTAATTTATACCACACGAACTGACCTGCCAAGCTTTTATTGTTGAGACTACTTGAGAGAAGGGTACAAATCAAAAAGCCATGCCCTTGTCAGCACAGTCTGGGGTCGGGGTGCCGTCTCTCCATCCTCTTGTCACCCACAAGCTAGGGTCAGAGGTGTCTCCTCTCTATTCCCTTGACTTCCTCCCAATTCTCATAACCATGGCTCTTTATATCTCCTTAGGGGTTCCTGCTGTCCAGGAAAAATTTTAAAGTCTGAGATCATTTCTCCTTAGGAGGTAAGCAGGATGTAGAAACAGACCAAGATGGCTACCCTGAACTATAAAGTTAGAGTGATGGGGTTGGCTAAGGGTAAACCAAAGAAGATTCTGGATGAGAAGAGAATTATCAAAACCATTCAACTTGGTCTTAAAAACTGATCTTTTGCACACTTCTCCCGAAGAAAAAATGTACCTAGGTCAAATACCATTCTCTTTGAGATTCAAAGTGCTCATTAGCATAAGATTTCTGAAGTCAATGTATGTGAATTCTGGTTATACTTGCTGAACAATTGCTTAAACGGATTCATTTGAGAGCTCTTTTATTTATGTGCTATGTATGACACATGTGTTAGTCTCTCATAGGACTAATATTCTCCTTCACAATCTCTGAAAGTCAACTCAAGAATGCTGAGTAGCGTCTACATAAGCAAAAGAGTGGAAGATACAAAGCTTTGTGTGACCTTTCAGGATGAACAGATGATGAGGAGGCATGGGTAAGGCAGAAGAGAGACCGAAGCTTCAGAAGTCTCGTGTGTCCACTTCAGACCGCACTCCGAAAAGAGCCACACAGTGATGACTCTGAGCCACACAGCGGTTTGTGTGTGTGTGTGTGTGTGTGTGTGTGTGTGTGTGTGTGTGTTAAAATACACAGAGGACCAAGAGAAGCAGGAACAAGTACTTCAAGGCATTTGTATTCTAAAGAATAAAAAGAGATGCAAACAAATACTCATGAAGGATTCTTCAGCCCAGAATGGTCAAGAAAAGTATATGGATCCCAAAAGTTAAAAATTTCCCAGTCAAAAGAGAGAAAGGGGCAGGAACGGTGCTACTCCCATTCTCCTTCAGAAATACTACACATGATCCCATTGTGGGCCTTTGCATGTGCTCTTCTCCTTGCCTGGGGAGCTCTTCTTCCTCACTGTCCCACAGTTGCCCCCCATCCTAACTACAGTATTTGAAGAAAAGTCCTTCTTTTCCTGATTTTCTTTTTGTTTACCTATGCTACCAGTTGTCAAATATACGAAATGTATTCACCCTCCCCACCACTGCGGAAATGGTGTTTCAGAGCTGTGACACATTGAGCATCATTCTCTCTAGTGTTTCTCAATAAAGGAAAGGAGCTGTCTCTTTGATTCTTTCTTGTATATTAACCTGACATACACTAAGAATAAGAAGCTGTCTCTTTGATTCTCTCTTGCATACTAGCCTCACTAGGAATCTAATAGTTTTTATGCAGATATTTGTTGAATACATGAATTAATGAATGAATGAAAAGCTTGGGAAAACTTAAGGACAAGAATGAACAGACAAGATAAAGATTTGTCATAAGCCCTTCACAAATATCATGGGTTTTTTAAAAAAAAGACAAGATTGATTTCAGGTACATTTTATAGATGGATAAACTAAAACTCAAACAGTTTAAATGACTCAAAGTGATGCCAGCCCCAAATACACAGAGAAGTCAACATTCAAACGCAGCTATGACTTCAATTGTTGAAATTTCTTGGACTTTGTTAGCTTTTAGTGATCAGTTTGACAGCTTCTTCCTCACTAGCAGTGAATGCCTTCTTCAACAGATCATGCAGCTTCTGAGGTGGCCAGAGTACAGGAAATTGATTAGCTCCTACTCATGGGACTGATGAATAACAGTATTTTGGGCTAGGGATGACTCAGCAGCCTAAGGCTGGGGAAAAGAGCCTGTCTCCTCTCCCAGCCCCTACCCGTGCCCCGGCAACACCTTCCTCATTCTCTGATGTCAGGCATCTTGCTACCCTCATGTCCAACCAATTAATAGGTTACCCAATAAATGGGGGCATAACAAAGTCTATTGCAAGACTATCATCACTTCAAGTCTGGCCACATGATTAATTCGAACTGGCTGTGGTCCCCAGTCTGGGGTCACTCCTTGGCTGGGAGTGAAGTCTGGAGTCTTTTCTCCCTGTGTTCCTCCCAATCTTCTTTCCTTCCTCTGTTACTTCATTACCCGAGTTTCATAGTTGTGTATCCTTCTAGGTGTTTATTCTTTCTTTCATTTTAGTAGATTGATGCATAGTCTATATTCATTCCGAGATGCAAACATAGATCCACTCACTTTCTTAAACATCCCTCGTGTAAGCAGGATATTAAGGAGGAGTTATTTGATCATGCTAAAGTCACTTATTAATCACATTTAAAAGAGAAAGTAGTAGAAGATAGAAAGCTGACGGTGCCAGCTTCCTGTGTCTGGTACAATTAAACGCTGCCCTCAACATAAAAGTCCATGAGCTCAGGACACAGAGGACACAGCCCTACCTTGGCAGGGCTCGTGACTTAGAAAACTTCTGCTTTCCATCTGAACTTAGTAGTGCACAAACACATGTGCATATGATATAAATAAAACATGTTCTGAAATCCTCCTTACCACTTGCTATAGACACAACAAAATCTATTATATATTTTTTTTAAAATGTAGGTCACACCCCAGTAAACTGATTTCACAACCTGTTACTAAGCTATAACTTAAAGTTTGAAAACTGCCTGGGACTCGTCTAGACAGTCCTGCAGAAATGTATCTGGTTGTAAGCAAGGCTGGAAGCTCAACACTCAGGGACCAACTTATGCTCCTCTTACTGTCTTCCAAATCCAGCATCCATCTGCGCATGGAGGATGCATCTCCTAATTCACTTCTTTTCTACCAATTGATATTACTTCCTGCCATTCACTGGAAGACTGGAAAGGCCTTATTCTCCCAAAGTGAACTAAACTGTCTCTCTGACTTCCTGCTTCTGGAATATCCTCTGAATTGGAGTGATGCATCTTCTAGCATAGACACTTCCAAGAATTCTGTAATACCCTTCACTTGGTTACAATATGTAAAATAGCTAGATGTATGAATTTCCTAGCCTTGACTCTTCTCCAGGGCTATTTCTCACTAAATTTACTTTTGAGTCTTATTTTGAGTCAATGTATAGTTACTTGTAAGGCCTACAACTTTCCATTCTTCATATCTCCTGACTTTTATGTATTTTTCAGGCTGGAATTTCC
The DNA here is from genome assembly GCF_982192425.1 of Myodes glareolus. Lineage (NCBI taxonomy): Eukaryota > Metazoa > Chordata > Mammalia > Rodentia > Cricetidae > Myodes > Myodes glareolus. Next base: position 125,426,754 of record NC_142028.1, on the reverse strand, counting down.
ATTTTACTTAATATTGGGCTCATTCAAGGATTGATTCAATTCCTTGTTTTCCTCAGCAGTACCTCCTAGCCTAGCCACATATTTATCCTGTATGCTGCTCTGAATATGCCCATGGCTCTTGGTTATCTCCTCGGTAGGTTGACTCTACACCTAAGAACTGTACATTTGATCTTTTCTCTATCACCAGAGCTCAGTGCACTCTTCAGGATAGATGTAGGTCTTTCCCCACAACAGTCCTTGCATGATTTTTTTTACCTTGTCTCACAATCTCCTTTCCAACAGACGTAAGATAACACTATATTCACAGTGTATTTTTGAAGGAAATGAGACCCAGAGTAGTCGTGTGACTTACAAATAACCGGTGAGAGTGAGGTTCGGCCGAGTGCTGGCAGTGTTTAACTACTGACTCTCTGGGGGAAGAAAAGGTGCTGATTTGTAGCACTGGCTGACTTCCAGGGTGTAATTACCTCCACCCTGGGCAATTTCATACTACCAATGTGACTTCCTGAGCATGGAGTGGGGAGGGCCTGCAAGCTGTCCTTTGAAGTCAGACAAGTCGGCTGTAGCACATCTGTGTGAGGCTGTTGCCTCTGTTGACATATTTGACAGTCCTCCCAGCTCTGTTTTACTCCAGAGTGCTCTGCTGAGAAGATGCCCTGTGCTCTGTTGGTCTGCTGGAAACCCTGTACTCAGGCAGTTACTCCATTGCCTCAAATGGCAGATCTCGAGCTCCTACAAATACATACTCTGCTAGATGGCATACAGCATCACAAGGCCTAGAATATGAAAATAACCTTTCAATACTTTTATGGATGGGTCCTGAGAAACAAGATCAAAAGAGAAAGCAGATGTCAGAAAGGAGACAAAGAGGGAATTTTAAAAATGGGAACCTAAAATCAGGATAAAGACTGTGGTAAAAGGACTGTAGGAAATCAAGGGAGGATAGGAGGAAGGAGCAGAGAAGGGCAAGACAGAGGGAAAGAGTCACGATGGTCACTACTTGTGGGAACATTACCTGCCAATCTCTGTGCCAAGCATTTTGTCATTTCAAATCACCTTTACCCCATTGCCAAGATCATTAGCATTGCAGATGCAGAATCAAGCATCAGAGAGATGTCTCCTTTAGTCATGACATAGGTCTCAAATCAGCAACTTTACATTCACAGGAACTTTGAGTGACATGATCAATCCACTTTAATGATGTGATTAAGCAAGCATGATGGATCTGAGAGAGGATTTCAAAGACATACTGTTCTTGACCAAGGTCTATGTATCTTGTTCTACATGTCACTAAGAGTTTTGATTAAGCTCCTAAACATGAGATATGCCTTCTTTCATTGCTCCTTTCTAGATCTGGCCAGAGATGAGGAAACGCACCCTGACCAAGGCAGTACATCTGGTCCATTTCAAAGATGGCAAACCCAATGTATCTTCCCAGACTGGACAAGAACGCTGAACATTCCAAGTCAATCTTATTCTAGCCGCCTAACCTGGAGTAAACTCACCACATAGAAGGAATGTTGGAGATGTTCACCGAAGACCAATAAAAGCGAAGGAGAAAATTTAATGTATTTGAGAACAAAGGCAGCCATTAACCTTCCCATCCTGGGAATTTGAGACTGTAGCCAAATCTCAGCAGACAGCTCAATATTGCCAGCATAAATACCTCTACTAAATAAAAGACAGAACAAACAGCAATATTTGGATGCTGTAGCCTCCTAGAGTTATCAGCTAGGCCCTCACCCTCAGTGCCTTAGGTGGGTAGACTCTGGCAACAGTAACCTCAACAACCCAAGCCTAACTCTTCTCCAACCCCAGAACAGAAACTCAGCCCTAGCTCATTGGAGAGATGCTTAAACTCTCTAGACGGTGTAGAGGCTTCCACTATTGAGGTAAGAAAGACATATGAAGCTGATGGGCAGAATCCACCTTCCCAAGGGAACTTGTAAAGAACAGTAGTTAGGTGATCAGTTTAAAAAAAGAAGATGAGGCTCAAGATAGAGAAAGGGCACATTATAGTATCCCACAAAGTTACTTTGTGGGCCAAGAGAAGTTTTTCTTGAATGATACCAGAGTGACAAGTGACAGGGTCAAGCCTAGTTCAGTAAGTAATTAGAGAAGTGTACGAGAGGCACGGAGCCTGGGGTATTAGTCCCTCAGTGACTTCGATTAAGACATTCTTCTCTAGGCCAGTGACTTCTTTGCTGAAGCTCAGAGATAAGTGCCTTTCTCTTTTCTCCATGGTGATCAAGGGAACAACCTAATACTAACACAGCATTAAACATGCAATGTTGAAGTCACGTAGGCCTGGTTTGAACATCAGTGGCTATGCAGTTCAGGACATGTCACTGAATGCTTCTGAGCCTTGGTGTTCTCAGGTTAAAGTCACAAACACAGTGCCTGCTTAACAAAGACATTTAATATAACCCCATACATGAATTTAACAAGCTAACTATAGCATAATTCCTTGAATGATACTGTTTAATAAATGTTTTGCTATTGCTTTTATCAAACACAGAAGCAGTAAATGACAAGGCATTGGACTTCCATGTCCTCATGTTAAAACGATTAAACAACCCCAGAGTTTCTTCCCAATTCTACTGCCACCTGCAAACACACCAGAGAAATATAGTAATATAAAAAAACAGGTGTATAACCAGCAATCAAAGTTTTTGTCTACTATGCACCAACCTGCATCTGTGCTTACCAAGATATGTGTGTATGTGTGAAATTTTCTATGTTTGTGGTGTGTACACATGAGTGCATGTGCGTGTGGAGGTATTGAACAATGTAGGTGTCCATCTTAAATGCTCTCCAGCTTCATTTCCGGGGACAGGGTCTGATTATCTGTGACCCTAAAACTCACAGATTCAGCTAAGTTAGCTGGCCAATGAGCTTTGGGCTCTACCTGTTTCTGCTTCCCTATGCCACTCAAGGCTGGACATACAGGTGCAGATACTGCCATGTCTTACTTTTTGGCAGGTTCTGGGGATCTAAAGTCAAGTCCTCAAGTTTGCATTGCAGGAACCTTGTCCACTGAAACTTCTCTGCCCTGTTGATTAAACTTACTGTCATAACTTCCTTTTTCCTGCCTATAGATGGCTAAAGAGAGTCAAGAAGCCAGAGATATGTTCTCGACACCCAACTCACACTGGAGACATGAAAATGACAGCTATGAAGCTGCACTGTGTAGGACAGGGAGCCCTAACCAATAACATCAAAAATATGCGTGCCAGTACTCATGCTACATCCTGATGTCAGACCTCCACCTATGGGCCTACGGTCCTTGGGAGGTCTGTGGCTCAGCCTGTCTTCAGGAAGTGTCTCCTACAGGTGGGAAAGTCCAGCATGCTCCCTGGTGGAGTCTACCTTGGTGTCTCTTTATTTTGGATCACACCCATTTCTGAGGGTTCTTAATCAAGATTTACAAAACTAATGGAAATAATTAATTATGCCCATGTTGCAAAAATGCAAATGGTTGTTAAAGTCTGGCTTTCTAACTCTGTCATCTGGGACAGATGACTTTATATCAGTAGTCTTGGCATTCTCATCTGTAGTATGGAATTGGTAATCCTTTTTCGTACACTTGTTTCATGAATATTGACTCCTCAGATACTGGGTATATACTGTCTCCAACTATATATATATATATATATATATATATATATATATATATCAGAATTTCAATTAATGTCCTCCTTCCTCATCATTCTAAAAAGATCCAGATTCTTGGTAGCTTTCTACCCTTCAATCCCCACTACAGAATGTTTATATTATATAGGCTGATCTTCTCCTAGGCTGCATATTTTGGAAGGTGGACTTTGGTTTCTTAATTTTATATCCAAGCATCCCGCAATAGTCTGGCCTAGCTTGGCTGCTTGCGAAAGTTTGCTGATCTGAATCTATTTCGCTGAAAATTCTGATTCCAAGAACTGACTTTTATTTGGTTAGTTGCATAATAAGCAAGATTTGCTTGAGTTCTGTACCATCCTGACCTATCCTGTCTTCTTTGGCAGAAGAAGCCTTCTTGGGATCACTCGTATTTTTCTTTGGTATGCTTTTAAAAGGTTGTAGGAAGTACGTCTCCTGAAAGTCTTGGAAATAGTTTCTTTAAAGCCCTCGATGTGGGTGGGGGTGGGGTGAGATGTAGCTAGCTTACAACTCATTTATGAGGATCACTGAGATTACTGGAGTTGAAGCAGATGTCTCTGAAGATGAGAAGAGCGGGCAGATGCAGGGATATGCAGTAAGGAATATAGGAGATGTGATTTGGTGCCATTGTCATAGCTGAGATTCAGGCCCAAGCCTTGGCCTTGAGCCTAAGGCTCATTCTTTCTAGGACACCCTTAGCCCCTGCTTCAGCCTCTGTCTAAGCTCTGAAATAACCCTACTGAAAGTCGTCTTGACCGTTGTTATAGTCCACCTAGACAGAGGGGAGAGAAGCTGAACATTGTGTGTGATGCTGCTTCTCCTTCCCTATGTCTCCAGCAAATGCTGCTTCATTTACCATCCCAACTTTCTCCTTTCACACACCCACTTTCCCTGCTCTTCCCCATGACTGGTCCTCTTATCACAACATGCATTGAATTTTAAGAGTTTTTAATGTATGATGCCTCGTGTCTGCGCAGTATGTTTGAGTGTCATACGTAATGTGTGCTGTGTGGATAGATATCTTTTGATGTGTTGTCCATGCCTGTGTATGTTTGGTGAACTAACATGGCATTTGGTGCATATACTTTACAGTATGGCTGTAGGGAGAGGGCTGTGTTTCTGCATCTCTGTTGTTTATCTACGACATGATTCCTGGGGGATCTGCTGTACAGGGAGGAAGAGATTCATACTGTGCATGAATGCTGTGTTTTTAATGTGTTTGGGGTGTCTGTATGAGCTGTGATCCACTGAATGTTCCTGTGTGTGTGTGTGTGTGTATGTGTGTGACCGCATGTCTTATTCTGAATATCTCCAGGGGTGAGGTACTTACACACGGTTAAATATGCCTATGTGCATCCATGTATTGTCCTTCTTACTGCTTAGCTGGGTGAGAATACTGTGTTGTGCATATCTGCGTGTGATTGGGTTGCATTCACAATGTGATCCCGCATGATGTGTGATTCACAAACAAGAGCTCCCTGTTTACATGCTGTGTCTGAGTAGGGCAGACTATATTTGTTGTTTGTACGCACACGCTCATGTTCTGTGCTTTCTCTGGCCCTCTGTCTCAGTGAGATGTGTGTTTGAGTGTTTTCCCTGCCAGGTCTTCCTCCCTTTCGGGTGCCCCAGCCTCCCTCCCTTCCTCCTCCTCCCTAGGCTGTGACTGCTCTCAGCTGACACCTCGGCTGCTCTGGCAACCCAAGAACAGCCTGGAGAAAGGTCAGCTGGCTGCTTTAGCCCTGTGCCTGCCTAGAGCCCTGCACCCAGTGTTGTGGTGTGTGAGCGCCCTCTACTGACGGCGATGATCATAAATGGCCCTAAAAATCAGATGTTTCTCATAACCCTATCCATGAACCCACTTGTGCACACATGCACATAAATACTCAAACATACAATACAGCAGGAGGCAGAAACTCGGCAGCCAGTGAGGTCAATGATTTCATTTCAGAACAAGCATCAGTTCCTATGTTGTGCATTAAAGAAGAGGCAGAATAAGACAATGTACATTCCAGGTGGAAAAGTCAGTTTCATTCTATTCTTGGTGATTATTAGAGAAGAGACCCAGATGAGGGGGCTGTTTCTGAAAACTTAGCTGACAATTGTAATGAGGCCAATGCACTGCTTACTTGGTCCATTTGGTCCAAAGAGCGTTATGCAGAAGGAGACACTGATAGTTTTTTCATAAAACTTTGAGAACTACAGGGGTAGATAAAGTTAAGCAGACTTATCTCCCAAGGGGTACCTCAGAATGTTAAAAATTATAATAGTTCATGGATTTCCACAAGAGAGAGGAGGAGACTGTACCCACTCTTTCATAAAAGACAGACATGGAAGTATTTTACCACCTCCAGAATCCTATGGAAATACATGCTGTCATACTAAGAATTGTCCTTTTCTTCTTCCTTTTATATATTTGTTTTTGTCTACCTCTGTAGATCTTGTCTTGGCGTCAACAAAATGCCATCATGTTACCATGTTAAACCACAATGGGAGAAGACTCAAAGAGGTGGTATTGATTTGTCCCAGGTCACAGCATTGGACAGTGTCAGAGCCAAATGAAACCAAGGACCTCTTTCTAAAACACACGAGCTTCTCATTGCACTGACTGCTGTGAAGCTGAATTTACAGCTCTGCTGAAGGTCTAGTGGTGAGCATATCTGCATCCAGAAAGTTTAAATATGAATATACCTACAGGAACTATATGGCATCCTTTGAGAGGCCGAAACGAAAACAAGAAGGTATTGAAAGTAGAAGTCCAAAGATCTGAGAGCTGACATTTGTAAATACTGATATGAGAAATGAGACAAGGTGGGGCAAATGGAGAAGAGAGTAAACGGAAGTAGACTGAGAGCTGATATACAGTACTTTGATTACTAGGCCATGGCACTTGGTTCAGATGCTTCCACATGGGGCCATCACTGAAGTTTAATGAGCAAAGATGTAACAATATGGGGGCTAAGTTAGAGAACAAAGAACAGAGATGCAGTCACAGTGGACATTGCATGTGATGAGTCAGGGCCTTCTGGAAGCTTGGCATGTCTATCTATGAACGGGCAGGTGTCCACTCAGTCTGAAGAAACGGGAAAATGTGTTTTTAGATATGGCTTTGAATGTCTTATCGTTTTTATTGAGCTTCCCCTCCCTTTCTCTTTCCTCCCCTTCAACCCTCTCCCATGGTCCCCATGCTCCCAATTTACTCAGGAAATCTTGTCTTTTTCTGCTTCCCATGTAGTTTAGATCCATGTATGTCTCTCTTAGGGTTCTCATTGTTGTCTACATTTTCTGGGATTGAATATTATAGGCTGGTTTTCTTTGCTTTGTATCTAAAAGCCACTTATGAGTGAGTACATATGATATTTGTCTTTCAGGGTCTGGGCTACCTTACTCAAAAAGACGTTCTCTAGATCTATCCATTTGCCTGCAAATTTCAAGATGTTATTGCGTTTTTCTGCTGTGTAGAACTCCATTATGTAAATGGACCACCTTTTCCTTATCCATTCTTTGGTCGAGAGGCATCAGGTTGTTTCCAGGTTCTGGTTATGACAAACATAGTTGAGCACATGTCCTTATGGTACAATTGAGCAGCATTTGGGTATATACCCAAAAGTAGTAATGCTGGGTCTTGAGGTAGGTTGTTTCTTAATTTTCTGAGAAATCACAGTATTGATATCCAAAGGGGCAGTATCAGTTTGTACTCCCAACAGCAATGGAGGAGTGTTCCCTTTACCCCACATCCTCTCCAGCATAAGTTGTCATCAGTATTTTTGGTCTTGGCCGTTCTGATGAAATCTCAAGAGTTGTTTCATATGCATTTCTCTGATGACTAAAAATTTTGAGCATTTTTAAGTGTCTTTCAGCCATTTTAGATTCCTCTTTTGAGAGTTCTCTGTTTAAGTCTATACCCCCATTTTTATTGGATTATTTGCTCTTTTAATGACCAATTTCTTGAGTTCTTTGTGTATTTTGGAGATAAATCCTCTGTCCGATGTGAGGTTGGTGAAGATCTTTTCCCATTCTGTAGGCTGCCATTTTGTCTTATTGACTGTTTCCTTTACCTTACATAAGCTTCTCAGTTTCAGGAGGTCCCACTTATTTATTGTTGCTCTCGATGTCTGTGCTACTGGGGTTATATTTAGGAAGTGATCTCCTGTGGCAATGCATTCAAGTATATTTCCCACTTTCTCTTCTATGAGGTTCACTGTGGTTGGCTTTATGTTGAGATTTTTGATCCATTTGGACTTGAGTTTTTTGCATGGCGATAAATATGGATCTATTTTCATTCGTCTACATGTTGATATCCAGTTATGTCAGAATGATTTGTTGAATATGTTTTCTTTTTTCCATTTTATATTTTTTTGCTTCTTTGTCAAAAATCAGGTGTTTGTAGGTGTGTGGATTGATATCTGGGTCTTCAATTCAGTTTCACTGGTCCTCCTGTCTGTTCTTTTGCCAATACCAGGCTGTTTTCAGTACTGTAGCTCTGTAGTAGAGTTTGAAGTCAGGGATTGTGATGCCTCCAGAAGTTCTTTTATTGTACAGGAATGTTTTGGCTCTCCTGGGGTTTTTGCTTTTCCATATGAAGTTGAGTACCATTCTTTCGAGGTCTGTGAAGAATTTTACTGGGATTTTGCTAGGCATTGCATTGAATCTGTAGATCGCTTTTGGTAAGATTGCCATTTTTACTATGTTAATTCTGCCTACCCAAGAGTATAGACTATCTTTCCATTTTCTCCTGTCTTCTTCAATTTCTTTGACTTTGAATTCTTGTGAGGGATGAGGGTGGGGGCTAGACAAAGGGGAGTGAAGACTTTTTCAGCCAAGGGGACCATTTTTAGAACCAGGAGCAATACACTCAAGGGGAGGCCACAAAGCCTGACCTTAGTTGCCCCTGCTAATTTCCCAGTTCCACTTCCAACCAGTTCCATTGTGTTCTCCTCCCTGAGGGTGATTTTATTGCAGCTCTGTAAAGAGAAAACTGCATGCAGTTGAGACAAGCTGAGTGACAGGTCCCTCATCCTAGTGGAGGGTGCTTACAAAGCATGCCTAAACTTAGTCTGTTGGAAAGACAGAAAAAAAATGAGTTTACCACTAAACAAAGTGATTTGATCCACATCTTTCCTCTGTCTGGCCCCCATCTCTCATACCTCCTTTTTATCTCTCAAGAATTCAAAGTCAAATCTAAAATTACATTTTCTCGCATCTACAGACTGAGTGGATACCTGCCCGTCCATAGATAGACATGCCAAGCTTCCAGAAGGCCCTGATTCATCACATGCAATGTCCACTGTGACTGCATCTCTGTTCTTTGTTCTCTAACTTAGCCCCCATATTGTTACATCTTTGCTCATTAAACTTCAGTGATGCCCCCATGTGGAAGCATCTGAACCAAGTGCCATGGCCTAGTAATCAAAGTACTGTATATCAGCTCTCAGTCTACTTCCGTTTATTCTCTTCTCCATTTGCCTCACCCTTGTCTCATATCTTGGGGTTTTCTACATTACTTTCAAATGTTGACTTTCACACCTTTGGATTTCTAATTCTAATGCCTTCTTGTCTTCCTTTCATCCAAGACCTACCCTAACATTCTGCTCTTATTCTCTTTGACTTGTCAAGACACCCCATTCTTTTTCTATTGATGTTTATTGAGCTCTACATTTTTCTCTGCTCCTCTCTCTGTCTCTCTCCTTCCCCCTTCAAATCTCCCCCAAGGTCTCCATGCTCCCAGTTTACTCAGATCTTGTCTTTTTCTACTTCCCATGTAGATTAGATCTATGTAAGTCTCGCTTAGTGTCTGCATTGCTATCTAAGTTCTCTGGGATTGTGGTTTGTGGGCTGCTATTCTTTGATGTATGTTTAAAACCCACCTATGAGTGAGTACATGTGATAATTGTCTTTTTGAGTCTGGGTTACCTCACTCAAAATGATGTTTTCTAGCTCCATTCATTTTTCTGCAAATTTCAAGATGTCATTATTTTTTCCGCTGTGTAGTACTCCACTGTGTAAATGTACCACATTTTCTTTATCCATTCTTCAGTCAAGGGGCATTTAGGTTGTTTCCAGGTTCTGGCTATGACAAACAATGCTGCTATAAACATAGCTGAGCACATGTCCTTGTGGCACGATTGAGCATTCTTTGGATATATATCCAAAAGTGGCATTGCTGGGCCTTGAGGAAGGTTGTTTTCTAATTTTCTGAGAAATTGCTACACTGACATCCAAAGGGCTTGTACCAGCTTGCATTCCCACCAGCAATGCAGAAGTGTTCCCTTTTCCCTGCAACCTCTCCAGCATAAGTTGTCATCAGTGTTTTTGATCTTGGCCACTCTTACAGGAAAACACCCCATTCTTAAATATACCATTCTCCAACCCAAACACACTATTTCTTAGCAAAGTTACTGTCCTTGATTGTTTTTATCTTTTATGCTCCAAGATGAAACAAACATTTTAAAAATTACAAAATGCATGACTTACTGTTTACGGTTTAAGCATTCCAGAATAAACTCTGAGATAAAAGCAGGCTGGTAAGGTCCAGGAAGATTAAACAGATAATATGATACAGTCCTAAAAATCAATGACTCGGGTATAGCTGAGAAAACAGTTCCTGAAGAACTGATGGACAATGAGGCTGGAGACCTGGCCGGGTCCAGAGCATCCTAAATTTTGTTGTGTTCATGATGTCTTGATTTATGTATTGTCAGAGTAAAAGCTATATATGACATAGTCCAACTAAGTGCTTAGCTTGACCCACGGTAGTCAACTCATAAATATCCGTTACATTAATGTAGAGCGGGTTATGGAGTCTGAGGCTGAGGAATTACCCCTAACTGACTTCTCCAACACTGTTCCTTTAGGAAAGGAATGTGTGAGGCTATGTGCCTGAAATTTCAGCTGGGTTGTGTACTACAGAAGGGCCCATAAATGGGACCTTATTCATTTCCCGTCCAAAACATTAACTGAGTGGCCCCATATGTTGGCCTATGTATCAAAGCTAGGCAAAAGACTGTGAGTGCATTTTTCCACAGTGAGTTGATGATGGTAATTTGAGGAATACGTGCTAGAGAGTTGTCCTTTTACGTACGTCTCTGACTATGAGGAGAAAAGCTCCGGGCACTGGAAAGAGGGAGAAAGAAAGGGAGGAGAAAACCCCTAAGTGCCCCTCCTTGTCCTCACAGTAATCTTCTCAACCCTGGAAGCATTTAACAGAGTAGCAGAACTGTACCTTCCAATGAATTGAATGGGCCACTGAGTCTTACCCTTCCATCTACGTCTGGGCATCCTTTGGCCTCACTTTGAACATTCTCCATTGTGAGAACTCATCCTATGGCCATAAAGCCCCCGTGGAATAGGGTCCAGATGCAAGTGCAGACCATGGAAAGAGGAAGGAGACTAATCCTCTAAGAAGCACTTACCATATGCCAGGCCCTGACTCGGCACGCTGCCTGTGCTGTTTCACGTAACCCACGTGACAACCTTGTGAATGGAGATTAATATCCCTATTTTACAGGCAAGGAAACTTGGGCTTAAAGATATTGAGTCATTCGACCTAATTACAAATTGGTTAAGTAGTGGAGCTAGAATTCAAGTTCAGGATGTTCTACGTCACAGGGCATGGTGTTTCAGTCAAAAGAAAAAATAAAATAGACCTGATAAGACCAAGCAAAGACAAGACAATCAATGTGGCCCCACAGGGCAGTAGACTAAAAGAGGATGATCCACTGCTTGGTAGGGCTTTAGGGAGGGTGTGAGAGGCTGCCAGGCTGAGGCAGGCAGGCAGGAAGTGCTTCAGGACAGGATTACTGCACATTGGCAAGGACAGCCCTAACAGCTCATGAAGTGTTGATTCGCTGTGTGCCTGTGCCCAAGCCTGCCCAATGATGAACATTTTGGGCATTCTTCACTTCTCACCCCCTTCCCAAGTCTCAAAGAGAGAGAGAGAGAGAGAGAGAGAGAGAGAGAGAGAGAGAGAGAGAGAGAGAGAATGAATAGGGCTCATGGGATCGCGAGGGCCCCGGCTTGATTCTATAATCACATCAAGCAAGTCTCACCTTGTCCCTGCTTCCAGCACTCTTTGAAAACTATCAGAAAGCTCATCTTGTGCTCTTCGTGATTACAAAGCGCTTTCATCCTTTCAACAGTCACTGTCCTTTCTGGGCTGGGCACTAAGGATGCATAAATAATAATATCAACACTAACAGCACACACGCACAGGGCTGTGCATAGGGAGCTCTGCGAAGTGCTTTCTGGCATTTTCTTATTTATTGCTAACAACAATTTATGAGACAAGATGCCATCCTTATTCATGTTTTACAGCTGAGGCCCTTCAGGAGTCAGAGTAATTGTCCTAAAAATACAAACAGTAAGTCATGAAGTTGAAATTTGACTCGAGAATCCAAGATAGAGCCATAAAATCTCTCAGGACACAGGCTACAGTCCTGTAAAAGAGAAAGACACTGAGTTGGCGGTACGACTCATCCAGTAAAGTACTTATCTCCCAAGCATGAGGACCTGAGTTCGAGTTTCCAACCCTCATTAAACAGTCAAGAGTGTTGGTGCAGGCTTATAATTCTAGAGTTGGGGAACCAGAGACAGGCAGGTCTGAGAACTTGCTGGACAGCCTGCCCCACGTGGAAAGCTGTGGACCGGTGGGAGAGCCTGTCTTCAGAGACAAGGCAGACACCTAGAAATGGTCATCAGTGTTCTCGTTTGCCCTCCACACACGTGCTTCCCTATGCATCTGCACAGAAACACAAGCACATGCACGCATGTGTTTTATAGTGAGGAAGGCCTGGATGTGCTGGCATGATCGCGTGCGGTGAGCACGCTTCCTTTGACAGCAGAATCTGTGTTCGAAGGAGCAGGAAGGAAGAGGACTAAGGTTGTCTGTCAGCTCATGAGCATGCTATGTTGGTCATCCCATTTATTTCCCTCTTTCCCTCTGTGGAAGGGGATCAATCAGTTCATTCTACAGAGGAACAGCTTAGACCAACTGGCAGATATGAAGCCACCTCAAAGTTTAACTATTTGGAGGCTTGAAAGCAAAATTCCCAAGAGAGTTGCAAGTTGAAGTTGAGGCTCTTAGGTAGACAAGCCAGGGCATTTTAGCAGATGATTTCCCATTTGCTGTGATGAGCGCTAACAGGTGGTCAGAGAGTGGCCTGTCATGAGTCTTGAAAAGCTACTAAGGCTGGGGATGTGACTCGGTGTTAGAATACTTGCCTACCTGCAAGAGACCCTAGGTTTAAACCCAATAAACCACATAAACTACATTATCAAATAAACATGACAAATAATCCAATCAACGATAGAAGTGGAACAGACATTCTTCAAATGAAGAAGTACAAATGACTAATAGATATCCCTGAAAGAAATAACACTCAAAAGATTTTAGCCAACAGGAAAATGAATACCAAATCTATTTAAAAATAATGGCTATAATCAAGAACATGATCATGATGGAAGTGCACAGTTCACTGCAGTGATATTACCTAACCAGGTTTGTAGAGGGATTGTGTGTACTAGTCAAAAACAGAGGCAACCTAGATGCCCAGCAGCTCAAAGGAAAATGAATTATGTCATTTGTATAAAATTTGGCAGAAGTGGAAACCAGTATACTAAGAAAGGGTGGTAAATATGCTTTCTCTCATTATATAGACGTTAAGGCAAACTGAGCAAAACATTAGAAGGGCACAAGACTAAAAGAACACTTGTAAAGCCCAGGGAAAGAAAAAAGAGAAGGTGGGGGATGGGGAAGGAAGGTACTAGAAGGGAGATTTATGACCATGGTTAATTATATGAATTATGAAAATATAAGAAAACTACTTAGAAAAATGAATATGCACTAATAAAAGTAATCTCATTCAAATGAGGATTCTATTCTAAAATCAAAGGGAATTGTGGTGGGTTTGAAGATCCTTCCTTTAAATTTCAAAGTAAATAGTGAGTCAAAGGGGTCACAGGGTACAGGAAGACTAGTTAGAAAAATGTCACAGAAGAGCAATGCTAGAAAGGCTCTAAGGTTAAAGGTTAAAGGACAGGGGTTCAGATATAACAGAACAAGCGTCAGTCCATTTAACAATCGGGAAACTGAATCTTAAAAAGCAAGCTCATTTTTAGAACTGGGACTCAAACTATGGTCTCCTGATTCTGGGCGATACTTACACCCTTTCTTCTAGAAATTTCTCTTATACTCACTCTTACTCAGTGTGAGATCTTACCTTAAACTGCACATGCTCCTGTGTCTTTCAGCACATATTTAAGTCTTATGGTAATCACTAGATTCAATTTTTCTAATCATCGTTTTGAAAATATAAAGTCAGCAACAAAACAAAAAGTAAAACAAACAAACAAAAATGTTTTGAATCATGTTGACAGCAAGTCACAGAGCCAGGATTTGAACCTGGGTTCTCCAGCTCCAAAGCCCATGTTCTTCCTACTTTACCATGCCAGACTCTGAAACAATATCCATAATTCTTCTACCCCAAGCCCTGACCCCTACCCAAGCCCCAGCAGATTTTATTTTTAAAAATTGGGTTTTCAAATGGAAAAAGTACTGACTGTGGAAGCATAGAATGTAATACGTTCTTGGATAAGGTTATTTTTGTCCAGTGTTTCTTCTCTTTGGAAGAATTACAGAAGGTTCAGATCAGCAGAAAAGCAGCCTGGAAATTTCATGCTTTAATAAGTTCCAAATATTTTGGTATTATTATTTACTTATTTTCTTAGGAAGAGAATTCTCTACTCAGAGGGAAGGGGGGCCAGGGAGTCACCACATTTGAAACTTTTTTACACTTATAAGAAGTAAGTCACCTGGAAAAACAATAGTTTTCATTACTATGGTCAACCGTACGCTTGCTGAGTTCGCTGCTCCAGCAATCCTAGGAGGTCAGTGGTTTTGTCTGTATCTTGCAATGAGGGACTGCTGCCTAAGAGGCAGAAATAACTTTCTCAATAGCACTCAGATGAAAAGAGATGGGACATACATCCAGGATGCAATGGTTAGTGCTCTGGATTCTGAAAACATTCACATAGATGATTTGCCAAATGAAAGCTTTCTCTCTCTATTGATATATGCCACATCCTCCCCATGTTGGCTAGTTTTATGTCAAATTCATACAAACTAAAGTCATGAAGAGGAAGGGGTCCTACCTGAGAAAATGCTTCTGTAGGATTCTGCTGTAGGTAAACCTAAAGGGAATTGTCTTAATTGGTGATCTCTGGTCGAGGCCCAGCATGTTGTTGATGGGGTCACCCCTGGGCTAGTGATACTGGGAGCTATAAGAAAGGAGGTTGAGCAACCCATGAGGGCTAAGCAAGTAAGCAGCATTCTTCTTTCTTCTATGGCCTCTGCATCAGCTCCTGTCTCTAGGTTTCTACTCTGCTTGAGTTACTATCCTGATTTCTTCCAATGATGAACAATGATGTGGAAGTGTAAGCCAAATAAATCCTTTTCCGCCAGTGTTCTTTGGATCATGATATTTTATCACAGTGATAGTAACCCTAAGACAAAAGTTAGTATTAGGATAGTGGATTATTACTGTGACAGACCTGACCATGTCTGGGGAGGATTGAAGAATGACTTTAGAACTTTGGACTAGAAAAGTCATTGATGTTGAGAGCTCACTGAGCTATTATGTAGGAGCTTGGAAAATAAGAATATTGAAAACAGGGCAGACAGTAGAGGCCTGGCTTGTGAAGATTCAGAGGGAAGCAAAGATGCTACTGGGAAGCAAAGATCCTACTGGGTAAAGAATCTATGGTGTCTTATCAGCTGGAGTTAAAGATTCAGCTATGGTAAGAGACCAGACCCAAGTTGGTATTATCTTGCTTTGCTGGGACAGTGGGTGCTGGTCAGCTGGAGCTGAAGACTCAGCACTTATTAATAAGACAAGGGCACCATTAAGGTAAAATCTTCTAGGAAGTGTTTCCTGAGAGTTCTCACACAGAAGCTCTGTTCCAGAGACAGCCGAGATTGTGTCTTGTGTCCTCAGTTAAACTTGGTACTGCAAGAATCACCCAGATGGTGCTGGTTCTGAATTCATTGAGTCTTGGCATTGTTTAGCAAGGCTGGAGTATTTGGACACTCTCTCCCAGGATGCAGCTCAGTTAGATAAGAGACCCCAGCATTTTGCAGATCCCATGGTCCAGCATCAGATGTGAAGTGAAGCCAGTCTAAGTTGAGAGGCAATCAGCGTGTGCACTATAGAGGGCAGAGTCAAAGAAATGACCCAGACTCTTAGGAGGACTTTGAACACTGAGTTATTTACCCAGTTTGGTTTTGTATTGATTTGATTGTGAGTATATTCTGGCTCTTGCCTCCAGAAGTAAGAAAGTATTTAATTTTTTTTTATTTTATAGGAGCTCACAGGTTTAAAATTTTAAAACTTTTTTAAAAGATTTAAACTTTTAAAAAACAGGTTTTGGAGTTTTACATGTATTTTGGATTTTAATAGAGATTAGATATTTTTAAGGAGACAACTTTAAAACTATTAGGATTTATAAGACTGTGGAACATTTAAGTTTTTTAAATGTTTTATATTGCAATGTGAATATTAATGTGTAATCTTAGGGATGAGCAAGGAAAAGTATTAGCTTAGCAGTGATGTGTTTGTGTATCCAGCTGAGAGGGGGTCAGCTGTGTTGGCTGACTGGTTTGGGGTTGACACAAGCTAGGGTCATCAGAGAGGGCAAGCCTCACCTGCAAAAATGCCTCCATAGGACTGGGCTGCCGGCAGGCCCATGTATGGTGTTTCTTAATTAGTAATGTATGGTGGGGGGGAGGTTTCAGGGTATTGTTTGTGATACCACTGCTGGGCTGATGGCCCTGTGTTCTATAAAAACCAGGCTGAACAAGTCAGGAGGAGCAGCCAATAAGAAGCACCCTTCCATGATCTCTGTATCAACTCCTGCCTCCAAGTTCCTGTCCTGCTTGAGTTTATGTCCTGACTTTCTCCAATGGTAAACAGTGATGTGGAAGTATAGGTCCAATAAGCTCTTTCCTCCCCAACTTGCTTTTTGGCCATGGTTTTTTGTCACAGCTACTGTAACCCTAACTAAGACACTCCACTTCCCTTTCATTTCGTGCAGCGGGTAAAAGGAGCAGAGCAAACACGACCCTGCAAAGCTAGCAGTTTTTCCTTCCACCATCTTGCATTAAACATTTTCCTGTTATAAAACCATCGTGATGAAGATGTGGGAAGAATTATGAACTGCGTCTGGTCCTTGGGTCTAGACTTGACTATGTTATAGCATATGCGAATGTATGGATTCACCATGCCCCTCAACGACTCTCAGTCAAACCACCACTAAAAGTGGAAGCTCAGAGGAAGATAGACAGGAGTGCCTCATGTTTCCCACTCCAGGATGTGTCCACATCAGAGGAAATGTAGGTGGCGGAACTGTTACTGCAAAATTGAATACATACAGGACAAATGAGGCAGAGGTTTGGAGTGGAAATAGAAAAAGAAAAAAAAAAAAGACCCACCTGAAATAAGAGATCTGTAATGGAAAGCACAGGAGACAGCCCAAGGTGACAATTCTGCTCTCTTGTCTAGCGATTCTTCCATCAAGGCCTCTCGGGCCTAGAGAAACATCACCTAGGGGTTGATTCCAAACTGGAGTACAAAAGGAATCAGAAGAAAACTGGTGACAAGTTGTCCTAACGGCCCGGGACAGCCTGTGTTTTCAAAGCTTCTCTTTGCTGTAAGGAAGCTGAGTTGCTGGCAAAGGACAGCCAGACATAACAGCAGAATCAGCTTAACCGTCCTCTGTTCTCCTTCCTGGCTGCCATTTTCACGTGGAAACCATAAAAGATCCCAGAAAAGGGAGTTGCACTTAATGGGTTTCTTTGGCACTGAGAAATTAATCTTTTTTAAACCAAAGAGATTTTTTTTTTCCTGAAGATCTTTGGCAAACAGAAGCCAAATTGCTTCCAGCCCTCATGAAAGGTATTTTGTGCAAACGAAGTGTGATTTACACTTCCTTTAATTAGTCTGAACCCTGGAAAAAGAGAGAAATAATAGAAAACAAGAGCTATGTAGAAAACAAGTCCAAACAGCCCTAAAATAACAGTTTTCTAAAAGGATCAGTAGAAGATGCTAGAAGGAGACCAACAACAGAAAAATAAAAAGTCCTTCTAATTCTGGGAGTGGAGTAATTACTTGTGAACTGGAGTCTTGCTGGAATCTCTTCCCTCGGGATGGGGGTGGGGAGGAAGTTTGGCAGAAAGGAGGCTCAGTGTTCTCAGAGTTTCAAGTTTGAATGACCTTCCTTTAAGTCCCAGTCTTTTCTGGGGGCATCTGAGGTCTAGGGAGGAAGAGAGGCCCAGAAGAAAGATAGCTCCGCTTGCAGCCGTGGATACGTTGTCTCCAAGCTTGCTTCCCGGCTACATGGAAGCACAACATTTTAGAAGTGGGTTGGCTCAGGCATGGTTTCAAACTTTAGTTCTGCCATTTTTCCCCATTAGAATGACTGTGGGATGCCTAAGTCTTCAGACCTGTCGGCCACTTTCTTCAAGATGGGAGTTTTCTCCCTGCGGCTGCACTGTCCCCTAATTTTACGGTAGACCTACCAGGTTCCTCACTGTCAAGCTCCATCTTCAGATGAAGGCTTCCAGATGCCACGGGTTCATCCCATCGAAAACTGAACTCAAGACACGTTGCCTTCACTCTTCATCCCAAGTGTTTTCAGTGAAGAAATATGCCAAGCAAGGAAGATGCCATCCTTGACTCTCATTCTCCTTTAGTTTTGACACAGCAGGTTCAGTTGATTTAATCTTTGCACTGACCTAGCAGATTACCTGTGCCAACTTTACCTCCATCTCTGTGCAAAGTGAGACCCTAATACACAGTATGTTCTCTGGACCTATATGATGGCGTAATTATGGTCATTCTGTTTCACTTACTCTTATCTGGCTCAGAGTGCACAAAAATCTCTGTATCCCTCCACACACCAGTCCTAGGAGTTCTTTGAGCAGTTTGAGTTTATGGGGAAATCCCAGACAAAGATAAAACAGTCTTATAGAGGTTCTTATCTTTACTACTAGTCCCATCCTCTAACTGTTTTTCCTTGGGGAGAGGGGCAGGGATTCCAGATTTTTTTTTTTAGAGTGAAAAGAATGGGATGAGCACATCCTCATTCTACCTAACTGAGTCTCTCCTCTCTCTCTCTCTCTCTCTCTCTCTCTCTCTCTCTCTCTCTCTCTCTCTGTGTGTGTGTGTGTGTGTGTGTGTGTGTGTGTGTGTGTGTCAGTGTCTGTGTGCGCATGTGTGCATGCATGCACACATGTGTTAATCTGTCTGTCTGTCTCTGTCTCTCTCCCTTGTTAGAGACTGAACCATTGAGCTGTAAGTTTAGCTCCCATAGAACATTTTTATTCAGTTTTGTACATTTAAGGGTCTACATTTTGCCTCTAGAGACCCAGATTTATCTCTAACTTAGTGTAATATCTAGGATCAGTTCCTTCTTATCTCCAGGACTTGCACATGATTCTTTCATTATATGATAAAAGGTTTAAGGTACTTGTGTTATATGGACTCTGGAAGTGTTGAAGTTTGCAAGGATTTATTATATGCCATATACAGAATGGCAGGTAAATTTAGAGATTCTCTGTCATATCAAGTAATGATGGCTAATACATACTGAGTGCTTATTATAGATCACACACTAACATCACAGTTAAAAATCCAACTAAGACCACATCCTCAAAAAGGAAGAAAAAGAGATCATACAAATACCATATTTACTAATAAATGAAATAGCAAATTTCAAGCTAAGCCTGTCACAAACAGCATTCTCTCTACCTATCAACTAGTTATTATTGGGCATTTGCTTGTCTACTTCTCCATCAATTCATACTACAAGCATTACCTAAGCACTTTGTCTGTGCAAATAAAACTTAATTAACATAGCAAGCATAAGCAACAGTACACGAAGAAGCTCAAAATCTGATTGGCAGGCTTAGGGAAGTTATCTTTTTTTCCAAAGTGACATTGTGATAAGGTTTATGAGCCTCTTCAAAGGGCCTAAAGGTTGTCCTTTGTCTACAGGATAAAAAGCAAACACTGAAGTCTGTTTTCTCAGCGTTCTGTGATCTGTCCTTTGTCTGGTAGCCTGTTATCCCCACTGTAAACACCGGTAAATGCTAACCATACACCAGATGCTATATGAAGTCTAGAGAGGCTGAGTGACACAGATTTAGTCTCTGTTCCCCTGGAGCTCACATGTTTCAATCAAATCAACATATCGATACAACGTTAGCAATTACTTTAAAACTGCTGTGATCCTGTCCCACTAGCTATGACGTCACTGATATCAGCATATACATAGAGTGACAGTTTTCTTTGGACTCATGACATTGTCACCCAACCATGTTGTATCCTATTAATTAAGCAGAAATATCTACTTCTGAAAAGAGAACACATTTGATAGTTATTTTTAAATAATTAAAATAATCATCATATTTAAAAATTGATTTCTATCAACATGTTGAAATATATTCTATATTATCATAAAACACCATGCTCCCTGTATAGGAATCACTGAGCATCATATTAACTGTTTGTTGTCCATGTCCCTCATTTAATTCCATGTTCAAAGGAATAGAATTTTGCGCAATATCGTTCACCAATACAATTCCAGCCCTATTTTTGAAAGGATAGACATTCAGTAGATTAATTATCTGGATCAAATAATTCTTAACTATACAAAACCTAATTCAAAATGAGACCATGGTAGACAGATTCCTATTTTGTTTGCCTCAACCCCTTCCTTTCCTTGTTTAAGATGGAGGAACAGAATATGAGAGGAATTTCCAACCACCACAGAAAAAGTCATCCAATGAAAGTCAAAACTGTGAAGAAGTTGATATCTAGTACTCCACTATTCCACACCCAGTCTCAGTCCTTGAGTCTTAAATGATGCAGCTAGTTCTCAAGAAAAGACAGAGCAGGCTTGAAGAGCTGAATTCATGGACAACTGCCTAGTGCTAAGCCTGACAACTTGAGTTCAGTCTCCAGGACACATATGCAGTACAAGACTGACCATGGAAGCTGTCCTCTGGCTTCCACACATACACTATGACACTCACATGCCTACAAACATGCACAGCATACACACTCACACACACACACACTAAGAAAGATAAAGAATGTAATTTGAGGCGACACAGTTACCAGTCTTTTCTGTGGGTGAATTTACCCCCAAAGAAACTCAAAAGTAAGGCTTTCCCAACCAGAAGATTCCATCTTCATGGGAGGAACCCTTGTCTGACCCCAAACAAGGCCTCTGACTGAGAAAAATCCTCATTATTCTCTGTAACCCAAACTCTCCAAAATATTACTTCCTATTATGTCTCAATACCCAACTCTAAATCACCCAATCTCAAGATTAAATCTGTAAGCTCAAAGAGTCTCAGTCACTCAATTAGGAGAAGGTAAAACCTGATCCTCTCCAAACAGAGTGAAATGTGACGTAATTCTGTCAGTAGGATTTTATCTCACTCAGAAAAAAGCAGAGAAGCTAGGCAAGAGTGGGTGGGTCATTCATTACAGGAAAATTTCCAGGGAATTTGAGGGGTGTGTCTGCTGGATCTCAGTGTTCCAGAGACTAAGAAAAAGTGCTGGAGGCAAAAGCATGGCTTTCAGAGGCCTGGTATCAATGATGACAGTTAAACTACAGTCCCGAAAACCCAAGAGGGAAATGCCAGCCTTAGAAATTAGGCTAATTCAGGGTGTGGAAAAAAATCCCTCTTCATAAACAAGTCCCTTACCTCCTTGGGGCCATCATCTCCAAGTTCTTAAAGCAGGGGCTGAGAGGACCATAAGTATAGTGATGTACAAAGTCTCTTCCAAAAGCTATGGTCTGTAACCCAAGTAGAGAAAGTCAGGAAATCGGAGAAGTCAGGGGTTCTGAAAATAACGGCTCAAGATCCAGTCTACCTTAGGTGAATGATTTTTCCTAACAGTACCTGTTTTTGTCTTAAAGATGGTTCACTTAAAACCTTGTAGCTCACAAAAATCACTTTAAGGGTTTGAGAATGCCAGACCATTTGCACAGTGTCTGGCACACAGATGTATGAAGTAAATGGTAGTGATTACTCCAGGAAGCTCTTTGGCTTAAGATAATTACTCAAGAATGCAATCTTTATGAATAAAATCTTGATGGACACAGTGAGTTTAGTGGGAAGCTGTGCTCTCAAGTGAGAGATTCTTCAAACTCATCAGCAAATGGATGTTTACCACAGGTCACCATCACAGCTGGAGGAATCTGCTTTCCATACTGCGACAAAGTTGAAAAGAAGCGCTGTTTCAGAACCCCAAGACGTCAAGAGAGCTCCTGGTCCCATGGGAAACTTTACTATCAGAGAGTATGAACTCAGGGTTAGATATCCTGGATTACTTCTCCTGGTAACTGAGACATACAAATAATATTGGCCACACATATTTCTTAATCCCTTACCCCACAGCTGATGGATATGAATGTTTGTTTGTCCCGGCCTCCCAGACCCGAAATAATCACACAGAAATTATATTACTTAAAACACTGCTTGGTACATTGACTCTAGCTTCTTATTGGCTAACTCTAACATCTTAATTTAACCCATCTCCATTAATCTATGTATTGCCAAGTGGCGGTGGCTTACTGGGTAAAGTTCCAGCATCTGTGTCCAGCAGGGCTACATGACTTCTCTCTAACTCCTCCTTTCTTTATGCCAGCATTCAATTTAGCTTTCCTCACCTAAATAAGTTCTACTCTGCTATAGGTCCAAAGCAGTTTCTTTATTCATTGATGGTATTCACAGCATAGAGAGGGAAATCCCAAATCACCTCCTCCCTATTTCTTTTTAAATAAAAAGGAAGGTTTTAACTTTTACATAGTAAAATTACATAAAACAATTATCAGGCAGGAGTAACAGTTACAATATTTATATCTATTTTATCTTTTATCATAACTAAGGAAAATTATTTATTACTATCTATTGTTTAACTCCATCAAAGACTCCAGAAGGATATGATATTACCTAAGGAAACAGGAAGTGCATTATAAGAAACTTCAAGAACTCTAGAATTGTCAGAGACATTTTGCTGCTTGGACTGTCACTCAAAGTTCCTTGTACCAATGGGGCATCCATCTTCAGCCTACAGGCCCATAATATCCAGCAGACTTTTCCATAAAGCAGGGTATTATTTCAAAGACAGTTCCATCTATATTGGCAGTTTGTTAGTCATTTTCTTCTGTGTCCTGCAGAATGTTTAGCAGGTTCTTTCATGAAGCAGGAACTCCAAAGGATTGTCTCACCTTTAGGCAAGTTCAGTGGTCGTTTCTCTGTGGGTCCTTCATGTCTAGTTCATCAAGCAGTCCAGGCAAGAGTAGTTTCTTTCCCAAATGACTAACCAACTCTATAAGGAGCCTCTTTCATGACCATTTTCCTCTTGAAGTAATTGATGTTGACAGGAGCACATGTATCTCACTGTCATGAAAAGTCCTAAGTTCTTAAACATTTTATATGGCTTATTCTGTAGTCCTTGAAAGATTTGAAGAATGCCTATCCATCTGAAATACATCTCTGCACATCGAGAAAATCAAACTAACATGACTACAAGTTCGACTATTATAGATTATTAAATGAGATACACCAACACAATACCTCAATCAAGATCAGAAATACATATACACAATAAAACAAAATTGATTTTAAATTTGTATCAATAAGCCAAGATCCATACCAATGCAAGTCTCTATAGCACATCCCCCTTTAAATGGAAAAAACATTTATAAACAACATATAGGATATGGGTGTAGTTCTCTCCATACTGCTTCCTGCTCTTTGTTGGGCAAAGTATTTTTGGGAGGGTGTTCACAGTGACCTTTCAGGGGGTTTTGGTGCATCAAACCACATTAGCCTGGGATGAATCCACAGGTTCTCATCCTCTGTGAAAACAGAAGAAGAACTTTTTTCAAAGCAACATAACCTTTGACCCAAATTTGGAAGTCATGATACCTTTAGAACATATATGCTGGTTTAGCTTAGCAGCCCATACCATGAAATGTCTCTCTGTACTTAACTCCTTCACAGACAAAATATTCAAAGAAAACACAACAATATACATAATAAGGCTCTCTATGAATTTTCCATCTCCACATGACTTATTTTTATTCTATTACTTTTTAATATTTATTTTATTATCTTTAGTTCTTTTAATCTATGACTGTGTGTACTTTTTATAACTCTCTGCACTCTTTTCTCTCCTAAGCCTATGTACATTTATCCAACACTGTGATCCATTTAAAGGTCTTTTTTTAAATCTGAATCTGTTTTCATTGTGTATCTGTAATTATTTTTTGACCAGAAATGCTTCTTGAAGTGCTAAGCCCTTCTTATGAACTTAAGTTGTGCCATTGCTAGGGGAAATATGGCACTTCTTGTTTTCTCTGCGATGTCCAGCATGGCAAAGCTGTTTGCCACCTCTGAGAGCCATTCTCACAGCCCCATTTTTAGGCACACACTGAGTCTATGCTGCCTTTAAGCAAGTTGTATCACTCTGCTCACAAACCCTATTTAAATGTTCAGCCTCCTGGAAGAGCCAGAGTTCAAGTTAGCAGCATGGGCCCAGAAAGCCTTATTTCAAAACAGTGCTGCCTCTTTTCTGCTATTGCTGAATCAGGAAAATCTCTTTTGAAGGAGCTGCAGCATTAAGCTGTTCTTGGTTCCTGGCTGCTCAGACCTGAAATAATCACACAGAAACTATATTATTTAAAACACTGCTTGGCCCTTTAGCTCTAGCTTCTTATTGACTAAATCTCACATCTTAATTAATTTAACCCATCTTTATTAATCTGTGTATCATCAAGTGGCAGTGGCTTACTGGGTAAAGTTCTGGCATCTGTATCTGGCAGGGCTACATGACTTCTCTCTAATGCCTCCTTTCTTTCTCTTGGAATTCAGTTTAATTTTCCCTGAATAACTAAGTTCTGCCCTGCTACAAGTCCAAAGCAGTTTATTTATTCATTAATGGTATTGATAGCATACAAGGGGGAATTCCACATCAATATGCTAGGGAGACAATACAAGTTTCTAGGACTTGCTGAAACGATTTACTGATTACCGAAAATTCCTGCACAGTGGCTAGCTGCAGTGAGAGCAGAGTTGGTACCAACTGTGTCTATTATTTGCTAAATGCTGTTTTGGCTTTTTCAGGTTCCCTTTCTGACTGTCCATATGTCTAGAAGCTGAATCCACATGTACCTCACATTCTAAGCCTCCTGTAATCATTTGATGAAATGATGTACAACAAACGTCTTTACTACTGAGAGACAAGAGAGGCTTGTTTTTATTCTCTCTCTCTCTCTCTCTCTCTCTCTCTCTCTCTTTCTCTCTCTCTCTCTCATGTGTGTGTGTGTCTGTATTTGCACATGCCTTAGTATGCACATGGAAGTCATATGATAGTTGTTCTCTCCTTCTATCACACCTGTTCCACTGACCAAACTCAGGTTATCAGTCTTGGTAGAAAGTGCCTTTATCATCTGAGCCAATTCTCTGGCCTGAGATGCTTATTTATACACTAAAAAAATTTTTGTATCTTTCTAATCTTACAGTCATTAAATTGGAAACAAAAATCCAAAGATTCTATTTATTTCTGGAATGTGAAAAAGTCAGTTTCATTGTACACCCAGAAGTTCAGGTCAAATGAAGGAGATATTGATCATGAATCATGCAAAGAATATATACTCTCTGCTTTCTAGGATCTCAAATCCAAACTGACAACCTATTACTGACAACTTCTCATTTTACCCAAAAGGAAAATACAGTTCTTGTTGAGATTAATTTCATGCCCATATTAATATCAAAACTCAAAAAAAAGTCCTTCCCAAATTGTGACCTATTTAAAGGTTTGCTTTTTTTTTTGCTTGTAATCTATAAAATATGTTACCAGTTAATTAAGGAGTCCTCCTAAAGAAAAGAAGGAAATATTATACGAGCCAGGGCAATCAAGGTCATGATGAAGGAACCCACAGGGACAGCTGACCTTAGCTCCTGGGAGGACATGGATTCTGGACCAATAGTTAGGGAGCCTGCATGTGACCAACATATGCCCTCTGCAGGTGTGTGACAGTTGTGTAGCTTGGTCTGTTTGTGAGGCCCTAGCAGTGAGATCAGGACCTTTCCTTGGTGGTTAGCTGACTTTTGAGAACCTGGTCCCCATGCTGGATTACCTTGCCCTATGTTTGTACATGGGGAGAAGCTCGGTCCTACCTCAACTTGATGTGCAATGCTATGTTCAAGCATATGGGAGGCCTACCCCCTTTCTGAATAGAGACAGAGGAGGAGTGGGTAGATGGGGAGAGTGTTATATGGGAGTTGGGGGGAGTGGGCAGGAGGAAAGGAGGGCAGGGAAACTGGTCAGTATGTAAAATAAAGGGGAAAAAGACAGATAATACAGGGCAGGTTTGGGTATGTAACTCAGGGGTAAAGGATAGGCATGCCATGCATGAAGAAATGAGTTCAGTCACTGTTACCAAGACAACTAAAAAATGAAAAAAATTAATTAAATTAGAAGTGCAACTTGATAGTGTTGAGGACAAAAAAGACTATTTATCCACAGAGCAGAAAGGTCTATGGCAATAGATAAGGTAATTGTACCAGCGCTTCAGGATGAAAGACATATCAGCACCTGGAGTCTTACATATCCTGAGGTAGTAATTCAGAATAACTTCTCATACTGGGGCAGGGTAGAGTTGTAGGATAGTTATGAGAGTCATAGAGATGCAATACTCATGTATTAACTCAAAATATTTTAACAAAATGCGGATACAATTAAATTTGGAACAGGTTTTGACAGCAATATAGGTTTAAACTGCTTACCACTTGACCTTGGATACACTAATCTCCCAGAACAGCCATGTCTGCTTAAGTAAAATGGACAGGACTTACTATGGCTACTGAATAAAATTATGCCAGAAAGCTTAATACATGGCAGCCTTCGTCCCCAACACTCAGCTATGCTCATTTTTTAAAAGGAAGAACATCAGTACAGTGTACAAATCTTAAGTGTTGGATTCACATCTCCATGTTTTGGGGAAAGCATCCAGGTTATTCACTTTTATATGAGTGGGTGACACATGCCATAGAGTCTTAGGAAGGTAAGTAAAAGAAACAATAACAATTTCTCTGACCTAGCAGACACACACTAATGGAAGAACTTAAGCTGAACTGGCCTGGAAACTGTTTGTTTTTATTTTAAAGCAAGAAAACTCAAGTCCAGTGAATTGATTTCAGAAATAAAAGGAAAAGAAGCTGCTATAGAGATTTGCATCGATATGGATCTTGGTTTACTGATACAAATTTAAGGCCAATTTTGTTATTTGTATATTTCTGCTCTTGATTAACGTATTGTGTTTGTGTAGCTCATTTAAAAATGTAATGCATAATTAAAATAAAAGTTAATAAACTATAGTAGTCAAGCTTGTAGTCATGTTAGTTAGGTTTTCTAGATATATAGAGATATATTTTACTTAGAGAGATAATCTTCAAAGTTTTCAAAGACCTATGGAACATGGCATTTAAAATGTTTTAAGAACTTAGTCTTTTCATGGCAATGAGATACATGTGCTCCTGGTGGCACCAATAACTTCAAGAAGATGCTGGACATTGAAGAGGTTCCTCGTGGAGTTTCCTAGCCATTTGAGCAAGAAACTGCTCTTGCTTGTACTGCGTAATGGTATGCTGTAAAAACTGGACATGCAGGACCCACAGAAAAATAACTGCTGAACTTGCCTAAAGGTAAGACAGTCCTTCAGCATTCCTGCTTCATGTAAGAGTCTGCCAGACATTCTTCAGGACACAGAAGAAAGTTACTGATAAACTACCAATATAGGTGGAACTGTCTTTGAGATTTCCTGCTTCATAGAAAAGTCTGCCAGATGCTATGGGCCTGTAGGCTGGAGACTGGATGCTCCAATGTTACAGAAGAACTTTGGGTGACTGTTCAGTCAGAGAGATGTCTCTGTCAATTCTAGAGTTTTTGAAGTTGCTTACAGTGCTCTTATTTTCTGTTTACGTAGGTAATATTATATCCTTCTGGGTTCTTTGATGGAGTTGAAAAAAAAGATAGTTATAATTATAGTTTTCCTTAGTTATGATAAAATAAAGATAAAGTACATATAAATATTGTAATTTTAATTCTTGCTTGATATCTGTTTTGTTATGTGTAATTTTGCTATGTTAAAGTTAAAACCTTCCTTTTTATTTAAACAGACAAGGGAAATGGGTTGGAAAATGCTTTTGTAAATGTGTTGCTTTTTATTGGTAAATGAATAAAGAAACTGATTTGTGCTGTGTTAGGCAGAGTAGAACTAGGCCAGAAACTAAACTGAATGCTGGGAGAAAGAAGGCAGAGTCAGCGAGAAGCCATGTAGCTGACAGAGACAGATGTGCAGGGACCTTGTCGGTAGACCATGACCTCGTGATGGTGTACAGATTAATTGAGATAGATCAGGATATAAGAGATGGGAGTCAACCTACCTCAGGACCCAGGATTCCACTCTTGGGAATATACTCAAGAGATGCCCTATCATACTACAAAAGCATTTGTTCAACTATGTTCATAGCAGCACTATTTGTAATAGCCAGAACCTGGAAACAACCTAGGTGCCCCTCAATAGAAGAATGGTTAAAGAAGGTGTGGAACATATACACATTGGAGTTTTACTCAGCGGTTAAAAAAAAAACAATGACATCTTGAATTTTGCATGCAAATGGATGGAAATAGAAAACGCTTTACTGAGTGAGGTAACCCAGACCCAAAAAGAGGAATATGGTATGTACTCACTCATAAGTGGATTCTAGCCATAATTAAAGGACATTGAGCCTTTAATTTGTGATTCTAGAGAAGCTAAATAAGAAGGTAAACCCAAAGAAAATCATATAGTTATCCTCCTGGATATTGGAAGTAGACAAGATTGCCAGGCAAAACTTGGGTGAATGGGGGTGTTGGGGGTGGATGTAAGGGGAGATGGATAGAGAGAAGGGAGAGGGGGAGATTTGGGAGAGCTTGGGGGGAAAGGATGGGTGGGATGGAGGAAGGGTGGATATGGGAGCAGGGAAGTAAATATCTTAATTAAGGGAGCCATTTTAGGGTTTGCAAGAGACTTGACTCTAGAGGGGTTCCCAGGTCCAAGGAGAGGTCCCAAGATTGTTCCTTGGGCAGCAGAGGAGAGAGTGCCTGAACTGGCCTTGTCCCATAGTCACACTGATGAATATCTTGCATATTACCATAGAACTTTCATCTGGCGATGGATGGAGACAGAGACAGAGACCCACATTGGAGCACTGAACTTAGCTTCCAAGGTCCAAATGAGGATCAGAAGGAGGGAGAACATGAGCAAGGAAGTCAGGTCCACGAGGGGTGCATTCACCCACTGAGACGGTAGGACTGATCTAATGGGAGCTCACCAAGGCCAGCTGGACTGGGACTGATGAAGCATGTGATCAAACTGTACCCTCTGAATGTGGCTGGCAATGAAGGTTGACTGACAAGCCAAGAACAATAGCACTGGGTTTTGATTCTACTGCATGGACTGACTGTGGGAGCCTGGTTTGTTTGGATGCTCACCTTTATAGACCTGGATGGAGCGGGGAGGACCTTGGACTTCCCACCGAGCAGAGCAGGAAACCCTGACTGTTCTTAGGACTAGAGAGGGAGGAGTAGGTGGGGAGGGGGAGAGAAAAGGGAGGCGGGGAGGAGGTGGAAATTTTTAATAAATAAATAAAAAACAATAAAAGGATATAAGAGAAAGCTAGAAATGTGCTTACGCTATTGGCCAAAAAACATTGCAAATAATATGGTTTCTGTGGGATTATTTTGGGGCTGAGCAGCCAGGAATGAACGTACAGCCTTCTACCTACAAGAAGGTCATGCACTTTTATTCTTATAAAAATTTATCTTATCAATGAACAAGTGTCTATTTAGAGCAAACAATGTCCCATGAAAACAAATCTCCCAGGTGACATCCATCAATCTTCATATCCAGGGAGGTTCTACTTGTTAAGACAGACAAGTAGACTAGAGAGAATTGAATGGAAAGGCATATTCTAGTTGAAGATGTGTTACTTCTAAAATTATCTAAATAGTTGAATATATGACAAAACTAAATGAAATTAATAAATTCTGAATTAATGGTGAGTAACAACTGCATAGACCTAGAATACAAACAATTTTTAGAAACCTTAGATTAATTTCTCTCTTAGTCTCACAAGCACACAAAATCAAGAAGTGCCTTCATCCTTCAGAGGTAACTGTTCTTTCTGCTAATTATGAGTTCCAGGGATACTCTAGCGAGGAAGGAAAGCAAACTGCATCTAATGTCTCTGGCAGGTCTTTGGCAGTAATTCTCTTGGTGTGGGAGAATTGTCTGTATTCTATCAATCATATTTTAATAAAACGCTGATTGGCCAGGCAGGCAGTATAGGCGGGAAAGCCAGACAGGAAGTAGAGGTGGAGCAAAGAGACTGGGAGTATTAAGGGAAGCAGGAAGCTCCCTCCGCAGTTCTGTCCAGACCACCGGAGAGGAAAGATGTAAGCTGCCCCGCTGGAAAAGGTACTGAACCATGTGGTTAACATAGATAATGATAATGGGTTAATATAAGTTACAAGGACTAATAAGAAGCGTGACCTAATGGGCCAATCAGCTTTATAATCTTATGGAGTCCTGTGTGTGATTTTCTTTGGGATTTGCCGGCTGTGGGGTACCGGGCGGGATAGAAACCCCAACAATCCAGCCCTTATGTTATATTCTCTTCATTGCCCTATAGTGTCACAGTTGAAAACAGATTTCCACACTGCTCTGTGCTGCTATAGTACAGAGAAAGGCACTAGAAAGAATCATTATACAGACTACAGTAATCTCACAGTCTCAAGGCTAAGCTTAAGTATCCCAAACATTAGTAAATGTTCCGTGATTTATTCTAGGGTCATGTGCCAAAGCATGCATGGAAAGTGTGACATTGAATCAAATGTCCTTGTCTTCTAGCCCCTAGATGTTGGGACAATCTTAAGCAATCTGGGAATTTCTAAAATTCACAAGAGAAAGAGATAAGGATTGTCTACCCTCTTATTCCCTATAGCTCTGAGACTTTGGACCAAATGTTTCTTACTATTTTCCAGAGGCCTTTCTGTTTAACACACCATGAAGGGACAACTTTCTTTCCTGCTCTACCGTATCCTCTAAAAATTATTGGTTTCATCTATTTGGTTGGTTTGGTTTGGTTTTATATAACAAGAGAGGCCATTTCCAAGATTATTTTTTACTGAGAAAGGACTCTGTTGTAGGCTGTCAATCCTTATACTCAAGATAGCCACCAGATTTTTAAATAAAAGCTTTACCTGAGAAAAAGAGAAAGAAAGAAAAGGAGAAAGTAGGGGTGAGACGAGGGTAATAAAGGAAGACACATAAATTGCAACTTTAGCAGTATTGGTGAATCTCATAGCATAATGAACAAAAGAAGTCAAGTAAAGTTGAATACATATGAATTTTGCTAAAAGTATAAAATAAAAAGGCAAAATTAAGCTATGTGTAATGTTAAAAGTCAAGACAGTGTTTACCTTTACGGAAGGGGTGGGGTTGAGAAGCTTTATGTAGTTCATAATGTTTTGATCTTTATCTGGGTTTAGGCACATAGCTATGCTCACTTCACAACAATGTACGGAGTTTACATTTATGATTAATGCAATTTTCTATATGTGTATCATATTTCTACTGAAACTTCAAAAAGTAAGTGAAGACAAATTGTCACAAATTAATGAAAGAAGTCAAGTTAATGTTTTAGTGTTTAATAACTCTAGAATCTTGGGATCATTAAATATTAAAAATATAAAAGTCTCAGAGTTGATTGCTTTAACCACCTCATTTCATAGACAAAGTGAACTAAACCCATAGATAGAAATACCAAGAACATACAAGGATTCAGTATCAGAACCAGGTCTTGTGCAACCCTCAGCTCACGGTCATTTGTTCTTTATAATGTAGTCTTGCTAATTAGATGATGAAGGGGAAATGTGGTTGAAGTCTAGAAATGAGCCATGAATCTCAGAATGTCATGGCATACACATTTTCGGATGATGATTAATACAATATCTGCCTCACAAATGGCCTCAACAGCTGGGACAAGGCAGAAATGACTGCACAAATGTGCTATCCATGACACATGAGTTGAAAGAGTGGGGTGGAGACAGTTCTTGAGTGAAGGAACAAAAGGAGAGTTTATCTGCCTGGAATGCAATGAGAATGAAGATTCCAAAGAGGTCATCCAGGGAGACACTGTGCCTGAATCGCAGAGAAGTCTGGGTGCATTTACTGACATTCTGAACATCTGTGCTTTTGCAAGGGAGATAAAAGGGAATCTGTTTCTCTGCCTCAAGGCATGATGTATGGGCTTCTGAGGCACTGGGTGTGGGCTGTTGTTGAAGGCACAATGCAGAGGTTGATAGATGAAGCCTGGGGGAACCCAACAGGCTTCACATTTATAAAAATTATTTAACCTGTCCTAGGTGGTAGAGCAGAATGCTAATGGCATTCTCCATGTAAGTGATGAAAATAGAGAATGTCCAGAGAGTGTAACCCACTTTCTAACTTTACCTTGATTCTAACTGGCCAAATTAGATCCTCTATTCCTCTGCCAATGGCCTATGTAAGCCAACGCTGGCAGGGCATACTCCACCCTAGACACCACCCACGAATTTTACCTGCCTTTAGCCATTCTTGACTAAGAGTGAGAAACTGTGTTCTCCTCATAACTTAAGTCCATAAGCAGCTCTCATCACCCTCTTCTGTCCAAAGAAGAGAGTCTAGATCACTTAACCTGGTCATTGAGTCTTTCACTTGATCACAAATTCCAGTCTCTCTGAAACTAAGCTCCTTTAGGTACATTCCATCCTGTCCCCGTGTTCTTCCCTCTGCCTGGATTTCCCTTTCCCCCTCTATTTTTCAGATTGTGCTCAAAGACTATTTTTCCATAAAGGCATCCCAGACTATCAGAATCTCAACCCATGCTGCACTTCTTCCATTGCAATTTTTTCTAGTATTTAAGCCTATATTCATTTTGTCATAGTTGCAATAGTTTTGATATGCATTTAGATTCATTTTGTGATGCTCTGATATCGTCTGCCTTAGGAAAGACTTCATATTATCTGCTTAAAACTTTTCTATGAAGTCCTGGGACCTTACTCAGCACATATAGACAAGCGTAGCCTAGAAGTAAAAAAATCATAATTTTCAGATGATAGGGATGGTGGGATATAGCTGACACTCTTCAGCTCTACATTTTTTAGGTAACAGGAATTTATGTTTCTCATTGATTCCACTGTACTGGTCTATTTCTCTGATCCCACTGTGATTGATCACCACTATCCCTTATGCATATTTAACAAATAAACTATCTGCTCCCAATTTTTCCTTAGACTCTATCTTAATGGCTATCAAAATGGAAGCAAAACAAAATAAATATGTGTCTTCTACTTCAAAATATATTTGAATCTGTCTCTGGCACTAGTCTAGGACCAAGGACCAATTGTCAATAGTCACCTATCAACTAGAAATAAATTTGAAAATAAAACCCGATAATGTCATTTAATTTAATGTAGTAGGGATGTAATTAAGATAACCATCTATGAAGCAAGTCTTAGGTGAGAAAAGTTAGGATTGTATACCCTGCTGATATTTGACTTTAGGATCAGTTAGTTTACTGTACTCCTTGGATAATGTTTTTCACCATCCCTCTCTACACATTCTATGGTACCAGAAATCCTCCAAGAAGCATAGTGCTCTAGGACAACCATATCTGACCTTCCTATGTACTCCATGTTATAACATTTATACCCAATGAATGAACTATGGTGAACTACATACCTTGGCCAAGAATATCACCAAAGTGGCCCAGAGCTCACATGAAAGCAGTTTCCAAGCCCACCACTCCCTGTATCATTCCAACCAAAAGCATGACCCAAATATTTTATATTTTCCTACATCCTTATCACCCCTCCTTCATTCAAAACACAGTCTTTCCACTCTCAAGGATTACTTGGAAGGTCTGACCCATGGGCTTCTGAATGAGAAGGTTAAAGTTTAAACCTCTAACTCTATCGTTTAACCTCTATATGCCCTTAAAGTGACTGCACACTTCTGAGCCTGTCTTCCTGTCTGTGAGAAGAGTATAATAGTAACTATTTTTCTAAATAGTTATGATGACTGTACAGCAGTGCCTAGTTAGTAAGTGCTCAGTTATTTGACTCCTCTTTCCCTCTAGAAGGTCCACATTTCTCACTGTGCCTATAGAGTTTCTGAGATGGAGTAGGTGCTTACTAAGTATTAATCCTCTTGCTATGGTTCACTCAGATTAGATGCTGTTCTGCTCCTTAACTAGTGGTGTACACACACACACACACACACATATATTTGTATATATATACATATATATATATATATATATATATATATATATATATATATATTACGGGAAGAAAAGTGAGTCTGGAGAGATATCTCAGTGGTTAAGAAGTGTATGTTCTTACAGAGGAGCCAAGTTCAATTCTCAAAACCTTGTTGGTCAACTCAAAACAGCCTGTAACTCTAGTTCTAGAGAATTCAGTGCCTTTGTTAGGCCTTTGTGGGCATCTGCACTCATGTTCACAGACCCTATACAGAGGCCACCATACACAGGTAACTAAAACACACACACACACACACACACACACACACACACACACATCTTTAAAAAGGAAAGAAAGAAAAAATAAGGTGATCTAAAGATATAATATTTGACCTTAATAAAGAAGGTCATTGTCAGTTTCAGGAAGAGGGATGAGCCTAAAGTACATGAAATAAGCCAGCCAGAGGAGAATAAAAGCTGCATAATTCCAATTACATAAACTATCTAAAATAGCAAACTTCAAAGAGACACAAAATAGGATGGTACTTTCCACCAGCTGGGGTGAAGCAGAAATGAAGAATTGTTTTTCAATGGGATATAAACTTTTTGTTCTGCATGATGAGATGGTTTCAGAGATCTGCTACCAAACATAGCACCTACAGTTAGCATTCTGGGATTGCTTTAAATTAAAAGGATGGATGTCATGATAAGTGTTCTTACACCTACACACTCATGGCAACACAAATGAACAAAAGGAAACCTGTGGGGAGGTGCATATGTAATCATGTTTGTGGTAATGCCATCTCATGTACATGTGTCCATTCAAACCAAACAAGATGTGTGGATTAAGTGTAATTTTATGTATGTCAATTATATGCTCAATGAAGTTATTTCCAAAAAGAAAAGAAATTAAAAAATAATTAGATAAATAAGTAAATTAAAATTCCAAGTGGCATGCTTACAATTATAAAAGGGGCTGTGACATAAACAGAAAAGTGACCTTATATCTGGTAGCCCAGAAAAACCTTCCTGTGAGGTTGAGAGTGGGGTCAATTCACAATCAATGAGAAAACCAGAAGTGCAAGCAAGTGGGGTGGGCAAGGTGAAAAATTATTTTCAGCTGTTTTCATTAGCATGCAAAGTAATAGATTTCGTTACGAAATTTCCATATATATTCTGCTCTTCTTTGTCTACCTCTCCTACTCTCCTTCACTGGCCCTATCTTCCCATTGGTCCCCTCTCACCCAACAGTCCTCCTTCTTCCACGTCACATGGCTTCTATTAGTCACCTCCCTTTAAGGTCTCTTCTTCCCCTCTCAGAGTTCCCTTTCTGGCATCCATGAAAGAAGACCAGAAATCCTTATTTACCACAGGTGAGAGTGTAAACTAGTGAAGTCCCTGTGGAAATTAGTAAAGCGGCTTCTATAAAACTAAAATTAGAACTACCATATGATCCAGCTACACAACTTCTGGGTAAATACCCAAAGAAAGCTGGAGCCTTCTAAACATAGAGAAGTAGATGTGATGTAACAAGCTCGGTTTGCCTGAGGACAAGAGGCAGATAATGTTTTCACCACCCTCACATGCTAAGTTAGTCACCCGCTTCCTGAAAACCAACTCAAGAAAGTAAATGAGTTGTTTTATATTGCTCTCTTTTCCAAATATGAAGAAAATACCACTTGCAATACTTAATAAAGGGATCAGTTTCCATGCCTCATAGAATTTATGTCTTCTGTTTGTGTTTGTTTTTTGAAATAGTATAGTCTACCCCGGAAGTAATTCTCCCTAGCACTCAGCCTCCCGCAATGGTGTGGATAGTCTAGAAGTCAGGAACACCCAGTCAGTGAGGCTCCAGAGATGGTCTCAGGCTCTTTCTTGGGTGGCACAGCATCATGACTGAAGCAAAGAGATCACAAACGCAGGAAGTTTATGAACACTGGAATAGCATTGGTAGAGAAGTCTAAACTTTGACAGTCCCAGAGGCAGATGTGTTCAAAGCCCACAGTGGTCGGGGACACGAGAAACACTGGCTATTTGCTGGTCAAAAGTTTCTCATGAGGAGACTGAAGAGAGAATTTCTTGATGTTCAAACTTGAACTCCTAAGTTGCAAAATGAAGAGACTCTTGTACACTGTTTTATAAGTACCCTGTGCACAAAACAGTTCAGAATTCTGGAAGCATATGATGGAGTAGTCAACTTATAAACCTCAGTTTCTGCTTTATAAAAAAGAAGATAACAACAGCAAAACTTTGACACAGAGTTATTGTGAAAATGAAATTTAACACAGCCTCTTTGTTTTGTTCAATGTACTCATGTACTGGACTTCTGTTATAGATCAGTCTCTGTTCTAGGAGAAGGTGGATAATCTGACAGTGAAGAACTAGAGTTAATGCCCCATAGATCTGGAAGTGTATAATGGAATATATCACATAGCAAGCGCTCCAAAATAAAATCAATTCTTGGACATTGTTCTGCTGTTATTGAATATAATACATAATCAATCAAATCATTCAAAGCCAATTGCTATGTTATAGCCCCAAAACAAGCAGACATAGTACAAGAGGAGAGAAAGATCTCAGAAAGGATTCTTTGTCCTGGTTTAGGTGAGAGATACTGCATTGAAGAGCCACATAGCAGAGCAGACTATGCAAATGAACATACTAGATTAGACAATGTTAGCAAAGCTGGGAAAAAGGGGGTATGGAAAACTAGAGTTTACATATATTCTCTAAAGTGAGCAGTTGCTACTCAATTCTGCCTATCCCTGCCATATGGGATTGTAATCCCCAAGGCTTTCAGAAACTACTATTTTTCAACAGAATTCTTGAATCCAGATTTCCATATAAAAATTATCCAGATTTCCAAGCCTCTGATTTAAGGCATATCTTACAGAAAATTGAGAGCATTGTATATATTTTCAAGAAGTCAAGAAAAGAAAAAATTAAATAACATTTCTTTTAGCACACATTATATACCATTTTTATGGATGATTACAGAAATGGTGAGAAGTATTGGTGCTTAATTCTGTACCTTCTTCTGCTGAGGAAATATAGATCCATAGGGCTATGGTGACACAGAAAGACTAAAAACAGGGACCAGACTAGAGGAAGGAAAGCCCGGCAAGAAAGCAATAATTCTAGATAGTTCTCTCTAGTGTGGCTTTTGAAGTAAAGCTAATAAGGTCAGAGCTGAGAATGGAGTAAGAACCTGTTTGTTTACTTATCTGCAAATTACGTGGGATCAAGCTGAGGGCAGTGTAGACACTAGACCAGGGCTCACAACTGAGTTATTCCTCCAGCTTTAAAAAGTCAACTGGGAAGTGACTTAGAGAGGAATTCTTAATTTTTTTAGATTCTCCTGCTGTGCAACAGGAGAAAAGGCTTCACAAACAAAGTCATTTCCCTAGTTTCTCAAGTAACCTTTGAGCTATCTCCACTTTGTCACAGGTTCCCCTCCAGGAGATGGTAAAACAACAAACAGACAAACCTGGCCTTCATCTAGAGTCAGGCCCAACTCACCCATGCTTGGATAACATATAGAATGGGCTCTCAGAGTGATTCAGTTCTACAAAGATCACTCAGATGTCCCTGCTCCTAAGAACTAGGGGCTTCTTAACTTTGACTGTAGTTATGCCAACAATGCGTGAGGAGAATAAGTGTAGAGTAAATAGTTAGGAAACACAGAAAATTATTTTAGAAGCTTGACAAGCCTAATCTTCAGCTTTCTTATTTGTGAGTGGGAATATTTTTCATCTACTTGGAAAGATTAATTTAAGGATCAAACAAGATCATGGACTTAAGGGTTCAATCCATCCTTCATAAAACAACCTCAGTGCTAAAGTTTGTATACTTTACCACACATTAGTTCTCCATAATCTATTTACTTTTCAATTCCATAACTAAAAATGTATAACCCAAGCACCAGTGTTGACTACTTAGCCTTTACTTTATTGTGTTAGTTTTTACTTTGGTCTTTTCTTCAATGCTTAACATAAAGCAGGCATTCTATGATGAACAGGAAATAGAGCGATGACAATAATTAACACTGGAGGTGTTTCTAGTGTGAAGTTCAAGTGTTTGTCCTTGTCTTCTGCACCCAATCAAAAGTACAGTCAATATTGCTATGCCTAGAGGAGAAAAGAGCGCTGAAAGTTCGCAAGGTCAAAGACAGGGGCAAATCTAATGAAACGATTTGGATAGGTGGCACTGAATTGAGATTAGACGGCACAGGCCTAGGGGAAACAGCAGTGGTGTCAAGAGCAAACAGCAGAAAATTATGAGTGTGTAATTAATAACCTTCTAGGACTGGTCAACAAAGTTTTAATTCAGTCACTATGGTAATAGAAATATGTAGAATGGCTAAGAGAGGAAAAATCTTATTTGTAAATCACTGACCTGTTTTAATAATTATTGAGGTCCCTAGTGTACCAAGAAGTGTGCTTAGCACTGGCTAAGATCATGTATGTACTGTGTAGGGCAACTGGACCTTTCGAATTACGAACTGAAACAGAGAAAAGATAGATAATTTGAGGATTAATTAGAAAGTGAATAAAAAGATAGTCAGCAGCCTAGATTAGGCAATAGAGAGGTAAGAAAAAAGAGGTTCCTGAGATAATGGTGACTGTAACAAAATAGTTTAATTATGAGCTGAATAAGAAATAAGCAAGAACAAGAGTCGCTGAGGTTTGAAGACCCTGGCTTTTCAGCTGTACCAGTTTCTTAGACACTAAATACACACCCAGAGACTGCAAACTTGCAGAGATATGAGCTTTTCAGTTTAAGCTGTATTGATTTTTGAATATAGAAGTCAGTTGTATATCAGCCAACAATAAGGCAGAGACAATAAGGCAATGACAGACAATGAAAAATGCAGTACCTAATTATACAGTGAAGTTTTGGTTGGACAAAAGAAAGAATCGATTATGTTAAGCAAAATAACCACCTCCACCCCCACTCATGACGTGGAACCTGAAAGCAGAAGAGGACTATTTGAGAGGGAGTAACAGGACTAGAAAGGAAAAATACAGAGAAAAGGAAGGATAAATATGAGCTAAATATATAGTATATATATGAAAAGGTTATGAGATTTACCATTTTGCATAATAAATATTTGGTAATGAAATCAAAGAGCAATGACTATACTGACTTCTGCCAGAAATATGGATAAGTATCCCAAAATAGCTTAAATTGAGCCAAGAATATATAGAACCAAGCCATAAGACCTTGATGATTTAAATGGAAGATAAAATTCATCAGGAAGATCGAGGGTAAGTCAGAGATGGGGTAGAAAGTAAGTATGTTACCAATGAACTAGGGAAATAAAATA
Source organism: Myodes glareolus (assembly GCF_982192425.1). Lineage (NCBI taxonomy): Eukaryota > Metazoa > Chordata > Mammalia > Rodentia > Cricetidae > Myodes > Myodes glareolus. The sequence continues at coordinate 125,387,359 of NC_142028.1, read as the reverse complement.
TTTGGAAGGGAGTCGATCCTATAGAATGTGGAAAAGTATCAAATAAATTTGTGGACATTTATAAAGTCTTCTAGATATGCCAGAGAAGGTACACCCATGAAATCTTAACTATGTGGCTCTTAAACAGACCCAGACTATTTCAGTACCAGTTGACATCCCTGCATGGATGGGAGAAATCTCAGGGAGTCACAACCATAGATAAAGACCTGTAAACAATTAATGACTGAAAAGAGAGGAAGAACTAGTCTTTCCCTAATTATTTATGTAAAACTAAGTAGTCAGCCTTAGAAAAACATACATACAAGCAACGCTGAATGGGATCAGCAGATTATATTCATTTCTTTATATATGGATATATGTATTTTGTAACAAAGATGTATAACATGTACATATGTTACAATAGTACTTTTAAAAAGAGGCTATAATTTGAGAGAGAGAGAGAGAGAGAGAGAGCATGGAGGAGTCATGAAAGGGACTGGAGCCAGGAAGAGAAATGATGTAATATTTTAATTAAAAGTAATTTTTGCAAACTCATCAGTCAATGTGGATGGAGGAAATCTTACAAAGTCTCACACCTAGATGAAGAACTATAGCCAAATAATGATTTCTGAAAGAGGGTGAGTCAGTCTTCTCCAAGGATGAACCCCCATAAAATTAGTCCTATGCACATGTACATAACTAGAAACATATATTTACATATATAGCATATATATGTGACACTAATAAAGAATAAGAGGTCACAAATTTAAGAGAATGGAAACATAGGAAGAGAGGGAAGGTGGAAATGATATATAATATAGTATTCATATATTAAATTCTAAATGATGTACCAAATTTTGGATTCAATGACAAGAAGGTCAGAAATATTCATATAGTAAAATGATTTAATATCCTGGTGATCACAGAGAACAGAATAGATTGAGTTGATGAATTAGTAGAAATTACAGCTCAGTGGAGTGAGTTACACAAAATGTCATCAGATGTGAGTTTAAGAGAAAAGGGAATGGATTTTATTTGGTGGAACGTGGAGTGTATTTTTCTTTGTTTTAATTTAAAAGGCTTATAAGCACATTTAAGTGCTGGTGACAATATTATGCTAAAAATTTAAAGGAATTGATTCCATTGATATTAAGAGATATTATAGTCAGTGATTGCTAATTCCTGTTCCTTTTTGGTTTTGTAGAGGTTGTGTGTTTCCCTTCTTTGGGGTTTGCTGCTGTGAGTTTATTTTAAGTAACAAGGTGAACCCTAAGAAAAACATACCTGGAAAGGGGAAATAGACAAGATCACCCGATAAAAATGGGAGCATGGGGGTGGGGGAAGAAGGGAGGGTGGAAGAAGAAAAGGAGGGGAGAAGGGGAGGGGGAGGAGAACTTGAGGGAACAGGATAGTCGAGATGGCAGAAGGACAGAGATGAGAGAAAGGAAAGAGATATTTTGATTAAGGGAGCCATTGAGGGCCTAGCAAGAAACCTGGCACTAGAGAAATTCCCAGGAATCCACAAGGGTGACGCCAGCTAAGACCCTAAGCAATAAAGGAGAGGGTGCCAAAACTGGCCTTACCCTATAGTCAGAATGATGAATATCTTAAATGCCACTATAGAACCTTCATCCAACAACTGATGGAAACAGAGGCAGAGACCTGCAGCGGAGCACTTACTGATCTCCCAAAGTCCAGCCGAAGAGAGGGAGAAGTGAGAATATGAGCAAAGAGGCCAAAACCATAATGGAGACACCCACTTAAAAAGTTTACATGAGCTAATGGGAGCTCACCAACTCTAGCTTGACAGAGAAGGAACCAACATAGGACCAAACTAGACCCTCTGAATGTCGGTGACAGTTGTATGGCTGGGGCAGACTACAGAGCCTCTGGTAGTGGCACCAGGATTTATCCCTACTGCTTGTACTGGATTTTTGGGAACCTTTTCTCTTTGAATGGATACCTTGCTCAGCCTAGACATAGTAGGGAGGGCCTTGGACCTTTCCCCAAAGCAATGTGTCTTATCCTCTCTGAGGAGTAGATAGGGGTGGGGTGGGTAGGTGGGAGGAGGGGTGGGTGTGGGAACTGAGATGGTGTGTAAAATGAATCAAGATAGTTTATTTTCCTTTTAAAAAATAAAATAAGATACTTAAAGGAAATGCTGGATATATGGAGAAAATATGGTGTTAGCGAAGAATCTTTGAAGATACAAAGACGCTATTAAAAGGGCAATTAAATCTATATCGTGTGAAGAAGAAGGAAGAACACACACCATAGTGCCTATAAATTTAAATTGTTTAAATGTAAGTGATGAAAAAGTGACTGTCATACATTTATGGGTAAGAGAGGAATTAAGTGAGCAGGAGCAACATGGAAAAACTGACCAGAGGCACAGAGCGGTCAGCTGACATTGGTGGGCAATGATATATAAGCACCCAATCCTAGACGCTAAGCTTTTCCCAAGCAGTTTGAATATCACAGAGAAAAGACACAGTGCAGTTAAAGATAGAATGAAGAGAGAAATCAGATGCTTGTTGGGAAGAGTAGTTAAAATATAAACTGTGAACTTTGCCATGGTTAAGGAAGTGACTTTTCAAAGTTGGAACTGACATATAGACAAAGTCATTATATAAAAATATGACAAGTACTGATGAGTCAAAGGGCAGGCATCATAGGAGTGGGTGATCTACAAAAAAAGCTAAAAAATTATGATCAAAGAGTTGGGTGTGGAAACTGATAATTTTGATGGAACAATATCCTGTGTGGACAAAGACTTCAATGTGGCTTAGGAGTGGTTGGCCGAGAAAAACTAAATGGAAGTTCATTGGAAATGAGTGGGTCAAGAACATTTATTTAAAAAGGTCATCTACAAGTGTCGTGAATTCATCTCTTAGGATGACATGAACATGAAGAGAGAGCTCCAAACCAAGATCTTAAGTATTTTTAGAACAAATTTTAGTTGAAGCAGGAAGACAAAGTTGGGGATATGCTTGTCTTTCCCTTTGAGAGGATATCTGAATGTCTCACACTTAAGAGAAGATAGATTTAGCCTTGAAAAGGTCTTTTGTATGAAAGATGGGTGTCCTCCAGGCATTACTCATACTTGCCATGGAAGAAGATATTGGTGAAGACACAGAGAAATAAAGGTTTTATTCTCTTGTTCTGTGCAATAGGCAAATGACACTAAGGATCAGCACGGCCACAGATGGCACCAGGAATGGATACCTGAGAAGACTGTGGGAAATCCCCATGGGGCTGGAAATCTTACAAGGACTTGGTTCTGATGAGTAATTGCTGGAACTAGATTCTCAAACAATTGGCTACCTTTTACAAATCCCACTGTGCTGAGTTTGAAACCCCTTTTCTGTATCTTATACAATAAAAGATATCTCATCATCCGTCTTGCTATCACAGACATTTTTCACTGAATTATTTCTGTCTCCTAGTAGACAATAAGCTCACTGGGGAAGGGAATCATCCTGTGTTGCTATACATCAAAGTACCTGTACCAGAAAATTCCATCCCGTTAATGGAATGAATGAATGACTTTTGTGACTTATAAAGAACTTTGGTAAGAAGGTCAGCTTGGTAGTAGAGGAAAATGGACAAAATTAAGACTCTCTAACATATAAATACCTTTACTTTTGGGAGGCTCTTGGCTTCAGAAATATCTCATTCACAAAGCAGATGGAGTGACAAAAACATTCATTATTGCGACCCTAATATTAGCTCCAGATGTTCGCAGTCATGCCATTTTGTGCCTCACCCGGCAGAACATATTTCACTTGCCGCCCTCACCGCGCCTACCCCTGTTCCATTTTAGCTAAAGGGGTGGAGTTCTGACTCCAGGAACATTGTTTCCCTCAACCTAGCTCAGGGCAAGCAGACACCAGTCTGCTTACAGCCCCTTCAGCTTCCTCAGCAACAAGCATGGCTAAGGCAGAACCCACACGGTTTGAGGAGCTCTAGGTAGTTCCTCGAGACTATCATAAATACGTTCAGTGTAAATGCTGCATCTCTGCTGTCACACCCCTCTCTGCTACTGCAGCAGCATTTTCCTAAATGTTCCTCTCTCTTGAGAAAGACTTTACTGTGAGGTCCAGAATGGGTTGGTGAGAGTATCTATGGGGAAATGACAGAGAGAAAGGGGTCTTCTCGGTTGAGGATGAGGCTTAATGGCAACAGAAAGTGAACATGTGTGAAGAGCTGAGAAGAGAAACAGTGGCTTCTCACAGTTTCAAACTTCTTGACCCAAATCTGAATCTAGATGAACAATTCATATTGGAGCCAGGTGAGAAACAGAAAGAAGGAAAGAGGGAGAGAGAGAGAGAGAGAGAGAGAGAGAGAGAGAGAGAGAGAGAGAGAGAGAGAGAGAGAGAAAGGAAAGGAAAGGAAAGGAAAGGAAAGGAAAGGAAAGGAAAGGAAAGGAAAGGAAAGGAAAGGAAAGGAAAGGAAAGGAAAGGAAAGGAAAGGAAAGGAAAGGAAAGGAAAGGAGAGAGAATCAGAAGACTTGAGAATTGGCAAGAGATAAACCTGATGCCTGGTACCAATCTGCTCGGAACAAGGCCCATCAGACTCCCAGATTCCAGAACAGAAAGGGGGCACTGACCAGCTTCAGATGTTGCTGCCTCTTTTGAGGAGGGGAGATGGTAGGCTGAAAGGGCCTGGTGCTTCAAGAGTCAAGAGTCAGCTGACCTTCCAGTCCTGAACCAAATGAGGTGAAGCTAGGAATTCAATGAGGAAAGACAAAAGCCTCTACTTTTTAAAAAATTCATCAAGTGAGCAGCAGATACCTTAAGGAAGTATATGGTAGGGATATTGCCACTCTGAGGAGTCAGAGATTATAATGGAGTGTGATTCTGTTCCCTTCTCATCTCAATCCTTACACCATGGTAGGAGGACTCCGTGCTTAAGGTTATCCTATTGCAAATGCATGGGATTCTCAGCAGCTGATACACATATAACAAAAAAGTAACTATCCTGATGGGACTTGCCACTTAAAGATCAGAAAACCCACCACCACCACCACCAATGACTAGCGGGTAGCTAGTTTCAATTCTGCCCAGCTATACAGATGTCTCTAATTTGGATCTGCCACTAGGATTTTCCTCAATTACAGACAACTCCAGCAGATATAACATGGGCTCTTGGGCTCTGAATAGAGGTGGTCAAGGAAAGAAATCAAAACCCGAGATCTACCACTACCTCATGATGTGCATAATCTCCCCCCAAATTCCTCTCCTCTGTGTCTGTAGGTCAAAGAGAGGATTTGGACTCATTAAGTTGGCTTGTGCTTCAGCCCACTTCTTACTCCCCCAGTCCACACATGTCTACCCTGCATGAGAGGCTGAAACCCATGCCAACTGCTCTGATGAGGCCGCATGGGAGAACCAGACGTCTGTTTTTAATACTGATGACAGATTAGCGTGCGGGGAATTTAGCCACCCCACAAAACAAGCCCTATTTCTGCTCAAAAGAACTGGAACAGGAGGCTTATGCTTGGCGTTCCTAACAGAGTCCTGGGACCCATAGAGAAATGACTTGTCTGAAGAAAACAAAGAGGACATCAAACCTAGAGGGGCGACAGAAGCAGGGCTAGGAGACAGACGAAAGGGTGTGTATTCCAATCGTTCACAGGAGTGTGCAGCAGATGGCAGCCATAAAGGGTATGTGTGTTTGCAGGAGCAAGAGAGAGAAAGATCTGTGTGTGTACCTACACCTGCATGTGCACACACATGGGCTTCTGATTAAAAAAAATCTCTGCACTGAGCTTGGATGCTGTAAAAATCCAAAGATCATAGGTGAGCGCCCAGGATTCCCTATCTTGGCAGCACCTGACCAGCTGTGTTGAAGTCTCTTTCCACAACAAGTCTTAGCTTTTTTCTGGTTGTTTTCTTCTTCACATTACTTTTTCCCCTCCTTTCCTTCAATCCTGATCTGTCTCCCTGCTCTAATCATGGAAATAAGAAAGAAGAAACTATCTTTAAGTACCTACTCTACCCTGAGAACTGCACTATATAGTTGATCTTCAAAATAGTTTACCCCAATCGCTATATGAGGAACGTGAGACCTAGCAAACACATTGACACATACTAGATCTCTAAGGGAGAAGTAGCTAAAATTGTAGCCAAATGCCATCTTTTCCAAATTCCTAGTCCTTCTTTTGGGTTTATGTTCTTCAGTATAATTGTCATGCAATTAAGCTGGAGGACTCAAATTTGGGGCCATGTTCATTATTCCCAGGCATTATGGTTCAAATTTTAAGTGCCACCAACGAAAGTGGTGGTTCTCAACCTTCCTAAAGCTGTGACCTTTTAATACAATTCCTCGTGTTATGGTGACCCCCCAACTATAATAAAATTACTTCCTTTGATACTTCATCACTATAATTTTCTACTGTTATTATAGAAATGGTAAATATCTGTATTTTCTGATGGTCTTAGGTAACCCTTCTGAAAGGGTCATTGAACCCCCAAAGGGGTCAGGACCCACAGGTTAAAAACTGCTGAGCATAAAAGCTTCTATGTTGAAGGCATGGTCTTCAGCTACTGAACCCAGTCATTAAGAGCTGAATGAATCCTGGGAGCTCTGCCTTAATCCATATATTAATTCATTGATATATCATCATCTGAGAAATAATTAGAAGATGGTGAAATCCAGGAGTTGAGGATGGTTGGAGAAAGCAGGTCACTGGGGTCATGTCCTTGACAGATCTGGTCCTTATTTCCTCATCACTGCCCCCACATGCCCTGCTCTCATTTTTGTGGTTCCATGAGGTAAGCAAACTCATCACACACACAGGAAACCCCAGTCAGGCCCAGAGCAATGGAGCCAACGGAGGGAACTGAAACCTCTGAAATATTAGACAAAATAAATCTTTCTTCCTTTCAAATTCTGTTTTTCCTTCCATCTCATTCTTTTCTCTGGGTATGTTGTCACAGCAGCGTAACTATCACATGGTGGCCAGGAGGGGACCTCAAGTCACCAGGCTGCAAATGGTTTAACCTGCTGAGCCAAAGAAACTGCTCCATGGGGCTGGAGATCAGGATCCATGGTAAAGGTGCTTACCATCCAAGCATGAGGGCCCAAGTTAACATCATCAACATCCAGGCAACCACAGTATGAAGATAGAAGCTTCCAAATGGCTTGTTGGCCAGCCAAGCTACCTGAAATACTGAGTTCCGGGTTCAGTGAGAGACTGTAGTGGGAGGCTGTTTGTTCATTCCCAGCCGCCTAGACCCAAAATAATCACACAGAATCTGTATTACTAGTAATAATGTTTGGCCAATAGCTTAAGCATATTTCTAGCTATCTCTTCATCTTAAATTAACCTACTAAGGTTCTGGCTGGCAACTGGCGTCTTTCTTCTTCGGTAGCTACATGGCATCTCTTTCATTCTACCTACTTTCTCTCTACATCTCTATTCAGATTTTCTGCCTGGTTTTACTTTACTAAGCCACTGGCTGAAACAGATTCTTTAATAACCAATGGTAATACAACATATTGATAGCATACAGAGGTGAATCCCACATAAGGAGACACTGTCTCAAAAACTGAAGAGGAGACGCCTTTGAAGATGACACCATGATGTGAGTCTCTGCTTTCCACAGGAATAACTGCATACCTCCACGAGACATTGCTCAATAGCTTAACTGCCTTCTAAAATGGAAGTCAATTTTTTTTTTTGGTTTTTCGAGACAGGTTTTCTCTGTGGTTTTTGGAACCTGTCCTGTATCAAGCACTTGTAGACCAGGATGGCCTCGAACTCACAAATATCCAGAGATCCATCTGCCTCTGCCTTCCAAGTGCTGGGATTAAAGGCGTGTGCCACCATCACCCAGCGAGAAGTCAAAGTCAAATTCTTATTAGAAATTGAGCACAACCAGTACTTAATAGGGTAAAAAACATAGTGCTTGGCATCCAAGAAAAAATTACCAAGTGTATGGTCAGCAAGATGGATCAGAGTGTATAACTACTTGCCATACAAGTACAGTGATCTGAGTTTTATTTCCATAACACAAAATGGAAGGAAAGAACTGCCTCCTAAAAGTTTTTTTCTGACCTTCACATTATGAACACATTAATACTGTACATACACACACGAGGTGAGGAGGGATCAGGTATAAAAATGGAAGCAAGAAAAATGAAATCTGTAATGAGGTACAAAAATGAAATAATAATCCAACCCAAAGCTGATACAGATGTTAGAATGAGCAAAAAGGAAATTTAAAATTAAATTCCATGTGAAAAATATCACATGGGTAATATGAATAAAGGCAATTTCCTCCAAGCCTGGTGACCCTAGATTGATGCCCAGAATTCACGTGATAAAAGGGAGAGACAACTACAACACACTGCCCTCTGCCCCCCATCTCTCTCTCTCTCCATATATATATATATATCCCCAAGTAGTCTGTGCACACCCCCAGATAAATAATCAAATGTAAAACCATTAAATAGTTCTCCATGTTGGAGAAAGCATGCCTGTAATATCATTCAAGAAGCATGAAGAAAATGACTAAAATTTCAAGGCCAGGTATGACTTCATAGGGAACATCTGTCTCGACAAAACAAAATAAGCCAACAAGAAAGATAGTGAATATCTCCAGACATAACTTTCAAGAAATAAAATGGAAATCTAAGACAAAAATTCACTAGATAGAATTAAAAACAGATTAAACCTTAGAGACAGTACTAGAAATGATATGAGAAATTATCCAAATGAAGCATGGAAAGAAAAAATGTAAAAAAAAAAAAGCAAAGATCACTGACGAGTAACACCGTTAAGTGGCTATTTACACATGCAATTGGAGTCACTAACGAAGAAAAATGAGGAGAGAAAAAATCTATTTGACAAAATAATGGCTGAAGTGATTCCTCAAAGTGATGAAATTATAAACCCACACATCTAAGAAAGGTCAATAAATGCCGGACAGGAGAAATCCTGAAATTGTTCAAAATGAATAATAAAGAGAATTTTAGAAGCTGCCAGAGAAAATTACCATGTACATTAAGAAAAATCAGGCTAAGAGTTATGGTCCAGTTCTCACATGGATAAGGCAAAGAAGAAGACAAATGAATAGCATACTTAAGTTATAAGAAAATAAACTTATCAACACTGAAGATCATATCCAGCAACGTTATCTTCCAGAACAAAATTAGAAAGAGTGCATCACTGATTGATGTGAACTATATGAAAGAGTAAAAAGTGTTCCACATCTTCAGCAATTATAGATGTACATACTAAAATGGCTAGGATCAAGAAAACAACGGCGACGAGCAACCAATACCGGATAGAACGCAGGGAAATGGACCTCTCATTCATGTTGATAGGATTTCAAACTACTATATGAAATTGTAAACTCTTCCAACCACCCTGATTAGAGAATTCTTACAAAGTCCAGGAACATGGAGAGACCAATGAGGTACCTAGAACCATGGCACTGCCTGTACCACAAGGAATAACCACCTGAGCCTTGGATTTATTGGCACCTAATTAATCAGCAGAATCATGGACAGCCCCAAACACACCAATTAGAGGAAAAGATGAGTAGAAAAGGTAAGAACAATGAGTTTTGTGCATGGTAGTAGATATGGGTCTATTTTCATTCTTCTACATACACTTAGGCCAGCACCACTTGTTAAATATGCTTTCTTTTTTACATTTGACATTTTTTTGCTTCTTTGTCAAAAATCAGGTGTTCGAAGGTGTATGGATTAATATCTAGGTCTTTGATTTGGTTCTACTGGTCCTCCTTTCTGTTTTATGCCAATACCAGGCTGTTTTCTGTACTGTAGCTCTGTAGTAGAGCTTGAAGTCAGGGATTGTGATGCCTCCAAAAGTTTCTTTATTATACAGGATTATTTTGGTTGTCCTGGGTTTTTTGCTTTTTTATATGAAGTTGAGTTCTGTTCTTTCAAGGTCTGTGAGAAATTTTGCTGGAATTTTGATGGGCATTGCATTGAGTCTGTAAATTGCTTTTGATAAGATTGCCATTTTTACTATGTTAATTCTACCTACCCAAGAGCATGGGAGATCTTTCCACTTTCTGCTGTCTTCTTCAATTTCTTTCTTCAAAGATTTAAACCTTCCACTTGTTTGGTTAGAGTTACTCAGAGATATCTTATGTTATTAGTGGCTATTGTGAAGGGTGTTGTTTCTCTGATTTTTTTCAACTCTTTAATCATCTGTGTACAGGAAAATTACTAATTTTTTATTGAGTTAATCTTGTATCAATGACCTCAACATAACGCCAGCCACACCAAACCTTATAGAAGAGAAAGTGGGAAGTACACTTGAATGCATTGCCACAGGAGACCACTTCCTAAATATAACATCAGTAGCAAAGACTCTGAGAGAAACAATTAATAAATGGGACCTCCTAAAACTGAAAAGCTTCTGTAAGCAAAGGACATGGTCAATAAGACAAAATGACAGCCTACAGAATGGGAAAAGAAATTTATTAGCCCTACATCGGACAGAGATCTGATCTCCAAAATATACAAAAAATTGAAGAAATTGGACACCAAAAGAACACATAATCCAATAAAAAAAATGTTGTACAGACCTAAACAGAGAACTCTAAACAGAGGAATATAAAATGGCTGAAAGACACTTAAGGAAATGTTCAACATCCTTAGCCGTCAGAGAAATGCAAATCAAAACAACTCTGAGATTGATTCTATCTTACACCTGTAAGAATGATCAAGTTCAAAAACACTGATGATAACTTATGCTGGAGAGGTTGTGGGGTAAAGGGAATACTCTTTCATTGCTGGGCGAAATGCAAGCTGGTACAGCCCCTTTGGATGTCAGTGTGGTGATTTCTCAGAAAATTAGGAAACAACCTTCCTCACGACCCAGTAATACCACTCTTTTTGTATATATCCAAAGGATACTCAATGGTGCCACAAGGACATGTGCTCAACTATGTTATAGCAGCATTGCTTGTCATAGCCAGAACCTGGAAACAACCTAAATACCCATCGACTGAAGAATGGATAAGGAAAATGTGGTACATTTACAGAAAAAAAAAATATGACATCTTGAATTTTGCAGGAAAATGGATGGAGCTATAAAACATCATTTTGAGTGAGGTAATCCAGACACAGAAAGACAATTATCACATATACTCACTCATAAGTGGTTTCTAAACACAAAGCAAAGAAAACCAGCCCACAAATCACAATCCAGAGAACGTAGACAACAAAGAGGACCCTAAGAGAGACTTACATAGATCTAATCTACATGGGAAGTAGAAAAAGACAAGATCTCCTAAGTAAATTGGGAGCATGAGGACCTGGGTGGAGGGAAAAGGCAGGAATGAGAGCAGAGAAAAGTGTAGAGCTCAATAAAAATCAATAATAGTAATAATAAGGAAATTCAAAAGTAGGAAAAGTTTAAAGAATAACTGACTATGGGTTCTCTGCTCTAAAAATAAAAAATAAATGTATGTATAACACACTTCCTAGACCTAAGGCTCGTGGAGCAACATAAAAGAGAAGGTAAAAAGATGATACAGAGCCAGAGGACCAGGGTACCCAGTGTAAAATAATGACCAATATATGTCATGAAACCTTAACAAATTTGTCTCCTAAACAATGGCAACACCATTTAATATTCCTATGTGGATGGACATATGTCACATAGCTCCACCTCTAGATGAATTTTATAGCCAATTAAAGGCTGCTAATAGAGTGAGAACAAGTTTTATCCAGAGACAATCTACTTGATGGGATACTTAATCTTAACTATGAAACAATAAATGCATATGCATATAAATAATAGTAAGTGGAATCAGCATGTTATGTGTGTATGTGTCTGTATGTGTGTGTGAGAGAGAATAATAAAGAACAAAGGGTCATAAAGTTAGGAGGGAGTGGGGAAGACTTAAGAGAAATTGGAAGGTGTAAAATATAGGTTAAAATGATGCAAATACAGTGCTCATGTATAAAATAATAAAAGTCTACTAAAAATATAATTTTGAAAATGTAAAAAAAAAGTTGATGCTCTTACTTAAGGCAAGACCAAAAATAATGGAAGTATCTCAGCTAGTAAATCAACAGAGAAGATATTCTGAGATCATAAAAACTATTTAAAAGAAGATAGACAAAAAGAAGTAAACATAAAATACTCAGTAAGGTTAAAGAAAACAATTAACAGGATGATAAACTAAAACCTAGCCATACCAATTTTACAATAAATGCAATTGGTCTAACCAACTAAATTTGATGTATATAAAGTAAAAGCCGGCAGCATTTGGGGATAAAAGAACAATGATATGCAAAGATACATGCAGCTCAAATTCCAGCAGGCTACTTATAAAAATAAAAATATTAAGTTCCAGTCAATGAGTTTTCTCCTGTCATTTACAATCTAGGCCTCACTATGTTTATCATATTCTTCCCTTCTTGAATGTATTCAAAGAAAAAGTGGCTCACAAAGGAATGTTAGGGAGATAAGAAAGAAGAAGAAGACAAAGGAGAAGAAGATGATGAAGGAGAAGGAGAAAGAGGAGGGGGAGAAGAAGAAGGAGGAGGAGGAGAAGGAGGAGGAGGAGAAGGAGGAGAAGGAAGAGAAAGAGGAGAAGGAGGAGAAGGAGAAGGAGGAGAAGAAGAAGAAGAAGAAGAAGAAGAAGAAGAAGGAGAAGGAGAAGGAGAAGGAGAAGGAGAAGGAGAAGGAGAAGGAGAAGGAGAAGAAGAAGGAGGAGGAGGAGGAGAAGGAGGAAGGAGAAGGAGGAGAAAGAGGAGAAGGAGGAGAAGGAGGAGGAGGAGGAGGAGGAGGAGGAGGAGGAGGAGGTCAGGAAAAAGGACCAAAACAAAAATGAAACAATTAAGTGTTTCTCTTTGTTATCTATTCATTCCACAAATACACAAATATTGAATGCCATACTTTATGGTAGATGTTGAGAATTCAATTGATTTAAAAATTTAAATCATTTCTTCTTGCATTTTTAATGTAACTGAATAACCAAGAATTTACACTTTTTAAAATTTTAATCTTTCATCAAACAGGTAATGGAAACAGTTCAAGAATTGAAAACTGAAATGGAGGCAATGAAGAAAACACAAAACGAGGGCCGGCTGGATATGGAAAATCTAGGTAAAAGAACAGAGACTACAGAATCAAGCATAACCAATAGGATACAAGAGATGGAAGAACGAATCTCAGAGTCTGAAGATACCATAGAAAAAATAAATGCTCTGATCAAAAAAAACCAGCAAATCCAACAAATTCTCATCACAAAACATTCAAGAAATCTGGGACACAATAAAAAAACCAAATCTAAGAATAATAGGGATTGAAGAAGGAGAAGAACTGCAGATCAAAGGACCAGAAAATATATTCAACAAAATTATAGAAGAAAACTTTCCCAAGCTAAAGAATGATATTCCTATGAAGGTTCAAGAAGTATACAGAACACCGAATAGGCTTGATCAAAAAAAAATCCCCTCGCCATATAATAATCAAAACACAAAACATACAGGTTAAAGAAAGAATATTAAGAGCTGCAAAGGAAAAAGGGCAAGTAACTTATAAAGGTAAACCTATCAGACTTACACTGGACTTCTCTATGGAAACCATGAAAGCCAGAAGGTCCTGGATAGAGGTACTGCAGAAACTAAGAGACCATGGATGCAAGCCCAGACTACTATACCCAGCCAAGCTATCATTCACTATCAATGGAGAAAACAAAATATTCCAGGATAAGAACAAATTTAAACAATTCGCAGCCACAAACCCAGCCTTACAGAAAGTAATAGAAGGAAAATCGCAACCCAAGGAGTCCAACATTGCCAGCACTTCTTACAATAACTCAGACATCTAGCGACCTTTCACAAGCTTAACTCAAAGAAGGGACACATACAAACTCTATTAATCAAACAAAAAAAATAATAATAACCGGAGTCAGCAACCACTGGTCATTAATATCACTTAATATTAATGGACTCAATTCACCTATAAAAAGGCACAGACTAAGAGACTGGATACGAAAACAGGATCCAATATTCTGCTGTTTACAAGAAACACACCTCAACCACAAAGACAGACATCTACTCAGAGTAAAGGGTTGGGAAAAGGTTTTTCAAGCAAACGGACCTAAGAAACAAGCAGGTGTGCCATTCTAATCTCCAACAAAATTGACTTCAAACTAAAATCAATCAGAAGAGATGGAGATGGACATTTTATACTCATAACAGGAACAATTCATCAGGAGGAAGTCTCAATCCTGAATATCTACGCCCCTAATATAAAGCCTCCTACTTATGTAAAAGAAACACTTCTAGAACTCAAGGCAGTCATCAAACCACACACACTAATAGTAGGAGACTTCAACACTCCTCTCTCACCAATGGACAGGTCAATCAGACAGAAACCTAACAGAGAAATAAGAGAATTATTGGAGGTATTGAATCAAATGGACTTAACAGACATCTATAGAACATTCCACCCAAATAGGAAAGAATATACCTTCTTCTCTGCAGCTCATGGAACCTTCTCGAAAATTGACCACATACTGGGTAACAAAGCAAACTTCCATAGATACAAAAAAATATTAGTAACCACCTGTGTCTTGTCAGACCACCATGGATTAAAGTTAAAATTCAAGAACAGTGCTACCCCCAGGAAGCCAACAAATTCATGGAAGTTGAACAGTCAACTACTGAATCACCCCTGGGTCAAGGAAGAAAGAAAGAAATTAAAGTCTTCCTTGAATTTAATGAAAATAAAGACACAACATACTCAAACCTATGGGACACTTTGAAAGCAGTGCTAAGAGGAAAGTTCATAGCACTAAGTGCCCAATTAAAGAAAACAGAGAAAGCACACATTGGAGACTTAACAGCACACTTGAAAGCTCTAGAAAAAAAAAGAAGCTGATTCACCCAGGAGGAGTAGAAGACTGGAAATAATCAAACTGAGGGCTGAAATCAACAAAATAGAAATACAGAAAACAATCCAAAGAATCAATGAATTAAAAAACTGGTTCTTGGAGAAAATCAACAAGATCGACAAGCCCCTATCCAAATTAATCAAACGGCAGAGAGAGAACATGCAAATTAATAAGATCAGAAATGAAAAGGGGAACATAACCACAGACACAGAGGAAATTCAGAGAATCATTAGATCTTACTACGAAAATTTATATGCCACAAAGTTGGAAAATGTAAAAGAAATGGACATTTTTTTTAGATAAGTACCATATACCAAAGTTGAACCAAGACCAGGTGAACAATCTAAATAGACCTGTCAGTCGTGAAGAATTAGAAGCTGTTATTAAAAATCTCCCTACCAAAAAAAGCCCAGGACCAGATGGTTTCAATGCAGAATTCTACCAAAACTTCCAGGAAGAGCTAATACCTATACTACTTAATATATTTCACAATATAGAAACAGAAGAATCCTTGCCAAACTCTTTTTATGAAGCTACAGTTACCCTGATACCAAAACCACACAAAGACACAACCAGGAAAGAGAATTACAGACCAATCTCACTCATGAACATTGACGCAAAAATACTCAATAAAATATTGGCAAACCGAATCCAAGAATACATTAGAAAAATTATCCATTATGATCAAGTGGGCTTCATCCCAGAGATGCAGGGTTGGTTCAACATGCGCAAATCTATCAATGTAATCCATCATATAAATAAACTGAAAGATAAAAACCATATGATCATTTCATTGGATGCTGAAAAAGCATTTGACAAAATTCAACACCCATTTATGATAAAGGTGTTGGAGAGACTGGGGATACAAGGATCATACCTAAATATAATAAAAGCAATATACAACAAGCCGTCAGCTAACATCAAATTGAATGGAGAGAAACTCAAAGCCTTTCCACTAAAATCAGGAACACGACAAGGCTGTTCACTCTCACCATTCCTCTTCAATATAGTGCTTGAAGTTCTAGCAATAGCAATAAGACAACATAAGGGGATCAAGGGGATTCGAATTGGAAAAGATGAAGTTAAACTTTCGTTATTTGCAGACGATATGATAGTGTACATAAGAGACCCCAAAAACTCTACCAAAGAACTCCTACAGTTGATAAACACCTTTAGTAATGTGGCAGGATACAAGATCAACTCCAAAAAATTGGTAGCCCTCCTATACACAAAGGATAAAGAAGCAGAGAGGGAAATCAGAGAAACCTCACCTTTCATGATAGCCACAAATAGCATAAAATATCTTGGGGGTAACTCTAACCAAGGAAGTGAAAGACCTATTTGACAAGAACTTTAAGTCTTTGAAGAAAGAAATTGAGGAGGATACCAGAAAATGGAAAGCCCGTCCCTGCTCTTGGATTGGGAGAATCAACATAGTAAAAATGGCAATTCTATCAAAAGCAATCTATAGATTCAATGCAATTCCCATCAAAATCCCATCAAACTTCTTCACAGACCTTGAGAGAACAATAATCAAGTTTATATGGCAAAACAAAAAACCCAGGATAGCCAAAACAATCTTATACAATAAAGGAACTTCTGGAGGCATTACCATCCCTGACTTCAAACTCTATTACAGAGCAACAGTATTGAAAACAGCTTGGTATTGGCATAACAACAGAGAAGTCGACCTATGGAATCGAATAGAAGACCCGGGTATTAACCCACAAACTTATGAACACCTGATTTTTGACAAGGGAGCTAAAGCTATACAATGGAAGAAGGATAGCATCTTTAACAATGGTGCTGGCATAACTGGATGTCAACCTGTAGAAGAATGAAAATAGATCCATATCTATCACCATGCACAAAACTCAGGTCCAAATGGATTAAAGACATCACCATTAATTCGACCACTTTGAACTTGATAGAAGAGAAAGTGGGAAGTAGCCTACAAGATATAGGCACAGGAGACTACTTCCTAAGCAGAACCCCAGGAGCGCAGACAATAAGAGAAACAATAAATAAATGCGACCTACTGAAACTGAGAAGCTTCTGTAAAGCAAAGGACACTGTCAGTAAGACAAAAAGGCTACCTTCTGACTGGGAAAAGATCTTCACAAACCCTTCAACAGACAAAGGTCTGATCTCCAAAATATACAAAGAACTCAAGAAACTAGACACTAAAACTCTAATTAACCCAATTAAAAAATGAGGTACTGAACTGAACAGAGAATTCACAACAGATGAACTTCGAATGGCTAAAAAGCACTTAAGGTCATGCTCAACCTCCTTAGCGATCAGGGAAATGCAAATCAAAACAACTTTGAGATATCATCTTACACCTGTCAGAACAGCCAAACTCAAAAACACCAATGATAGCCTATGCTGGAGAGGATGTGGAATGAGGGGAACACTCATCCATTGTTGGTGGGAATGCAAACTTGTGCAGCCACTGTGGAAATCAGTGTGGCGGTTTCTCAGGAAACTGGGAGTCAACCTCCCTCAGGACCCAGCAATTCCACTCTTGGGAATATACCCTAGAGATTCCCTAACATACTACAAAAGCATTTGTTCAACTATGTTCATAGCAGCACTATTTGTAATAGCCAGAACCTGGAAACAGCCTAGGTGCCCCTCAATAGAAGAATGGTTAAAAAAGGTGTGGAACATATACACATTAGAGTTTTACTCAGCGGTAAAAAACAATGACATCTTGAATTTTGCATGCAAATGGATGGAAATAGAAAATGCTTTACTGAGTGAGGTAAGCCAGACCCAAAAAGAGGAACACGGTATGTATTCACTCATAAGTGGATTCTAACCATAATTAAAGGTCTTTGAGCCTATTATTCGTGATCCTAGAGAAGCTAAATAAGAAGATGAACCTGATGAAGATTATTTAGCTATCCGCCAGGAGGTAGGAAATAGACAAGAGTCCCAGGTAACCTCGGGTGCATGGGGGGGGGGGGGTGGGAGGGTTGTTGGAAGGGGAGAGGGTTAGAGAGAAGAGAGTAGGGGAGGAATGGGGAAAGATCGGGGGACTGGGATGGGGGGAGGGAGGAAGGATGGATATGGGATCAGGCAAGTATATACCTCAACTAAGGGAATCATTTTAGGGTTTACAAGAGACTTGATTATATATGGGATCCCAGGTCTAAGGAGAGATCCCCAGATGTTTCTCTGGACAGAGGAGAGGGTGCCTGAACCGGCCTTGACCCACAACCATACTGATGAATATTTTGCATGTCACCATAGAACCCTCATCTGGCGATGGATGGAGATAGAGGCGGAGACCCACGTTGGAACACTGGACCTAGCTCCCTAGGTCCAAATGAGAGGCAGAAGGAAAGAGAACGTGAGCAAAGAAGGCAAGGACAGAGTAAACCTTCATCCGACGTTGGATGGCGATACAGACGGAGACCCATATTGGAACACCGAACTGAGCACTCCACGGTCCAAATGAGGAGCAGAAGGATGAAGAAAATAAAAAAAGTAATCAGGACTGCGAGGGATGCGAGCACCCACTGATACAAGGGGACTGATATAATGAGAGTTCACCAAGGCCTGTTGGACTGGGACTGAAGGAGGACGTGATCCAACCAGATTCTCTAAATGTGGCTGGCCCGGAGCCTTTCTGAAAAGCCATTGACAATGACACTGGGACTTGCTTCCTCTGTATATACTGGATTTTGGCGATCCAGTCTGTTTGGACTCTCACCTTCCCTGGACCTGGAGGGAGGGGGGAGGAACTTGAACTTCCCACAGGGCAGGAAACCCTGACTGCTCTAGGGGATGGAGAGGGAGGAGGAGAGGGAGTGGGGGGAGTGGGAGGGTGTTGGGAGGAGGGGCTGAAATGGAAACTTTTATAATTTAATAAAAAAAAGAAATATAAAAAAAATTTTTAATCTTTCAATTCTGGCTTTGTTATCTGGTCTTGTGGAGATGTCACTGGATGAATATCCTTGGATTGACCTCAGTTTCATGCTCTATGAGACAAGCGCAAAGCACCAATCCCTTTAGATTTGGAGAAGTTTAGGGAGATTCTGACTAGGATAGGTAGGTTACTGTGTGGTCAGAAAGCAAATGCTCAATCAGTTTTCTGACTAGAAAAGCATAGTGCACGCCTGGAAGTCTCAACAAAGTGTAGAGCATAGACTCACAGTAGAGTCAAAATCTTCTTTGCAATGTGAGGGAAATAGGAGAGTACAGAGTTAATGTTCTCAGTGAGAGCTGAATGGAGCTCACTTAAGATCCACATTCCTCAAAGTTCCTGCGTGTTTACGTCATATCTTGTTCTCTTTAACCCTAACACAAGTTCATAAAGACTGTCCCCATCACATCTCACCAGGACAGACAATTGGTTGAATATTCTCAGTCCCAGAAGAGTATATTTATGTAGAAATGTTTTCAAATCCAAGATCTGTAGGCTTTCTCACATAGAGAGAGATCAAATTCCCTTCAGAAAGAATAATCGTCAAATCACATACTAAAGTGACTTCCAAGTCAGATGAGCTCTTTCCGCCTTCAACTTTCTGCTGTTGTTTAATCGAAATCACACAAAACTTCTCAGTGCCTTCTCAAGACAGTTGACACCAAGTCCATAAAGAAATTAGAAAATCTGGTTTCATCCTCTGTCATACTATTACCCTCCCCCTACCCAAAAAAAGGGAGATGTTCTTACCTGTGTACAGGTCAGTGTCTGTGTACTCATCCACTTTCTTGTGCTGCAGAATATAGTCAGAGACTTTGGTCCCGATTGCTGGCTGAACATCGATCCACTCTAGGGAAACTACAGTGCTGGAAGGCTCCACTGTGGGAGAAAGTCGTAACCTAATCGGGGAGTGACAAACAAGGTTGCTCAGTTGCCATTTTGTATAATTCGAGGCCCTAAAGACTTGCAGAAGTTTCATCCAAGGTTCAAATCATGATGCCATCTGGTATCACAACTTTGCATGACCTTAAAACTGCTTTAATTTTCAAGGCTTCTATGTCTTTGTCCACAAATCAGAGATACACAAAGCTCCCTTTTAAAAGCAATACAATATTCAATAAATTAACCTATGCTCACAGTATGTGTTCAATGAAAACTGGTTGCTGTTTGATTTATTTAAACTATAATTTCAATGGTGTTTCATTTTATAGAAATAAATTGACAAGGACTAAGCACAGGTACTTTCCGTCTTTCTGCCAGTCTCTTTAGATCCTGAATGAATCAGTCAACTTTTAATACCCTCAAATACCTCCAATTGGTACTTAATACCCTCTCAAAAAAAAAAAAGAGAGGGACTTTTGGAATAAATTCTTCTGCAAAGCAATAAGAAAGAGAATTGTTGAATGTTGTTACTGGAATGGTCTTGGAGACAATAGTGTGTATTTTCCTCATTTCACAAAGTAGAGAAAGTATGGTCCCCAAAGTGAAACTATTTTCACAGAGTAATATAACAAGACACAGACAAGATCATCATGGTAGCCTTGCCTACTCTAGGGACAGATTCTTTCTTTGTACTCACTATACTATACTGTATCTACAAGGACAGTATTATACTATGGGTCCTCTTTCTCTACACAGATGTTTTATGGCATTCTGGTTGCCAATACAGGCTCCTTGCAGCACCTCTTCATAAGCACACTTCTCCAAACAAGATGGCTTCTCTTTGCTTCCTCAAACAAATTTCTGGTGTCAGGTACTTCTATTGTGCTGTTCCATCTACCTAAAGACTTTTAGCACTTGTTACCCAGCTCACTGTTCCTGTTGTGATTCAAAGGTCCCTTCAAAGATATTTTCTTTATTAACATCCCCTTCTACCAATATTATGCCCACGAGTCTCCCCATGACCAAGTTTGTCTTTCTTTAGCTTTTAATTTAATTTTAAACTATGTCTTATGTACTTTTAATATGTCTCTCCTACATTGGTACCAGCCTCCTTCAGCTACAGTTAGTCTCTATCTTTGTCCTTGGTATTTTATTACCCAGGAACCAACACACATGGAATTAGTGTCTGAAAACGGAATAAAATAAGAGAGGTTCTATAGTTTCTTATATCAGTAGCTATGGAAGCCAAAGTAGGCATTAGCAAGGCAAGTCAATTGCCCAGCAGAACAGTGCTTAGTGGGTAAGCGCAGGAAGAAGAAATGGATGAGAAGACATCATTTTAAAACACCACACACACACCACCACCACCACCACCACTACCAACAACACCATGCACTGCAAATTCAGGGTATGTGCCAATTTCTAATGCCAAGAACTTCTTCTTTCCCAAAGGAGAAGTGAAACACCAGATATTTTAATGATCTGGGTATGTACCCTGTTAACAAGAAAATCATAGGCTCATCTGATAGATAGTATTAAAGTGTGAGCCAATCGAAAGGGGTAAGCAAAGGAAGAGGGGCCATACATACTTACACCGGCTGTGGAAGCGGGCTGCAATTGGGAAGCCCACTGGCATCAAAGGCACTAAGGTCACACCTGCACCAGTCGTCGATCACATCTCCTTTCCCTGAACACCAGTAGGAACTCATCAGTGCACTCTTGAAGGCCTGAAACAGAATGACAGAAGGGCCACAGTGATAGAGACAACCAATAAAGGAGTGACAATGGGCATGATGTTACCCAACATAGTGTCCTAGACGCCTGCCTGCTTACACCTTTGTGGCCCTATCATTCAGGTTTTCCCATCCCAAGATATTCATTTCCCAGTGTCCAGAATAATGGAGACATAATGCTAGCAGCATGCTGGGAACTTCTCTTGGTTCTGGCTCTCTATCTATTAACATAGATCCTCTTCACAATAACCCCACGTGGTAAATATTACTTTTATTTCTCATTTTACATATGGAAAACTGAAGCACACAAAGCAATTAAACTTCACAGGTAGTAAGTATCAGAACTTGGATCAAATCTCTGGCTCCCAACTATGGTTACACCATCTTAAACAAACTGAGTCTCATCTGCTTCCTGCCCCAGAGCCTGTCCTACTAGAGATACTGCATCTGACTATCTCACTGCCCTACTTAAAAATATGAAGCTTCCCACAGTCTTCAGGACTACATCTAAACTCCTTATTTAAGTTCCTGGCCTCCTCTCTAGATTGATCTCATACAAGTCTTAGGAACTTCAGTACACATTATTATCTATTTTCATGGAAGCACTAATTGCCCTCAGTAGTCAATTCCTATCTATTAAATTGGGAGGCAACAAACTACCTCTGCATAAGGTCATAAAGTAATCACTTTCAACTTTGTGATCAGATAGTTTCTGTTATAATTACTTAATACCACTTTTGTAGTCTGCTAACAGTGTCAACTATACTTTAAGTGAACAGTATGTTACAAAAAAGACTTCGTTGTCAATGCTAATCAGTGGGGTAGAGTGAGTCCCATGGTCATGCTTTGCTTATCTTTGTTTTAAATCATGGTCACTGGTCTATTTAATTCTAATGTTTCTCATTTTCTTTTAAAAATATCCTCTTTTTGGCCTGAAATTCTCCATTTCATTGAACTCCAACTCAAAAAAAGGGGAAATAAGACTTTCCCTTAAACCTAAGACTAATCATGCTCTTTTGGACACCGTGACACTAAGTCATTTGTATCATCATAACTCTGTATCTGTCTTACCCTTTAAATTCTAATCCTAATTGCTACAAAGGGCAAAAGATAGACTGTCCTCCCAGGAGTGTTCTCCTAGGACCTATTGTGATTCAGTTAGTATTTAGTGAACAAATGAACAGTCACTTAAAAACTGATCATTAATATCAGGTGGAAAAAAGGAACTTAGAAGGAGTTTCCAGCACCGAAGGTATTACAGTCTCAGGTCTTTCCTGTGTTGGCTTCATTTTTGTTATATTTGTTTTGTGTGAAATATACTAGCAACATGATGTGTCTGGGACTTGAGAAAATGCCCTGCTTAAGCCACTTCCATTGCACTAACATTTCACAGTTCTGGGGAGAATGTGGGATCCAACTCCTAAAAGCATAAGGTCTCTTTGACATAGTAAAATTACATATAACAAAACAGTTATTAAACAAGAATTACAGTTACAATATTTATATCTACTTTATCTTTTATCATAACTAAGGAAAACTATAACTATCTATTTATTCTTCAACTTTATCAAAGTTAAAGCCTTCCTTTTTCTTTAAACAGAAAAAGGGGAAATGGTGTAGGAGAGTTCTTCTTTCTATGTGTTGCTTTCATTGGTTGAATAAAGGAAACTAACTTGGCCTTTGATAGGGAAGCCCTTAGATGGGCGGAGAATACAGAACTGAATTCTGGGAGGAAGAAAGCAGGGTCAGAGAGTTGCCCTTCCTGAAGTTGACAAGTCAGACATGCTGAATCTTTCCCAGTAAGCCACAAGCTCGTAGTGACATACAGATTATTAGAAATGGGTTGAATCAATATGTGAGAGTTAGCCAATAAGGGGATAGAGACAATGGACCAGGCAGTGTTTAAAGGAAAAAAAAAAAACTTAAGGTCTCCAGAAAATGTTGGTCTTTTGCTCTTTTGCCAGTACATGTTGGGCCAACCACAAGAGTTTTTTCTCCTTTTACGTAACTTTGTCTATGCTTTACAATGGATTTTGCATATCAATCACCAGTGTACCTGATGCCACTTTTTTATATTCTGCATTATTCAAAATACTCAGGAACAGAATATTTAAATACAGCAAGTATGGTTTTTCATCCTTAGCTCCTCTGAGGAACATAGATCTCAGTCAGTGGTTCTCAGCCTTCCTAATGCTGTAACCCTTTAATACAGTTCCTCATGTTGTGGTGACCCCCAACCATAAAATGCTTTATTACTGATTCAAAATTGTAATTTTGCTACTATTATGAACCATAATGTAAATTTTTTGGAGATAGAGGTTTGTCAAAAGGGTCATGACCCACAAGTGGAGAACCAAGGATCTGGAAGGAGGAGGTATGTATCAAGAATGCTGTGTTTAAGTCTCCATCCTTCTTTTCCCAGAGACCTAAACAGGAAACCTCCAATGAATCTTTCTAGTGTTTTTGCCAATATCTTCTGCTAGAAATGAATGCATTAACCAATTTCTCCTGAGTCCAGTGTATATCCAAGGGCACAAAGAAGAACTGTAACAAAAGCTAATATTTATGACATGCCCCACTTCCGAGTCCAAAATAAACAGCAAAGAGCGAAAAATCAAAATAATCAAGCAAACAAACAAACAAACACCCAAAATATCCATTCAAAATTTGGGTTGGAATCTGAACAGAAAAATTCTCAAAAGAAAAAAAAATAGCAAAGAAATGTCTTTGAAGAGGGTTTATCATCCTTATCAATTAGGGAAACACAAATCAAAAGAATTCCGAGACTTTGTCCTACACCAGACATAATAACAAAACTCAACAAAGCAGCTGAGAGCAAATACTGGGGAGGAAGAGAGAAAGGGACCTTCAGTCACACTCCTGGAGGGCTCAAAAATTGCTCCCGCTCTAGAAATTAGCTGGGAAAACATTCAAAAGTTAAAAATAAATCTACCATATGGTCCAGGTATATGCCCCAAAGACTGGACATCCTACACCTTAGATATCAGCTCAGCCAGGCTCACTGTCACTTCATGGACAAGATCTAGGAAATGGAAACAAACCTGAATGTCCTTCAACTGATAAATAGATAACCAAATGGGGTATATGTATGCAATGGAATACTATTCAGAAGTTAAAAAAAAATTAAAATCGTGAAATATGAACGTAAATGTAGAGAAGTAGAAAAGATCATATTGAGTTAGGTAATGTAGACTCATAAAGACAAACAGCAAATGGTTTCTTTCCTCTGCGATTTTAGCCCCCAAGTTTTTAGATGTGTGTATACAACCTGGAGTAACTACAAAAACCAAAAAAGCAAAAATGGGTTTATTATGAAGGGGAGCAATAGAGGGGAATAACAAGGAGCAGAAACTGAAGAGCAAAATTGGGGAAATGTGTGGGAGGATTTGTGGGGAGAAGGGAGAAAAATACATAAGTAGAAGGAAGGTAAGGGAACAGGAAGAATGCCTTAAGAAGCCATAATGATGATCCCAGCTAACATACTAACAAGGAAGGGAAAAGCTTACAGGCTCCCAAACCTAGACAAAGAATTACTGGCAAGTAGAGAATTTTAATTGTGGAGAAATGGTCTTCCACAAGGAAGAACCACCCAAAATTGGTTATCTAATATCAAGTGGTTGGCCCTATGATCATATATACACAGGTAACATAACATAGACTAAGAAGGTTGTATTTCCTTTTTTAAAAGTGTGTGTGTGTGTGTGTGTGTGTGTGTGTGTGTGTAACAACAATTAAAAAAATAGAAGGCCATAAATTAGAGAAAGAGCAAGGGCAGAGGTACATGAGAGAAAATGAAGGGAGAAAAGGAAAAGGGGAAATAATTATATTGTAATTTCAAAAAAAATAAAAAAGTATTTTAAAAATGTAATCTCCATAACAGCTCTGAAAGCTATATAATACAACCTATATTTACAGATGAAAAGACTAGGAATCTGGGCATGAAGCAATTTTCCAAGACCACACAGCAAGAAAATGATGCAAGCAGAATGCAAGTCTATACTTCCATCATGTACAAAAGTGCAGCTCTTTTTGGTTCAAACATGAAGATCAGTGGGATTAGCTACCAGGTTCAGTAAATTCAAACAGAGCTCAAAGGTTAATTACCACAGTAGTGAAATCTAGGGCCATGGGAGAAAGTGGCCCAGATGGTAATACTGTGTTGGAGTCCAGTGTGGACAGATAACATCTTGTTTTGTGTGTGTGAGCTTTTCTCTCTTTCTCTCCCTCTCTCTAGCTGTGTATTTGTATGTGTGTACACTCTTACACATGCACATGCACACACACACAGAGGTGAACACATGAGTGGTTTTTGTCATCAATAGGAAACTGAGCTTGTAGAAAACAAAACAGGAAATCTCTCTGGACTTGGTGAATTTCACCATCTAGGCAGTTTTGGGGAAGAAATCCTGCCTGTGAGTCTCCACATCCCCTGGCTGCTTCCCAGAATGCTGGGAACAGAATGGGGACTGGTTCAATGGCCAGGCAAGCCCTGAAGAGAGCACAAACAGACACTGATAAAAGGCTGACATCAAACAGGGAGCTCTTGCAAGGCAGCAGGAGCCAGCACTGTGTCAGCGCGGGATCACTCTGCCTTGCATCTTCAGCCCTTGCAACACTCCATCCACAGTCCAACTTGATCCCAGGGGAAAGGAAGCATAGGATGTTCCAGCTTTACAGGACTTTGTCTGTTAATCATCTAATCTAATCCATTTACAGATACAGATACAGTGACCCTGAAAGCATAGCTCGTTACTGCAAGGTGACAGATCTTCTCAGTGATTAAAAAAAAATCATTCCCCTCCTTTCATGCTCAAAATTACCCTCTGCAATGCATTTTCTATTGAAGAGCATAGGGAAGGAAGGAGCATGAAAAACTGAAATCCGTTGGAATTCTGTCCCAGTAAACATCCTAGGTCACCCAGAACAATAAATGACAGGATTTCATCCAGAATCTAATTTTAGTTTCTCTGTTTTGAATCATATGTTTATATGTTTGTGGAAGTGTGCTTGTACTACGTGTGTGTGTGTGTGTGCGTGTGTGTGTGTGTGTGTGTGTTCAGAAATAAATGAGCATGTGTACTGGAGGCAATCTGACTCCTTGCTTTTGAGGGGATCAACTTTAGCATGGTCATTGGTTTTCATAACAAAGACGAGTTGAATTTCCAGAACTCATAAATGCTTCCAAGTTCAAGCTAATTAGTTAGTAAACCAAGTTGAGCAGGAGAAGAAAAGCAGCCACAGAAATGTTAAGCAATCAAAATAAACTAGGATTTATTTCTAACACTATTGTTACTTTCTTATTTGAACTTGCCTAAGAGATTCCTCTTGTTAAGCTTCAATTTCTCCGTGTGCAAAATGAAGGAAACAATGATACATTATTGGTGATTTAATTAAATTCAGTAAAAATCACTAAACTTCTTATACCTTACCACTTACTGGCTAAAATTTAAGAAAGGGATGAAAAAGACCCAGTGGCTAACTTCAAAGGACTCATGGTTTAATGGTAAAGAGAACACACAGAGAATTAAACTGACTATGGTTCAAATGTTGTGAATTCATGTACACAGGAGGCTGTGGGAAGACAAAGAAAAGGACTTTCCAACTTTAAAGCTGACAATGCTTTGGGATCTTAGACTCTAAGTAAACAATCTGTGTTTCATTAAGATATTTAGTACAATGTACACAGAATGCCATTAAGTTCATGAATTAAATTCCATTTTCTGTACTTCCAATAGCTGTATTTTTATGACTGCATTTTCACAATAAAAATTGGTATTTGTTGTTGACAACAAGTGAGTTATTTTTGATTTTGAGAGGATTATGTAAGACTCCAAAGTGAGACCTGACCCCTCCGTCCTTGCTCATGCACTGTGATATCTGTCTAGTAAGATGCTTGGTCCCGTGGCTGCCCAGGTCTTGCCAAATAAGGAAGGGAAAAGCTTAATGGAACAAAACAATCTATTATCTTTCCATCCTGTGCCTCCATTTCACTTCCTAACGCAGTAACTAACATGTAATATAAATCAGTAGGTGTTTGTTGAATTGATTTAAAATTTTATGTGGAATGTTGAAGGAAACAAACCAAATCAAAAACAGGAAAAGAAAAGAAAATGTTTGTGGCCCTCTTCTTCCCAAAGAACGCTTGTCTCATGCATGACAGTTCAGTGTCTATATCCAAAGGTCGGAGCTTCTTTCTTTATCTCAAACCAGTCTTCCTTCATTGGTCTCATGAACATCTCCCCTAGTAAGGTAGTCATGCCTCTTCTGTAGGCAATAGTCACAGCCTCTGAACTAGATTCCAAGCTACAAATTCACATACTGCTTCACATCTCTCAGAGCTTTCTGAAGTATCACTAATACCCCCGTCTTCTTGCTTGAACCTCTTCAAAATTCCTACTATTTTCCAGATAAAGCCTCTTCTAATGAACTTGAGATTCAGCATCAACTGTGTCTCTTCTTTTGCCCATTTCCTATTGTTCACACTCTGTGACCCAAAGCACCCCACTTCTTAGGGAAATGACTCGTTCATAGCCAGAAGCATTTTCTTGGCCCATTCCCTACATCGTCTTCTCTGCTACCTTTGTTCAACTGAGTATACTTTGACACATTCCTTTCTTTTACTTTTTCTCATTCAAATTTTATAAATTTCCTATCTCATTACAATTCAATGATCTACTACTGTTCTCACCTACCAAATAGTGAAATATTTTATTCAAAGTCATAAATATGAGTAATGTATATGTCCCCAGCTCTAATATAAAAAGAACCAGGCACACAGAGGGCTCCAAGATAGATATTAAATGACATAGAATTGGAATATGACTCTCTGTCAAGAATTAAACTGAAGGCAAAAGGCCCACTTTGAATGTGGGTGGCACCACACATGAATTTGGGGTCCCAAACTGAAGAAAAGTGGAAGGAGCTGAATGCTTGCATTCACTTCTTTCTGCTTCCTCACTGAGGATACAGTGTGACAAACTACCTCTTGTTTCACCACTGGGCCTGTCAACCACACTGAATTGCATCCCTTCAAACTGTGAGTCCAAATAAATCCCTCCTGCTTTAAGCTGCTCTTGTTGAGTATTTTTGTCACAAAAATAAGAAAACTAATCAATTCAAAAATCTGGTACCAAGGGTCACTGCTGTGACAAACTTAGCAGTTGACTTTTTAAGTCTTTAGAGTTGGTTTGTAGTGAAACTTTGAAAGCTCTAGCCTGTTGTCTACAGAAGTCCTAAAATGCTATAACAAAGCTTAATGAACCATTCTGAAAGGAGGCGGGAAGACCACACCGCTGAGAATATTGTGTGAAATGGTCTTAAGTGGTAGTGGAGTCCACATGGCTTTGGTGATGTCCACGGAGGAAAGATGCAAGCGTGGAGTGCCTCAGACCCGAGGAAAGGCTGTGTGTGCTGCCAGTGACAAAACTGGTGTGTAGGTACTCTGACTTGTTAGTGCCCAGATGATGCCATTAACGTCATCTGGTGTGAATATCACTTCTCCACCACAGTAGACTTTATCCCTGCCAACTATGAACCAAATAAATACCTTCTTCTTTCAGATGCTTGTGTTAGATATTTTGTCACAGCAAGGAGAAATGTAACTAAGAGTCTAATTAATCTAGCTAATGAAAGGACTAGTTATTGAAGCCATTTATAGGTGGCTTATATGCTATAAAAGTTATAAAGTTAAAATATTTTCTGAAGAAAGTTGGAATTAGTGTTTGGAGAACAATGATTAAAAATATAAAAAGGAATTCTAGCAATTTTGGGAGATACTAGAGATGTGAGGAAGGAACAGTGGCTGAAATTCTAGATCTGTATAAAGACTAATAGTGAGTCCATGCTGACCATATGTTAAATTGACTAAGATACAAGAGGTTTAATGAACATAGGAAAGTTTAAAGAAGGCAAAATAGCACAATTAATGGAGGATTCTAGTCACACCAGAGCTCTGGAATAAGCTATACCTGGTTCATGTGATATTCATTCAATCAAATTCCCTCTGTTGGCTGAGAAGGATTCCAGGTACTCATGCCTCTAGCAGCTTTAGGTGATCTTGTATGAAATAAGTGGGGTTCAAAAGAAAGGACGAAATAAATCATGTCCGTGCAGTCTCAGAATGCAAAGAAGATTATCTAATTATTGTGTTAAAGAATCAGTGACTGCATAATTAAGTAACATGTGTGAATACGTGAGTAGGGAGAGAAGCAGGCATTGCTAGCTGTCAGTCTTCTTATTCTCAAACAAAGCAGGAGGCTTTAGGTGATGATGCCTCACCTCATAGTTTGTTTTAAGGAGGCACAAGTAAGTAACAGGTGACCAAAGGCAAACAGAAACCTTCAACTACATACAAACTGACGTCAAACTCAGGAGAGTGTCTAAACTGTTCATTGGCAATGATTTCTTCTTGGTACTATAATCATGTGTACATGGAATATGCATTTGTCAAAACTCCAAACATATGCTTCTAAAGAAACTCTAGTGTAAACAATGTGAATGAGCACTCATCAGTTAGAACACTTGTGTTCTTTCTGTGTGAAATGGTGGGAGCTGAGACATTTGTAGGAGGATGCAGGTAGGGAATGTACAAATATTCCCAGTACTGTCTTTCAGGTTTATCAGGAACCTACAAAATATTCAACTTACCATCGAGCCAGGTAGCGCCTTACCCTCTATACTATTAAAATTTTGACCAAGAAAGAAATGGGGAAAAGGAGACACACACCTATTGAGTCTCATGTTCAGAGACTGGCATTACATCTTTTGCCTGTTAACTTCTGTGAGTCTCCCAACAACCTGAAGCTATAACAGTTCTTACTGTCACTGGTAATTATAAGCAATAAGTAAGGCAAGTATGAGAAAAACACAGTTTCAGAATCATCTAGATTAAACCCAACAGTACAAAAGTCTACTTGGGAGTAGCCTTGAACTCTATGCTGATAAGTTTTGTCAACTACACATAAACTAGAGTTATCTGAGAAGAAGCAATTTCAGAAGAGGAATTGCTTCTATCTGATTGGGGGCTCTGGGGAAGTCTGGGGAATTTTCTTGATTAATGGTTAGTGTGGGAGAGACCAACCCTCTGGGCAGGTAGTCTTTGGCTATATAAGGAAACAGACTGAGCAAGCCATAGGGATCAAATCGGGAAGCAGAATTCCCCCATAGTTCCTGTCCCTGTTCCTGCTTGGGTACCCATCCTAACTTCCTTCATTGATGGCTTTTCATCCAGATGTGTAACCCAAACTCTTATCTCCTCAAATTGCATTTGGTCATGTTTATCCCAGCAACAGAAAGAATGCTAGGATAAGCTCTAAGCCCCACATTGTCCTCCCTGACTTCCTCCAATCATCTATCTAACCTCA
This sequence comes from Myodes glareolus, assembly GCF_982192425.1. Classification (NCBI taxonomy): domain Eukaryota; kingdom Metazoa; phylum Chordata; class Mammalia; order Rodentia; family Cricetidae; genus Myodes; species Myodes glareolus. The sequence goes on along the minus strand of NC_142028.1, from coordinate 125,356,551 downwards.
AATCCCTTGACTCTGTGATGAAATACCAACTTGTAAGGACTCATCTCCAATATGAGAAATCATGCAACTCAACCTATGGCTCTGTAAATAATGAGAACAACACCCATTTCCCCTGTCAGGACACAGTATTTTTGAAGCCATTCTTTCCTAAATGATGAGTTTCTAGGAATCCCCATGCCTATTGCCCCTTTGCAAGATATTGCCAAGTCTTATCTTGTGTCAGTTATGTGATGATAATCATAACTGTTTTCGGATAAAGAATGCTCCAAAGACAATTCTTCACCCTGCTCCTTCCCCCGGGCTCTTAGATTCCTCATGCCACCACTCCCCAACAATCTTTGGATTTTGGGGGGGCGCAGTTTAAAATACTACCATTTGGGTTGAGTATTCAACAGTTCCTATTCTCAGAACATTGGCCAGTCATGTGTTGCTCCAGCTACTGCTGCTCACTTTAAAAAGTCTCCCGATCACCTGCCTTAGCTTAGAACTCTTCCCCTCTGTCCAGCCTCAGATAATTCTCTACTCTGGATCTTTGTTATATTCCTACTCTATTCTGCCTCCAGTCCTGCAAAATAAACAGGAGTTCAAAGAATCAAAATCCTTCACTTGGAATCTTTCCACACACACCCAAGAAATATGGAAAAATCTTTTAAATTTTGTGTAAAGTACTCCAAATAATAGGAGGAACAAATGAACATTTTGTGTCTGAAAGTTATATAAATTATGTAATCTACAAAAGATGGATCATTTGTTGTTTGAGTTCTTTTGTTTATTTTTTTTTTTAGGCAGGGAGTTAAGTCCCTAGTGTCTTGTATACTAGGAAGTTTTTTACCACTGAGTTCTCTCTGCGGCCCTTGTTTCCTTGCTTACTTATGAGGAGAGTCTCACAAGTGACCAAAACTGGCTTTGAACTCCCAACTGTGCTGCTTCCGCCTGTGAAAAACTGAGATATGAAGAATATGCCCATCTGTCTGGTTCATATAGACTGTGTTATAACATAAAACTGGTTTTCTTACTCCAAATAATCCTCAAAGAGTGGCCCCTTGAAGCTTGTGTCATTAATGGCCAGAAGCAGTCACTGCAGTTTAGACTCCTGGGCTGACCTCAGATGCACTGACAATCCTTTCAGAAGGGCTCTGAGGGCATCTGTCTCCGCACTTCCATAAACTCCCTGGGGTGTTCATGAATGATGGCATTCAATAATCATTCTCGGTTTTTTTTTTCCCTCATTGGCTTTGGATATGCCCTGGCAGTTCATAGTATATCAACTTGGATTTGGGGACCTCGTTTTGAAGTTTTAAAAACTAGTTATCACTTAAAAAAAGAAACTATGCTGGCAAACGTGAACTAAATAAACTTACTGTTTAACCAAGGCTAATTGGACTAAAGTTGGTTAATACACACTAAAGCAATTGAATTTTTTCTCATGAATTTAGATGCAGGAATTCCTTGAGTTTTTCTGGGTGGTTTATTTTTGTTTTGTTTACCAAATCAAGGTTTGTCTGCATAACAGTCCTGGCTGTTCTGAAACTTGCTTTGCAGACCAGGCTGGCCTCAAACTCACAGAGATCTACCTGCCTCTGCCTCCCGAGTGCTGGCATTGAAGGAGTGCACCACTGGGTATTTTAAATTGTATTAGATAAGGTGAGAGTAAGAATGAGAATATGCTTAAATGATTAGGAAAATGGGTAACAGACACCAGGATAGCTATTGTACTAAAACATTGATAGCCGTGGTTCATCATCACTCCATCTTTTAATTGCACAAAATAATAAAATATTGTAATAATATCTCCTTTCCTGTTTAGAAAGTTTCGACTGTTTCTTACCTTGTGTCATTAAAAAAACTTAGAATGAGACAAGTATAAATCTTCTTCTTGACTTGACATGACTAGAACCCTTCACAATATAATAGCAACAATCGCACCGTTCTCCTACCAACCCCCGGGCTCTCTCCACCCCATGCAGCAGCCACACCTAACCACTGGGCATGAACTTAGAAGACTGCACACTTTTGTGTCATTTTGCCATCACACATGGTGCTACAATCTTTCTTTCCTTCGTTCTACTTTCAATCAAGTCAAACTTACCATTTAAGACTCATAACAACTGGAATTTACTCTGAAAATTATTGCTTTACATTTCAGAACTAAAAGTTCCTATTCTACCTTGACTCACACAGCTGTTGAATTTACCATTCTATTGAATTATTGATTTGTCTTCCCCCTCTACTGAGTCTGTGTGCTTTATTTCTATCAAGAACTGGTTAAACATTCAGTGTATAAACAAGTACTGAAGGGGTATGGCAGAGTTTGAGGGCTAGTAGCTCCTTGCATGGCTAAGCTGGATGATCTAAGTAGGACTGCTTAGTCGTCAGGGCAACAGCTTGCACTGACATTGCTCTAAACTGTCTCCAGACCGTTTGTTCTTCCTGTTTCTGAGCTGATAGCAATTGTGAAAGTGATGAATAGCAGACCAATTATGAACAATAGGAAACATCAGTTATAACTCCAGGGAGAAGACACAGCCATATCAGTAGCCTCATCCATCTCACTGTGAGTCATCTGCCCAAGGCATCTTGCCCTGTGACCTTGAACTGCCAAAGGCTTCTTAGTTTGGACAGACCTAAGTTTCTACTTTCAAACTGTCTTCTACAAGGCGTTGTTCCTGGCCCACTCAGTCCTGGAAAGGGAACATGGAATGGAACACATATATTTTTCCTAAGGGAAGCCACTAACCAAAGATCTTAACCCCACCCAACAGACAAGACCTGTCTTCTAAAGCTTTCTGTCCTCTGACAGATAGCAACATTTCTTCCTTGTGGTAAGAACATCTGGGGATGAGAGGCGGGTGGGACGGCTTCAAGGAAATGATTTGCCTAATACTGTAGCATTTACGTGGCTAAATGTTAACTGAAGTCAATGGCAATTTTTCTTCTGTGGCCACTGCTCTCATTTCCAGTACTCATGTCATGATCCTGTAGGAAGTATCCAAGAGAAGCTCCCTTTGTTGGTGGATGTTCCACAGTTGAGACTTTAAGTGGGGGAGGAGGTAGAAAGGGAAAATTCAGAGCACAGGAAGGAGCATGCTTAACCTAAACCAATGGTTCTCAATCTGTGGGTCATGACCCCTGTGGTATAAAATGACTCTTTCACAGAGGCTACATATCAAATATCTTGAATATCAGATATTTGCATTATAATTCATACCAGTAGCAAAATTACAATTATAAAGTAGCAATGAAAATAACTTTATGTATGGGGGTCATCACAACATGAGTAACTAATGGACCAAAGAATTAGGAAGGTCTAGACCCATACTGATCCCACTTTGGCACTTAAAATGAAGGTGTGCAAATTTGACCAAAAAGTTATGAAAGGGGAAATTCTTCTTTTTTGCTATTTATTGGGCAATACTTGGATTTAAAACTAGGGCATTGTGCGTAGAAGGCAAGTGCTCTACCACTGAGCTACAACTCCAGGCTTTTAATGAGGGAGACTCACATCAGATTTATTGTAAACATATTTCAATGAAGGCAATTTTAAAAGTCCAAGTCACTTAACCCAGAATGAATGAACAAAATGTTACAGACGTTTGGTGAACAGCAGAATGTAGAAGCCAAGAGTACAATTATTGGAAAAAGACTCTTGGTTCAAATACTGATACAAGTAACTTCAACTCCTTGCATGCTAAAGTACTTTGCTTTCTACACATTAAAATGTGTTTATTAGTTTCTAACTCTGTAAGTACCACTGTATCATTCATAAAAACCTGTAAAATAATTCCAGACCTATACACTTTTCTTCACATAGACATATATTTGATAATTTAATAACTATTCCTTAAGTCTTAAATAGGAACAGTATACAGATCAAAGTATACTAGTGTATGGAACAATATGAGCAGCTACACACATTTGTTCACAAAGATAAACCATTCTAGACACATCTATATCCACTTAGTATTAGCATTTTAACATTTTATTTACTTTCAATTGAAAACATATCAATGGAAAAAATCTTCAGAGATACTACCTTTGCCTTTAGGAAAGAATGAGCCTCTTGTCTCGATGAACTGACTGTATCTGTTTGTTAGGATAAGGGGATGCTGCGACGGCAAAGCAATTGCATTTATTATACGTACTCTGCACTAGATGCTTTAATCAGGCAAGAGCTGAAGATGACAAGAGGGCAAACCGAATAATAAGAGTGGGATTGGAAGAATGTACAGAAAGAGGAATGAAGCTGCAACTGGTTTGCATCAAGGATTTAATGTACAAGGAATTCGCTAAATGCTTCCCAGCATAATCTTATTTAGTCTAACAACTCTGTGATTTAAATACCATTATCATAGCATTCCTGTTCAGATTCTGAGGAATGAAATTATATCCCCACAGTATGTGGTGAAACAGAACTCTAACCTAGATCTGATTTATGTACTGCCTTTCATTCATGCTCACTGTAATATGTTGGAGCCCTGTGAAGAAGGACACCTTTATTATCTTCATCTTAGAGAAGAAATGAGACCATAGAGCTTTAACATATTGCCATATGAAATGCAACCCAACAGAGAAGTGAGAAGTTAGAATTAAAACTTAGATCTTTGTGATTCCAAAACAAAAATGCTTTCAAAGACATGTTACTAAAGCCCTATCCACATTTACACTTTTGTCTCTATACCTACATATGTCTACTTCCAGTTCCATTCAAACTAGGCACATGCACACTTGAGGACCAGTGACCTGGGAAGTCCTGGGGTAAGGAGCAAGCATCATTCCTAACACGAATTCCCTTGTACAATAGTATTAATAACATTCTTTCTACCATTCATGTCCCATCTAATTTTTAGGGGATCAAATTATCGAGTACAAAAAAGGAAAAAAGATTCAGATTTGAGCAAGTTTTTAAAGAGTACCAGTAGTTTCTTTTGTTAAGAGAAGTCAAATTTGTAATAAGCAAAAGTTGAAGAATTAAGTCAAAGCTATTCTGAAAATAGATGTATGCCCTCTGAAAAGGGTGAAGAGAAATCCGAGTTTTTGATAAAATTATCATTTGGATGATGGGGCAGACCTTTGCTTCTAATAGACTGAGAAGTAACTAAGATGTGTGAATCAAGTAGAGGTAAAGAGAAGGATAGTGGCAGGAGGAATTCTAGAATCTAGTAAAGAGTATTTGATAGTAAAGAGGTTGCCTATACCAAAGTATATTAGAAGGACCCAGTGGTGACAGAGGCCCTTGAATTTACATGTTTGGTCAATGATATACACAGAAGCAGCAGGTTACCAGATAACAGGCTTTGAGGTTTATGGCTTTTCTTCCCATGCTTCAGCTTTCTTTACTAACTTAAAAGTAATTTTTAAACATTTAATAAGTTCATGATCATAAAATTGTAGCTATTATGACTCTGGAAGAACCCAAAATCTGTGGAAGATCTGGAGAAATGAATGCAGGAGGCAGTGGGGGCAGAAACACTACAAGAAAACCCACAAAATCAATGAGCCTAAGGCCGAGGGGTTCACAGAGACTAAACTCACAACCTGAGAGCTTGTGTATACTGACCAGACCTCAAATATGTGTTACAGGTGTGTAACTTGGTCTTCCTGGGGGACTCCTGACAGTGGAAGCAGGGGCTGTCTCTGACCCTGTTGCCTGCTTTTGTGACCCTTTCTTCCTACCAGATTGCCTCATCCAGCATTAATAGGAGAGGAGATGCGTAGTCTCACTGCAATTTTATATACCACAGCTGGCTGATATCCATGGGAGGCCTGCCCATTTCTGAAGAGAAACAGGAGGAGGAGTGGATGTGTGTGGTGGGAGGGGCTGATAGGAGAAGAGGGAGGGAAAACTGCAATCTGCATATAAAAACAAAAAATAAACAAAAGATTTATCTTTAACGTTGAAAGGCAGTGATGAAGTCTCTGTGCGTCTTAGTTACTTTCTTCATAAGTAATATAAAAATTTTAAGGACTTAGAAGCTGAATAACTTTTTTTAGGAACTAATGTAGATGACTGGCAGAAAATTATGCCTGCTGAAGATTCAAGAATGGCTCCCAAATTACTGTTGAAATTAATCTTCAGTAGAAAAGTGTTAAGAGATATACTCTGCTGGTATAGGTGGATCATACCTGTTAAATTCAGTACTGAGAAGACTGAGGCAGGAGGGCCATGAGTTTCAAGTCAGCCTGGGTCACACAGTGAAATCATGTCTTTGTGGCAACAGAAGAGCATGGTCTTTGGTAGGAAATTATGAGGCCACTGCCGTTGTGAATGTAATTCTCTCCCTTACAACAGAACTTGAGGTGGAAGGAAGGGTTCCCTTCAGCGGCAGCTGCCACGATGACTCAGCGGTCATCCCCTCTAGAGGGTAAACAGCAAGGCTGTCATCTTGGAAACAGACAGTAGCCCTTAGTAGACACCCATTTGTGCTGGCAGCTTGTTCTACATTTCCTGACCTCCAAAGCCACAAGAAAATGAATTTCTGTTCTCAAAAAAATTACCCAGTCTCAAGTAATTTTGTATAGCAGCACAAGGAGAGTGTGATGGGTTCAAAGGGTTACAAGGACTGTGTAATTAAAAAATGCTTGAGAATCACGAATGAATATTAACCAAAAAGAAAGTCCAACTGAGACCTAAGATGGAGTCACACATCTGAAACGCTAGAAGCAGGAGAGAGAACTAAACTATTGATCTTCTTCTACATGTCCAGTGATGCTACAAAGCGTACTTCATGGGCTGTTCTGCAAGACAATTCTAAGCAGCGAACAGTTTTAATCCCATTTTACTACAATGAAACAAAAGGTTAAAAACATGTACACCTAAACAGCAGACACATAGACATTTTTGTGGCAAAGCTTATATTTGAGCTCTCATTTTACTTACTCAAAGACATAAGCTGCGTTAAGTAAATAGCTAAAGTGTGCTAGGTAGAGTAGTGACAAATGGAATCAGAAACAGCAAGGACAGGGCATATTTTGGTTTGGTTTTCTTTTTTCTGTGACAGGGTCTTACTCTGTAACTCTGACTGTCCTGGAACTTTCTCTGTACACTAGGCTGGCCTCAAAGTCACAGAGACCCACCTGCTTCTGCCTCCCAAGAGCTGAGATTAAAGTCAAGTACTACTACCCCCGGCTAAGGGCAGTAGATGTGTAGGAACACATTTTTAAATCAACAAAAAGATGGTGGCTTTTGTAGTGAGTGAGGGAAAGGCTACTTGGGCATCACTGGTGATATTCAGTCACAGCTTCCCGCAGGGCAGGACAGTAAAGAATAAGGCAATAGAGATAGATTGGTGTGAACTCCTGGGTAACTCTATTATTTTTTTAGCCAAGGATACTTTTACAGTCATAAAAAAATATATGAAAAGACAGATGAAAGGCACTAAGAGCAGGAAGAGAAAGGATAAAATGCAAGACAAGTAACAGCTTGTTCTTACTTAGCATTTATTATTTGTGGGCACATGGCTCAACATGTTATTATTCAACTCACTTAATGCAATAATCTTAGAAGTTAGGAATCAGTATGAAGCTCACATCATATCTGAGCAAAGTAGGACTCAGAGTGACTTCCCAAAGGTCATGCCAGAAAGAGGGAACAACAGGACTTGAGGACATAGTCATCCTGGTCCAAAATAGACCCTTACTTAGTTACACACAAAGCTCAGGTTCTGTTCAGTCAGTTAGATCTAGAACTAAACTAGTACTGGTTTCGCTGGACTACCAAAAACAAACAAACAGTAAAAGTCAAAACAAATACAAGTGCAGTCAACTCTCTAGACCTACGACACAATTACTAGAAGCACAAGGTCAGGAAAGCATGTTAAATGGCACAACGGAATGGAAATCAAACGAATCCAGGCTATGGAAATGTCTAAAGGATGAACAATTGAGGTTTATCATAAAATATGGGGTGGGGGAGACAGAGACAGAGAAAAACAGAGACAGAGAGAGTATATGCTATAGATTAGAAGATATACTCATAAAAACAATCAGAACATTTGATTTTAATTTCATTTAGGTCTCAATTTGAACAAATAATACAGAAACAAAAACATAAGACAATCTGTTAACCCTGGACAACACCTGAATCTGGTGGTGTGAAGGAATTACAGCTAGTTGGGGAAGCTTGGCAGTGATGCAGAGGTGGATTTTTGTTCATTGTTTAGAAATATGGATTTTAATACTTGCAAAAAACCATTACCTAATGTTTGAGAGGTTTTTTTTTTTCAAAACAGGTGAAAGGTCTAGAGAGGCAATCTTGGGGTAAGCTGTTCATTGCTGAAATTTGGTGACAGGTACATGGGAACCCACTGTGATATGGTGTTTATATCCATATTAAGGTGATACAAGATAATAGAATTTGATAGTGTTCCCCAAAAGTGATATAATGTGCAAACCAAACTGAACAAGAACAATACCTCATGGTACAAGGAGAAGCTACATTCCTTGTGTCATTCCCCTCAGCTCAGGGTATGATTTATAGCATAAAACCCCTTTGCCAGGGCTGCCAGGGAGTCTATGCTTGCTGACCAGAAGACCCTCTATAGAATGGCTATTTGTATAAGTGATGCCTTCAAGAGCACATGCCTGACACATTGGGAGGAACATCTGGAGGGGAGTATCTTCTTCTGTAGATAATCTACAGAATACTGAATTTTATAATTCTCTTTGGATCCTTGGCATTGCCACTGACCCAAATTGTCTAATGATCCACGAAGAGGCCCCTGGTGCAGAGGGATAAATTTCAGCAGGGATGGAGCCTGCAGTTTGCTCTGTTTCAGGAAGCTCACACTTGTTTGACTGGAGGAGCCTTGGCGTAACACCCTCAAATAAATGATGGTGCTGTGATGGAAGAGCTGCCGTAGAACAGCTAGAAAAGGGGTTCCTGCTCTAGCTCTGGCATTTGCTGCACCTCAAGGAAGGGTTGTCTATATGCTTTTAGCTAAAGTGTTGTTTTCCATAAAATGAAAATAAATGTATAACACTGTTGAGATAATTGGTGTAGTTTGTGTAGTGAAAATTCACTGTAAACAGAGTGATATTGGTGACTTTTATTAATTCTTCATTCGTTTGTTCTCATTCAAATACATTTACTAAGATTTTGCTATACATCATACAATATAAGCTACTGGTACAATATAGTTGGTCCAGTCTCTGACCTCATGAAGTCATCTTCTGAATGTAAGAAAAATATTTTAACTAAATGGCAGGAATGGTGTGCTTTTTTGGAAAGAAAGAGAATTCTCAGAGAGCATTAAAAATATTTTAAAAACTTAGAATAGTCAATCATAAGCTTCATGCCTTATGAAAATAAAAAATAAATAAATTATAGATGCTAGGTATGGTGGCTCTGGTCTTTAATCCCTGCACCTGGGAGGCAGAAGCAGGTGAATCTCTAGGAGTTCAAGATCAGCCTGGTCTACATAGTAAGTTACAGGCCAGGTGGAACCACCCTAATGAGACTGTACCAAACAACAACACACATACACACACACACACACATATATCTAGGGATATGGAGTTTGTTGAGTGAATAAGAGTGTTTTCTGACAAAGACGAGTTCAAATCACCAGGACCCAGGAAAAAGCCAGTTTTTTCACGGCAGTAACCACAGAATGGGAGGATGGAGACGGCAAATCCCAGGAGCTTGCTGGGCTTCAGGTCATGTACGATAATTTGTCTCAAAAGAGGAAAATGATAGAGAACATCACCTCACACTTGGACATCCTCTTCTGCCCACGGTGTGTGTGTGTGTGTGTGTGTGTGTGTGTGTGTACCTGTATATATGTGCATACACCCCTCTTGAGAGGGAAGGAGAGAGAGCAAGAGAAAACTAAATGCACATGTAATCCTTTCTGTTCTGGAATTAACTCTCTTCCTCTCCCTTCTCCTCCCCTCTCTCTCCTTCCTTTCTTCCTTCTTCCTTCTTCACTTCCTCCGTTCTTTCTTTCTTGCCCACAGGTACTGTCATGATCATAAATAATACCATGTAGAGGAAGCAACACAGATAGCAGTGAAACAACTACGAACAAGCAAATAAATCAGAACTGCTAGCTGTGATGACTGTCATAGAAGAACAAGACAGAGACAAGAAGATAAGTGAACAAGCAGGAGCGTGGATTCCATAAATATAAAACCTTGGCCAACTGATGTGTGAGCAAAACTAAGAAGTGTGTGAGTTAGAAAGGCAGGCAAACATATCTTCAGAGGAATGGCACATGCAGAATCTCAGTGTACAAGAAATCAAAGTGTTTTCAGAAAATGGAAGATCACTCTGACTGGAGGGCAGAACAAAGCTACAAGGAAGAAGTAAGGGTAGGGATGCCCAGTCCCACAGCCCCTTGTGGGTCACGATGATGCCTTTGGGCTTGATCCCAAAAGCAGCTGGAAATCAGTAAGGAGTCTAATCAGAAAAACTGCGTGCAAGATTTAGTGTTGAAGGGGCTGGAGAGATGGCTCAGAGGGTAAGAGCACTGCCTGCTCTTCCAAAGGTCCTGAGTTCAATTCCCAGCAACCACATGGTGGCTCACAACCATCTGTAATGGGGTCTGGTGCCCTCTTCTGGTCTGCAGGCAGACAGACAGAATATTGTATACATAATAAATAAATAAATATTTAAAAAAAGATTTAGTGTTGAAAATATCATTTGACTACATGCAAATGGATGTATTTAAAAAGACAGTAACAGTTAGTAGGAGACAGTAGCTCAGGAAGGACTTGGTTCAGTCTGGAGAAAATGGACATGTTTGGGAAGTCCTTAAGAAGAAGGCAAAGGTACAGGATCTGGTCACAGAACAGGGGTGGTGAGTAGGGATACAGAAACTAGAAATGAACGCTATGAAAGTGGATGTTTCCTTAGCTTCAGGATAATAAAAGCTGAGCTGCAAAGCACCGTGAGAAAATACACAAGGCTTCTCGTGGCAGGTATAGCATAGAGGTCTGCCAAGGGTACAAATGGGAGAAGCTGAGTAACTAGAGCGAGCCAGAGTGAACAAGGATGGACCAATGTAGACAGATGGGGTTCACTTTTCCAGAATCTGGCCAACAAGGAAAGAAGAGATGGAAGCTGGAAATGGTAAACAGAATGAAGTGATAATGTCTTTAGTACATGTTAGGGAGCCAGTAATTGCCACCCTTTATTGTAAAATCTGGAAGGAAGAAAAACTAGCAAAAAAGGAAGCAGCCAGGTGCCGAGAACAAATCTAGTTCGACCAGCTAGGATCAAGTGATTAAACTTCTCACTGCTTCTGTTTCCACACTGGGGAAAGAAAGATAATGATTATCTGTGCATGTGAAGCTGATGTGAGGGCTCTGTGAGCTAAGTGCAGCCAGTGTTTAACTGGGCTCCTGGCACTGCTACAATGCCTAGTAAATGCTTATGATTGTTAAAGTACAGGGAAGAGATAGCTCCTTGTTCTGCTTATTACTTTTAATAATGAAATCCAATGCCCCATCAAATTGCTCCACTCTCTGACATGCAAAAGAATTTGCATTTGCTAATACTTCATGTCCCATATGGTTTTTTGAATTTGGTAGTCTTCTAGTCCTATGAAAGAGCTTCATTTTCCAGTTTTGTTTGTAGGCAAACCAAGCATTAAGTTCTTCTTTTGTAATTGACCATGTGTGTGTTGAGTAATATGTGATTACTCCCTCTTTTTCTTTGATCTTTCCTGCTGCCAAGGACTGCCTGACAGGCTGACTCTTAGCCAACTCACCTCCTTCTCAGAATCTGAGAGGAAGAAGTGCTTCATAACTGCAGAGAAGATTTAAGCTAGATTGTAAGGAGCATTTGACATCCCTAATCTGTAAACAAAGAATTCTTTGTATGAATTTCAAAATGGCAAAGATATATGAAGCAAAGTTTTGGTCCAAGAATATCAAGCGTAGTGTTAGAATGAACCTGGGAAACTCAGAGAAGGCAGGATCTCAGCTCTTAGAGAAACACAATTTGTTAAAGAGGCCATGAATCTGCATTTCAATGACAATTTATTCCATATCATTCCAGTGTTTCTGATCCTCTTCGAGACACCCGAGATCCAGAACTCAATACTCAATTACTCTTATACATCTTTCTATTCATAGTCTCTTTATCCACCAATCCATATTATTTATTAGACTGCTTATTTTCTCTTCCTTGTACATATTCTTGTAGAAATGAAGTTTCCAGATGATGGCGAGCTATGCTAACGCTGCTCTTTGATGTATCCCAAGTGTTTGAAACAGTACCTGATGCCTAAGAGATTCTTACTCAATATTTGCTAAAAATCACTTGAACTGGATTCCCATTCTCCCCAGACATCACAAAAAGTAGCCTTCTGCTATAGTCCTCCCAGCTAACTGATCCACTTAAGTGAATGTTCTAACATCTGAGAGAAGAACAGTCAGGGAAGTTGCTGATGCCACAGATCTCTTGCCTAGGAAAAGCAACAAAAATGCATAATTCTGGACTAGGGAGATAGCTCAGCTTGTAAAGTGCTTGCCTTGCAAGCAGGAAGACATGACTTCAACCCTAGAGTCCATGTTTTAAAAGAACCCAGGCACAGTGATGTGCTTACAATCCCAGATCTGCAAAGGCAGAAACAGATGGATCCTTGAGACTTGCTAGACAGGCAAGCTCACCTACATGTGGGGCTGCAGACCAGTGAGAGACCCTGTATTAAAAACAAAAAGGCAGACAGTGTGGAGGAAGGACACTCAAGGTTATTTTCTGGCCTCCACAAGGACTTACATCCGTGCACACATACCTCCAAGATACTTGAAGCTCCACACACATGAAAACCCACACACATACACACATAAATTTTTGAATAAGCTTTCTGAGGATGATAATCCAAAATCCCTTTAAAGTCAATGATATAGAAATCTCAAATTAATAACACTGCACTAAAAGTAGTTCTGGCCTTTGAAATTCATGCTCAAGCATTGCTGTAACCTTCACATCTATAAGCACCTGCCCATTGACCCAAATCTTAAAGTGCTCCATACAGCTTTCAGATTCTGCATTCCTTAAAACAATATTCAAACTTACCCACAACTCAGCCTTCTCCACAACCATTTTACTGTCTTCCCATTTTCAGCTGACAGTTTTCCACATTTCCATAGCACAGTTTGGCCACATTTGCCTCCATTTTCTCTGCCACTAGACCCCTTCTTATAAACAAGTCCCCCTAGTCTAAGCTTTTACAACTACTGCAAAGGTGACTCATTAAATATGTAAATTTTAGTCTAAGGAGTCTTGCCTTTAAATTCTTAACTTTCTTTTTAATTTTATTACTTTTTAAAAATTTTTTGTGTAGTTATGTGTGTCTTTGTATGGTTATGTGCATGGGAGTTCTGGTTCCTGTCGAGTCTTCGTGAAGGGTTCAAGTTCCATGGAGCTGGAATTATAGGCAGTTGTATGCCACTGAATGCAGATGCTCAGGACCAAAGTCAGATCCCGTGTAAGAGCAGTACACACTCTAAACTGGTGAGCTGTCTGTCCAGTCCAATCCTGAACTTTCAATTAGCCATCTTCGGTTTTAGTTCTCGTTCTTCAGTTCCATAGCTGTGTGATCACAGAAAATTTATTTAGCTCTAAACCTCAGGGTTTTTAATTCTCAATTTGTGCAATAAGCATAATAGTACATTCTTTAAGTATGCTGTGGAGAAAGTGAAAAACAGTAATGAAGCATATTAATGTACATAACATCATTTTTAAACTATTAGACGCACATTTGGAGTTCATTATTATCAGTATTCCTTTTTTTCTACTCTGTATGTTTGCCACATACTATTTTATTGCAATGTGTCTGTATGCGTGCGTGCGTGTGTGTGTGTGTGTGTGTGTGTGCGCGCGTGCGTGCGTGCGTGTGTGTGTGTGTGTGCGTGCACGTGTGCACGCATGTGCCTGGGTACACATTTACAACAGCACATGTGTGGAGGTCAGAGGACAACTTGCCAGAGTCAGCTCTCTGCTTCTACCCTGTGGGTCAGCAGATTTGATGACAAGTGCCTCTAGCCCCTGATTCACCGGCACACTCCTCTCACCTTCCTTCCAGTATCTTTTGCTATAGATTATGGTTTGTAAATATTTTATGTTAAGGACTAGAGGGTCTCTGTTTTGGGAATTACCCACAATAGTGTTTTCTGTGGTTACTGCTTAACTCTGTCACTTTAGCAGGAAATCAACAACAGATAGGAGTATGTTAATATAAACATTGTTTGAAAAACTTGCAACAGACTGGATTTGGCACAGGGGAGGGACATCATCTTCCTCTACTGCTAGGTTTATAGACCTTATAGTAGTACCTTAGTGTAGATGTCTCGGGAGTCAGTATTCTTATTTGTTAAGTCAGAGAAATAACAGTAATTTTCATAAGTTTAAGCCCATTACATAGAAGTGGTATTTAAATGGCTGAGTTGAGGGTAACTTGGAGTGTTGTATTGAGGAATTTAGCATCTGTGTAAAATATCTGGAGCCATTTAAGATTTTGGACCAATGTAAAGGTGTCACACTATATGTGTGTGTGTGTCCATGTATTTGTAACACACACACACACACACACACACACACACATATGATCGTTTTAATTTCATCAATAGACCTACCTTACCTCAAGCTACTTGGTATATGTACTGCTTGCCTCTATGTACCTTCAGTTTCCCAGAATATTTTCCTGACCCAGCAGCTCAAAGTGTATCATTGTCTTCCAGTGCCTTTGGAATGCTTATTTTATTATTTAAAAATAAGTCATGCATTAATATAGCATATGAAAGCAATTATTTCTGTTTATGTGGCCCCTGCTTTATCCACTCGACTGTGAGATGGTTGTAGTGACAGTCTACATCCTAGCGCTTGCTGTGTCTCCTTTCCTTGCACAGTATCTGATATGTAGTCAGTACATCTTACAAGACCATGAGAGTGACAAGGCCGTAGGGATGATGGTACAGTGACTGTGCCAATGGAATGGCAGTGACCGTGCTTATGGTGATAATGGTGGTGGTGATAGTACAGTGATGGTGGTGCTGGTACCTGTGGTGATAGGGATGGTGGGAGCCGTTGTAGAGGTATTGATGGCATACAAATGCTAGTGATACCATGAGTGGTGACAGTCGTTATTCAAGGTGGTAATGACTGTGACTGATACTGATAGTGATGAGAATGTCAGTGATGGTGGTAACACAGTGGTCCTTGTTGTCGTGGTAACTGGGATCACGTTATTGCTGTGCTGATAGGAATAATGGTTGCTGTGCTTTAGTGATGGCAATGGCGGTGGTCACCGACGGAGAGATCGTGGCCACTCTGGTAGTGATGGTGGCTGTGATATCATTGGCGGCACTAGTGCAGTGATGGTGCTGATGACATGAGCAGCCATCGCTGTAGATGGTGGTAGCTGTGCTGCATCGTTCATGTGCTGGGAGCAGCTGACAAAGAAGAGACTTTATTCATTTCTTCTCAGTTTGAGCCAAGAAATGGAATGAAACAAATAAGTGTTTTTGGCAGCGAATAAAGATTTGCAGGAAGGTCAAACAACCACAATGAGACCAAAATTACATCTGACTTTTCCTAAGGCAACATGAACACGAAAAAGCTCGCAGGACTGGAAGTGAATCATCAGATCTTAAGCATTTTACAGCCTCAAAATCCTATCAAGTGATTTTTTAATTATTCTACATGAAACCTCTGAGGGTAAAGTTATCCACACTCACTTTGCAGAAGAGGAAATTGTTATATATTGAAATATTTTGCTTTTTAAATTTTTCAACTATTCATCTTATTCTGCTGCTTGTAATTTTGAGCTATAAAAATGTTCACAATATTGGGTACATGGCAACATATAACATAATCGACTCTTCTATAATTTCTTAGAGGAGACAATGATATTGATATGTTCTAATTGATTATGAGGGAAAAAATCACTAATGTTTCCTTAGAGAGAAAAGCATGGTAGATTGATTATATATAGAGAAAGGTGTGATGAACATGGATTACATGTATACAAACATACATCTGAAGTATATAAAGTAAACTTAATCAAACATAATCCTGAATATACAAGCTTTTAAAAGAAGAAATTAAACAAGGTAGTGGTGCCATACAACTTTAATCCCAGGACTTGGGAATCAGAGGTAGGCAGATCTGTGAGTTCAAGGCCAGCCAGGTCTACAGGAGAGCTAGGGCTACACGGAAGATTCCTGTCTCAATTTTTTTAAAAAAATAAAACATAGGAAAAGGAAGAAAAGAAAGAAAGAATGAAAGAAAGAAAGAAAGAAAGAAAGAAAAAAGAAAGAAAGAAAGAAAGAAAGAAAGAAAGAAAGAAAGAAAGAGATGAGGAAGGGAGGAAGGAAGGAAGGAAGGAAGGAAGGAAGGAAGGAAGATGTGACATTTTCAAAATACCAAAAGGGGACACTGGATAAAGTCAGTTTGTATTTCTTCTCATTCATGTAGACAAAGACCAGATCTAGACAACAGAAGTCTATCTGATGGCATATAACAATGAAGAAGAGTGCTCAATTTAGATCCCTGGTGTTTCAATTGTTTACTTCACCCAAGCAAAACAGCCAGCCCTCAAATCGATATTACAATTGTAACTCTACAAATGAGTAAGAGAAAGGTCACACAGACAGCAAATGCTAGATGTGGGATTCAAATCCAACTGTCTGGCTTTTCACCGTGACACTCCTGTCTTCCCCACTTGGAGACTCTACTTCCCCCACAGGCTAAATTAGCAATCACGCAAAGTCTAGTCCACTTAAGTAGCAGCTGTACAGAGCCAAGATCTGTGGCTTTCGGCTTTGTAGTGGCCATTTAACAGGTGCAGAAAGAAGAATTTTGATTATGTGTTAATCAAACTCTCCATCTCAAAGCCATTTATTTTTTGACATTTTTAGCATTTTACTTGCTTCAACTCACAGTACAAAATGTAAATAAAGATTTTTTTTTTGTCAGGCAGTGGTGGCACAGACCTTTAATCCCAGCACTTTGGAAGCAGGGGCAGGCAGATCTCTTAGTTTGAGGACAGCCTGGTCTACAGAGCACGTTCCAGGACTACAAAGAGAAATTCTGTCTTGAAAAAAAAAAAGAAAAGAAAAGAAAAACACAAAAAAAGATTAGTTTCTAGCTAAAGCAAAAGGTTACATCCTTTCCACCATGTTCAATGGAACCGACCCTAAGACACTCCAACCACCAGAAGAGGTAGTTAGTAGACAACAGTTTCCCCCAAATATCCAGATCTTATTCGACTGTCGTTCAGGATCAGAGGCCAGGGCACTCCCACAAAAGTCAGCTAAGTCACAATCTACTTGTGATTCAGTCAACTAATGGAATCTCATAGAAATTGTGAATCTGACTTGAACACAACATTCAGTTTGGGCATCAACAAAATCATCAGGTATTATCTAGAACAGGAGGTACCAAAGGGAGCACAAGAAATAGCCATATTGTTCTGAATCTCACAGATAAAGTACTAGAGGGCCAGGACTGGAGTAGGAGGACAGCTCGGAATCACAGCAAGGCCCTGGCAAGTTCTTTGCCCTGTGGGGTTTTTCTTTTCCCACCAGAAAAATAGAACAAATTGAATGAGATAAAAATCATGTTGTTCTGAATTTCTCACAAGAAACTTTGTCTCCATAGAAGCAGATAGGGTAGGCTCTGTCCTATTCTTGCTCGGCTTGGAATCCTGCCTCCACCCACACCAGTCACTGTGTAATGCTGAGTGATATTTGTGAACTTCAGTTCAGACATCTGTGAGCTGTGATCTTACAGAGCCTACTTCTGAGGGAAGAAGGTAAAATGGGGCACACATGAGGCCCATGTTGCAATCTAGA
The DNA here is from genome assembly GCF_982192425.1 of Myodes glareolus. Lineage (NCBI taxonomy): Eukaryota > Metazoa > Chordata > Mammalia > Rodentia > Cricetidae > Myodes > Myodes glareolus. Next base: position 125,338,752 of record NC_142028.1, on the reverse strand, counting down.
CCTCTTAGTGTTTTATCTATACAGCCACGCCTCTGCATGAGAGATGGTAAGAGAGGGAGAAGCCACAGAAGAGGGGGTGATAGAGGATTAAGTTGGAAATGGAAAAACAAATGGACAAAATGGGAGTGAATACTGCCTCACCCCAGCCTTCTTGGGTGGCCATGTTGTCCTCGGTTAGGATCATTTAAAGAATGGCAGTAGGTAATTCCACATATTCTGACCACAGTCTGAATCTCTTGAAAATATCTCAGTGCTTGGGGTGCCGTGACACTTTAGAAAAGCCTGCCATTTGATTCAGGGAGGGGCAGGAAAAACTGACTCTCCCATCTGGAGTGCCCCTGTGACCTGTGTCCAGCCAGCCCTGCTCCCCACACCCGCTTAATGCAGCCACTTGCTGGGACTTGATAAAGATGTCACTTCCTCAGAGACGCCTTCTCAGGTCCCACCATGTTCCTTGGCATGCACTTTCCACCCACCAGCTGAGACTTTGTGCAGTCTGGCTTCATTGTTTGTGACTGCTTCATGAATATCTGTCTTCTCCACAGATCTGTAGTTTCTGTAGGGTTAAAGATCGTATAGGAAAACAGGGGGTGCTCTTCAGCATCGCACTTCTTAAAGGTTATACACATATGGAGCTGGATTAGATTCCCTGAACCGGGGAATGTGAAGACCACATCTACGTGTTCTGCTATTCCTTTTCTGTAATTCTGGGAATAAAGGGTGTTCTGAAAATATTTCCTGAACTAATGAAGGAATGACTAGACCTTGCAGCTCACCAGCTCTCTTACAGTGACATCTAGTGACCACTTGCCCAAACTTAGGATTCTCTGGTGGACCATGAATTGATTTTAGAAACACTTTAGAAATTGAGAAATACTTCCAAAACATTGAGTATTTCAACATTGCTAAGCAAAGCTGGCAAAAAAAAATCCAGACACAGAGGATTCTTGATATTGAGCCAAAAGGAAAAGAGCCCAAAACATCCCAGCTCCACACTTATCTAAGAACAGGCTGCAAGGGCACTACAGCATAGCTTGTACCACACTGTAGATGAGCAGTGTCTGACCTTCAGAGGCATCCGTTGGGGGATTCTCACAGCAGTAAATGAGTTATATACAGTCTTACTCATGAAGTCTCAGAGAGGCACAACACCCTTTAGATCACCTGTGTTGCTTATCAGAAACTGCAAGAGCTTCTTCACGGGCAGCCTGGTTTCCAGTTTTATAGTTTCTTAATCGATGACCAGACTACTATAGATTAACAGTAGGCATAGGTGTATAAAAATACCTGTACAGTTTGAAGGTTGGTCTTTGGTAATGTATTAGTTGTTTTTCTGTTGCTGCAACAATACACCATGACTAAGACAACTTTAAAAGAAAGCATTTAATTGGACTTATGGTTTCAGAGTGTTAGAGTTCATGCTATCATAGCAAAGACATGGCAGCAGCCAGAACTAAGAGCGGAAGGCAAAGAGAGCATTCTTGTAATAGTACAAGTCATTTAAAACCTCAAAGCTTGTCCCCTCTCCTCTGACATACTTCCTCCATCAGGGATCCTAATCCCCCCAGACAGCTATTAACTGAGGACCAAGCACTCAAATGCCTAAGACTTATGGGGGACAACTTATTTACATAACCACAGTTAGTTTGATGATCTTCCATTCACCCACAGAAATAGACTACACATTTTATATTATGCTTGGTTATAAATTCGTTACAATTTCATTACAAATGCATTTGCTTATTCAGTTATTTAATATACAAGTCAGTTTTAATGACATAATACACTCCAACAAATCTACCAGCAAAAGCACTATTTATAAACTTGACTAAAAATATATAGCATTTGTTTCCTCACACTGTTCCATAACTTCCATCATCCTATATTTGCTATTTCTTTGTTTGTTTGCTTTTGTATATAGTTGTACCATGCGGCATTTAGTCATAAAAGGAAATACATTTAAAACGAAGAAGTGTATGTGTGCTTTAACTTATAAAAGGAAAAAGGATATTTGCTATATAAAAATCTACCTTTGGAACACATTTTCTTTACTTCATGCAATATTCATTCATGTCACATTGATAAACTTCACTGTAGTTCATTAATTTGGGGCTCCTTAATGTCTAATTTATTACATTATACACAACAGCTATGTCCTTTGTACTAATACGGGTTGTTTACACAGAGATCAATCTGCAACACAAATTTAATCTTTCCAACTTCCCGCTAATCATGCATTACTAATACCTCATTGCTCTAACATTAGTTCACAAACTCCAACCTTACATCATTCCAAATGAACACACTCCTTTCGACCCCCTTGAACTCACCTGGATCTCCCTTTATCTCCTGGCCTTAACCATGGGAAATGCTTTCTAAATCTGTGGAGACCCTGTGCTTTTTTAGGTCACCTACCTGACGGTCTGTCTACTCCCATTCTTCCTTGCGTCTCTTTTTGCCTTCTAAGAAGCCCCATAGGCACCCGTGCCACCTTCTACCCACTAGCCTGGCGTTACACTGTGAAAGAGACAAGTATACCATGGAGTTCTTTTGAACTCAGTCGTTGGTCTACCAAATTGACATCTTCAGTAGCCTGGGACTTCTTAGGAGTTGTCAAAGAGAAAAGAAAGGGGACTAACTAGCCTGTGCCTTATCTACTTCATCTTCCTCATTGACATATATTATTTTCATATTCCTGTTTTATGGGACTGTGGTTTCGTAAATTCCTGAAATGCTGTATTTAAAAACATGTTCAATTCATGAATTAACATTCCAGATGGGCTAGTCAACCATGTGGCCAGGGGACCACCCCTCAGGAAGGTGAGATTTTCTATAGAAACACAGTACTAGAGAGCTAGGCAGAGGAACCATTCCTTTCATGAGATGATGACTTTCACTTCCTCAGATTCCTCCCCCGCCCCAAGGACAGTAGCTTACAGAGCTGTGGACACTCAAGCTTTGTAATTCTTCCTGTTTTTCTGAATTATTCCAAAAAGTATGTCTTCCCCTTAGCTATTACTTTCTTTTCTTTTTTTTCTTGCCATGCTTTCCCTAATGCGTTGGTCTTTGCCCTTTCTCTAAAGCTCCCTTCCTCACCATACAGTTGCCATGATGAAAGTGACCTCCAAAGTGGTCAACCAAATGGCATGTTCTTTTCCCCTTTTCTCATTCTCCTCTTCTGGGTACCTGCTGAGATATGCACCTTGCCAGCTCTGGAGTTCAAAACCCCAATAAAATTGTCTGCAAGCTTCCAAAAAAATGTGTTCTATGAAAATAAGTTTGTAGATAAGTAAGCCAAATAGGTCATATGGCCCCTTCCTAGTATTGATATGTTGCAGTTAAGAAGTACATGGTACACAGATAGTGTCATTTCACGGTTAAGCATGTCAGTTCCACAAGGGAACAAATCTGAGAAAAACACAATATGATCAGTCATATAGAATTGCTATTATGTAACCAAAAATGGCCAAACAACAGAGATTTCAAATGGATCAATAATTTTAAGTATAGCATAGGCTTGAGAATAATGAGGCAAGCATTGTTAGGTTTTTACCAAACCTATGCATTCTTCCCATAGGTTCCTCAGTTAAAATATTTTTCTCTTTCTCTGTTATAGAAAATGACTGAGTTGCTATAATTCAAGGAACTAGAATTGACATTTTCTGTCTTCAAAGCCTGGCTCATTGAAAACTTTGACATGTAGTCCTCCAAATTCTATATTCTTCAACAGTGACCATGGCAATGTCAGGTTAATGGTACAAAAGTACACCAGGCTATGGTGTTGAGCCACCTCTCAGAGGGAAGCTGCCTATTAATCAAAATCATCAATTTGAGATTCCACACAAAGTAATTTCTACTGTTTTGGGAAACTGAGATTTGGGGATTTATGGGTTATTGCAGCTAGTGTCATGAAATTATATAGTTACTTGGAACTATAAAGTATTATATAGGTACCTCCTATTTAGAATAGAATGATGAAAACTAGGTGGCAGGATTCACCATGTTGCGATTGTTATTGAGGACAGTCCTCATTGACAAAGTGTCCATAAGGACAGGAGCTAGGAGTGTAGGCCGGGTTTCACTTGGCACCTGGGCCACAGACGCTCACCTCCTTTGTGCCATTGTCTTGGATGAGGGTGTAAAGTGGTACCACACGGTTAATCTCCAGAAGCACTGGTGTGGGGCTCAGCTGCTCTTTGCCTGGCCGGCGGCAAAGGTGACAGGTGGACGGACATCGGCCCTTCTCCTCACATCGAATCTCCACACCTGAGATGAGCTGGTCATCTGATAGCATCTGGGCTGTCAGTAGACCGGAGAGGTAGGTAATGAAGGGCATGGATTTCAGTTCCTTCTTGCTGCCCAGCTCCGTGGTCTCTAGAGGGTTATAAAAATAAGTAGTAGCATAGGTCAATCCAATATTCTCTAAACGGCTAACGTTCTGGTCCCACAAAAAGCATTTATTGAGGAGCTGGTACTTGTCAGAAAAGAACAAAGATAATGAAGTGATTTGTTCATGATGCTTTGGAAAGACGACTGGCCTAATGGTTAAGGAAACAGCATGGTGTCTTGTTTTGCTATTTATACTAGACAATCTGTTGCTTTGTGTAGCCCTTACTTTCCACATGTCAAATTTGTAGGTTGCATGAAATGATTCTACAAGCAAGATGTAAATACTCAGATATTTTTCCCAACAAGAAATTCTCTTCTGTCTATCATCAGCTTACACAAATTATACCCTTCTTTTAAGTGTGTACTCCAGTTTTATATTTTCCATAAAACAATATAATGAGGGAAGCATGAACATCAGGTCAAGCCAATTTTGGTTTAAATGACAGTTATGCTTGCTAAAGCTTCTGCAGCTCTGGGGGGAAAATCTCTTAATGTTCAGGCATTTGAATTACTAGGTGTTTGGAATAGGGTTAATAAACCAATGAAATCAATTATAAGTAGCAAGTGATATAAATGGAATTATCTGAAATGGGCATGATTTCCTCTTCTGGACTGTTCCATTGGGGAATTTCCTATCGGGTCCATTTTGTCAGGAGCTCCCTGGATATAGTCTGGGCACACCGTGCTTCATATTGTGGCCTTAGTAGTTCCTGTCTCTGTGTCTTTGCTCACTGTGTCCTGACTTCTCTTTTACTCTGCACATCTTTTACATCCAGTAATGCTCTAACTGAATCTATGTCAAGAATCGTTTCTTTATTGTCCCAATTGATCACCTTTGAATAAATATGTCTCTTGGGGAAAATCTTACCTTAAATTTTCATTCCTTTCATTTTCTCTCACTTCTTAAACCATATTATTAATATTTAATGACCTGAGCCCTTGTTACCTGTCTACTGTGGTATCTATCATGATGCTAAGATAATTCTGGGGATATGCTTAATATTCACAGATGGTGTTTGGGAAATTATGAATGAAAAAAAAATACACTCACGATCCAGTTCAGAAATTTTTAAGAATTCTTAAAATCATAAAAAGCAGGACAGCAAGATGTCTCAGTACATAATAGCCTTTGCCGCACAAACTTGACATCCTGAGTTCCATTCTAGGAATCCACGTACTAGTGGAAGGCAAAAATTAAACTCCACAGTGTTGACCTCCTCCCTGCACACATGCCACATGCATTCAAACACACTGCACCTGATGGCTGTGGAGATGGATGAGCAGTTCAGAGCACTTGCTGCTCCTGCAGGGGGACCCAGATTCAGTTCCTAGCACCCACACAGGAGCTCATAACCATCTGTGACTCCAGTTTCAGGGGATCCCAAGCCCTCTTCCGGCCTGAATACCAGGTACATGTATGGTACACACATACTTGAAGACCAACACTAATACACCTTAAAAATAGACAGAGAGACAGAGAGACAGAGAGACATACATACATACATACAGACAGACATACAGACAGACAGATAAATAAATAAATAAATAATAAAATCCTAAAGAGTGACTGAACAAATTATTTCCACGGGATAAGAGTTAATTACATAGATAGGAGCTAATACCTATACATTTCTCAGCTTCAAATACAGTACTTTTATTTATTTAGTAGACTGGATTTTTAATAAAGATTTTATACAGAAATAGAGGCTTGGTGCTGTCCCAAAATCTCCAAGATACACAGCAATGAGTATGACCCAGAGATTGACAGTATGTGGATGGTGACTTCAAAAATGTGTAAGGCACAATCTGAATGCTAAAACTGAGGAAGCCTACATTAAGAAACAGAGCATGGTCCTCCAGATGGCTTTTACCAAATCTGGGGAAATAAAGGTAAATCGCTACCTTTGTGGCCACATGGGCACTAAGCAGTAAGGTCAGAAGGAAAAGTAAGAGGTTCTTCTGTTCTTGCTCTGGCTTGCAGTGACATGCAGCTGATCTGGAAATGAGCTTGCCAAGCAGAAATACAAATAAACTCGGCCTTCATTCATTACTCTTTCTGCCCTCAGGTCTGGGATCTGGGTTCCACCTTTTCTGTCTGGCTGTCAGCAAATGCATATGAGCTTCTCGGATCAAAGGCTCCGGGGGAGGAAGACAAGGAAAATTCCAGCTAACCACTGCTTCAGAGGATTTAAAAAAGGGTAGTTACTAAGACAAACAAAACAATCCTGTGAAAAAGGCATCCCAGCAGCTGGGTGACTGAGAGAGTTTTAGATCCAGGCACGGCACAAAAGGAGCATGGAAGGGAACAACTATTTGGATAGATGATGAAGAAGAAATTCAAACAGAATTCAAACAGTAAGAGTATTACAAGTCAGTCCTTATTCTGCCCTAGAAGTTTAGAAAAAAAGTATGGTGTGTGAGGCATAGTCATTCCACTTCCTGCTTTTGTAAATAAAATTTTGTGAGAAATTAAATATGACTGTTCATTTATGCATTATATATGACCATAGAGACAGAATCGATCAGTTATACTAGGGATTCTATGTATCACAAAGAATAAAACATACTATATGCCTCTTTACAGGAAATCTTCAGCAACTCCTGTGTATATCTCTTGCATACAGAGTAGGATATTGAGTTCTAGATCCATGAGATTTACCTCTAGTAAATATGAAAGTATGAAGGATTAGGTACTAATGTAAAACAGTAGAAGCAAACAATACATTTGGACCATTACCCTCCAAAGCATGAAAGCATAGTGAAATATCTTTGATTCCAAAGCAAATTAAGACACAACACACTACTTAAAGCATACTCATTAGAAATTCTTATACCTATAATCCTCCTATTATAAAATAGGATAGGTGTCTCATGAAGGAAAATTACTTTCTAGACCAAGCAATGAATTGGTAGCCAATTAATCACATGAATTACTCTTCTCTTCTATTTATCTGTCTAGTTCTTACAAATTGGAGGGTAAAGCACTGGGCTATCAGTATTTCAGGTAAGTTTATTTGCTCGCTTGCTTGCTTGCTTGCTTGCTTGCTTGCTTGTTTGCTTGCTTGCTTGCTTGCTTTTAAGGCAGGTCTCCTGTTTCTCAGCCTGGCTTTGAACTCATGTTCTTCCGCCTCTGATTCTCAAATCCTGGGACTAGCTTTCATGTCCTACCACTCTTGGCTAAATACCTTAAGTGTTAAAATATAGAAGACATCACCCCAATGGCCCTTTGCCATATGCACATAATTTATTTAGCAAGAAATATTACTCATTGCTGAGGGGTTTTTTTAATCCCTCATCAAGCAAGCATACCTAGGCATCTTGTTAACGATGTAACTATCCATTTACTAATCAAATAATCAATAGTCTTTGGTGCTGTGCTTTGATCAATAAATCTTTAGCTTTTTCCATTCATCATCCTCTGTAAGTGGGGTTAAAAGGTAACAACTCAGGCTAAAAACAGCAACACAGCAGTGGTGTAGAATTAACAGATGACCTAAAGGACTGGCTTTGTAAAAAGAGGGTGCTTGGCAGACATTTGGTCGATATTATTTTTTAACAGGCAAGAAAGTGGAAAACAACTAGGAAAGGAGACTAATTTTTAGGTCCTATCCATAGTTATTAACAACGATTCTTTTCTCAAAGGCCGTACCATGCCTAAGCTATGGCCTAGAAGAGTGTTCCAGCAGGAAGACCATTATTGCTATTGAAGTGAGAAAGATAAGTTCCCGATCCAGCCCTACCCTGTCAAGGCAAACCATGTAGCTCTCCTGCTTTAAATCCTCTGTGATACTTTCCTGCTCTTAAGACAGAGAGCAAACTCTTAGGGTAGGCATACAGTGTGGGATCTAGACAATTCGCTGTTTCCAGTCTCTGTGCTCTGTTCCACTTCATTCTCCTTTTATCAGCTTCATTGACATCTAACATTGCATACACCCTGCCTCTTTCTCTTAGTACTAGCACTTGCTCCTTTCCTACAAAATGCTTCCGTCTCATCCTGGGTCCTTGATTTCTCCTAGCTGACTTCTATTTATGACCCAGATCTTTATGCAAATATTAATCATTCAGAAAAAAACTACCCTATGTCATTAATGTATATTAATATTTCTTATTACAGACTCACATTGCACCCTGATTTCTGAATCATATGTCTCAACAATATAAAGTCTATGAAAGGAAAGGCAGCATTGGTTTTGCTGATGTACAGATCCACCTTACACAGTCGTGAACCATGAAAGGATTATAAAACAGTTTTTATTGAGGTCTAGGGATTGATCCAAAGCCCCTCCCTCATGTTAACCAAGCACTCTACCACTGAACTAGTACTATTATTAAATTTTGTTTTGAGTGTGAGTCTCACAAATTACACAAGTTTGCCTCAAATCTTTGTAATCCAGGAAGTCCTGAAAACTACTATCCAGCTACTTTAGACTTCCAAGTACTTGGGATCACAAGATCTTACCACAAGTCCTGGCTTCAAAAGTATTTCCAATAAATGTTTGTTGCAAACAAAGCATGCTTATATGCCCAGGCCACTGTGCTAGGCTTTCAGAACATCATAAACACACAAGAGTCAGGGTTTGGGATCAGAAGCATGACAAGTTGCTAGGGAGATATGACCGCGTCACAAAATAAGATCCATCTTTCAAAGGAAAACCAACAAATAAGGCAGTTGGTTGAGTTCTCATGTTCTGACCTCTGGGTTTCCATGTAGGCCCTTGCTTTGAGAGGAAGGGAGAGTTGAGTTGAGACAGGCTGTCTGTTTCTAACGGGAAAAAGATAAAGAACGTTTTGAAGAGACTTGTCCTCTGTTCACATTTCCCATCCCTCTGAACAATGCTTCCAAAATAGGATCATGTCTGGTTTCAAGCCTGGTTCAGGCCCAATGACACTACAACCCGTTCACTTGAGAACCTGCCAAATGAACTCTCTTTTTTCTCCTCCCAAATTCCTGCTGGGTATTATTTTATTTTGTTGCCACTAAAAAAAAAAAAAAAAGCACCTCAGCTCCATGTTGGGAAAGCAGCCAGAGTTTTTCAGCAGGAGGTGATGGCACCATTGCCCTTATCCAGAAAACCAAACAAAGACAACATACTAAGGGCTTCTGGGAGAGCCAGAGCTACACAGCTGTAATGGTGCAGGGCACTGCCTCCCTAGTCAGACAAGCTTTGCTTTAGCAATAGGCTCCTAGTTTAAGCATTTGAAGGATTTGAAGGCTCCACAGAGATGACAGGGGCTCAAATTAGAAGCATGAAAGGAGGAGGGAAAAGAGTGGACCTTTTACATCATAAAGAGTGGCCTTACTTAATCAGTGGCCTACCAAGCATTACTGAAATGGAATTCTTTCTTAAGAGGAGCTATTGTGTTCTGATGGGGGAAAACAGTGTAATTCGAGGCCAGACCCACACAGACATCGGAAACAAAGGGAAAAGACCCACCTAAAATGTCGTCAGCGAGCCCTGTGTTGCTTCGCTGTTCAGTGTGAACTTACCAACCTAACTCAGCCCACAATCGTCAGGGTGTCCTTTCCACACGACAGTTTAGAACTAAAAGTCCATGTGGGGATTAAAGGAGGTGCCTGGCACGAGTTACTCACTCAGTCAAAACGAGCTGTTGTTGTCCGCTGGTGCCGCAGTTGCTACAAATGTTTTGTTGCTGTTGCAACAGGATGTTAAAATTGAAATTTCTATCGATACACCAAGACATAATAGAAATGAGATCCCAACATCAAGCCCATAGACACAGAACTTAAAAATGACAAAACCTAAAAAACAGTTCCATAACTCTGGAAACCTCAGCTAGAACAAAGAAACAAAACCAAAACTGAATAAAGCCCAATGAGTAAAGGGAAGACTCGGGGACATTTTCTTTGAGACAGTTATTGCCATGTTTGGAGTCTACAGGATCCTAGGAGGACATCCAGACAATTTGTCTACTGACCGCAACTTCTGTAAAGGGTCTCTGCTAGCGCTACTTACAGACTTTGTTAGAAACTGGGAAAAACAGTAGTCAAGGGTCTACCCTCAAAGAAACACTAACGGCCTGTGTTAGATGAGCAGAAAGGACTGCAAAGGGATTCCAAGACATCAGAGGATGCTGGGAACGAAGTGGGCTCCATGGACCAAAGGAGAAGATGGCACAGATGCTTTTGAATCCTCCGCAAGAGTCTCTAACATTGAGTGTTCATGAAGTGAACTAACAGGAAAAAAAAAGGTGGATCTGCATTAACCAGCAAAATAAAATAAAAATAACAACGGCCCTGGTCTTGGGGGAGAAATCTCTACTGTTGGGCATCATAACATAAACATTTACCCAAGAGAAAGCAACAACTTTAAAAATCAATTGAATTGAAAAGGGCAGAATCCGACAAAGTCTGTCCACCACCATCTTTTTGACATTCTATTCCTGTGCTTTGGTAACGGAGGCAGAAGAGAACAAAGCACAAGAATTTCAGCAAAAGCAGTCATACCCCGTCCATGACGCCACAGAGAAGGGCCAGGGGACTGACTCGTCAAGTTAAAGATAATGCCTTCACCTGGACGGCCGCACTGGAAAGCAAGCTAACACTGCAAACTGTCACTGTCTTACAAGTGATAACTGAGCAGATGTAATCTTATATGATTTGTGTCTGAGGTCAAGGAACATTCTTCTAATGAATGAATTAAAGCAGTATGAGAACACACACACACACTTACAGATTCTATTTGGCTGCTTTCATTTCTACTGTCAATGGAAACAGTAATTGTGACAGTACTTACCTTATTTGTAAATTTAGCTAATGTGCTAATTCAATAAATATCTGTCATGCTAACCTAAGTACAAGGACCATGGCCAATTTTAATGAAATTTTGTATTCTTGGCACAAAAATAATTTGTTTGCATCATTGTAACAGTCTGGAGATAAATATCTGAGTGAATGAATGAGTGAATGTGTACATATGACTTCCTTTCCTTTAATACTCCTAATTGTATGACAATGTGTTAGACTCCAAACCTACCTCAGTTTACCTATCAGATTAAAGGCAGCAAGACTCAACTGTATTTTATTGATGACCACTAGCAAAGAAAGTAACTTGCATAAGGCCATGTAACAGGTAAGGAGTCTAGCTGTTGCTAGACCATACTACTCTCTTTTTTCTTACATATATTCCCTCTTGGAAAACTTCTTGGCACCAGTTTTCATCCTGCTTGAGTCCCTTCCACTTCACACATGTGTATCTTTTCTGTTCTTGTCATCCCCAGGTAACCCACCCAACCTTTCCCGCCACTTTCATGAACTAGTATGTTTCCATGAGTAGAAGAACTTTTAAAGGTCACAAAGTTGGGGAAAACCACCCAATCTTTTATTTGCTCTGAAATTACCCTCCTGTTATTTCTTAGACACTTTTAATGGCACAAAACTCCCTAAGTCTCCTGGGTTCTTCATGGATAAACACTATTAAACATAGGCTAGCATCTAAACGGGGGCAGTTCTCATGTTAAACATTGAATTCAATCTCAGATTTTATGTTGTTTGGGTACCTTGCAGTATCTACACTTGCCTCCCACTCAACGAGCTAAAGCTAGCTAACTAGCGATGTGGATGAGATCCCCATCACAGAGACTCTAGAGCGCTATGGTCCGGGTTCTCATTAAGGGTATGTCTGTGTTTTGTGTGATGTGAGTGTGCTCATTTGGGAAACAGAGGCAACGATGCAGAGTCCCCGGACAAGCAGAAGGTGGGTTTACAAAGTGCATACACAAATGGCCTCCTGATCTAATGACCTCCTGACCTCAGTTAACTCAGCAGCTTTCTCACTAAGCGTACAACAGAGCTTGAATTTGAATTCCAGCTCCTGCTTTCCAGTCTGGCTACTTTGATTACTTATTTACCTCTCTAGTGTGTCATTTTCTCAACTTTGAAATGTCAATGATAATAGCTCTTTTATTGTTATTATTTGAGGGATTAATGGGAAACAGAACTTAAGGAAGAATTCCAGGACAATGGTGTCAAAAGCATCACCAGAATTCATTTAATCTGTCCCTTCTTGGCCTCCATCACACCATTTTTCAGTTCTGAAACAAATTTGAATCTGTGCATCTTCTCTTGGCACACACTTGGTGCTTTACCAATGAGAAATTTTCCTTCAACTTCTTGCTTTCTATGTACTGAGTAGGTCGGTCAAGCACCGAGCAGAATTCCACAGCCATTGAGTCTGACTGCTTAACTTCACATCACAGGCAAGTTATTTCACTTCTCAAACTTTAGTGAATTTGGTGATTTTTAATTCCCCATTCACGTGTTCTGAATGCCAAATAAGAGAAGTTCGTGCCTATGACCTCCTGCGATCCTAAAATTCAACAGAAATAGAAATTGTTGTCATCTTCCACAGGCTTAGAGTGACCAGCAGAACCTAGAAGAGGGCCCTGTCTCCAACGGAAGCAGTGTTCTTCTGAGGGCACTGCGAAGAGCTCACTGGTGGCTAATGTTTTGGACAGAGATGGGAAGCAGTCAGCATGTGTTCATAGTTTTCTGCCTCTTGAGACTGGGTTGTGACCAGGCAAAGGCGGATAACCAGGCCAAGTGTGATCTCCTGCTGCCCTCTAGTGTCTATTTAAGGTGGCTGCTCTTGGGAACTACAGCTTTTTACCAGGGACTGTTTGGGATTACAAGGTTCAGGGCTACTGAGTCAAAGTTACCGCCATAATTAATGGTTGAGAAAGGCATTTGCTTAGCTGACCCACGTAGGACCAGATTTTTAGGAAGGCACCATGGGGGAGAATAGGAGTAACAATCTTTTCAACACTTGTGGTTCTCAAGTGTAGACATCTGAGGATATATGCTGGGGAGAAAACACAGAGAAGAGAAGAGATTTGAGATCCAGAAGACGTCAAAGATAATAATGAAAGATAAGCTTCCAGATAGCAGGGTATGGCAAAATGCTGTTTTCAGATTGCTCAAAACTAAGCCATGTGATCAAGGCTTGATTTAGTCTGATTGAGGAGCACCTCCGCCTGGTCCGTATAAAAAATGATTTACAGCCTAGCTGCAGGCTTCTAAGTGACCATGGAAAAGGTAAACCAATAGAAACTTATACATTTTTAGTGTGTAAAATAGGAGTAAGGTAAATGACAATACAGCTATTAAATTTTAGCAATTCATCCTATTTGTGTGTGCGTGGGGGCGGGGGGGAGCGTGCCTGACTGCAGATAGTCCACATCTCTGCAGGCCCCTGTGGAAACCAGAAGAAGGTACCAGATCACCAGGAACTGGTGTTAGAGAGGCTTGTGAGCAGCACGGTGTACCCGGGACTGAACCTGAATCCGCTGCAAGAGGAGCAAGTGCTCCAGACATGTGAGGGGGCTCTCCAGCCCCCTAACTACATTCACAGTAGAGGTGTTACTACCTTTAAGAGGTGACTGAATGAGGCGAAAGGGTAAGATCAAGAACAGAAACACTTCCCAATTTTCTAGGCTTTGTTACACACATGATGCTGTGTTTGTCACAGCTTTACTAGCACTGAATTCGCCTCCCTGGGGTCCAGTTCAAGCACTGCCCTTACATGTCCTGCTGAAACCCAACCCACAGGACTCAAAGATCCATCCTCCCACAGTTCTCACTTCCTCGCTCCAGTTTTAGAGGGTTGGGAGACGTTTTAGGATTAAGTGTAAACATATCTTGAAGATGCTAATGTTCATCTTTGGATGGGAACGTCTATATCATCCTGCTGTGGTAAGACTTAGAGATCGAGATCAGGCCACAGGACGCATCAGCCACCCTCAGGTTACGTAGAGGAAGTCAGGTTCAAACCCACCCATCCCCTTTGTAGGAATCAGCTTCAGGCCTTGGCTGGAGGAACCCTGGGAAACACTTTTAGAGACGAAACATAGCCTCTCTTTCAGGTGTCTGTTTTTCAAAATCTCCAACCTACCCATGTTACAGGGACATAGACAAGTTCATGAGCATGTTTATAAAGCTCCGCTGAGTGCTTTACCGCCTTTATTATTTCTGCTCTTCTTGAAAACTGCACCCTGCTGGCATCAGAAGACCAGTCAGATCATCCGACATAAATAAAGTTGAACCCAAGAGCTACAATCCATCGTGAGTCCCTTTCTTAAAGCTGGGGTGGTGGGTGAAATGAATAGTAACTACTTCAGTTTTACACACACACACACACACACACACACACACACACACACACACACACACACCGGGCCATAGTTTATGTGCTTAGTGCGCACACATGGTCACATCTACTCTCTGGCTTCTGATGGCAGTAAGTAGCTTTCAAAATTGCTGCTTAAACAGGAGGAGGCAGCAAACTACAGGTATGAAGGTCGGCATCGGTTCTACTTTGCTTTTTGTTGCTGTGATAAAAAAAATCGGACTGAAAGCAACTTGGGGAAGAACATGTTCATCTATGCAGCAGAGACATGAAGGAACACTACTGACTAGTTTGCTTCCTCCGGCTTGCGCAGGTCCCCATCTTCTTTATGCAGCACAGATCACAGATCTGTCCAGGGGTTCTACCATGGCCAGTAGGCTATGCCTACACTTAAGTAACCAACAAGCAAGGCAAAAACCCCACAGACATATCCACACCAATCCAATGTAGGCAATTCCTGAAGTGACACTCCCTCTTCCTAGGTATGTCCATGTTTGAGTTCAGTTGACAAAACATATCAATGGACCCAAGAAAAACTGGGTTGATGCTTGCTTATCCTATTTTTGAGGGCTTTCCTTCTGTGTTAAGCTACCTTTCCCTCGGTGGGGATACTAAAGATTTGGGTATGGATAGCTATACATTCCGGAACTGAAACATGCAATTTATATTTTTTCTCTTCATGACATCATAGCAATTAGCAAAACAATTCTTAAAATTATATGCAGCTCAGTTGTTAGAGAACTTGCTTGCTTAGCAATCACTGGATTTAATTCCCAGCACTGCAATAAACCAAGTATGATGTTACACTATGCTAATCCTAGCACTTGGAAGGTAGAAGCAGAAGAATCAGGAGTTCAAGGTCATCTTCTGCTACTTGGTGAATTCAAGGCATCTCTGGGATACAGAAGCCCCATCATAAAATAATGCCGGAGGGGCTTTTGCGATGGCTCAGCGTTAGAAAAGGCTTCCTCCTTTAGCAAATGGCCTGAGTTCAGTTCCAGAACATGATCGTCATGCTCCTCACAACTGTCTAGAATTTCACCTCCAGGAGCTCCTAGGAATCCAGTGGCCTCTTCTGACCTCCATAGGCACTGCACAGGCATTCCAACACACATGAGTAAAATGTTAGATATCCATACGAAGTCTACAGAAAATCAACAGGAAATTGGTTGGAAAACCATGCTGCATCTGAAATAACAGGGTCACTATCAGAAACTTGAAGCTAGAACAATTTTTGTGTGTGAGGTGGAGTAATCAGAAGGACACATATACAATATCTATACTATTTTCCCCAGGACATATTGACAGCCCTACTAACGAATAAAATGGTTACCTACAGGAATAGTAGAGAAACGAGGCCAATAATATTTCATACCTTGTTTTATAATATTAAATTTAGATAGTTTTTATTATTATTATTATTATTATTAAAGAGAAGAAATACATATATATTCAAATTATATACAAATTGAAAGATATCTACTGTATATCAGAGTATTTAAAAAAATAAATAGAGAGGCTAGAAACATGACTTGGTCGTTAAGAGCATTTGCTGCTCTTACAGAGGACCCATTTTCGATTCCCTGCATGCACGTGACAGGTAATAACTGTCTATAACTCCAGTTCCAGGAAATCTGAAATCCTCTTTGGGCCTCCATGGTACTGCACGCACATGGTACACTGATATACATGTATACATGGTACACTGTTATACAAAAGAATAAAAATAAACAGAAAAAGGAACTAGATGAGAAGAGTAATATCTAGTGTCTTTAAACACAGTGTCTGTACGTTATATGCCTAGTGACGTTATTCCAAGTAGAAGGGAATCTAGGAACGAGCAAGTGTGAAGGTAGATTTAACGGTGTACTCACAATTTTGTTTATGAAAATATTATATCACAAGTAATAAAATCAGAGAAATGGATTGGCAAGCTGGTTCAGCAGTGAAAAGCACCTCCTGCTGTTCCAGGGGACTTGTGCTTTATGCCCAGAATTCACATGGCAGTTCACCATCTTTAGCTTCAGTTTCAGGGAATTTAAAACATCATCTGGCCTCTGCTTGCATCAGGCACATGCATGGTGCACAGACATGTATGTAGGCAAAGCATTCATATACATAAAATAAAATGAAATAATAAAGGAAAGAAGTCAGGGAGAATGAGAGAATCATAAAAGCACTGTTTTCAATGTCTAATAAAAAAACTTATCTAGATAGCTACCATCAATGTATCTTATCCTATCCAGTGTAAACTCTTAGGAGAAAGGTTGCTGTGGAAATTTCTCATGGACAGAGTAAACTGCCAACAACACAACCTGCTACCACTCTTTACTAAATGTCACTCATCCGCACAGTAAGTCCTGATACAAAGCTATAGTATGTGCGTAGGTCTCCCGACCTACTCTAGCAGAATTTGGGGTTTGTGAATATGTAGAAGGAGAAACAATACACTTTTTAGGGTCCTAAAATGGGAATTTAGCATTTCTTTAAATTATGGATTCAAGTAACATATCAGAAAGGTTCAGAAAATTCCCTATAATCTTGACATAATTCACTTTGCATATATTTGAATCACACAACTGCAGTTCCAAATACTTTGAAACATTTATGCTCAGTGTTACTTAGAAATCATAAGAGGTATTGTATTCCACTAAATCTTATCCCTAGCAAGTAAACATATGTTAGGTACATATTAAAATATTTTGAGTTACTCTGTCTTGACATCCTTTCTTTCTTTATGGTCCATATGTATTTTATTTTATGCATTTGCAATCATATTTATATTGCAACTGAATTTTCTAGAAAGCCAATCTAGGAAACAAAAAGTGATGATTCCCCAAGAAAGAGGAAGAAGTTAACACAAGGAGAAAATGTGTCAGTTAAAGTTCCAAATGACCCAAGGTCCTTGCCGAATGAGAGCTTAGGCAATGATAGAGACTATAGCCACCATACAGCAGAAATGAGAGCATAGGTAATGATAGAGACTATAGCCACCATACAGCAGAAATGAGAGCATAGGTAATGATAGAGACTATAGCCACCATACAGCAGAAATGAGAGCATAGGTAATGATAGAGACTATAGCCACCATACAGCAGAAATGAGAGCATAGGTAACGATAGAGACTATAGCCACCATACAGCAGGAAAGGCCAGCACAGTATGCAGAAATTTTGATCATTATTTAAACATCCTAACAATTAAAATGTATTTTAAAAGCTGGGTAGCTAGGTCAAAATTATGTTTAAATATCCTTTTAAAATAAGATAGCTTTAAATATACACACTGCGGCATTTACAGGAGGAGGAATGGAGTATCTGGGATTGGATTTAAAACATGCCAGTCAACTGAAACAAACTGGGGATGAGGAAAAGCAGGAGCCACATTGGAAAGAACATTGGCAACAATTATAGCTGGGTAATAGGCACGCAGAGATTCTCTGTGCCATTCCCTCTTCCAGAGCGTGTACTTAACACACTCATTAACAAAACCTATGATGCTCATCAGAGTCATGAGTTCTACATCTTGATTGGCTGGCAGCAGGAAGAAAAAGTGATGGGCCTGACTTGAGCATCTGAAACCTCAAAGGCCAACATTAGTGGCACCCTTCCTCCAATAAGGCCATACCTCCTAGTGCCACTTCTTCTGAGTCTATTGTAGCAATTATCATCCAAACCACCACATTCTACTCCCTGGCCCCCATAGGCTTGTAGCCATATCATAATACAAAAATGCTCTTAGTCCAACTTCGAAAGTCCTCTAGTCTCTCACAGCCTCAACAATGTTTAAAAGTTCGGTCTCTTCTGACACTCGTAGCAATCTCTTAACTTTAATCCCCTATAAAATCAAAATCAAAAAGCAGATCATATGCTTCCAAGATATAATGGCACAGGATATACATTACCATTACAAAATGGAGAAAAGGGAGCAAATACTGGACCAAAACCAGCTGGGCAAACTCCAAACTCTGTCACCATGTCTGATGTCAGAGTGCTCTTCAGATCTTCAACTCCTTTAAACTTTGCTGACTGTAACACATTTCTTTCTCTTGGGCTAGTTCCACTCCCAGAAAGCAGCTCTCCTCAGCAGAAGATACATCTGGTGTCTCCAACATCTTGGGATCTTCAAGGCAACCCAAGCTTAGCCCTCACAGCTTCATGCAACAGCTTCTCTAGGCATGCATGCAGTGACATCCCTTCCACACACCTGGCCTCAGGGTTTTACTTAGGAGAGGAGGAAGATCCCATAACCCATTACTTGTATCCTTGACTCTAGATCCAGGACCCTGTGGCCAAAGCTGCCAAGTTCTGCTGCTTGCTGGGGCTAAATCATGAACCCTTCATTCAAATATATTTTCACTACCTTTTTCTTTTTGATCGTTTCCTTCACTGCCTAAGCTTGGTTGTCCTGGAACTTGCTCTTTTGACCAGGCCAACCTTGAACATGCAAATTCACCAGCCTTTGCCTCCCTAGTGTTGGGATTAAAGGCATCCACCACCAAGTCCAGCTCTAAACTATTTTTTTAATTCCTCTCTATAAGATGGAATCTTAGCTGGGTGGTGTCTCACCCTGGGGTCAGCACTTCCATTATTCCCTTTAGCATCAGATTTTCTTTATTCTGTTTATCTCTTGGAACACAAGACTTACCTTGTTTACACTCCTTGTGACCCCTTTCTCCTCAAACTGTACATTTTGATCAACTTGACCCTTTTTGTTAAAGGTCTGCATAAAACTAGCCACTAATAAAAACATGACAAAGCCAACACTAGGCTGCAAATGCAATTAATCCAAATCTGTTAAACTTATCCTCAGGTAGATTTTTGGATGGGCAATGAAAGAAAGCAACCAAATTTTTCACCAAAGTTTTGCAAGATCCATTGCGAGGCCACATATTAACATTCCTCTCCTCTGATACCTCGTGACCCATGTCCCCAGAGTCCAAATCACTCTAAACACTACTATCTTCCATGTTCCTACTAGTATGGCCCATTAAGCCCCATTTGAAATTTTCAATTGCTTTTCTAGTCCAAAAGTTTTCATATTCTTCCAAACAAAAGCATGGTCTGGCCTGTCATAGCAACACCCCAGTTCCTGCGACCAAATTCTGAGAGGTTTAGTGCATCATCATCATCATGGCAGGAAGCATGGCAGTGTGCAGGCAGACATGGTACTGGAGAAGGAGCTGAGAGTTCTACATCTGGTTCCTCGGGCAGCAGGAAGGAAGAATGACACTGGGCCTGGCTTGAGCATCTGAAACCTTCCTCCACTATCACAACTCCTACCAGTGTGATAAAACACAACTGACAAACCTTCACAGATACATCTAATCACCCGCTGACCAGAGTTTATATTAAGGGGAGTTCCTGGTGCTGTCATTCTATTGGTTTGGACAAGCGTACAACAACACATTCCCATGATGAGTTTGTCATACAGAGTGTTTTCACTGCCTTAAAATAGTACCAGTGTTCTACTTATGGTTTCTTCACCTGGCCTCCAACCCATGACAACCACTGATCTCCTTGGGTCTCTACATTTTGGCATGTTCACAATGGCATATAGTTGGAGATATTTAGAGTTATCCTTTTTAGATTGATTTCTTTAACTCATATTTCCTGCATGTATTTGTGGTAAGGAGGTTGCTTCTAAGTCCCAGCTGCCCAGAACCAAAGTAATGACTCAGAAACTGTATTAATTAAATCATCGCTTGGCCTATTTGCTCTAACTTCTTATTGGCTAGCTTTCACATCTTAATTTAACCAATCTCCATTAATCTGTGCCTTACCACAAGGTTGTGGCCTACCAGCAAGGTTCTGGCATCTGTCTTCGGCAGGGCTACCTGGCTTCTCTCTACTCCACTTCCTTTCTCCCAGCACTCAGTTTAGTATTCCCCACATGTCTCTATTCCCTGTCCAGGCCCAAAGCAGTCCTTTATTAACCAATGGTATTCACAGTATACAGAGGAGAATCCTACATCATCTATTCTTACAACTTGGAAACTATTATTTTACATTCATTGTGGCACATGGACCAGAAGATATTCCACAGATTATCCATTTATGTAGAAAATGACTCTTGATGTTCCCAAGCGTTATCACAACTAAAGCTTCTATAGAGATCCATGTACAGACTCTGTGCAGATACATGTTGCCATTTTCTTTGGATGAATACTAGAGAACACTACTGCTGAGTCTCATGATAGGAGTAAACTTTGCTTTGTGGGAAGTTTCCAATTTGTCTTTTCAAATGACTATGCCATTTACATTCCAAGCAGCAGTAAATGAGACTTCCTAGTGGCTCACGTCAGTAGTTACCATTGGTGTTGTCAATGTTTGGGCATTGTCATAGTCACATGCAGGTACCTTGTTCTAGTTATGGTTGTTTCCTTGGTGGAAATAATTATTTGGTGGAGTAAATTACTGTAAAGCTTATTTGCCATCTGTATGTCTTCTTTGTTGAACTGTCTATTAAGGTTTTTGTTACAGCTTATGAAACAAGATGTTTGCTTTTCTGCATCTTTTTATTGGAATCTCTGTGTCTGTCTCTCTGATTTTGTAACTCTGACTCCATCTCTGTCTCTGTCTCTCTATCTCTGTTTCTGTCTGTCTCTGTCTCTCTGTATCTCTCCTGTCTCTCTGTCTCTGTCTCTCTCTCTGTGTGTATGCATGTGGAGAGAGGATGCACACATCTCTGTCTATGCATATCGAGGCCAGGGGTCACTGTTGGGTGTGGTGTCTTTGTCTATCCCTAAACCTTATGTTTTGAAACAAGATTTGTCACTGAACTTGGAGCTTATTAATTGACTAGACTGGCCGGCTGATGAGTCCTCAAGATCCTCCCGTCTTTGCCTCCTTGTACTAGGATTACCGGTGTTCTTCTCCACCATGTTCAGCTTTTCTATGTGAGCATCAAGGTTCTAAACTCAGGTCCTCATGCTTTATAACTGCAAGTACTTTGGCCCCTAGCCCATTTCCTAAGGCCCCATTTATTTTCTTATGGCTACATTGTAAGATTTTTTTTTTTATTTTTGAAAAGTCCTCTATCAGATTCTCTTTTGCAACAAATTTTCCCAGGCCATGCCCCCCTCCTTATTATACTCGTGCTGTCTGTTACAAGGCCAGAATTTTTTAGTTCTAATAAGCTCAGTTTATTATTTTTCATATGCTGTATTTTACATTTTAAAACAGCTATGATCTGTCCCCACTTTCACAACATGAAATAGAATATTCAATACACAATGCTGTAAAAAAAATTATGTGGGCTAGAAGTGACAGACTCAATCACTGGAGTTTGTCTCTGTCCAGTGGAACTGAACCTAGCTGACAGCTATTAAAATAGTCAAGGAAATGGGTACTTCCTCAATCCAACCTTCAGATCACATGCCAAACCTAGCCGAGAACTTGACCTCAACCTTGTAAGATACTATGAAACCTGAAAGTCAAGAAAGTTGTAGTTGGATTTCTTGAATCGTAGAGACTCTGAGATAATACATGCAGGAGACTAAGTATAATGGAGGAGGTCACTAGTGATACAATGATAGACAAGCAAAACAACAATACAGATAGACTGAGATAAATGAGTTTATATTATTTCATGAAAATTATTTTATTATAATTATAAATAGGTATTTTTTCTTTTGTATTGATTTTTATTGAGCTCTACATTTTTCTCTGCTCCCTTACCTGCCTCTCCATTTCCCCCTTCAACCCTCCCCCAAGGTTCCCATGCTCCCAATTTACTCAGGAAAGTTTGTCTTTTTCTACTTCCCATGTAGGTTAGATCTATGTAAGTCTCTCTTAGTGTCCTCATTGTTGTCTAAGTTTGCTGGGATTGTGGTTTGTAGGCTGGTTTTCTTTGATTTATGTTCAAAAGACAGACAGAGAAAGACAATTATCACATGTACTCACTCATAGGTAGTTTTTAAACATAAAGTAAATAGGTATTCTTAAATTTGCTCATGATACACTAGAATATAATTTCTTTATGAGTTTATTTTTTATATTTTGTAAGCAAGACACTCACTTCTCTTTCCTTCCATAATTCATTTGGTAATGAAATTATGTTTAATCTAAATTAACAAAAAAATCATAATTTTGTTTAATCTAAACAAAAAATTCTTTTGTTTAGATTAGCAATGATAATTGTTAGTCTTCTGCTGCCACTTTAAGAACTAACCACGCCCACCCCAGTCACTTTGGACTCCCCCACAGCCATCTTCTCTCTTGTGCGTGTGCATGTGTGTGCACGTGTGTGTGTGCGTGTGCGTGTGTGTGTGTCCTTGTTCTCTCTATGTTTGTCTATGTCTCCCCGTTTTTAAGTAATAAATGTCTAGCTTTATGTATAGCCTTATGTCCATTTACTCTGCCGTCCACCGCATACAGCCGCCTGACTCTGCCGCTCGCCCGGGGACCCTGACTCCCCTGGCCGCATGGCGCTGCCACTTGCAGCTGCTCTGCGAGCTGTCCGGGACATCCCACCATGGTATTATTTTTTAAAAAAGAACAATATTGGTGCCGGGACTGCAAAGATTCACCTGCCAAGGGCCAGAGTTCCAGCTTCACCTTTCATCCGGGACTCTGAGCTCCAGTTTCCGGGACTAAATCGGAACTGAGGACTTCTCAACCCTGCCAACTGCCTGGACTCCTTCCTACAAACAACACCGGCTTCTAATTGTAAGTTTCCTCACTCCAGCCAGCTTATCTGAGCCTTTTTAACCCGGGATTGACCGGTCCTCCTGGTGTTTCTGGGCTAGGGGGGTACTTCTCCGCCCCGTGGCTGGCGTCCATTACGGCTTGCGTCCTCTGTTAAGCCCGTGACTGGGACAGTTGGCCTGGCCAGCTCCCACCATTCCCACAACTGGGAACCCAGGGTTCCCAGGCTTCTTCCTCTTTATTTCAGTATTTTCTTCCTTCCAACCTTTCTCACGGACGTAATTGGCTGATTTGGTTCGGCCTTTAGCATCCCACATGGGCACTCGGACGCCTGGGCACATGGTTTTGGATGTTCGATTTGCATCTCACCTAAACAGGGAGCCGTTCCCCATAGGCTCGAGATGCCACGGTTTTTTGCGGGGTTTTTCATGGTCTTGACCTGGGAAAGCAAGTTGTACCAGCCTAAATATGCCTTAAATTGTCTGTTTATACGGGTTTTTCATGATTCAGACTCTGCATAACAACCAGGCGGCCCCTGGCTTTTAAAATTCCCTCGGTCTTTCCATTCAAGCCACAACACGTGGCTGCCGCCATGTTCATCGGGGTCAGGTGACTTTATCGCTAGATTCACTGAGAGCCAGATCACGCGACCAGGCCCTCCTGCTGTTATGTATGTCCCGCTTTCCCCTCCCCCTCCTCAGTGTTCACTGAAATCTTCTCCTTAGCTGTAATTACAGGTGTTTTGCATACTGACATGCTTTCTGATAGGGCCCATCAGAGAGCATGCATTCTGCCTAATTCCTGTTCAGTCTTTCTCTGTGTATAATGATTGTTCATTTCATCTCGTTTCAGACTACAAAATCATAAACTGGTATGTACTTTTAAGTTATTTTCTACCATTGTCAGTTCTGCCACTAATCTTAATGTTACAGTTTTTTTTCTTTCTGTCTGTCTTTTTACAAATGTGGATCTTACCTATTAAGAGTCAATACAGTCAAACTCAAACCCAATCTTCCAGACAGATTCTATACTGCAGCTACACCTAATAATCAGCCCTCAAATGCTCAGAGATCTGGGGAATGTGATATTTAAATGTTTAATTATTTAAAAAACTTTTCATAACAAAAAGAGACAGGTTGGCTCCTAGCAAGCACTCTGTTTCCTCCGAGAAGACAGAAGACCAACGTCCATTTGCAGTTTGCTTCGACTGCCAAGCGCTGACCATTGGGCAAAAACTGCCTATCACCTAAACTGGAGACCTCCAAACGTGGACAGGATCACTGGAATCGACAGTCTAGTTGCCCAGGGTCAAGGTAGGCCTGTCTTTCTAAAGATTTCCTAGTCCATAGGGTCTTCAAAAGCCTGACTGGCTCTACATTAGACAACAAAGGTCAAATACAACCTTCAGCGACCAGGGAGGACCAAAGAGTAGCTCTAGATGCCAACCAAGTAAGTTCTCTGTCATTTTTTAATCAGTAACTCAAGTAAAATCTTATCCTTCTCAAAGATCTCTGACAGTCTGATAGCTAAGAGGTTTTGCCAGGTTGTCTCATCAAATAAAAATACTTTTCATTATAATTTCTGTTTTTACAAACCCAAGGAGTTCTTAATACAATATATATATATATATATATATATATATATATATATATATATATATATATATATAAAACTTCTGTTTTTCTTATAAGTTCCAGGGAGCCAAATTAAAAAACCCACTGTAAATAGGTCAGATACAAACCTCTCAATTCCCTGGTCCTAAAATTTTTTTCTCAACTTAACTTTGTCCTCTGTTCTGCCAACACCCTAACCAGGTACAAGGGACATTTCCATGCCACAGACACCTGTCCTGTTGGGAGCAGAGACCAATTATGCCAGGATGTGACCAACACCCAGCTTCTCTCGGATCTCCCTCACCCCCCACAAAGACAACGCCCACAAATCAGCCGGAAGCAGTCTTGAGAATTCGCCACCCCAATTCCTTCAACCTGTAATGTCTAACCTTCTACTTTTTATTATAAAAAGGATCCGGGAATGTTAGTCTTCTGCTGCCACTTTAAGAACTAACCACGCCCACCCCAGTCACTTTGGACCCCCCCCCCAGCCATCTTCTCTCTGGTGCATGTGTGTGGGTACGTGTGTGTGTGTGTGTGTGTGTGTGTCTTTGTTCTCTCTATGTTTGTCTATGTCTCCCTTTTTTAAGTAATAAATGTCTAGCTTTATGTATAGCCTTATGTCCATTTACTCTTCCGTCCACCGCATCCAGCCGCCTGACTCTGCTGCTCGCCTGGGGACTCCCCTGGCCGCATGGCGCTGCCACTTGCAGCTGCTCCGCGAGCTGTCTGGGACATCCCACCATGGTATTATTTTTAAAAAAGAACAGTAATAATAATATTCAACATTAGCTGGGCTATGATGGTGCATGACTTTAGTTGGGCGGCAAAGTCAGGGGAATCTCTGAGCTTGAGGCCAGCATGGTATACAGAGTCAGTTTAGTTCAAGGCCAATATGGCTTACAAGTCAAGTTCCAGGAGAGTCAGAACTATACAGAGAAACTCTGTTTCCCAAAACAAAACAAGAAAACCAAAGAATGATCTGCTAAGTTGTTGAATATTCACATTTCTGTAAGGTTGACAACTAATACTGCCGCCATTTTACAAAAGTGTAAAATGGGAATGTTCATGCGAAGTCACAAACTTTCTCAGTTCCAACAGGTTAGCAAGCTGTGGTTGTTTGAAGAAAGTACCCACAAACAGAGTGACACTTTTAGGAGGTGTGGCATTGTTGGAGGAAGTGTGTCTCTGTCCAGTAAGCTTTGAGGTCTCTTGAACTCAAATTCTCTCAGTGTGATAGCCTGTTGACCTCCTGGTGCTTGCAAAATGTAGCATTCTCAGCTCCCCCAGCACATCTGCCTGCAGGCCACCGTGCTGTCTGTCATGATGATAGTGGACTGCACCTCTGAAACTGTGAGCAAACCATCCCAGTTAAATGTTTTCTTTATAAGGGTTGCTGAAGTCATGGTGTCTCTTCACAGCAACGGAAACCCTAACTAAGACAGAAATCTTATTCCAAGTCATCTCAACATCTACCACCCTCCCCAGATAACCTGTAGGTGGCAGAAGCAACAGTTGAGTAAGATTTCACAGCTCTCAATCTTTAAAGACAAGGTGTTCTCGCTAAGTAAACTTGTTAATGATTACAAGTCTTGGTAAAGAACATTATTGTAGGTTAGGCTAAAGGCTAAATGCTTTTGCTCTTAACAATATTGTGAGAGTTGGCTACTGCAGAGTATAAATCTGCTTTAAAATAAGGAAACAGCATTTTAGCCCAAAGGGTGTTTTCTGCTGAATATGCTGACATCCTAACTTCCAAGACATAAGAATATGACGTTATCAGACCACATCGCTGCTTTAGACATAGTCAGGGAAGATAACATCAAACTACAGGAACACAGACCCTTTAATCCACTCTGGCCAGTGCTGGAAAGCCAAGGTCTGCAGGGGCCTATGGGAGAGTAGGAGACTCAGTATACGCTTCCCAGAGAGAATGGCCTGACAATGCCTTAATTTCATACTTCTTGCTCCCAGAATTGCAAGAGAATGAATTTCTCCTCCTTCCAGAAGTCCAGTCTACAGTAGCTTATCCAGCGTCCTGGGAAACTGATATGGGGGTTGTTAAACTGTTAAACCAAAACTCACTACATTAACATGCTGAATAAAGAGCATCTACAGAGCTTCACAGAGAGTGTTTGTAAAACAGTGGTTCTCAACCTTCCTAGTGCTACAGCTGGAGTTCCTCACGCTGTGCTAACCCCCAGACAGACATAAAAATTTAATTAATAACTGTAATTTTGCTGCTGTTAGGAATCATAATATAAATACATTTTGGAGATGGAGGTCTGCCAAAGGGATTGTGACCCACAGGTTGAGAACCACTGGCCCACAGGTTGTAAAACATCTCTGTGTCAGAGAACTGCTAAGCTTGGGCCAGTTTGTAGGAAAGAAGTGATGATACTTTCCCAAAGTTCTTACTTTACGCCTAGATATTGTATTGAATATGGTAATTAACTCAGTTGGTGAGTAATTTAAATATTTTTTTAAAAAACAAACATTCAGATAAACACTATTTTCAGGGGATGAGAAAAGAATATTACAAAATCATGACTGAGCTTTAGCTTTAGACTTTTTGTAGGGCCATTTATTTTCTGTGATTGAAGAGAAATATCAAGCTATATGCATTAATATATATTATATATTACACATCATTAGTAATAAGCATATATCATGTTTGTGTATATTCATAGATGTGCACATGTGTAGGCACACATATACATACACACACATGAGCAGTCCTGAAATGAGGATGCAGGCTACTGTCTTAGGGTTTCTATACTTGTAAAGAGACACCATGAACACTACAACTCTTATAAGGGAACATATTCATTGGGGCTAGCTTATAGTTTACAGGTTTTTCTATTATTATCATGGCATAAAACATGGCAGCATACACATAGACAAGGTGCTAAGACTTTTGATCTGAAGGCAACAGGAAGTGAACTGCCACAATGGGCATGACTTGAGCATATGAGATTTCAAAACCCAAACACACGGTGATGTACTTCCTCAAAGAAAGCCACACATATTCTGACAAGGCCATACCTCCTAATAGTATTACTTTCTATGTATTAAAACCTACTCAAACCACCACATTCTACTACCTGGCCCCTATTGACTTGTAGTCATATCATAATGCAAAATGCATTTAGTCCAATTTCAGAAGTACATACAGTCTATTATTACAGTCTTAACAATGTTTAAATGTCCAAAGTCTCTTCTGAAACTCATTGCAATCTCTCAATTGTATTCCCCTACAATATCAAATAAAAAAGATAACACATTTCTAATGTATAATGGTAGAGGACATATATTACCATTTCAAAAGCGAGGAAGGGAAGCACAATGAGGGAACATTGGACTAAAATCAGCTGGGAAAACTACGAACTCAGAATCTCCATGTCTGATGTCAAAACACTCTTCAAATCTCCAACTTCTTTCAGCTTTGTGGACTGTAACACACATCTTTCTCTTGAACTGGTTCCACTGCCAGCTGGCAGCTCTTCTCAGCAGGCATCTCACAACTCTAGCGTCTCCAACACCTTGGAGTCTCCAAAGCAATCCACCTTTCACCTTCACAGTTTCATGCAATGACCTCTCTACATCTCCATGCAAGGACATCACTGCCACAAACCTGGCCTCAGCATCTTTCCTTAGGCAGAGGTTAGGGAAGCCATGACCCCTTTATGGTATTCTTAACTCTGTAAAGCCAGAATCATGTGGCTAAAGCTGCCACGTTCTGCTTGTTTGCTGGGGCCAGAACATGGTCTCCTTGTTCAACTACATCTTCACCAGCTTTCCAATTTTCATGATTTCCTTCACTGCTGAAGCTTGGCTGTCTGTGAAGTTACTCTGTAGACAAGGCTGACCTTGAACTCAGAGATCTGCACACCTCTGCCTGTCTCTGTCTGATTAAATGACTGTACTAACAAGGACCTCAGCTGTTCTTTAATTCCTTTTCACAAGGTGGAATCTTAGCTGTGTGGGGTCTTCCCCTAAGCCACCACTCCCTTTATTCCATTTAACTTCCAACTTTTCCACTGAGCCAGTGACCTGGGCCCAGAGCAGGTCTGAGGCAGCAGTCTCCAAAAGAACAGGACTGAACAGCAGCCTGGGCCAGAGCAGGCCTCAGACAGTGAACTCCATGAGCAGGAGCAGATCCAGACCAGGGTCATTTGCAGAAGCAAGACAGAGCCAGCGACCTAGGTAAGAGCAGGCCTGAGTTGATGAGCTCCATGGGAGTGAGACTGAACCAGCTACCTAGGCTAGAGAGGGTCTGAAAAAGTGAGCTCCACTGGATCGGGAGCGGATCCAGACCAGGGACATTTGAAGATGTAGGACTGAGACAGCAACCTGGGAGAGAGCAGAACTGAGACAGTGATCTCCACAGGAGCAGGTACAGGGGAGCAACCTCTGAGTGAATGAGCCAGAGACTACTGCAGGTCAGGGTGTGAATCTGGGACCTTCAAGGGAGTAGACTTAAGCCAGAACCTGTGGGTCTGGGCGTGAGTCTGGGACCTCTGAGGGAGTAGGCCTGAGCCAGATCCCCTTCAGGTCTGGGCACACCCAAGCCTGGGAACTACAGGGGAGTAGATCAGAGCCAGAGTCCTTTATAGGACCAACCCTAAACCAGGGACTTCTGCAGGAGTAGATCCAGACCAGGGACGTTTACAGAAAAAGGTCTGAGTCAACAATCTAGGCTAGAGCAGGCCTGAGACAGCAAACTCCATGAGAGTGGAGAAAAACCCAGGAATGCTGAAGGACCTACAGGTACACAGTATGACCAATGGGGTAGCTAGAATTGTGGCATTGACTGTAAAACGAGGAACAAACATCTGAGCTTTGGAATCACAGGCACCTAATTAATCAGCAGAATCACAGACAGCCCCAAACACACCAATTAGAGGAAAAAATGAGTGGAAAACATAAGAACCTTTTCTACAACATCACAAACAGCAACACGACATCAGTAAAACCTAAAGACCCTACAACAGCAAGACCTGAACAACTAAATATATTTGAAGCAGAAGAAAATGACCTAAAAATTACTTCAGGGGAATGTTTGAAACTCTTAAAGAAGAAATGAGAAATTCCCTCAAAGAAATGGAAGAAAAAACAAAAAAAAAGGAAGACATTAGCTAATCCCTTAAAGAAAGCCAAGAAAAAAAGCAGTCAAACATATGAAAGAAACTATTCAAGACTGGAAAACTGAGATAGAGATAATAAAAAAAACACAATTCGAGGGAATTATAGAAACAGAAATTATGAGAAAACAATCAGGAATCACAAACGCAAACAAAAAGCAGAATACAAGAGATGGGAGAGAGAATCTCAAGTGCTGAAGATACAATAGAGGAAACAAACTTATCAGCTAAAAAAAAAACATTAAATATAGCAAAAGCTTAACCCCAAATATCCAGGAAATATGGGACACCATGAGAAGACCAAACCTAAAAATAATAGGTATAGAAGAAGGAGAAGAAGTTCAACTCAAAAGCACAGAAAGTATATTTAACAAAATCATAGAAGAAAACGTTCCCAACCTACAGAAAGATATGCCTATGAAAATACAAGAAATAAAGGTCCCCTCACCACATAATAATCAAAACACTAAACATACAGATTAAAGAAAGAATATTAAGAGCTGCAAAGGAAAAAGGCCAAGTAACTTAAAATGCCATCCCAACTAAAACTTTCAATCACCATAGAAGGACCAAACAAGACATTCCATGACAAAACCAGATTTAACCAATACCTAGCTACAAAGTCAGCCCTACATGAAATACTATAAGGAAAACCCCAACCCAAGGAAGTTGGCTACATCAACAAAAACACAGACAATTGATGGTTTGGGATCCCAAAGAAGGGAAAACACACAAATTAACATCACCAACAATGAAAACTAAATTAACAGGAGACAGCAATCACCGGTCATTAATATCCCTTAATATAAATGGGCTCAACTCATCTATAAAAAGGCACAGGCTAACAGATTGGATACAAAACCAGAATCCATCCTTCTTCTGCATATAAAAAATATACATCAACCTCAAAGACAGATATTGTCTCAGAGTAAAGGGTTGGGGAAAATATTCCAACCAAATTGACCTAAGAAACAAGCTGGTGTAGCTAGCGTAATATCTAACAAAATAGACTTAAAACTAAAATCAATCAAAACAGATAAAGAAGGACATTTCATATTAGTCATAGGAAAAATCCATCAAGAGGAAATCTCAATACCGAAGATCTATACACGGGCATAGATGTAAAAGAAACACCTCTAAAGCTTAAATCATACATTAAACCCCACACACTAATGAGAGACTTCAACACTCCACTCTTACCACTGGACAGGTCAGTCAGACAAAAAATGAACAGATAGGGGAACTAACAGATGTTATGACTCAAATGACCTTAACAGACACCTGTAGAATATTTTATCCATACCTATTTAAACCACCACAGCTGTTAATTATAGTTTTTAGAAAACAGAATACTAATTCTGACCCCCTGATTTTAGAACTGAACTTAAGTCAGAAACCATTTGATAGTAGCTCTCCGATACTCTCCACTTCCAACACAGTGAGTAGAAGTCCCCTAGGACTCTTCTCAGAAAATACTTGTCTAGAGAGAAACTATGGCAAGTCCCTGAAGTAACAGAAACCCAAAACAAAGGGAAATCATGTTTTTCCTGGTGACGCTGTTCAGAATGGCTCAAGAGAGTAAACAATCACCATGTGATCATAGTCAAGTCTGTGGCATATGCCTTGGCTTAGCACTATAATCTCTCATCTCTTTTTAGTATTCTGAGCAATATTTATTTGATAAAATAGAAAAATAGTTCCTTTTTAGAATTCTGATTTTTTTAATTAAAACAATCTTTTATTTTACATAGCAATCTCAGTTCCCCCTCCTTCCCCTCCTCCTTCTCCCCTCACCTTGTCCCTACCCTACTCCCATTCACTCTTTGAAGAGGGTAAGGCCTCCCATGGGGAGTTAACAAGTTTATCACATCACTTGAGGCAGAACCAAGGACCTCCCACTATATCTAGTCTGAGTAAGGTATCCCTCCTTAGGGAATGGGATCCAAAGAGCCAGTCCATGCAACTGTCACCGACATTCAGAGGCCTAGTTCAGTCCTATGCAGGATCCTCAGCTGTCAGTCCTGTGTCAGTGACCTCCCACTAGCTCAGGTCAGCTGTTTCTGTTGGTCTTGACCGCTTTGCTCTTATCACTCCTCCCTCTCCTCAAGGGGACTCTGGGAGCTTGGCTTAGTACTTAGCTGTGGATTTCTGCATCTGCTTTCATCAGTTATTGGATGAAAGTTCTATGATGATGACTAAGGAAACCATCAATCTGATTACAGGGGAAGGCCAGTTCAGCACCCTCTCCACTATTGCTTCGATTCTTGGATGGGGTCATGCTTGTGGGTTTGTGGAAATTTCCCTAGAGCCAAGTTTCTACTAACCCCATAATGGCTCCCTCTATCAAGATATCTCGTTGTTTTCCCTCTCTATCCTATCCCCATCACAACCATCCCATCACCTCATGTTCTCCTCCCTCCTCCCCTTCTTTCCTCCCCTCTCCCCTTTTTCCTTTCCCTCTTCCCTCCCCACACTCCCAATTTACTCAGGAGAACATGTCTATTTCCTCTTCCCAGGTACATCCATATATGTCTCAGAGTCCTCCTTGTTACCTAGCTTCTCTGGGGTTATGGACTGTAGGCGGTTTATCCTTTGCTTTATGTCTAATATTCATTTATTAGTGAGTATATATCATGTTTGTCTTTCTGAGTTATCTCACTCAGGATGATTCTTTCTAGTTCCATCTATTTTCCTGTGAATTTCAAGATGACTTTGCTATATAACCACTAAGTAGTATTTTATTGTGTAAATTACCATATTTTCTTTATTCATTCTTTACCTGAGGGGCATCCTGGTTGTTTCCTGGTTCTGGCTATTTACAAATAATGTTATGAACATAGTTGAGCAAATGTCCCTGTGGTGTGAGTGTGCATCCTCTTGGGTATGTGCCCAAGAATGATATTGCAGGGTCTTGAGGCAGATTGACTCTCAATCTTCTGAGAAACCACCATACTGATTTCCAAAGCAGCTGTACAAGTTTGCACTCCCTATAGCAATGGAGAGGTGTTCTCCATACTCCACATCTTCTCCAGCATCACCAGTGGTTTTGATCTTAGCTATTCTGACATGTGTAAGATAGTGACAATTAAAGGAGATCAAGGGAAACAAAGTGGAAAGGAAGAAGTTAAACTTTCTCTCTTTGTAGATGATAGGATGATATGCATAAACGATCCCAAAATTCTACCAGGGATAGAATGTTCCTACCAGGGAACATCTACAGCTGATAAATACCTTCAGTAATGTCCAGAACACAAGATCAACTCCAAAAAGATCAGTAGTCCTCCTATATACAATGATAAATGGGCTAGGAAAGAAATCAGAGACACATCTCCTTTCAGAATAGCAAGCAACAGAAATTATCTTGGGGTAACCAAGATACCAAACAGCTGAAAGGCCTGTATGAGAAGAACTTTAAATCTTTGAAGAAAGAAATTGAAGAATATAGAAAAGGAAAGACAATGGAAAGATTTCCCACGCTCTTCGATAGAAAGGATTAATGTAGGAAAAATGGCAAACTTACCAAAAGCCACCAGAAGTTCAATGTAATACCATTAAATCCCAACACAGTTCTTTACAGACTTCAAAAGAAAAAAATACTCATCTTCGTTTGGGAAAACAAAAAATCCAGCATAGCCAAAACAATCATGCACAAGAAAGGAACTTCTAGTGGCATCACCAACCATGACTTCAATCTCTACTATAAAGCTATAGTAATGAAAACGCTTGGTATTGGCATAAAAACAGACAGGTGGACCAATGGAATTGAATCAAAGGTGCTGATATTAATCCACACACCTATAAACATCTGATTTTGGAAAAGATGCTAAAGTTATATGTTATAAGAGCCCGTTTGTTTGTTACCTGCTGCTCAGCCCTGAAATAACCACATAGAAACTATATTATTTGCAATACTGTTTGGCCAATAGCTTAAGCGTATTTCTGGATAACTCATATCTTATATTAACCTATCTCCATTAATCTGTGTATCATCACCTGGCTCTGGCTTACCTGGTTAAATTTCAGTGTCTGTCTCTGGTGGGGCTATATGGCCTCTCCTTGACTCTGGCTTCTTTCTCCCATCATTCAGTTTAGTTTTTCCTGCCAACCTATATTCTGCTCTGTACAAGCCTAAGACAGCTTATTAACCAATGATATTCACACCATACAGACAGGAATCCCACATCACCTCCCGTTTTCTATTTAAATAAAAAGTAAGATTTTAACTTTAAAATAGTAAAATTACATATAACAAAACAGGTATCAAGCAAGAATTACAGTTACAATAGATATATCTACTTTATCTTTAATCATAAATAAGGAAAACTATAATTATAACTATCTATTCTTCAACTCCATCAAAGACTCCAGAAGGATATATTACCTAAGTAAATAGGAAGTGCATTGTAAGCACCTTCCAAAGCTCTAGAATTGACAGAGACATCTCATTGCCTGGAAAGTCACCCAAAATTCTTCTGTAACGTTAGGGTATGCAATCTTCAGCCTACAGGCCCATAATATCTGGCAGACTTTTCCATGAAGCAGGAAATTTCAAAGACAGTTCCACCATGTAGCCCAACCAGAGACAGACACCAGAACTTTACTTGGTAAACCACAGCCTTGTGGTGATACACAGATTAATGGAGATGGGTTAATTTAAAATATGAGTTAGCCAGAAATACACTTAAGCTATTGATCAAGCAGTATTGCAAATAATATGGTTTTTGTGTGATTATTTTGAGGCTGTGCAGCTGGGAAACAAACAAGTGGATTCCTATTGCAGTTATACAATGGAAAAAAGAAAGCATCTTCAACAAATGGTACTGGCATAACTCGATGTTTACATGTAGAAGAATGCAAATAGATCCATATCTATCCCCATACACAAAACTCAAGTCCAGATGGATCAAAGACCTCAACAGAAATCCTGCCACACTGAACCTGATTGAAGAGAAAGTAGGAAGTAGCCTTGAACACACTGGCACAGGAGACCACTTCCTAAATATATACCAATAGCACCGACACTGAGAACAACAATAAATACATGAGGACTTCCTGAAACTGAAAAGTTTCCATAAGGCAGAAGACAGGTCAACAAGACAAAGCAGCAACCTACAGAAAGGGAAAATATCTTCATATATCTACATATGACAGAGGGCTGATCTCTAAAATATACAAAGAACTCAAGAAACTAGTCAACAAAATACCAAAACCAAATAATACAATTTAAAAATCAGGTATAGATCTAAACAGAGAATTCTCAACAGAAGAAACTCAAATGAACAAAAGACTTTTAAGAAATTGCTCAACATCCATAGCCATCAGGGAAATACAAATTAAAACAACTCTGAGATACCATCTGTGCTGTAGGAAATCATATAGCCAATAGCCTTCAAGTTATCCACCCACTGGGGCATGGTCTCATATACTATTTATGCCGAGGTAAAGCATGCATCCGGCGTCTTTTCCATTTGTGGGATTTGGTTTCTGTTCTCTGTTCCAGAAGAGGATTCTGATTTGTGAGTTTACCCCTAAATAAATAACCATATATTATTCTCAATTCTGAACTAGTGTGGGATTTCTTTTAAGCGTCCTTCTTCACATCTGCTCAGGTGGAAGCTTCACCCTAGCACCTGACATCCATATACTCTAAGAGTCTGGAATGTTCTGAAGGAAGTTCCACCCCAAACTCCCTCCCCCATCTCTCTCCAAATCCTGCAGCATCTCAGAAAGCTGGCCAAGTGATGACCCCTCCCCCGGAGATGCTCAAGACCATTCCGCAGGGTATTTAAATGCCCCCCAGAAATCAGACATGTGGTTTTCCAGTCTTCCGTTCCCATCTCCTCCCTGGGGGCTGAAAAATCATCCAGGAGCATTGTATCCATTAAACCTGGGATATTTCTACTTTGATTTGATTTGGTGTGATTTGGGTTGCTGCATGAGTGGAGAGGCTTATTGGGGTACAGAAACTTTTCACCATCTTAAACCTGTCAGAATGGCTTAGATCAAGATAGCTCCTTTTATAAAATTCTTGTGACTATTGGGTAACACTGCTAGAATGTATTATTAAACTTAGCAGACTATTAGTTTCCACTAATTCTAAAGCTAAGACTGTTATGATATCTGGAAAACGTAAAAAAGATTTCTTTAGCCTACTGTAACCTGCCTACCTGATAACCCCTCAACAGATTTGGTAAGTGGATTAATTTAGGATTACTTGTTCTGTGAATAAAAATGTTCATAGGCCTCTTCCACAGTAAGATGTGTTATTTTGGATAATAGGAATTTGTGTTTGCAGGGCATAGTTTTCCTATTTGATTCAATTCTCTTGGGAGAAATAAATAGAGAAGTACAACGTCCAGTCACCTTTCCTCTCCTGGTATCTGAGATGCAGAGCCTGGGACTATGGAACTAGCTACTATTCAAAAACTCTTTATAACTCTGCTCCTATTTTGTTTGAGACACAGTTTTGTGGTGTGACCTAGGTTGGCCTGTAGCTCACTGTGTATCTGTACTGATAAGTTTTTTGTCAACTTGACAGAAATCTATACACATCCAGGATGAGGGAACCTCAATTGAGGAAAAGCCTCCGTCAGATTGGCATGTGGACAGGTCTGTGGGGTATTTTCCTGACTGATGATTGATGGCTGTGGCAGCCCTAGGCAGGTGGCCCTGGGAGGGGAAAGAAAGGGAGCTGACCACAGACCTGGGGAGCAAGCCAGAAAATAGCATTCCTTTTATCTCTGCTTCAGTTCTCCTTTCCAAGTTCCTGACCTTCTTGAGTTTCTGCCTTGACTACATCAATGATGAACTGGGATCAGGATGTGTCAGCCAAACAAGCCCCGTCCTCTCCCAGTTGCTTTTGGCCATGGTCATTATCTCAGCAGTAGATACCAGACTAGAACAGAACAGTAGCCCGGGCTCCTATAAGCTGTCAGTTCTACTCGATTATTCTTCTAAGTGCTAGGATATCAAGCATGTGCCACTTTTTAGTCTATGTGTCCAATTTATTCTAATTAAAAAAGTTAGCTAACAAACTATGAATTATTCATAACCTCAATCAATTATCACAGCAACCCTTAATTCTACTTTGAGATAAAGGAATGAAAGGATAAAACAAGGTTAAGGATGCTTCTGATATCTGGATGGAAGTCCAGGTTCTGACAGGTTGCTTTGGCACTTAACCACTGGGCCTCAGTTTTCTTATCTCAGAGCTGTTATGAGGGTTAGTGTCTGTCCTGTCCCTTTAAGAGACAAGCCCCACTCACTTCCTCCCTGGCTACTGAGGCAAGCACATCTTCCTTCTGCTTCCAGCCTGACTTTCTTGCTTTCTGTCTCTCTGTCTCTCTCCTGAAGAGGCAGTTTCTGCCGCTCTCCCTTCTCCCCACTTCTCCCTTTCCCCCACCTTTATTTCTCTCTTTCTTTCTCTCTCTCTCTCTCTCTCTCTCTCTCTCTCTCTTTCTCTCAGCCTCTCTGCTCTTCTCCCTTCTCCCCTTCCCCTTTCCCTTTCCCTTCCATAACCCACTAAATAAATACCCACTTTCTCTGCGCGTCTGCCTAATAGGTCTCTGTCTCTCACCTGCCACGTGGCTCCCTTGGGGGGGGGGGAGCAGCTACCTTTGTGTCTTGTGGTCGCCACTGAGGACCTGCAGTGTTTTATTTTTACCATAACAGTTGGGCTAAGCCTGTAAAAGTGAAGTAAGTCAGAAAGTGCTCAAAGACATTACTGTTTTTTGTTTATTGTCTTATTGTATAGAGGGTGCACAGCATGATGGAATCTTAAATATGAAAACATAATATTTCATATTCCCTCAGATTCCTAACTAGTACTGTATGTTCAGGAGCAGATAGTACTGTTATGTCCAAATCCGTGAAGTCTTCCAAAAGTCAACAAGGAGACCAAGTCCTGTATGTAAAAGCAAAGAGACTTTATTTTATGCAAGTTTGCAAATTCAGTCTCTCTGCATGTCCAATGTACTGGAATATACGGAGAGCTCTGAGCCCAGTTAGAATTGTTTTTTTATAATAGTAAAGGTGGGGGTGAGGGGCTTCTGAGGTTCAGGACCTTTGATTGGCTGACATTTGTCTAGGGGTGTCCTGGTGAGTGTGTGCTGGCAGGTGATCCTATCTACAGCAGTTGGAATTTTAGCTATTTCCTTTGGATGGTCTGTTCTTGGGTGGTGCTCAGGTAATCTTAGTTTATGGTTCTTCCTGCAACCAGGTATTGCTTCAGGGTAAACTACTGAGACTCAGGCCTCCATTAAACTTATCGATGGCTAAGTCCTACTCTGGCAGGTGACAACAGTTGGAAGTAAAGAACTTCCTTTGGGTGATCTTGTGGGGGCCAGCCATGATAAGCAAAGTATGAACAGGTCACCCAAAGGAATTTCTTTATTTCCAACCATTATCACCTGCCAGAGTAGAATTCAGTCCTCAATAAATTTAATAAGAGGTCTGGGTCTCAGTAATTTGGGGGCTCGTCCCAGATCCCCCAAAGGTCACCTGTACAGCCTTCAACTGGCCGGTAAGTTTTTTGTGTTTTGTTTCATGTCAGTAAGCTTCCTGTGTTTTGTTTCATGTTTCATGTCTGTCTGTGAGCAGGCCCAAGAACTGTAGTGCCTGAAGATGATCTGCGGGCATGTGGGCGCACAGGTGGGGCGCCCGGAGGAGATGTCCTGGGGCCCTTCTTCAGAGGGTGGTTCCCTCTGGGGAGACACCCCGGGTAGCAGGTCTCTCAGATCTCTGGTGAGATACGCAGGTAGCGTTTCTCAGTTCTGTGGTGTGACACGCGGGAGAAATGGTCAGTTCTCTGTAGAGACACACGTGGATAGTGGTCTCATTTTGATGGGGGGGGGGGGTGGGTCACACCCACAAAACAGCTTGAAGCTGTGTCTTTGGTTTGTTTGGCACCATTGTCCTTCCTATTTATTGTCCTGTATGTCTGTGTATTGTGTGTTGTGCTTCTGACCTGACTGAGACTGACGCTGACAGACTCAAATAATGACTTTTTTGACTTTGATATTGTGAATCACTTACAGGACTTTAGAGAAGGACCATAAGCAAAGGGCATAAACATTTCATGAAAAGGAGTCAGTCTTAGCCCCAAGCACAAGGCTGCCGGCCGCTGGGCAGCTTGCTGGTGTAGATGGATGGCTGGGCTATGCGGCCTTGTTGTTGCAATAGGCTGCCAGGCACAGTTGTTAGGGGGCAGATGGAACCCAACAGGATTTCAAACAGAGAATCTGGGGTTAATTACTATGGCTTGGAGAGGTTAGCAATCTTTGTTCCCCCAGTGCTGCATCCTGCCCCTCCCATGCTGGTGGATGAGTTCCCTCTGCTTGCCCTGGGGGATGCATGCCTCAAACTTCTGGTCAAACCTGACCAAGGTTTGGCTCCGTGGGTCAAGGGCTCTTTCAGATCCTATGCGTTATAAATATCTATCATTATTTACAGGGGCTGGCTACAAATTATTATCGCTTAATGTACCAAAAAAAAAAAAACCTATTGTTGGTCTCAAATGTTTCACACTGGTACAGGATTTTATATGACATAAATTTAAAGGTTTTTTTATAATGCACGTTTCTGTTCTTATTTAAAATATTGTAGCCATACACCATTAAAAAAACCACAAAAAAGACTGTGGTAAGATTTTTTATGTTGTCTAAATTATGTTTGCTGTGGTTTCTGATACATGCAAATACTAAATGTGCTTGTTTTGTTAAAAAGTTTGACTGTGTAAATTTTCTTGCAAGCATGAAGCTGAGACTTTATCACTGAGCTCTGGTTACTAAATTTGGGTTAACAAACATTCAGATGACTTTTTGGTATAGATAATGTTAAAACTGCTATATGCTGTTTTTTAAAATTGTATTAAGGATCTTCCTTTGTTTGACCCATGTTTTATTTACTTAAAACCTATGCATGAGTAATTTAAAAAAAAATAAGGCAAAATTCTATTTTAAATTTTGGATTGCCATTTTGCTAGAGTTAAAAAAAATGGATGCCACATGTTTCCACCACCATCTTGATTAAAGGTGACCATGTGCAGTGGGCCTTGTGATTCCTTTTGATCTCTGGTCCCTTTAAGGGGCAAGCCATGCCCACTCCCAGCCACTTCTGACCTCTCCGTCTTAACCTTTTCTTTCTGTCCCCTCTCTCGGCGTGTGCACATGTGTCTTCTCTATGTCTCTATGTCTCTCTGCCTCTTCTTTAAGTAATAAATGTTTAGCTTTATGTTCAGCCTTATGTTTATTTATTATGTCCTATAAGCCTTTTATCCGCCGCACCTGCCCGCCTGACTCTCCCAGCCGCATAGCTGGTACCAGCCTGTCCGGGATGAGCCCTCTGCCGCTCGCCGCGGGGAACCTGCACCACTCTAGCCTCCTCTGCCTGGACTAGTGGCTGCGGTCACCCTAGAATTATATTATTAAAGAGCAAAAGGCCTAAAAAATCTCCAAGATAGTTTAGATTGGGATAAATTTTTGCATGATGACTCATGTCCCTTTATAAAAAGTACTTGATTTTTAATATTCTTAATATTGCAAAAAGACATTTAAAATTTTTAATTTTTTAAAAAAGTATAAGACATCTGTGCTATAAAATGCTTTTATCTGTGCTATAAAATGTTTTTATTGTTAAAAGCCTAGACATTAAAGTCAAAGCCATAAGCACCAATAGCTAACCAAAGACAAAATTGTTCTTTTCTTGTGATGCAAAAGACAATGACCTAAGTAGTTTGGTAGAGGGCTTGGAACAGCATCCAAGCCTCTAAATCTCAGTCTTTTGGAGGTTGTTGTACAGGGGCAGTCTAGGACCACCTGTGTGTCAGATGTTTAAATCAAGATTCACAGCATAGGCAAAACTGCAGTTGTAGCCTCCTTGAGTTTGCTAACTTTGTTGGGTTTAAGCTATTTGGATAAACTAAGTCATAAATTTTTTGTATTAATACTAAAAGGTTTAGCTCCTCTTCTGGAAAGACTGCTGTTTCCATGTCAGTCACTCTGGGGTAATTAGAGACTCAATAGCCTTGCTAATGATAGAAAACAAAATTCTAGATAAAAACTTGTTCACCTGGTCTCCTTTGCTTCCAACCTTAAACTCTTGCTTCTTCTTATCTGAGCCCTTGGACAGGACCAGTGATGGAGTTCTGTCACCATTACGGTACTTGTGAAGGGGGAAAAATAAAGAGCCCAGGGCAGCCTTTTCAGGTCACCTTGTTGATCAACAAAAAGGTAGACCTTAGCTTCAGTTTACCTTAGGTCAATGCTAACTCTTAGACTCCCTCCTGTTTATGTTTCAACCTGGGACTTGTTCCTTGCCTTTTCCAGAGACAAGCATTAATAGCAAGAAGTAAACTTGTTCTGTGTTTACCCTCGAAATGACTAATTCAGTTTCTTTATTGGCTTTAATTCAAAGTCATTACAGAGTATGGAATTCTAG
Organism: Myodes glareolus; assembly: GCF_982192425.1. Lineage (NCBI taxonomy): Eukaryota > Metazoa > Chordata > Mammalia > Rodentia > Cricetidae > Myodes > Myodes glareolus. The sequence goes on along the minus strand of NC_142028.1, from coordinate 125,297,381 downwards.
TCTTGTAAAAGCTGCTAACTTATTATATAGACAGTTAAAAATCACAAGTTAGTCAGTCATCTTTAAAGTACTGCTATAACTAGTTACAGGAATAAGCCTTATTTAGTTCCCTGTCTATGTTTTCAAAGTCAAACTTGAAGCAAGTAATAAAAAACAAAGTTTGACTAATCAGACATACCTCGGCAGCCCTCATACTTCAGAGATCTGCAGAATAAGGCATTTAAAATAACGATTAAAGAGTTTATTACATTAGACAGAGACCCCGAGTCCTAGCAGTAACCCAAGGTCTCTAAAGAAGATTACGAGGCGCCAAGAGGTCTCCGCATGGATTACGACGACGCTGCCCACTGGGCAAGATGACCCCCAGTGCAACATCGGCTGCCAGGACCTGGTCCAGACTGTGAACAAACAGCAGGGTCTTGGAGAATTGATTGCACTTTTGCCTAGACAAAATAAGGTCAGTATTTTCCTTGTGCCTTTTCCACAGAAAAAGAAAAAGTTTGTCTTATGGTCCTGGCTTAAACAGTAAGACTGCTGTTCTGGGTATTTCTGCCTCCAATGTTATGGAGACTTGGGTATGACTAACTGTATGTATATGGACTCTGGTCCCTGTCATTTTTTAAAAAAAGTATTTATTTATTTACTTATTATGTATACAATATTCTGTCTGCAGACCAGAAGAGGGCACCAGATCTCATTCCAGATGGTTGTGAGCCACCATGTGGTTGCCGGGAACTGAACTCAGGACCTTTGGAAGAGCAGACAATGCTCTTAACCGCTGAGCCATCTCTCCAGCCCCCCTGTCATTTTTAATAAATTCATAAACTGTTTGGACTGTACTCAGATATACTTTATTTATACCTCTGAGATTTCTGATAGTATTGGTGGCTAGGAAAGTTATAATGTCAGTTTAATGATAGCAAAAGGTATCCAGATTCTTTCACAAAGCTAGCCAACTGTTTAGCTAGGACCCAAAGGTGTGAGTCTATTCTTTCTGTTTACAGATGCCCATTGTCTGCTCTTTCTCTACAATATGGGTTTTTCTTTAAGTAAATAAATTTTAACTTCTGTTCCTAGTTTAAACTTATCTCAATAAGCTTCCACTTGGCTGGCAGATGCATCTAAGCATCAGTTGCTGACTACAACCTGCTCTGAATGGTGGCGAGCCCTGGACTTCATGAAAGCTGATGTGAGCCAGTCCAGCTGATATGAACACCACCTGTTTTTTTTGTTGTTGTTGTTTGTTTGTTTGTTTTTAACAGAGTCTTATGAGTGCCTCATTGCCTAAATGTCTCTCCCACCTTTGGCTAGCCTTTGGCTTTCAACCTGCTTGGGCCTGGATAACAACACCCCAAACGTCAGCTTGAAGTAGTTGTGGAAAGGAACATGCTGTCCCATGCCCCCTGCCCAAAATAAGTAGAAAGGCTGAGACAAGGGGAAACCCCTTGGCATGGGGGACAGGACAACTATCTATAGTGCCTGTTAATACACTAGGTCCAGAGTTGTCAATTAATTTAAGTAGTTCCTTGCCTCCTTAAAACCAGGGGAAAGCAGGGCCCAAGATGGTTATCGTTGCTTGTGAAAAGGGAGCTGTGGGGGCAGCCATGATAAACCAAGTATGGACAGGTCACCCAAAGGAAGTTCTTTACTTCTAACCTTTATCACCTGCCAGAGTAAAACTCTGCCCTCGATAAACTTAATAAGAGGTCCAGTCTCAGGAGTTTACCCTAGGGCAATGCCGGGCTGCAAGAGGAACCACAAGCTGAATTACCCGACCCACACCCAAGAACAGACCATTCAAAGGAAATGCCTAACACTCCACCCGCTATAGATAGGATCACCTGCCAGTGCACCTCACCAGGACACCCCTAGACAAATGAGAGCCAATCAGTGTTCCTAAACCTCAGAGACCCCTCACACCCACCTTTACTACTATAAAAACCCAATTCTAATCGAGCCCGGGGCTCTCCAGTTATTCCAATATGTTGGACATGGGGAGAGTCCGAGCTTGCAAACTTGATTAAAATAAAGGCTCTTTGTTTTTACATACGGGACTCAGTTTCCTTGTTGGCTTGTGTGAGGACTTAGCTGATTTGGGCATAACAATCTGTTCTTATTTAGCTAATCATGGCTGGCTCCTACAGACCTGTCCCCAAACTACCTTCAGGACCCAGAGGCCACAAAACCTCCCCCGTGACAAGGTTCAGTGCACGGCTTTGTCCATTTCAACCTCTGCTTCTTTCACGGTACTTGGCAAAAAAAACTTCCTTCCTAAACGCAGTGTGTTCAGCGACTAGGCTGAAGAATGCGTCATGGCAGAAATACCTAGCCCCAGGATCAGCTCATTGAAAGAGTGTTTGTTTTCCCAAGCTGAGGTACAAAGAGGCGTTTCTGCACGGTGCCCGGCCTTTCTGTAGACTACTACTGGGAGATCAGCATTGACTGTCCAGGTTTAGACTCTAAGTCAGGGTAGAAAACTGGATCACAAAGTGTGATGGCCTCTGTTTCCAGAGACACCCCTTTCTCTTCAGCTGGGCCACGAGCGTTGAGCCTGAGGGCCTACAAGCCCCAGCATGCCTCGGGGAGGCGGGGCATAGCGATGGACAGGCCGTCCTGCGAATTGGTTGGCCGACGTGGGAAGTGCACAGTGGCGCATGCGCAAAAGGGCGGCGGGCGGGTGGGCTGGCAGCGGTGGATTCGCGTCGGAGCCGCGGGCGGTCAGGTAGGGGGAGGGAGCGAGGGTCTGCGACCAGGGACTGTGGTGGGTCGCCGGTCTCCACGATTGAAAGGCGGAATTGGGGGACTGGATCGGTGTGGCGGGGACTGGGTTGGGGAGGAATGGGCTCGGGAGCGAATCGGAGGGGCTGAGATGCAGCTGGGGGAGGGGAGCAAAGGGGCTGAGGATATTTGCAGTTGCAACATCTCGGGAGGTATGAGGTAATGTGGGGGCCCTGCGGAGAGATTGTGTGAAACCTGTGGGAGACGTGGGGATCTGAAGTCCCTGGAGAGGTCTGGGTGCAGTATATTAGGAGTAGAAAGGAATTTGGGAGGCAGGGACAAAATAGGTTGGGGCTTGGTGGGCAGAATCTCAGGGGCTTTGAGTCGATCGGTGGAATGGAAGCAAGATCTGAGATCAAAACAGTCAGGGCCTTGGAAAAAGCTAATTGCTGAAGAGAAAGGGATTTCTGTAGTAGAATCTGGGCGAGACTGGGGTGAGTTCCCAGGGGAAGCAGCATCTAGTTAGCAAATCGCAGCAAAGGCTTGGAGGCAACACGTGAGGCAGGACGGGGGTGGGTGGAGGTGGCACAAGATGGGGAAATGCAGATGAGGGCTCAGATCGAAGGAAGGCAGAAATAGAAGGGCTGGAGTTTGAAGCTGGCATACAGGAGTGGTAGATGCGGGAATTTGAAAATAGACTGAATAAAGGTGGTATCAGAGGGATGTGGGACGCGAAAGTAATTGATGAGTTGCAAGGTTGCAACATAGAGTCTAGAAGGTTGCATTCTAGATTTGGGATTTAGGTTGGGAATGGAGTTTGTAGAAGATTGAATTGTCGGGTGTGTGTGTGTGAATATTTTAACTAGATTGTAGTTTGCCAATTGGTTCTTAGGCTACTAAAGGAGGGTTTATTTGTTTGTTTTGGTTTCTGCATAATTGAACCAAAGGGTGTTCTGGAGATCCAGGGACCTGAAAGTAATGTATAAATAAACTATTACGAATGAACGCGATTAAGGAGAATGCCTGGATTTGGGAATAAATCATGAGTCTTGAGAGGTCATGAAGGAGAGTTTGACATTCTCTGAAGGGCACAGCCTTCCTCTTCCTAACTAAAGGCCTTTTATCCTGAGACAGGCAGAGCATTCTCAGTGACTCTGACCGGCCCAGCCCCTACCCCCTGCAGACCCTCCCTTACAGGCCTCAGGGAAGAAGGGAAGGAGCAGGGGAAATGAAGCAGGAAACTAAGGTCTTCTGTCACCTGTCCCCCAAGCTGTGAGAGATGCTTAAGCCCTCCAAGGTGTTGAGCCAAAGTGTTAGGACTGGGAGAGAAACAAAACAGTGTGGGGGAGCAAGGGTGAGCCTTGCATGTGCTGAGTTTGTAGCCTGTGCCATAATCCAAAGCCATGGTTCTCAGCTACGGGTGAGGGGTGAGTTTGTTCTGCCAGGAAACATTTGACACTGTCTGAATGGAGACCTTGTCAGTTGTCGTAGTTGGGGTATGGGAGCTGTTGGTTTCTAGATAACAATAATCAGTAAAGTGTTGTCTAGCCTGAAATGCAAATTATGTCAAAGTGGAGGGACCTGGCTTCAGATACTCTGAGTTCAGGTCCTGGCCCTCTCCCTTCCTGCTCTCTAATTTTTAAAGTTACTTGTCCTCTCAGTGCTTAGCCCTTTAGGGACTTACGTGATAAGATTGTTGTGAGAACTTAGTGAAATAAACCAGTGAAATAAACCAGGATGCTTACTGTCTGGTGCCCAGTAAGCGCTCAGAACGTACTGCTGTTTGTAAAAGATGATATATGTACTGTCTTCTCATTATAGTCTTCTAACTATGCTTCACTATGTCCAGCGCTGCGGGTGAAACTAAGGCTTAGGAGGTCATTTGTCCAAGGCCACATAACTAAAAAGGGCAGAGGGAAAGTGCCGTAGATCCCCACCACAGTACATCTCCTCCTTCGCTGCTTCTTTGCGACAGCCTGCTTTTCTTCCCTTCTCAGCTATTCCTAATGGAAAGGGGGTGGCCCAGTATTCTACAGTGGAGTGATTCTTGTTGACCAGGAGAAGTCCTGCACTTTGTTCTTAGTTTGCTCTTACACCAGAGCCAGTGGAGAAATAATGGAAGGAGCTTGGGGTTAGGCAAGATGAGGTGTAGGGAGCTACAAGCTGAGATAAGGAGGCCGCTGGCTTGACGGAATAGCTCAGTGGGCCTCAAGCGGAAGGCAGTCCTAGACTGAAGGAGAGCAGCTACTGCTGGCCTCTCTTGTGTTTCTTGTCCCTGGACCAGATGGGTATGTTACCTTTATCAATTCCAAACCCAGATACAACGTTACTGAAGCCAGCTTTAAAAAACAAATTAGACTGGAGCCGAGGGCAGAAGACTTAGCTGGAATATCAGCACACATCGCTTAGGAAAATGCCTGATAGGGATTGAGTTAGCCTTGAAATAAGCTATTGCTGCTTGCTTGTTAATGATGGTCTAGCATGAGTCAGGCTCTGCCTAAAAACACAGTTACCTTGGGTGCTGATTAAAGTCCGTGCTCTCAGTGAAGCCTACTAGCTATCCTGCTGACAGTCTAAATGGTACTCCTTATTCTATAGACCAAAAAGTTAAAAAGCCAAGTGATATATCCTAAGCCATAGAACAAATGCTTAATACGGCATGTACACTCAGTTCTATGTGACTCTGTTGTTTTCGGGATCTTCTGGCAGTTCAGGGCCCCATGCTTGTGTCCAGAGAATCTCCAGAAGTCACAAAGAGTTTGCAAGGTGCTCTCTTGTGTGTGTGCAGATGTGGTACCTTTGGGAGACTGCACTGTGCCTTTCTGATAGAACAGCAAAATTTAAAAATCACTCCTGAGTGCATTTCCCAAGCTCGTAGCTGGCTTTTGCCTGGAGGGAACAGTTGTCTGATCTTCCTAGCAGTGTACCGTTGAGTGGGTGGAGTGATGTGCCCCTGGGTTCACAGGTGGGCATCCGAGGTGCTGCTCTGCTGCCTGCCACCGTGGGTGGAGAACCTGGACAGGTTACTCTGTTCTGGCGTCACTTAGGATTTGGGATAACACGCCCTTCACACAGTTAAGAGCATACATGTGATGTACAAAAGATGCCTGGCATGCAGTACTCCTTGTTTGCCAAAAGGTAGCAGTTAGATAGGATCTTAGCTATCTGCAGGCATCATGAGTGCCCTCAGTCTAAAGTTCACAGGCTTGTCTCCACCGCCAGAGCTAGGGAAGTAGCAGGTGTGCTGGAATTCTTTGTTAGCGGGTGGCCTCTGTGGCACTGAGACACTTTCACACTTGGTTAAAACTGGGTTAAAGTACATAGGGAGGAAGTGCAGCTTGAATACCGTCATTGAAAGGAAGTGATAAGTTTCAAAAAGAAAAAAAGAAAACCACAAACCGTGTGAGTGTGCCAATTATTGAATTGTCCTTTATGCCTAGTTTTTAAATTGAAAAAAAAAATACATTTATTGTAAAAATTATCTCTGGCCCAAGCACAGGGCTAGACCAATAGTAAGTGCCCTGCAAAGATCTACTTCATTAATTGCTTAAAGTTCTTCAGTTTTGCTTATGGCCTAAACCCCCAAGAAACAAAGTGGGGTATGGGGATAAAGGTATCTAAAGGATGCCATTATATAGAGACTCAAGCGCTGACTGTGGATTTTATACCTTGGTTCTGTTCTTACGTTTTCTTCTCAGATCAGGTGACAATCTCCAAGGCGGCTGAGTTCGAGTGGCTTGAAGGGGTGTCTGTGGCCTTAGGTACAGTCTGCCTTTGAAAGGTGCCTGCTTATTTCCTAAACAATCTGGGTAGTGGCTCTGGCAGGCAGTAGCTCCTGCTGTCCCTGTCCCTGCTAATGGTAATAAAAGCTGTTCTGTGCCTAGCTTGGTGCTGCTTATGTGCTTTCTGCTCGGTCTCTTTTAATCCTTACCCTGTGAGGGGTACCGCTGTAAAGGCCATTTCATAGCTAAGCTGAGAAGCTGGGTAACTTGTCCAGATCTCCAGTGTAGGTGCTCAAGCAGGGACAGAGCCAGAATGCCCAAATCCTGACTGCACTGTCACTCCCGGCCCGTGCCCCTTGGCCCTGGTTCTGCCCTGTGATGTGTGGACACTTAATTTCCCTCCCTTGGTCTCAGTTTCCTCAGTCGGTAGATCACTACTCACTCTAGCTTTTCACACTTAATCTCTGCTAATTATGAAGAAGGGCTCCTGCCTTTTGTATTTTGATCAGAAGTTGTGATTTAATTTACTCATTAGTCTCAGTCAAATCCCTCCCAAGCTGACCAGTCCTTTTTATTAAACTTTATATGCCTTTGCAGTCCATGAGGGCAGTTCTTCTTTCCCTTCAGAATGCAGATTATAAACTGAATTATTTGTGAACGCAAGTACTGGTTATGATTCTTAATGTTGCTAACAGAATTACGTTAATAGTTATTGTCATCAACTATTGAAAAGGCATTGCTTGCCTACCAGTTACCAGCATAAGTATCTATATGCATTATTCCTAATTTTCATAAATGGATAAGTGTACACACACATACATACATACATACATACATACATACATACATACATACATACGTACATACATACATATGCCAGAGAGAGGTTAAAGAATTTGTCAGGCTTGGAATGATTGAATAACTTGCCAGACCTAGAGAGGTTAGGTAATTTAGCATTTGCCCCACATTCTATATGTGATAGTGCTAAAATCCTGTCCCGTTCTGTCTGACTTCAAGGGTTGTTTTCTGTCTTCTCTTTGTTCTTTCTACTACCCGACTACCTCTTTCACGGACTGGCAAAACTCAGGGGTGTCAGAAGAGGTCCAGGCTGTCTTAGATCTGTGAGAACATATACGGCTTTACAAGATCTGTAGTCGTGAGATGTGCTGGTGCCAGTTTGGGATGGACAATGTAAATCATGATGAGGGGGCGAGGGGACAAGCTAAACTGAAGTTACAGAACGTGGAAGGGCGAGACTTTGGGGTACAGAGTGAACAATGTGACATTTGTTCCAGGGCTTGTGGAGGCAGCCAAGATTGTAAATAGTGTGTTGACTTTACAGATTTTTATAGCTGACAGGAGTGGGGCAGCACACCTAAAGGCTTGGTATAGTGAGGCAGCTTCATTCAGTGAGTAGCCTTTTCAGGGAAGCTTCCATGTGATCCACTCTCAGTATTAGCAGTGGTCAGACAGGCCCTTCTGGAGAAGAGGCTGGGTCGGGGTCAGCCCGGCTTTGGTGCTGTGTCAGCCGAGTGAAAGCTGTGTTCTGTGATGGTGGCAATAGAAGTAGGAGTTCAGGAACTGTTCAGGTGTGTGCTTCCCCAAATCCAGAAGCTTCGGGCCATGGATTTTGGACATCTTTTTGGAGAACCTGGTGAAGCTGTGGACTGGAGAAATAGTTTGTGTTCGGTTGTGAGCATAGTCAATTCCCTTCATAAGCTGCTAGCTTACATGGGCAAAAAGCTTTTGAATTGAAAGAGGTAGTGTAATATTCCAGAAATCTGGGGAAAGAATTTGCTGGTATTTTTACACGTTGGCAGACTTGTTTAGCAAGCTGGTCTGCAGTGCCAGCTCCAGGAAGAACAGATGTCCTTGCACAACGTAAGGTAACATGCTTGATGCTTGGGATCCATGCACCACATGCTGCCCTCAGTCTGTTGTCCCAGATGACAGGGCACAGAAAAAAAGCTGCTGTTTAGGGTTGAGAGGCTGCGTGGATCCTTAGTCAGGGCTTCTGTTGGTGTTTCTGTGGCACTGCCCCAGGCCCAAGGCATTTGAGAATTCAGCATTCACAGTTTGTGATACCCACAGGAGACCATTTAAGGTTCATACTACCCGTAATTTGTGGTTTTGTCAAGGCATGGATTTAGCTGTAATGGGTTGAAAAGCAAGAGTGTGGAACTGGGTCCCTCAGCTAATAAATCCATTTGACCCACTCTGTGTTGTCTGAATCTTAGAGCCAGATGATTGCTCCATTTTCAGGGAGAAAAGTATATGTGTGAAAGGCAGTGTATCCTGGAGTGCAGGCAAAAGCACTTGTTAATAAATACTGAATGACAGTTTGGGGTTTTTTTTTTTTTTGGTTTTTTAGGAAAAGCTTGGAAGCAATATTGTCTTAAAAATAAGTAAAGGTATTTGTTCTGGAAGGTCCTGCCGTGTTTGAACTGAGACCTTTGAACCAGTTTTTTTTTTTTTTTTTTTTAACTTCAGTTTTCTCATTGGTAAAGCGGGACAATAAAATCTCGTCTACACTGCATTGTTACAGCGAGGATTAGGTGAAAATGAGCGTGGACAGCGCCGCAGCACAGAGCAGGTCCTAGGATGCCCCATGAGTTACCTAGATACAGAGGGCTTCTTCACCTAGCTGCTGTCTGTCAGACCAGGCTAACCTCCATATTGCCTCTTCCTCCTTAATGGCCAACTGCGTATCAGAAGACTGCGGATAAGATTTGCACCTAAGAAAGGCTTATTCATGTGCCTTACTTTGCTGGATGTATTCATTCTAATTTTAGGTGTAAGTCAACAATGGCATAAGACTGCAGTCTGTCTCATAAGCAGTATGTCTACAGAAGAGTAGGGATATTCACGCTACAGCTTGGGTGACATGGACGGTACTTAAGCCAGAAATGAGCTGTTCTGATGAGGAACCACTGCTTTTCAATTCAGCTGGGCCTGAGTATTTGGTCATCTTCTGCACTTTGCTGCGTCCCTTATGCCTCTTGTTTTTCTCATCTCACTGAGAGTTTTTGCTTTTCTACCTGCCCCCAGTTCACTTGCCTCATGTGGGCCTTTGGTTTCTCTGACCCCTCCCCACACAGAGCCTTCTCATCTTAGTGTACATCCCGTCCTTGCTGCAAAGCTCTTGTCCCAGCCTACCCTTCACAGTGAATTTCCTATTTGACTTTCACAAGGAAGTTATTTTGTGTCCTGAATATCGCCAATCATCCTCCAGAGTACCGCTCCGCATTTCCATGGCTCCCAGTATATTCTGCAAGTTTACCATGAGGCTAAGAGAGACCCAGAGTTAACTTAGGGCCTTCCTGGTGCACTCACAGTAGTGTGTTCTTTCATCTGATCCTTCCGTGAACCCAGTAAAGGATATACTGCTTCCAGTTTTCAGATGCAGGAAACTAAATATAGAGAAATCAAGAGTTCTCTGTTCTCCTCCCAACAGACGGAACTTAGCCCTTAGCATTTGCTCTCTCAGCTTTGGTAAGGCCGTGCCCTCGGCCTGCTGCTTTGCTCTCCCATCTCATTTCTGTGTTCTCCCAGGCCCAAGTGCTACGGCCTCTCTAAAATTCAATTTTCTTTCAGTATCTATCAGACTGAGGCTGCCTTGATTCCTAACTTTCTCATCTTGTCTCTCTAAAGTAGGGCAGGATATGTATGCTGAGCCTCAATGTCTTGTATATGATGCTTAGGCTAGGTAGGAAGGTAGACAAATGAAAAGTCTGCGACTTCCTTACCTTAAGTTTTCCGGATCAAGGGTTAGGGTTAGTCATCAGAATCTTCTCTCTGAATAATTCCTTGGCCCATAAACATCACAGACCATAAACTCTGTGACAGAATAGAAAGTCTTCCACATTAAACTCACACAGTATTCTTTGCTTAAAATACCTTTGCCTCTCATTGCTTCATTGCTTTCAGGACTTAATCTTTCAAGTGGCACCACCTGTGAGCAGCCTGGCTCAGCTGTCAGGTTCCATCACTACCCACTGTCCCACTGAACTGTCTCTGCTGGGCAGGGCAGACTGTACGTTTCTGCTGTATTTCATATTAGTCAACCCTTCCAATAACCATATAAGATAGATGCTGTCATTTCTGTTTTATGGATGATGGGGAAACTGACCTTTAGGGGGTTTTGGCTCCTCCCCGAATTCACCCATACATAATGTTTTAATGATTCTTTTTCCTGTGTGTCACCGTTGCCTGAGAAACCATGACTGCAATAAAACATTTGTTAGATAAGTAAATGATTAAGTGGATGATTATAACTATAGTATAGGGCAGGGTTAACTTACATAGGAAGTAGACAAATGAATAATGGTTTGTTTTTCTCTCTAGCAGGAATTTGACTCTGGGGCATGAAAGTTAAGCTGTTGAGCTCTGGGCTGTGTTAGCAGGAACCTTTGCAGGACGAGCAATGGCTGCCGCAGCAGCAGCTTCTCATCTGAACCTGGATGCTCTCCGGGAAGTGCTAGAATGCCCCATCTGCATGGAGTCTTTCACGGAAGAGCAGCTGCGGCCCAAGCTGCTGCACTGCGGCCACACCATCTGCCGCCAGTGTCTGGAGAAGCTCCTGGCCAGTAGCATCAATGGCGTCCGCTGTCCCTTTTGCAGCAAGATTACTCGTATCACCAGCCTGACCCAGCTGACAGATAACCTGACAGTGCTGAAGATCATCGACACAGCCGGGCTCAGTGAGGCTGTAGGTCTGCTCATGTGCCGAGCTTGTGGCCGGAGGCTGCCTCGACAGTTCTGCAGAAGCTGTGGGTTGGTGTTGTGCGAGCCCTGCCGGGAGGCAGATCATCAACCCCCTGGCCACTGTACACTCCCTGTCAAGGAGGCAGCTGAGGAACGGCGGAGGGACTTCGGGGAGAAGTTGACTCGCCTAAGGGAACTTATGGGAGAGCTGCAGAGGCGGAAGGCAGCCTTGGAAGGTGTCTCCAGGGACCTTCAGGCAAGGTATAAGGCTGTTCTTCAAGAGTATGGCCACGAAGAGCGCAGGGTCCAGGAAGAGCTGGCCCGCTCTCGGAAGTTCTTCACAGGCTCTCTGGCCGAGGTTGAGAAGTCCAACAGTCAGCTGGTAGAAGAACAGAGCTACCTGCTCAACATCGCAGAGGTGCAGGCCGTGTCTCGCTGTGACTACTTTCTAGCCAAGATCAAGCAGGCCGATGTAGCCCTGCTGGAGGAGACAGCAGATGAGGAGGAGCCCGAGCTCACTGCCAGCCTGCCCCGGGAGCTTACCCTGCAAGATGTGGAGCTCCTTAAAGTAGGGCATGTCGGGCCCCTGCAAATCGGGCAAGCTGTTAAGAAACCCCGGACAGTGAACATGGAAGACTCTTGGGCAACGGAGGGGGCAACAGCATCGGCTGCCTCGGCCTCTGTCACCTTTAGAGAAGTGGACATGAGCCCTGAGGAAGTGGTTGCCAGCCCGAGGGCTTCACCTGCCAAACAGCGGAGTTCCGAGGCAGCCCCCAGTATCCAGCAGTGTCTCTTTCTCAAGAAGTTGGGGGCAAAAGGCAGCACCCCAGGCATGTTCAACCTTCCAGTCAGTCTCTACGTGACCAGTCAGAATGAGGTGCTGGTCGCTGACCGTGGCAACTATCGCATCCAAGTGTTCAATCGCAAAGGCTTTCTGAAGGAGATCCGTCGCAGCCCCAGTGGCATTGACAGCTTTGTGCTAAGCTTCCTCGGAGCCGATCTGCCCAATCTCACTCCTCTCTCAGTGGCCATGAACTGCCATGGCCTGATTGGCGTGACTGACAGCTATGACAACTCCCTTAAAGTCTACACCCTGGATGGCCACTGCGTGGCCTGCCATAGGAGCCAGCTGAGCAAACCGTGGGGCATCACAGCCCTACCATCTGGCCAGTTTGTGGTGACTGATGTGGAAGGCGGGAAGCTTTGGTGTTTCACTGTGGACCGAGGAGCAGGAGTCGTCAAATACAGCTGTCTGTGCAGTGCTGTGAGGCCCAAGTTCGTCACCTGCGATGCTGAAGGCACAGTCTATTTCACCCAAGGCTTGGGTCTCAATGTGGAAAACCGGCAGAATGAACACCACCTGGAGGGTGGTTTCTCCATTGGCTCCGTGGGCCCTGACGGGCAGCTGGGCCGGCAGATCAGTCACTTCTTCTCGGAAAATGAGGATTTCCGCTGCATTGCTGGCATGTGTGTGGATGCTCGGGGTGACCTCATTGTAGCTGATAGCAGCCGCAAGGAAATTCTCCATTTTCCCAAGGGTGGGGGCTACAGTGTTCTTATTCGAGAGGGTCTTACCTGTCCAGTGGGCATTGCCCTCACGCCTAAGGGGCAGCTGCTGGTCCTGGACTGTTGGGACCACTGCGTCAAGATCTATAGCTACCATCTGAGAAGATATTCCACCCCTTAAAGAAGAGAAATACCAGTTTCTTCTTTCCCCCAACTGAGTGTCCTTCCCTTTCCTTCCCTGGTTGTTGATGGTACTGTGGAGTAGACGTGGCCTGTGTCCTGATTCTAGCCAGATTGCTCTAGAATTGTAGAAACTCTAGTTTGCAGTGCTCTTTCCCTGTTATTTCCCTTTCCCAAATCCCTCTTTAGAGCTTTAACAGGTACCTTGTCCCAAATAGGAGAGATGATGCTGTTAGCCGAAGTTGCTTAGAAGTTAGACGTTTCCACGGCTTTAGTAGGCGGCCACTGTAGCGCTTTGCCCCTGTGTTTGGAATTTGTATTGGTACTAAATCGACGTTGATTTTGCTCCTCCCTAGTTTGCCGTTTCCTACCTATTATAATGTGCGTCATCTGTGATAGTGTAACTCTGGCTGCGTCCGTGTGCATGCCCCAGTGGGATCAGCCCCTCCCTTCAGTGATAGGAGATGTCTAGCATGGTGTCTCTTGATCCCCTGTACCAGTGTGAGACTGAATCATTAAGTGCCACCAGAAGTGACACACATTCCCTTTGGCCGGGAGATTTCTGCCGCCATGGATTATCTTTTCATTGCAGATGTGCCAGAGGATGGGTTGACCCTAGTCGGATAGTGTTGAAAACGTCAGTCTAGAAATTGCTTGCTTTGTGAAGGAGTTCATAGGTGAGAACTATGCCATAGCCAAGGCAGATGGGAACATGCAAACAGATGCTAACATATCCAGCAAATTTGGCATTTTTTTCCCCTAGGTCTCATACCATTTCATACTCTTTCCTCTGATATGTGCTAAGAGTTATCAGAAGAATTGTATAATGTGGGCTTCAACCAACAATGTGGGAAGGTTGGCATATCTATTTTCATTACTGATGAACAAACCATTAGGTAACAATATTTTCTTCAAGTGAGTGCATACTATTTGACTTTGAAATTTCTTTATGTTCTATCAAGCATTAAACTGATAACTTTCTTCATCACTGATGTTCATTTTTTAATTAAATATGAATTTCGGAAGACAAAGGGTTGTGTTATGCTATTTTTCCTGTCTGTACTGTGTTCTTTGACAGCATAGCATTTTATCTAGTTCAAGATGCAGTTCAGAATACCATCATATAAAGATAAACAGGTCCCCACTCCCACGTGTATTTGAACAGAATCAACCTAGCATCACCAGCGTCCTGCTCAAAACTGAGTCTCCCCATGTGCTTTTTGTAGAAATTGTAGTATGTGAGGGAAGATAGCTGTATGTGTTTCAGACTAGAAGTGAGAATTTGGAATGAGATTTCACAGGCCTCCACATCTGTTCAGCAACAAGTCCTTATCTTATATTCAGGAGTGCTTACAAACCAAAGAGCTAAACTTCTGCTTTCTTAGAAAAAAGACTTAAATGACCCCAGATTTTTTATTGGTGGCAATGTCCTCTTGAGGATGGGTAAGGAGAGAGCAGAGTGGTGAACTAGTTTTTCTTGCTTTCAGTTAGAGAAAACTCCACATTTTGATAATGAAATTACATCTCATATTCCAAAATCTTAGAAATGAGAAGACAATCCAATTAAAGTGCATCACAATGGCTCAATCACTTAGAGCCATTCTGTCTGTGGTGACTCCCAGAAGCACCACAGACAGAATTTGCTGTAGGTGGCGGATTCGTGTGGGCAGTAACAGTGACTGGAACCTTTGTCACACAGTGTGCAGTGGGAGGGTGCATGCGGTGCTAGGGTTTGCTTGAGATAAGCAGGGCCGGGAACCTCCAGCTGCCTTTCCACTCAGCATTCCGATTCCTCCCATCTCTGCAGCAGCACAGCCGTGCCTTGGCTTTCAAACAGAGCAGGAATCTGATTGTCCCTTTGGATATTTTAGGCCGTGCTAAGTAGAGTGAATTTGCAGCTATCTACCATGTTGATTAAATAAACCGAGTGGCTCCCATTTAATCATAGTTCAGGTTCTGTCCCTCACAGTGGCAACCCTCTTTCCCGAGTGAAGATTTGCAGTCCTGCAAATCTGCCCTGTGAAATTAATGAAGAGTCATGGCTGCAGCTGCAGATTAGGGGCTCTCCTTCCCACGACCCCTGCGCAACCACTGCAAACTTAGGAACCTATAGAATCTGAAAGCCATCAAACTACAGCTTGAAAATCTAGTTCCAGCTTATCAGTCATGGCAACTGGATAGTTTGCTTAGCAAAAGAAAACAGAAAAAAAAAATGCCGTCTGTGTCTTGGAACAGTAAGAGAATACTGATGTGACATCTGCTGGCCCGCCTGCCAGGGTGCTCGCTAGTAGACAGTTCTTCAGCTGCAGAAGAGTGCCTGGCGCGAGCTGCCGTGCAGATCCAGCCTTTGGAAATTGCCTCTTTTTTTCCCGACTTGCATGCTTTCTAGGCTTGTATTTGAGAACTGGAACCTTCCTCAGCTGTTTCCTCCCCCAGCCACAAGTGTTCTAATAAGTCTGTCTGTTCCTTTCTAGGTGCCAGCTAATGTTTAAACGCCCGTGCCCGTTTGTCCATGTGTATGAGCTTCACTGCGGACCGTACCCGGCTCTGCGCCTCATTTCAAATACCTTCTCACTTCATTCTTCACTTTCCTACCTGGTTACTAAGGCAGTGTAGTTCCCCTACACTGGAGGAAGAACCCAGGCAAGGCCTTTGAAAGATGTAGAAGAAAAGCAAGTGACAGTCAATTGATTAGTTTGACCCTTGCTTTCTTGTCATTCCTGGAGCAATACAGGGAGATTCATTCCATCTGTAGTTGTTACGTACTAGAAGTTAGGTACTCTACCAAGAGTTTAAAAATAAAACTAGTTAAAATGAGTTAACTTTTTATGTAATTAGTCCAGCATCTTCCTTGTCTGTAGTGTTTGAACTCCCTGTTCTGCCATGGTGTGCTTCTCTTGAGGCCATATATACACTGAATTATAGCAAGAGTACAGTTCACTCTTGGAGAGTATGGAAGGCCACTCCACTGTTAATCACAGTGAATTTGGCTTGAATTCTGTAGTGTTTCTGCAGTGAGGCAAGTAATGCTAAAGTGGTCTTGTGGTTTGTCTTGTCCTAATTGGGGACCTCTTAAGAGAAGCAGTAGCTGGCCCCATAGGAGAGGTTAGAAGACAGGTCTAATGTGAGAGTCCAGTCCCCTACATCCCAGCTGGTTTACAGATGAGGATGTGCAGCCCCTCGAGGGATTGCATGGTCAATCACAGTCATGAAACAAGGGTGCTGGGATGAACTTTACAAGGAGGGTGGTAGTAAGATAAAAACCAATCGAGCAAAATACACATGCAGACTGCTGACTAAGACTGTCTTGTCAGTATTAGTGCTGATGGGGATCCATCTAAATGCAAGCTTGTTGAGGCTGTCCTCAGACTGGCAGTGTTTTCCTGTGGAAAGATCACTGGATTTAGTCAGGCTTGTGTCTGACTTGAGGCTCTGTCTCCTCCAGGTATCTGTAGGCTGCAGGTGACCTCACAGTAGTCTCCATACATATTGGGAGAAAACAGGAAGATCACCTTTAGCCATGATTTTGATTTTTCCCAAACGCAAGCTGTGGTTCACGTCTCCCTAATGTCTTTGTGTATTATTTTCTACAATTTGATTGTGTGCTCATCGAAAGCAGAAGACAGAAAAACAAAACAAAACCCCAGCACTTTGGGGTACACCTCATCGCAGGCCAATTGTTCCCGTTCTCTAGGTATTGTTTCAGTTATTGGCCATTTGTGACCCTGCTAAACTGTAGTTTCGTTATCTAGTAAAAGGAAGTGACAGTTTATATCTCAAAGGGTGAAAGTTATGAGAACTGAAAGATACTAATGCCATGGTATGTGTAGAAGTGCCCAGTTAAGAAAATGACTTAATGTAGAGGGTAAAGACTTCCCTTTAGTAGGAAACTGACCCACATTCTCTGTGCTGACGAGAAATTGTAGGCCTGTGTTACTGAAGCAACAGTTTATTCAACATGGCCTGGCTTCTTGATTAAAAGGCCACCTGGACCAAGAATGGGCCTGTTGGAAGGGGAAGGCAGAGCTCATCTCTGCAAAGCTGCATAGATCCTAGTCTAATTTCCATAAAGCGAGTTAGGTAACATCTTGGAATCATGCATTTTTGCTACAAAGTCAGCATGAAATGAGTTTTCTTTTAATCCAGTATTCATAGCGTCATAGAAAAGGAGAGCCGCAAGTCCCATTCCGAGGAAGAAGTGTTGGGACGTGGTCGTAACCTGGACTTTGGAAGCGGAAGGTGCTGCTCTTGTTCCTGCTCCCCTGCTTACTAGCTCTGACCGGTCACAGGGCCTTGCAGTCAGCTTGTGCCTTTGTGCTATATACTTCTGGCTCCAGCTCTCCCGGACAGTGATGAAGAAGTGGGAGGTGGAAAGTAGCCACCTGCAAGGCACTTCGAAACCACGTGGGAACTAGATGCTGTCCCTGACAGCTACTCTCATTTTTTTTTCCCCATGGAGGAGAGGGATTAGTGAGGATCCTATCTGCCCAAATACCGAAGGAAAATTCTTCAGTAACTCACACAAATCCTGACTGAAAGACATTAGCAGTTTGTATATGTCAAATGCAGGGGCTTTTGTTTTCTATACAACTGAAATCAGAAGTTCCCTCTAGTGATTTACTGTTAACTTGGTTATAACAACATTGCATATTTCCAAAAATAATAGGGCCTGGGATCCTGTTCATTCATTCACCTGCTCATTAAACACACGAGACATCTACTGTGTTATCAGCAAGAGTTGGGTGAGTAATGAGAGCAAAGACAGATCAATCATGACCCTCACAGTCAGATAGCTTGTAGTCTGGCTGCCAAAGTAAAATAATGTAAACCAAATACACTGAAAGATAAGATAAATGGCGTAAGGCAAAATATGCCAAGTGTTGCAGTAAAAAATGCTGGCTGAGGGACTCTGGTTGCGGAAGCACCTTCAAGTAAGGGGAAGAATAGGCTTGTACCCGCAAACTAAAAGAGCAGGGCGAGGAACCCAAAGATGTAGACGTCCACTTGTCCTGTGAGGGTGAAGGGTTCTTTGTCCAGGGCTGAGCCTCACTGTTCCTTTCATTGACAATGAGGCTCAGCGAGGCTTCCCTTGTGATGAGAATCTAGGTTTCTCGGTGATGGGAGGCCAAGATAGAGTTAGTTGGAATCACTGGTTTGGTATTTTCCCCTAAATTATTTTTCTGCTTTTAAGATCATGAAATAATGTGAAGCCACTTCTCAAAAGCACAAACCAGATGAATTTTGTACTCTATTATTTTGTAGTAGAGCATCATCCTTTTCTTGTTAATTTTTGCCAGAAATTTTTACAGTTCACCATTGCTGCTTTTGCCCCCTGCTGGTAAGAAAGCTCAGGCGCTAGGCCTTCACTACCTGCTCTGCATTTACAGCCCATCAGTCATAGCCTGTGAATGGGAAGGTCCCTTGCCATCCCTACCTCCAAGCTACTAAAACCAAGCTGCTCTGTTTTGCCTGCTCAAGTAATTCTTGAACCTTCCCAGAGGCACAGCATTCCTTCTAGAAAGCCGCCTGTGTGAGTAATAAACACGTTCATGTCTGTTTTGTGTGAGAGTTGGTGCCAGTGACTTCAACATTGGAAACAAGGTTTTGGTGAAAAGGTTCTGCTTTGTGGAACTGACTGCAGGAGCTGGCTCAGCAAGCTGGGGCCTACACAGTCACCACCATTAGAGGGCTCTCAGGGTTTGGCTTAGCTTGCTAACTAGTTTGGAAGTGCTTTCATGTTTTGTCACCTGGCCATGCTGTGGCTGCATTTGCTGAGTGAGAGATGCACTCAGCTAGGTTGGAAGTTTTGATGGCCACTTCAGAACACAGCACTCATCCTGTTCATCCTGTATCCGTCCAGACATGAGGTCTCTCAGAAGTCTGAATATCAGCACAAGCTGTGACTGCAACCAAGACTCAGACACTTAGCCTGTACCTTTGGTCACTTGTCCCTCCCCATCCCATTCTCTCCAACACTAGACAATAGCCTGCGAACTGCAAGACTTCAAGTCACCCATATGGAGGACAATTTTGTGGAATATGAAAGTCTAAAAATAGATATCTTCACATGACTGAATAGAATGTCTTTGCCACTTGGTCAGAATAGGTCTGATCCTTAGAGCTGAAGTTTGAAACCCTATGTCAGACCTACTTAGAGAGGAGTTATCCCCAAAGCATCCGTAGTACCTGCACAGTGTGGCCAGGGGATGGATTCAAGTGTGACTTGGGCCCAGCATCTTAAACCCTTGTAAAGTAGTTATTGTAGTCAGAGGCCGTCCTGGTCCTGCTAATAGCAGGTCTGGGACTAGAGGAGGAAACATAAGCAGGTTAGCTAGGATTCCCCATCCCAGCTACAGCTAATTGCCCAAACACTTGAGTACAGGAGGACAGACAACAGGCGCGAATGGAACACGTTCATGGTTGGACCCAGTTGAAACTCCAAACCTTACTAAAATGATTTATATTGATTGCCACACCAAGCAACATAGAAATTTGCTCATTGGCTTTTATATCTCTACAGTCTGCCTTGTGAATTGACTTTTAACATTTGCTGAAATTGGCAAAACTGTATCCTTAAAAGTAGGATCAGATTATAGCTCTATCTGAGAATTCCTCTAAATTTAAACAGAGTGCCCTGTAATCTGGGGGTAGCTTGACTGAGAACATTTCAGGCCATGTAAGGAAGATAACTATGTATGTCTCATTTTAGTCCGCAGTCTTGGCTACGTTCCCATCACCCCAATTACCCATTACCCTGACTATCCCACAGTGGGCATGGACATGTTGATCAAATGAGTAATAAAGTTGAATTAAGTCTTGGATTCTAGTCAGCTGCCTTGACAAAATGGGACTGCATGGACTTCCCTATCCTCCTGTTAAGTAAAATAGCTAATATGGCTAAGTTTAAATGAAAAGAAGGCCTTTGAGGTTTGAAACTCATATAGTAGACCTACTTAGACAAGAGTTATTACCCCCGCAGGTTCACCATCTAATGGCTCAATTTAGACTGTTCTTAAACCCACACAGAACAAATGGCTCCTCGCAGTGCTTTGTTTGTTGTAGTCTTAATGTGGAGGGTACACCTCCTAAGGCTACCATGCTGATTCCTGCTGGAATTAGTAGCTCTGACCAACAACTGCTAAGTATTTTGTAGTTGTTGATCTGAAGAAAAGGATTAAGTTTCTGTGCCTGTTTTAACTGACTGGGCCAGTTTGCCCTCACCTTCAATGGACACAACAATGGCTATGCCCTTGCCCAGTCTTTGTATACAGATCTTAACCACAACCACCTTTGATGACATCACACTGAGCACATCTCTCTCCAAACTCTTCATTTGTCACCCACTGAGGGCATGCAAATGATCTACCAAGAAAGTTCATCAAGGAAGATGGATCATTAAATCACACATGGTAAAAGTTCTTGCCACATTGGTCAACTTTTGCAGAACTAACTTTTAAAGATAACATATTTCTCACTTCTAGTTTTACTTAAGTTCTATCTAGCAACTGACAAATGGGCCCGCCGTAACTGGACTTCTGTGCAACCAAAGCCTCTATAAATATAATACAGTCTTACATGCCCCCTGAAGTCTGGACCAGATTGGATAGCATAAGTTACCTCTTTACATCTGTCTCCTTAGCTCCTGCTATCTGCCATTAGGATGCAATAACTGGCTACATACTTGACTATTCTAGAAGTAGGTCAGATATCAGATACCATGGGATCTGAGCCATTCCACATTTAGCTGCCTGCTAAACTTTGGGTCATATAAACAGCATCCTGAAAGCTTAGTGAAGGCTCTTTGCTGCTCCATCTGCTGTAGAAGATTTCCCCTAGTCATCCCTTGCCAGGATTTGGTACTGTTGAAAGTTGCTCCATCCCCAGACACTTGGATAACTGGACTATTCTTTAGGGTTAACTGGTTAACAACAAAGTATGTTTATGCACTTCACAAATGGTTGTCACCGAGTTATGCAGTGAAACTTGTTGGAAAGCTGTCAGTTTGTAGACCTGGACTGGGATGTCCCTGATAATGGGACAGGACCCAAGAGTAGGCACAAGTAGCCAAATTTCATGTGGTCCTTTAAGCACTGGATACCTTTGCTTACCCAGTGACCTGCTTATCTGTCCCTACCAATTGCAGCAAAAATAGTTCCCTACTCAAGACTGCCCTTTTTGGTGAAACAACACTGACTTGCTTTCCGTGATATAAATGAACATTAACTACACACATACTAAATCTAGGCCAATGCATTCCTCACTCTGTCCATGTTCTAGACACGACTACCTGTGAGCATGCACTTGTTTCTCCCACACAGTTCACCTCTCACCAAAGGAGTACCGGAACGTTCACTTCCTCCCAGATGCATGCTACGGTCTTTATAGACGGCCGTAACTGTTACTGAAGCAACTTCAAATTCCATTTAACAAAGCAGTACATGTTTCAGCTATCAAATGTTAAGATTGATGGATACAACAAAAGTTCTAAATTCACCTTGGATACTAATTGCAGTACACTTTCAAGCCCTGTGCTGCTCACATCCTCTTCAGACTCACATCTGGACAAACTGATAAGAAAGCATAGGTGTTTCCGCCTTGGATGCCAGAGAAGACTGCAAGTCCCATTCAATATATGGGACTAAGTCCAGCCCCCTCTACACTCCCTATTAGCAGCACTCTATAAAAGCCAAGGCAGTTGAACAAGGAGGACATCAACAAACATGCCAAAGTAAATGAACTGAGGCCACAAGACCTCTAACCTACACAAGGAACTGGTCAAGTAAGTAAAGGTGGGAACAGGACACATACATGCTTGTAATAACACTTGATGGGGGAAAAAGGTCGTGAATTTGAAGGAGAACAAAGAAGGACATTCGGGAGGGTTTGGAGGAGAAGAGGGAAGAAAGGGATGTTGTAATTAAAATGCAAGCACAAAAATCAATTTAAAAAGCCAAGCTAGTCTTCTTTCCTGCCCTCCCCAGATATAGGGAGCCCCTCAAAAGTTTCATTATATAAGCAACACATCATATCCTGAAATGTGTATGTTTTACCACCAGCCTCAATATTGGTGAGGCACACCCGCCCCCCGCTTCAGAGTGACAATTCTTTAGAGTTGAGTATTGAAAATGACTTCATAATATGATCTATGAGAATGTGGTAAGTTTAATTTCAGAGCAGCCGCATGGGATGGCATCCTGTACTGAAACTTAACAATACTAACCCTATAAATCTCTTAAGCCTCGGGATGTGAAAGTTGTTTGACATACTTAACGATTCCGTAAAGACAGTAGGAATAAAGTTAAATGGCGTGGCTCAAGGGACACAGATGGGTAGGGTACACATATCATTTCACCTGATCCAGGACTTAGATGCTGGATCCAGGAGAATAAACCTTCACTAATTGATCTATTGGAAGAAAGGTCATAGGATGAGGAATGGATGTCCCTGGGCCAGTCAGTGACAGTAATTGTTAGTGAAATGAAGGTGCACTGAAACCATAAATAAAACGAAGCAAAACCCTTGCATTTTACTCTGAGGATAATGACCAAGAATAAACTTTTTTCTCACCAATGAATTTCAAACACTTAGTATGTATGAGCACTATTCTTAAATATTCTATAATGATTTGTGCAAGCAAAACTGAGCCCAAACTGAATGGCATAGGCAGGCTGCCTGAGTGCAATAAAGGCTATATAAATAAAATGTCAGAAACAATACAGAGTGTGATGGTGGAGTAGCTCCTCAGAGAAACAAATTGCAAAGAGGAACTTTCCGTTTATTCTGGGAGGCTGGGAGGCACTCTCTTCTGTGATTTCACCATCATTTAAAACTGGGTCCCAATTTTTTATTTTTTTAAGCATTAACCTGTTTTTCTCACTGGATCGGTGCATATCCAGTTGCCATTTTGGTTCGCCAATTTCATAGGCTTTGGCGCCTCAGACTGGGTGCGCTGAGGGAGGGCGGCAGCTCTACAGAATCTAATTCCTCACTCCGCCATTTCGGCTGCGGAGTCTGGAAGCTTGGAACTTTCATTCCTGCTTACCTTCCACCTCCCATGATTCAATCATAAGGCCCTCATTTGCAGAGACTTGCACAAAGTCCCGCCCCCCAACACACAGGTGTCCAATGACTGCAGGCTTAGATTTCAGAGGAGGGAAGCAGTGAAACTTGTAGTGTGTGAAGCTAGAGGAACGTCCTTAGGTTGCTGGAAGAATGCCCGCAGAAGGCAGCTGTCAATAGGGCTTATTAATTTTCCTGAGGATGATCTTATAAAAGGCATTTATCTGGCCTCTCTGGTCTTCTGATTTCTGATTCATGATGGAACTTCTTGCCCTGATGTAAGCCCCTGCCTCTATCACTCGTACCTTTCCAAACATCGGAACAAAGGTTTCTGACTGACTTGAGGGCTTTGAAACTCCAAAACTTGAATTAATGTCATCATGCGTAGCTTAGGTCAGATATTTTTATAATGATGTGAAGCTAATTCATCATCATACATTAAACTACCAACTGAATAGTTTTCACATTCATTTATTCTTTCCTTTATCTGCAGGACAACTGAACTTTAAGCTGCTATTGTTTTATTTCTTGGAGCATTACTGTAGCTTCCTGGATTAGATTTTCTTGATTCTCATACACAGCACCCCACATATATTTCCTCCCACTCCAAGTCAAGCCTCTACCTCTTTTCGAGCGAAATTCTAAAATAAAAGTGCTAAGAACTGATGTGTAGAACCTTTGCATGACCTTGGCTTGCTCCTGATAATTTACATATTTCTTATGGTCTTTAATTAACAGTAGGTTTTGGTTCTTTTCTATTCTTTTAGGTCTATCTTACCACCACTCCTCTCTCACCAGCTCCACCTACCAATCTATATTGTTTTTGTTGTTGGTTTTTTTTGGGGGGGGTGGGGCTATTTTGTTTGCTTATCCCAGACATATCTTTGTGCATGCTTTACTTATTATCGGAAACATCTTCCTTCTCCTTACTGATTCTGGCCTGTCTCCTCTGGGTATCCTAGGATGCTTTACTGACCTGCATTACTGTCTCTGTGGAGTGTGCACAACTCACTTCTTGTTTCCTCCATTAGCAATTACATGTTACCCTATGCCCTTCCCATTACCTTTCTTCAAATCCACAACGAATGTCATGAGAAGCAGAGCAGCATTAATTCACTGCTACGTCTAGCACAGTACCCAAAACAGAGTTGATAGTAAAGTTATTTTCTGAATAACAGAAGGGTAGAGGGGTCAGCTTAGCTCCTATATTGAAGTCTCTATGAAGACCTCAGTTCAATTGCTATCAACTGACTTTCTTCCTCCTGTCCCTGCCCCAAACTCTTTCCCTGAATTCAAAGTTCAGCTGCAACACAGGATGGCCTATGGTTCAAAGTGGGAGGAATGGTTCTCTATGAGTTGTTTCATTCTAGAAGATCATCTCAACTGTGAAGTAGGTGGAAGTCATTTTCCATTCTGGATTCATCCATTCTTTGCCTTGATGCAAAGTCACACAGGAAGAGAAGACTGCTCAAGAATGCATTTTCAGTGATGTAGCTGAAAGCTGTGCTACCAAGGCTGTTGTAAGCCAAAGATACAATTAGATGCATGGCCTCTTGAAGTTCCTCCCATCTCCAAAAGGAAAGGGAGCTAAGTACCACTCGAGGCTAGCTCCTCCTGATTTATGGTTTCCTTTGAGGAAATTGGCTGTTCTCTAGAGCGTGTTACTTTCTCTCTAGTGATAACTATAATACATTAAGGATCTTTCTTTTATAAACATTAATTATTTTTATGTAACCATAGCATAGGGACTTTTTTAGGCATGATCTTCCATATTCCAGGCCATGCTGGAGAGGGAGGGAACTGGGACCCTGAGAACAAGGAGGCTGAGAAGGAAAGCTTGGGGCCAGACGTGGCTTGTCTGGTGAATACTAAGATCAGTGCCAACTCAATAATTTGATGGTCATGCCAGTTTCTAAGACTTGGTTTAGAATCTGCCCTCTGTCCCGAAACTGAGCTGATACTAGACCCTGTCAGCCAGCTAGCTGGGATCATGTGCCTCTCTCTTCAGTCTCCTTGACCAAGTACTTTATTGCAGAGAGACATGCTTCTCAGAAAGAACACTTTCTGAATCACTCCCTGTGACTAACAGATATCAAAATGTAAACTATGAGGGCATTGAAGCAGAAAAACCTAGAGAAAGGAAGAGAAGTTCTCATTTGCCATCTCTGTGGTTTTTCATACTTTATTTTATTCCTACACCCCCCACATCTTAGTTTTCTACTCATAAATATATCAGATTCCAAAAGTGGAAAAATTAAATTAAACTGCCTGGATAGTGAGTTCCAGTACATGGTACCTATTGTGATAGGAATATCATAGGTCACGTAGATTTTGGAATCAAAGAATCTTGGAGTCTTGAAATGGTATTCTGCTTCTGTCTATTATCAGCCATGTGACTATGAGCAGATTCTACATTTCTTGTTGGGATGTGTGCATACACAGATGAACATGCACACAGACACAGACACACACTCAGACTCTCTCTTCCTACATTTATATTCTTCCTGAACAATATAAACACAGTCCCCACACCGCTCTTTTCCTCCACGTTATACTGTCTGACAGCATTGCTTTCTTCTTTTCCCACCTCCAGGTTCATGCAGAGCTCATTTTCAAAGCCTCAGATTAACCAGGAAGAAGTACCCATGTCTTAGGAAGTACAGTGAGAAGAGGGGGCAGATCTTTTACTACTGTAGTCGGGAATAGAAAGAGCTACACCATTATGCCTTTTGCTTGGGAAAATTAATAATATAAATGATCATCACTGGATTAATTATATCTTGATAATAAATGAAAATAATAATAATGAGCATTTCCTGGCATTTATTGTATGTCAGATGCAATGGTAGTCACTTCATAAACATTATTTGGTTTAAACATCATTCTCATAACAATATTGCAGCACAAATGTTACTGGTCTGACTTTAAAGATTACAAAAATTTAAGCTCAGAATACAAAACGCCTTGATCCAAGCCACACATCAGACAGTGGGATAATGGGATAGACATCTCACATATTGTCTGGTGTGTCACATGATTTATTGAGTAGGACTCCTGCTGAATTCCTACACTGGAATTAGTCATTGCAGTCTCGTGCCATCTTCAGAACCTCCATGTGTGATCAAGATGCTTTCACAGCCAAGGTGCTTCCCTATTGGCCAGTTGTTTGTACTTTATTTGCATCTGGCGATTCAGTCCTTTCTGTTTGTGAAATTTCTCAGCAGAGAGGTTTGAGAGCTTCTCTAAGTACTAAGTAACTTGATCAATAGCAATATCCAAAGTTTTATAAGGAGATCCAGTGGCTATTTATCTCAGCTGCTCCAGGATGAGTAAGCAGTGCTCTAATGTGTCAGGCCTTTCCTCACATGTAACCTTGCCTAGAATCTCCGACCTCTGCAGTTTCTTAATAACAAATTCCCGCTTACTCACCCACCCGCAGCGCTCTGCTAGACACCTAAAGACACCCCCCAAAGACGCTTGGAGAGTCAGGGATCCATCTCTTAGCCTTGTACCTCTGCTTCACAACTTATATATCTTTACTCATACGTTGGTCTCCCCTATCATAGCATTTATTAAAAGATAGCAAGGAGGGACATATGGAAGGCTTTAAAGGGGGGAATATTGTAAATATAATCTAAAAATTTATTAAGGTAAAAATAATGAAATTTAAAAAATTTGGACATTCTGTATGTTACCTTTCTCTGTTTGACTGCGAGCCTCTTGGGAGAAACACCTGCAACCTACCTACTTTTTTATTCTTAGCTGTCACATAGAGTTTGGAGTATACTAGGAAGTCAAAGCACTACCACAGAATGCTGGGCAAGTAAGAAGAAAAACTATCACCTGGGGCAGAAAGAAAAGTGAAAGTGCTCTGAGCATCCGACTGTCGGCAGGCCCCTCCCCGCTCAGGCTGACCTTGGCCTAAGGTAGAAGTTCTCATTAGTGTGTCCTCTATCCAGATCATTTGCTCTCACCAACAAAGTGAAGACTCTAGAACAAAAACCCGTAACTGTGTCCAAGGAAACGCCATCTTCCTGGTCCAATCCTGCTGATGGAGAGATGTCTTTTCTAACAACCCTATCACCTTAGTCTTGCATCCCATGCCTGGTTCTATGACAGAATCACTGTGATGTCTCCAGCTTAGATGTAATCATGACAACCAGCTTACCACTGCGTCAATCTCTCATTGTTCCCACCAAGGACTGTTCACTTACGTGAGTCCCCATAAATCCTCAGAGTTTCAGTTATAGTATACCCTGTTTGCATATGTGCACATATACACACGTGTACACACACACACACACACATACACACACACTATATTATATAAGACTATAAACAGTCTGCCAGCAAATGACTGACATTGATGAATATGTATGAGGTCTTAGCAACCAGAAGTCTAATTTATACTAAATTTCTAGAGCAGTTAAGACAAAGAACAGTTCTAGTTCATTGCTTTTCCCTTTTTACTGCAGGTAATAATATTGCATAAATTGACCTCAACTTTCCCACACGAAGAATGGGGATGGCTAATTAACCTACAAAAGAAAGGGAATCACCTCACACATGAACCATTATTTTCTTGTCTCAGCCCTTGGCAGACATTGCTAAGAGATCTCTATATTCTTCACTACTGAGATGGTCCTAGGCCAGAATCTCTTTCCACATGGTACTGTGAGCACTCATTACCATCCAGTTGTAATGGTCCCGAGAGAATTGCAGGCCTGGCTTGATTACTTCTGGTGTCTCTTCTCACTCTGACCTTTTACAGTCTGGTTATTGTTTTTTTGTTGTTGTTTGTTTGTTTTTCTTTACCTTATAACACTGCCCCTGACTAGGATTTGGAAGCACGTGTACCGAGGGGAACAGCTGAGTAGAGGATTTCTGCCTCTGCCCAGACCGAGAGCTAAATTCTCAGTCTCAGTTCTCTTCCCTTCTCTCAACTGACATGAGAGAAATAGAACAAGAGAACAAATGGTTCCCTTGGGTTTGATGTTAACATCTAAAGAGCTCTCTGAGGCTGCTGGGATATAGGTGGATGGACACCAATGTTGTGATTAAAGCAGCTTGGGTTCAAATCTCTGCTCTGCCAATTTCCCTGTTGGGAACCCTTGACAAGTCACCTCACCCTTCAAAGCCTTCATTTTCTCCAGCGTGAAATGCAGATAACAATGCCTGCCTCACAGACGTGTTCTGAAGAATAAATTGGGTGAAGTGATGTATGTGAAAGCGCCTTCTAAGACGCACCATGCTGAACGCATGGAGAGGATTATTATTCTCGGCATACACCCATAGGAAAAAGACTAGGGTGTTCCGTTCCAGATGGACTCAGTCTAAAATGGGGAACAAATGCTTTTTTTGGTAATTTCATCTTGTGGAAGCAGCAATCTCATGGGCCTATTTGTGTTTAATGAACCGCATCCTGTATCGTCTTTTTGCATGGCTCTGAGAAGAAGCAAGTTGGCTCTCTCCTCTGGTGTGCCGCAAGTGAGTGTCCGGCTTATGTTTAACCTCCTCCAGTCTCTCCCTACTGGATATAAGATGTAACACTTCCTCACTGATAGATGGACCCCACAATCTTCTACACAGAAGGCAGGACACGAGGCAACAGGAAAGGGATATTTGGCCAGCTCCCAAACCTGTGCTGGTTTCAAGTAAAAATGATTGTGTTCCATGCTGAGCATTTTAACCCACACTATGGTTGAGGGAAATGAGGTACGGCCCCGAGTTCATGCCCCTTAACAATGAAGGAACCAGCCCATCATTGCACTCAGTATCTAAGCCCAAATTGGTCTTCCACAAAGCAGTTCTGCGCAGTAGAAGTCTTCAGTGTCCCTGAAGCAGACACTCTCTGGGACTGCGGGAAGCTAGTTACTTTATTCCCCAATAAAATCCAAAAAGAGACAACACTACGGCTAAGATGCTAAGATATACATGACTCTCGCAAGCTTATTTATTCATACGTTCTTCAGTAAACGTTGCCGAATGGCATGTACATGCCAATCAACGGTTAAGTGTGATGCTACAAATGTTTACCGAGCAGAAAGAAGGTCTCTGCCTTCAAGGAGCTTCCAGTAAGATAACAGAAATAAACACAAACTATGACTGTACAGTTATAGCTGAGGTTAGTTATGTCTGCCGTCCTTCAATGAGAATGTAATGGAGATGCTTAACCACCTGGTTCTTGAAAGATCTCTTGTGAAAATGGCATTTGAGTTGAGTGATCTAAAGTGACTATAAAGACCATAAAGGTCAAAACCCAGAGGAAGGCTAAGTGTCAGAAGGACCACAGATTTTTCCAGGATCTGAAGGAGGGCAATAAGGAGGGTATGGAACACAGAGACATATGGTGCTGAAGAGGTTGGATGGAGACAGATGGAACCTATAGGGCCTTGAGGCCATGGGAATATGTTTAGAAGTTATCCCCAATGCAACAAGACCTCCAGGAGTTTGAATTCAATGAACAACATAATAAGCCCTCCCATTTGATCTGTGATGATTACATTTATGTGGCAAATTGATGGATGGAGCCACAGAAGCTTAGATGTCTGGTCAAACATCCTGGGGACATACGAGAGAGTGACTTTGGATGAGGTTTCTATTCAAACGGTTGGATCATGTGAAACAGAGTGGCCTCTCTAATGTGAGTCATCCTCTTCTAAGCCATGGAAGGCCTCAGCAGAACAGTCAGGCTGACAAATAAGCTGGAAGTATGAAGGCTTCTTAGTGGGCTGCCATAAGCTTGATGCTGACCTGTTCTGCTCTCACATCCTCATTGGTTCTTCTTTAGGGTTAAACTGCCAGCCTCCAGACTACAACTAATACCAGCAGCCTAGAAGTAAATCATCAATTTGCCTGGGTCTCCAATCTACCTACTCCAGGTGTTGGATCTCCGTAGTACCTGTGTAAACTAGTTCATCAAATGTATCTATAGCTATAACTCTTAATACCATCTCTTTCTTGTGTGTGTGTATTTTCAATCCGCTCATACTGTTTCTCTGGAGAACCCTGGATGTCCTGTGTCTCATTAGGACCGCTGTGTAGTGTGGGCTAATGTGGGGCAAGAATAGCTTCAGGTATGGTAGGTATTGTAGCTTGTAGACTAAGACTACAACTCAGACAAGCTGTGACGGTGGCGTACGGCATGAAGGCAAGATTAGCATAGCAACAACGAGAGCATCCAGGAGCTACGTGGAAATGCAAGTTGATGGAACTTGGGATGGTTTGGAAATGGGCTAGAGAATTAAGGGAAAGAGAGGCTGAGGTTTCCCAGCCTTGGCTCTGCCTCTAAAGGAGTAATAGCAGTTTTCACTAGAAGTCTGGAAAAGTCCTAGGTTGTACGGAGTTGCCCTGGTGTGTACTGCGGGAGAACAAGCAGGATAGCAATCCTCAGAGAGAGGCTTGGATCAGGAGATAGAAGTCAGGGAGGGGTGAGGCCCTCGTGTAGGGAGGGGTGAGGCCCTAGTGTAGGGAGGGGTGAGGCCCTAGTGTAGGGATGACAACAACAAAGAATGTAGCAGATTGATTGACACAGAGATAGATAGTCCAGAAATAGGGACGAAAAGGACATGCCTACTGTTTGGCCTTACTGGCTTAGCAGAGTAGGATACACCTGCAAAGGAAGACTAACAGGGGGGAGGAGAGATCAAGGAAGATCTGACTTCATGCACACAAGCACAGAAATGCATCAAGCTGGAGGCAGTAGACTATCAAATGATACAGAAAGGTCAGGCAGGAAGAGAAGGAAAAATGGCCCCAGGTTATGAAATCACTGGGGAAGTTAGCTGGCACCCCAGAGGTCTCAGATCCTCAGAACAAGCTCTTTCATGTCTTCTTACTGTCTTTGAAGCAAGTTCCC
The DNA here is from genome assembly GCF_982192425.1 of Myodes glareolus. Lineage (NCBI taxonomy): Eukaryota > Metazoa > Chordata > Mammalia > Rodentia > Cricetidae > Myodes > Myodes glareolus. The sequence goes on along the minus strand of NC_142028.1, from coordinate 125,266,634 downwards.
TCAGGAAATAGAGAGCTCTGGAGACTTCTCTGGTTCACAACAGCTCTTAGCCACACCTTGTCAGCAAAAGAGGAAGTGACATTTAACTAAATCTTGGTATTCCCCTCCCCACAGCCTGATGCCTGCATCTGACTTTCAAACAGCCAAAGACTTTCCCAAAAAGTAGCCCAGGAATATTCCAGTTGGCATTCAGAAGTACATGGTAATTCAGATGGAAATGCATTCCTTAGAATTTGCCCAGAAAATTACAGAAGAGCTAAAACACCTTTAAAAGGGGACATCTCTTGTACTACAATCCAAGAAAATTCAAAAACTGGGTATGTGAACAGATTTTCTTTTCAGAGAGGACAAAGGTCTGGGGGGCCTTATGCTCGGAAGAAGCCTACTTGTGAGTTGTTCTAGACTATCTACTTCTTTGGACTTGGGTTTACTTTTGTCTCTCCTTCTTTCCTTCCTCCTCCTTTTCCTTCTGTCTGTTCATTCACAGAGTTTCAACCACTATATCCCATATTCATATCCATCCTTTATAATGTCATTATCTGTACAAAATAAAAGACGGCCATAAACCATTCCACAAGACGGATAATTTATGTATCCTCCAGTCTAGTACATAGTAGAAAGTCACAAACCCTGGTTGATTCCTCTCTGGTCCGCCTCTACAGCCAGTTCCAATACTGAAGTTGAACTCACCAGGCCACTCCCCACCCTAGACCAATCAGAACCATTCCTGATGCTGGATCAGCTGACAAGCGATGGTAGTGGAGTCTCAATTACATCTTCTACACCCCAGTTCACACCTCTGAATACACACCCGGGAAGGCTGCACTCTAAATGTGGAGTGGGGAGCAGCTGGATGAGCTTCGGCTCGGCACTAGACACATCTCTTCATAGACTTATTTTCTTATACAGACTACACACTACTCTGCTTGCAACTATGGAAACTGGGAGTGCATCAAGTTGCCAACGATCACACAAGTGGCCAAATGTATGCCTGGGATTTTAATGGGTGCCCAGCTGACTATGAAACCTTGTTTTATTCCCAAATATTACTCATGAATGAATTTATAAACAGACAATCATAACTGAAGACTCAGGATCAAGGTCACAGATAAGTAGAGAATGCAGATATAAAGGCAGGCAATGAAATAAAGTCCTATTGCGGGGTGGGATGAATGCCACGGCATGTTTTGTAAGTATACTTCTGGCTCAAGACACTCAGGATGTCACATGGGCTTAGAGAAAGGCATTTGGCACAGTGATGGTTAAAGGAACCTGACAGACTGAGCAGTTTGCATGCTATCCTTGCCAAGGATTCCTAGCTTTCAGGGATGACTGTAGATACTGAATTGCCTCTAGACCCTACCTTTCCCTGGATTCGGGTTAGTTTAGATACCACTTTACTGACTTGCCTAGTCCTTCAGGCTCCTCATCTCGTGATAAATAACTCTGTGTACTTAGTTCGATTTTTCCACTCATCTTTGGCATGCCAAGGAGATATTCTGGCTGTACTTTTCCTTATTACTAAGAAGAAAATTTGCAGGCCCCTTTTTGTTTCTATGGGAGGCACTGCTAACTAAGCTGAACTCTTTTTCCCAGTGGCCACTCTTCAAATAGGCAGAAGTAGCAAATAATACCTATAGGTCTGAAAAGGGCGGCGACATTTACTTCCCATGTCTGGACATGGGCTGGGGCCTCCAGTTGCTGTGTCAGCTTTTTCTACCCCCTTCCCTCTCCCATCTTTCTTGTGACAGATTCCATTTCTATTACAAAGAATGAGATGTTCTTCATCAAAGAAGTCTAGGCCCTGAACGCAGCCAAGGATAGAGATGGGGTGACATTTAGCACCACAGTAGTTTCCCAGACCCTGAATGTGGCAGGAAGTAAATTAGTTCAGTGGCCACAGTGAGAGAGAGTTTTTATAAACATAACCTAATTGTATTACTTCAAAGTCCTGAAGCTTATTGCCCTGCTTAATGATGTGTCCCATTATTTATAGGGTGGCACAATGAGACTTCTATTGATTTAATGCACTTCCTTAAAGACTGTCATTGTCACAGCTATAAAACCAAGCTATTCCCTGACAACTCAATTATGTCCTCTGAGCCTATAAACCACCCATGCCCCCACTCAGTTGCACATAGGAAGCAGGCAGCGGTGCACACAGAGCTGGGGATACAAAACCCCTAGAGGCAAAACGAAAGGCTACAGATATGGCCAAGGTACATTCAGGGGTTCCCTCTCCCCAGGCATAGTCAGCCGCTGGCAAGCACTGAGAGATGACATGAAGCAACTTGCTTTGTCTTGGCCCTGACACATGGGGCTGTGTGATAAGTCTTTCCTGTCTCATTGAGCTTTAATTTCTCCACTGGAAACTGGAGTTCCATGAGAACTCCAAGGCTAGTGTTCTGTGGTTTGTAGTTATGACTTATGGGTTCCTGGACCTAGGATGCAGAGCCTGTGGAGAAGGTGTGAACAGGTTTGTACTATCAATCCTCACAATTTCTAACAATCAGTGGTATTAACTATAACAGAAAGCACTTTAATGTAGCAGAACAGAAAGAGAGAGGGGGGAGAAAGAAAGAGAGAGAGAGAAAGAGAGAGAGAGAGAGAGGAAAAATAAATCAATAAGGAAAGAAAGAAAGAAGGAAAGAAAAAACATGGGCCCTACTATTCAGCAGCAGTGTCTCTGTGGGCTCTTACATCCTCATGTCTGAGACTGGGTTTCTCAAGTCTGAGAGTCCACTTCTAATGTACAGTGACATATTAATATGTATATATGCTGCCTGGGTGATACCTTAGTGGTTAATGTGTTGTACAACAAGAAAGCATGAAGACCAAGGTTTGAATCCCTAGCACCAAATAAATGCTGGCCAGTCCTAGCCAGCTGCTTATAATCCAGCACAAGGAGGGTAGAAACAGGGGGTGCCCAGGTAAGTTGGCTAGCGAGATCAGATGGATAAGCGAACTTGGGCTCACTGAGAGATGCTGCCTCGATGGTTAAGGTAGAGAGTGATGGAGGTAAACCCCAGATGTCAGTCTCCGGACTTCACACATGAATGCACACATACACAGGCCCACGTATACACCCATGTGAACACACACGTGACACTCACAGATACAGACGAGAAAGTAAAATAAATATACCATTACATACATGTGGTATTCCCAACGTTGTAAAATGCTAGTGTGTAAGTCACCTCCCCCACTACAAGTGGTCGGTAGATAGGAATAGTTACCCAAGTACACATTTCACAGGAAGGGATATTGATGATGTACGGGAATGATTTTCCTGAGATCAATGGTGGTGACTCGTCTTCCGCACTAGACCACCTTAGACTACAGAAGTTAAAAATCTGCTGACAGCTGAGAAGCAGAGGAGTTTAAGATGAGGTGACCCTCCATGAGGATAACAATTCCTCCGTGGGGGACACTTGAAACTGTGCCCCAGACTTGAGCAAGTGACAGTTTTTTCTGCCTTCTCCCAAGAAGCATAAAGAGAAGGCAACATGGAGACATCATTCCCCATCCTCTGCCTGTTTCTCTGGCAGCATTTTCAAGGGAAATCTTGGTTTAAAAAAGCTTACAATGTAATAAAAGAGTTAAAATACCTGGCTGAAAGAATCTTAAGACAGCATGTTTCCTCACCCTGACCAAGGTAAAGTGAGGCTCAGAGGAGGTCCGGGAACTGCCAAAGCCCGCACAGCTTACGGGTGGAGAAACAGGATGTATATCTAGCGAGGCTCCATTGTCTCCTCAGTTGCCTTCCCTCTGCACCATACTTAGCCGTCACGGCCAATGAGACCACTCCCAGGCTTACCTTTCTGATACTGAAGCCACAGCTGCTGCTGGACCTTCTTGCTGGGGAAGTGGATGATGCAGGTGAGCTCGGAACCGTACAAGGCCTCTGCGATGTAGTGGGAGCCGTAGTGCTGGATGAAGGACAGCAGCTCATCCCGACTGCTCTCTTTGGTCAGGATCTTTAGGACATTGGTGAAGCCTGGAGGGAGAGCAGCACGTGTGAGCAGTTAGACTTCAGAAGTTGGTAGCCAAACGATGATATCCCAGTGAGGACCCTTCCAGTCAGAATTCACGGCCTTTGCCCCCAGCACAGCAGCAACACCTGCAATTCTAGCCTTTCACGCTTACAGCACGGACTGGCTCTCACTGCCGGGCACTGTGGCAGAGTGGACTCGTCAGAAAAGAACGACTTGCCAACCTACATGACGATGACCGTAAGGTCACAAGCAGAAGGTTAGAGCTGATGCCTACTTGCTGCACTGCTGATGCATGCAGGTAGATCACTAGTTATTTTCACTTTCTTAGTTCAATACTGTCATGTTGACCACCACACCTCCCTTAACCTGATGAGAAGCCAAAGCTGAAAGACTGTAAGAGACATATCTTAGCCTTCTATATAAAGGAGCTGGGTGCAAACACTCCTCAATTGTTACTTCAAGGAGATTGGCTGGCATCCTGGAGCTACATTTGTTCCAAGCTCAGTAGAGATTCCATACCTGCTCGCGCTTCTTGCTCCATCGCCTTCCTGTCCACTTTGCCCTTAATTCCTGAGACAGGGGATTATTTTCTGTTGTCATGGAGTTTTCTCGCTGCCTGCTGTGCTGTCTCAGTACCCTGCTAAGTCTGCTATACCTAGCACAAGGCCTCCAGAGCCACGTCTCAGGAGCTGCTATTCCCACTTCCCTCCCCTTCCTGTTCCTCCAGGGCCTTCCTGCAATGGGAGACTGGTTCCCTCACCATTCAGCTCCACAGCCTCCAGCTCAGCTTTAGTACAGGGAACTCGTAGGAACATTCTAGACAAAGTAATGCCACCCCCGAACACACTGCTCTGATTGTCAAACTTAGGGTACTTAGGGAAAAGCAAATATAGGGAAGGGCTTTCTGAGTTCCCCATCTGCCTTGAAGGCCAATCCTTCAGAACGCTTGCACTTGTTGTGAATCCTCTCCCCATTTCTCCCATCAACTAGAGGAATCTGGAGTATACTGTAGGTAGACTTGTGCTGACATTGCAAGTGAAGTCCAGACAAATGTCCCAGGCTGTTTTCGCCATTCATTCTCCTGGATATCATTTACGCTTCCTCTAAAATTTCCTATATACCAAATCCTTAAAAGCCCTCTTGTACTCCTGCCTGCCACTGGATAAAGTTCCACGACCATATCTGGGCCCTGCAGCAATGTCTTGGTTATCTCCTATTTCCTTATTTATCTTTTACTGGGACCTGGACCTTCTATTACCCTTTCTTTACATACTGACTATACTACAAGACTGCACTGTCTCCATATATGAGATTACCCCTCCCAAGACACACCCATGCTGAAATATTGCATGAAGTCACCCCTTTCTTAGAAGCCTTTCTCACCTATTCCTATGCAGGGCAAACAATCTCTCTCCTCACACTCTGAAGACTTGGCATATTCATAGATAGAAGCGCTCCTTCTCGTCTCTTAATCTGCAAATACATCTTTCCTATACTCACCCCAGTCAGGCACTCCACAACTCCTGGCACACAGCAAACAACCAGCCATGGTTATTATAAGAACACCAATGCCACATCAAAGAGCAAGCACCTCTCCAACATTGAAAATGAGCTCCAATTTGCCAACATTTGATTTACAAGGAGCTTCCAGGAACATCATTACTGATTAATTAAAGCAGGTACACCTTTGTAGTTCTAACAGGAACATCACAGTTATATTCACAAGTGCAGGGTGAGGGGGTGGTGGGGAAACAGAAATAGGGCTCAAAGAAAGGGTGCTTGATTAGAACACCCTCTCTCCATCAACCTGTTAACTCATGCAGCTGGGTAATTAATACAGCAGGATTAATAATGAGATGGTTTCTGTTAAGTAATAAATGGCAGTGCCTTGGAGATGCCCTGTGGCTCTTCAGCCAGGCAGACAAAAATGCAATCAAATCCCTGTTCTCTTTTCTCTTCTGCTGCTTACTAGCTATGTGACCTTGGGTTGCTTACTTAACCTCTTTGATCTCCAGCTCCTTTATATGATGACGGATAGGCTAAATTATTACTTTCCTTGTAGAACTGCTGCAAGCCACAGACAAGAAACGTTATACCGTGCTTGACAGATGTCAGCAACAATCACTGTATGTACTTCCTGGAGGGTTAAGCCCTCCCTGCCCCGGGATGAAAGAGCTCCATTTTGCTGATGAACAAAATGGAACTGAGAAAAAGGAATGAAAGAGAGAAGAACTCAAGAGATAATTAGGGGACGCACTGACAACTAGTTTGGTGACAGTGCTGCCCGGACCAGAGTAGGAAACCCAGGCCAGGTTTCTTCTTCCCAGGGATCTTTATTCAATACCTTATTCTCCAGTTTTCATTTATTTATCTTATTCTTCCACCAAACACGGACACCAACAATGTGCTGATTCTCTGTTAGTTTCTGGAGATATCGGGACAAACAGATCATTTTTAGCCCCAGTTCTCCGGTCAGAGGGCTAGATAGACATAATCTAGACATGAATCAAGTACTTGTTAGTGCTTTGCTGGAGGTATTCCAACACCTGGAATTACTTGCTTTGTTTATTGAAGAATGAAGAGTGGAGGAGGAACCAAGGGTTTAGTGTGTGCACCCCAGGCAGGGAGAGCGAGGCAGGAGAACAGTAAGTGCAGAGTTAGGAACAAAGATGCCCCATTTCAAAAACTACAGAGCGCCCCGCCTACTGGAAGTCAGGGCTCACATGCATAAAGAATAGGTGGTGCGTGTGTGCATGGTGGTGCGTGTGTGCATGGTGGTGCCGGGTGGGGCTACATGCTATTGCTGTGTGCAGGTGGGCAAGGAAGGGGACAGAGAGAGAGAGGAGGGAAGAAGCAATCACAAGCCAGAAACACTTCCAGAACACATACATGGCTTAGGCGACTGTTTTTTCTCTCCCTGTTATCATACTTCTTCACTCTACTCAGACATTTCTTCCTCTAGGAAGCCCCTTCTGTGTCCCATTGTCCCACTGTTGTGTTCTCCCTACTGCAGGGTGCTGCTGGCACTACCTTCTGCGCTGTCCTAGCTAGATGCGCCTCCATTTTGTCAGCAGCATCAATACAGGCAGGGCTAAGCCTTGAGATCTTGTCTGGAGGGACCATGAGTCTTTCGGTTGCCAGATGAATAGTAGTTCTCACCTGCTGACAGGGTAATGGTGCTCAGCTTCACACGGTAGAGGTTGCTCCGGACACGCCACTGCTGCACCATGGGGTAACCCATGGCTTCGTCATACCTGATGTCTCCTAGAGGCAGAAATAAGATGGAATGTGAGCTCAGAGTTCAGAATGGTTACCACAATGCACACACTGCAGTTCTGGGCTCTGCCCACCTCTTCAGAGCGACGAGAAGCTTGGTCTGGGCCCTGACTGCTGCTTTGCTAGAACTAATCACACCAGCCACTCTCCACCACGGTGCACCTCAGCCACACCTCTGGGTTTCCTTGGGCTCTCAATGCCCCTCCTCTACCTTACGTGCAAAGGGTCAAACTTACATACCACCTACATAAGCACATCTGCAACTTGTCATGGACATTAGACATCTCGTTACCTCAGATTTCCCGTCTGATGTTACAACTCTCTGTGCTTGTCTCACAGGCTTAGTGTGGGACTTGAATATGGTAAAAGAAAGCTCTTTTAGAGACTAGAAAGTCTATGCTTGTAGAACCAGGGTCAGGGCCATATTTTTCAACCCATTTGTTTCACAGTCTTTGCAGCTGATTTGGCACTAAGTAGCAGAGCTAAACGTTACAGCAGGAAACACTTGAAAAATCCCTATGAATGAATTTCCCATCCCTTTGTGTTTGCTGACCCTGCCGTAGACCATTGGTTGTTAACATGGGTGTTTATAAGCACTGTGTGACAAACCTGTATACCTACATACATTTCCCCAATTCAAATAAATGACAAATACTGACTAAACAAACTCAGCTTTTTAATTCTCAGCATATTACAGTAATTAAAATATTCTGTAAGTCTCTGTGAAGGTGGTGTTGCTCACAGAGCCTCTTTCATGAAGAGGGAAAATTAAGAATGTATGTTCCATAGAATGCATTTCAGAAATCACAGGCGTTGTCAAGACAAAATGTAAACAAAGAAGAAACACAACAAACATTTTGGCAAGCGGTTAACTCCGGGCAGCAGATCCATTTAAAGAAAATCCTACTCCCTGATTCGTATCTATCTCCATTTTCTAAAATTTCCACCCAAAGCTTTGCATTCTCTTTTCTTTATAATCATGAAAAAATGCATTAAAAATAAAATGCTAGTCACGTTAGCAGTTATTATTGTTGTTATGTATCTGCGCTTTCTTGCACCTCTGCAAATAGCAGGCACATTTCCCATCCCTTTCTCTCGTCCCCTGGTGAGGAGGCACTTAAAGATATTAGATACGGATATTAAAATGAGAATCTCATTGGAACAAATGATTTCTTCCTGGACATTTCTGTAGTATTAAAGTTGTCCATTACTGTCAACTGTTTTTTCTTTCTTCCTCTTTAGCCTTTTTAGAAATAATATAATTTTAGATGCTTTCATTTTCAAGTAAAATATTCATGATCCCCTAAGACATGTCCATTGGAGTGAGAACGCTGAGCTATAAATATGTCTTCTCTGTTTATCTGCTCTGTCTTGCCTATGCTTTTTATGTGATTCTGGGGGGAAAGAGAGAGGGTTTGGAAGAAGGAAAGAGAAGACTGTGCACCTGATTTGGAGCTGAGAAATTAGTCTCCTATGGGAGTCCTAGACACCAAAGAGCAGGTAGACTCTATTGCCTCTCCCATCCACTACTGCCTAGCCATGTTCACAGCTATTGTTGCTGGGAAGTAGTAATCAACAAGGGAGCTCCACCTTTGGCAGGAGAAAGCTGACCCTTCTGATGTGGACTCTTAAAGGATCCGTTCCTTCTGTGATGTGGTAGTCAAAGGGGGAGGTACCTTCTGCTTTTGGAGCAATTTATGAAACCATATTCACTGCTTCTCATTCTATCCCTGGGCCTCCCTCATAAGTGGCCATTATCCCACCCCTAAGTTACTGTTGGCCCTGGCTCAGCTGGGATTCACACCTGGAATGTACGATTCTGTAATGTGTTAGGTTCTTGTCATTGGGGCCATGGCTATATTACTTGAAGTTCTCCTGTAGAGTTCAGATTGGACCTAAACATTAAGTTCGGTCATTACAGCTTCCTAACAGGGATGAAACTACCCTGGTTCTCACTCTACCCACCACATACCCTCTGTGCAGTGAAACTACCCTGGTTTTTACTCTACCCACCATATTCTTTGTGTAGTTCCTCCCTTGACGAAAGGAGATGAAACTCTGGGAGAGAAGATTAATTTGTCTTGGTAATTCTATTTTTAAAATGTATTCTTATTTTATGCATCTGGGTATTTTGTCTGTATACCACACATGGGCAGCGCCTATGAATGCTGGGAGAGGATCCTGGGTGACCTGATACTGGAATTACAGATGGTTGTGAACCACCATGTAGGGGACTGGAAAGCAAAGCCAGGTCTTCTGCAAGAGCAGTCAGTGATTTTTAACTACTAAGTCACTATGCAGCCTCTGAAAATTAAAAAAAAAAAACAAAACCCTTGAATCTTAGCAATTCCTTTACTGGAAAACTTTGAAATGCCCCTGATCCAATACATATGGTTAAAACAATCTGCAAAATTACTCAGGAACCATAGTAAACCAAACCTATTATAAACATGATATTCACTCCTTACCATATTTTTGTAAAAATAAATGTTATGTCCGTGTTGCAAAGATGGAAGCTTTCCAAGGAGACACAACAATCAATGATGGGTTGGGGTCTTTAGAGAACACTCCTAGCAGACCATGTAAAGAAATGAGCTCTTGTGGATGGGTATCTTCCCTTCCTGGGCTTTTCCAAAAAAGCATGTCTCTTAAGAAGGCTATTGTAGACCTGATGCACAATCAGCAGAGAGAATTCAACCCCAATACTCCATGTCACCTAGAATTTCTATGATCTTAGGAAGGGGAAGTTACGGAAGGCATAGAAGTTTTTAAAGCCCTTTAATAGAGAAAGTTCATCTATGGGTCCATTTGATCTGCATCATTTTTTGAAGTGGGACAAGTCTGGGAGGTGGTATAAGACAATGGATAAGGAATACACTTTGGAGTCCAGACTAATTAGGTTTCATCCTTGATGATAATTTAAACACTAGCCATGTAACCTTGGAGGAGTTTATAGCAATTTCGCCATGTGAAAGCAGAATAGTAACATTCTTGCAGGATCATGTGGGTTGCAAAATAGAAACGCCCTTGCCTCTGAAGGACACCGTCAACCCATGGGGGGTCTCCTCTGTTTGTGTCAGTTACAGAAAAGGATCATGGTGGTTAGATTTTTTTGCTCCTGGTCAGTCAGAGCTTGCAAGTGATGGGGGTGTCTGTCACATTGCGGGATCATTTCTGTGAGACAATCTTTCTCCACTCGAGAAGAGTCAATCATTCTTGAGGGTAGCCAATCTGGTTAGTGAACATCAACCAACTATTTTATCACCAAAACCGAGTCCAGGTCCACTTATTTTAGAAAAATCAATCCCACCCCTTCCCAAAAAGAAGGTGACAGAAAAGCTGGGATAAGACAACGAAGAGAAGAAACATACCCCGGGCTGAGACACAAAACTCTGGAACTTCAGGAGAGCCTGGAGGTTTGGTTGGTGACAATGACAGGGTGATGTGAAGGACAAAAGCGCAACACTATTCAGCAGGGTCTAGCCTCGGATGGCATTGGGCTTATTGGACTTACTTATTGGTCCAAGTAAGTATTGGACCTTACTCTGAAATTCAGACAAATAAAACTCACCCAACAAATGGCTTAGTGGCCACATACAAATAATAAGCCACAAAACTCAAATGCATCCAAGTGGAGAAAGTCTTGATTTAAGAGTCCACTGATTTAACTCTTGAATTATTTTTAAATAAACAAAGTAAACAAACTACTGGAGGTTTTGAAATGTCAGAAAAATGTCACTTGAACGGAAAGTGGTTTGATGCATGGATACAGGCCAAAGCTCACTGGGAAAAGCTGGAACATTGTTCTTGCTCTCGGGAGGTGCCTCTCATGAAGTTGGTCCTGGCCAGCAAGTGGGCTTTCTTTAAGCCCCTCATTCTACATGGTTCCAAGCAGGGGCCCAAGATAAGGCAGAGCCCTGCTCATAACCCATCCTTCTCGAAGGAGAAGTCTGACCAGGCTGCAGCATCCTAGCATGTTCTTGTATCTCACACATGAAACGACCATGTCTAGTGAGTATGCAGAGGCCTGAAAGGTGTGTCTTACCCGTGAGCAGCTGAAGGTCTGGGAGGGGCTCGGAGAGGACCCCCCGGCATTGCTCTTCCACGGGCAGTGGGATCACCAACAGTCCATCCGCCAGCTGGGGAAAGTCCTTGATAAAGTTGTTCTCCCTGTGGGGCAAAGCAAAGAAATTTCAGAGCAGAAGACAGGAACACCACAGCAATGGGTCAAGGAGGCAGGGTGCTAGCTGTTCTATCAGCTGGGTGGCTTTACTACAATGCCTGCTGAATCCCAACTCTGAGCACGTAACACTGACCACAGGGTGTAGAATGCAGGCCGGCTGAGCATCAAGTCTGGAGCACCCACTGACTAGCTACTTACTGTTTTTGTCTTTTAAGCAAGTTTCTGTTTCTATAAACGGGGCTTAGATCTCAGGGCTGCTGTAAACACTTAATAGGATCAAGCTGTCAATTGGTTAAGACATTCTCTGAGGCTCTACAAACTATATATTTGGCTGTTAACCATCATTTGCATAAGCAATGGCATGGGGAAACCTGGACGCGAGGGATCGGAGCATAGCACGAAGGGTTTGAAGTAGAGTGCAAGGCTAAGCTGAAGAAAGGAAAACTTAAAAGCTGCATGTGTGTTAAGCTAGAATGAACACTAAAGATATTTCAGCTCAGACAAAGGGGAAAAACTGAGGCCTGGAGATACAGAATGTATTATTTAACAACAACCAGCAAACTGGACACACACCCAGTCTCTTTACCCCCAGGTTAGTGCTCTTGGCCCTGCCCCGCCTTCACAGAGGCCTGCCTGCAAAGAATCACAAAACAAGTCTCCGTGAAGCCCGGGAATTTGGAATCCTGGATAGATACGGCTTCAGAGGACAGGGATGGCAGAGAGGGCAGGAAAAGGACACAGACCTCATTATTTCAGACAATAGGCTGACCTAAAAACGGAACAAGCAGTCACGAGAGACGCGAAGCTTGCTGATACTAGGAATGTGCAAGCAGGAACTGTGGCAGCCAGCTGGCGAGCGGGGCACCAAGGGCACTTTCCTATCTCTCCTGACTTGTAAGATCGCTGCATGGTCAGAGTTAGCATTACTAGTAATAGTCTAGACAGGGAGGAGGGGAGGCAGGAGGAAGGGAGGGGGGAGGGAGGGAAATAACAAAAGCAGAGGCTGCTTATACCTTCATTTTGCCACCTGGCACAGGCAACTTGAAATGAAAATCAGAGTCAAAACCAAAAATACGTGATGCCTTGAAGCCTGGATTCCGGGCTGTCCAGAAGCAGCTGGGGAACTGCAAGCTGTGTCACCTTCGTGTCTTTACTGCGCATGCCCACACCGCCCCCTACACACATCCAACGTCCATCACCCATCCATTTGTTTAGTGAAGATGTTCTTCGGTGCTTGGTTCAGAGAAGATGATGCTCTCATCACCTTCAACATCTCCAGCATCCCCATCATCTTCCCCATCACTCTTACTGCCCTCTCTGCTATTCATGGCATCCTTAGTTTGCTAGGCTCCAGCAAAGCACTTTACATATACCTGAATACTTCATGTTCATCATGACTCTTGAGCTAGGATTGTGTGTAAATCACAAATAAGTAGCAATAAGATTCTAGGTTTATGAGAATAGAATTTACAGCCAGGTCTAGCAGAGTCTGGGTCTCTGTTCAGGGGATGTGTGTGCACTATGGTGAGTTTCCATGCTACGCTTGCTATATAGCATAGTATTTTGTGTGTGCCCAATGTCACTCTGTGGAGCCATGTAGTCTACATATCTGGGAGCCCAGAACAGCACTGGAAATATGGAAGACAGCATTCCAGGCAGTGGAAACGCTACACACACAATAAGATCGGTGAGGTGGCTTCTGGGTTCAGACCTCTCCTCAGAAGTGCAGGGAGATGGACGGGTGCCACAGACTCTGGTCAGCACCTACCAGATTCCAACTGCAGAGCCCTGGGGTGATGGCCATGGACAAAACACAGGCTTGTCTCCCCAGCCTGGTGAGAGAGATCACACTGGCCATGAACACTGCTGGTGTCAGGACCCCTTCCTCGTGTGACCTCAAGCACTTGTTTTGTAGGTAGGAGAAACTAACTTTGATGAGGGGTTGATGGTCCTGAACATTGCCCTCCATGTTGCCCCCCCCCCCCACAGCATCCTTCCTGGGTAATCAGGGACAGAGTTCACAAACCTCAATTTTCTCATCTATGAAATGAGGATCATGGAAGTTTCCCTGCCTGCTACAGTGGAAAAGTGGAAATGACGTTATTTAGTACCGTATGCCAGGTATGTAAAAACTTTAATTTGAATGAAACTTGACAAGTCAAGGCCACACAATTGGTAGGTATGAGGTCTTAGGTAGTCTGGCCCCAGAGTCCATAATTCTCATTTCAGGAAATGTAAATATTCCAAGACCTGCCTCAAGACACACAGACTGAAGTCTTCCCATGAAGGCCTCCGTGCCCATGGGTTCCCAGACACCAAGCAGGCCACAGCGGAGAGACGGGGCTGTGGCATCGTACAATCCGAATGCACAGAGACTCTGCTCTCCCTCTCAGCTCAGCGGTCCTCAGCCTGAGGCGGGCAGTCACATCATCCTTCTGAGGCAGCAGGGAGAGGGGCTCCACCAGATGTGAAGTGTCCTCCACTGATCTACAGTCTGAGTACATTTGGTAGCCAGGCCTTGGAGGAAAATTTCCTTTAATTTCCTTTACTGCCTTAGAGGGGGAGGTTTTGTCTATAGCCATCCACTTCCGTCTATGCTTTTACAACTCCAGCAGAGGGAAGCCACACCCACTAGTGCCTCAGACCCCTCCTCCAACTCCTGGCCACACCCACTAGTGCCTCAGACCCCTCCTCCAACTCCTGGCCACACCCACTAGTGCCCTCAGACCCCTCCTCCACCTCCTGTGCTTTCTGGCCAAGTCAGTATTAGGATTTTAGGGACATCTGACATCAGTGGACAACTTAAAGATGTACATGGGTAACCCCAAATTGCAGGAAACATGGGTTAAGCTGTCTTCTGCATAAATATTTCCCGGGAGCTTCCTGAAAAGGACTTGCAGAGACTGACCTGACGAAGCTCATGAGGAAGGAGAAGAAGGAAAGGAGGAGTCACGTTTAGCTGAGAGGGAGGCACCCAGGCAGGGATGAAGCACTGAATGACAAGACCACTGGTGCTAGTCTCCCAGGTAACAAATCCGTTCCTGGCTGTCTGCTCAATAACCACAGCCCTGCATGGCCTTGGCCAGCAGAGGGCGCACAGGGCCTTCACAGCGGTCTGCTCTTGGAAAAGGCAAAATACAGACCGTGAGGGGAAAAAAACACCAGCCCTGGCGAAAGTTCAGCTAACAGTTAAAATCTCAGGTGAAAGCTGAGAGACCTTGAAAGTCCCAGGCTGAGGAAAAGACCCGAGGTATCATGTACTGGCTCAACATATGACAGTGAAAACAAATTCAGCTCATTAGGTCTTGGGATCTCTTTGGCTTCCCCCACCCCCACTGTGTGTATCTGTGTGTGTTGGGCCAGGTTGTTTTAGCATTACAAAATCTCTAACAGGCTCCATTAGTCCCATTTTATAGATATTGAATCAGGCACTCAGAAAAATTAAGAAACTTATCTGACTGAGGTCCATAGTTGGGAATGACGGTAGCTACAGCTACTCTTCTGACTTGTAGCTCGGTGCATGTGCTCAACTGAGTACTCACATTCAGGGAACATAGCCAGGATCTGCTCTGCTCTCTTAACCATGGACTAAATCATGTACTTCTGGACATGAGATCAGGGAGCAGCGTAAGCACACCCACGGCAGAGCACACTTTTATGCACGTGGACTTGGGTTGGGCAGTACGTCTCTATGTGTATATATCATGTAAGTGAATGTTGCTATTTCAAATCAGCAATAGAGTAACTGTTTGTTTTGACAAATGTCTTCAAAATGCATCCATGTGAAACTTAAATTTCAATGGTTTTATATGGAGACAACTCAGCAATTTTTAAAAGAACATCCTGGAAACTCTGACATTGAGTGGGTCCTGTCACTCTGCACATCCACATGAATTCAGTACATGTTCTGAGCCAGGGCAACAGCAGAAGGTGAGCACAGGATGTTCCTCCACTGGCGGGATCCTCAGAGTCTGTCTGGAGGATCCCACACAGTGCAGCCTCTGCTGCGTCCTGTTGCTCACTCAGACTGTCATTGCGAGGCTGCATTCACTGCCCCCTCAGGGGCCCAGGCTACAACCCTGCTGGAATGCGTCCTCTCTCAGGTCATTTCTGCTCACCCTTCAGACCACATACGTCACTGCTTTTATGAGATTGCCTCGGATTAAATCTGTCATCCGCCTTTTGGATCTTATTCTTTTCTTCCAAGAAAGGCTTTACAGTTTGCAACAATAGATCCACTCATGGAAGACCTTCATTTCTCACTGTATGCCAGGCTCCTTGTGGCCTCAAACAATGCACGGAGGCCCAAAACTGGGAGACCAAAGTCCAGATGCTTGTCGAGTACTTATTGACAGCACGGTGGGAACAAACAAAAGAGGGCAGCACACGCACAGCCGCTGTCTTTCGTAGTTAGTTCTCTGGCATGCCCTACCTCCAGAATGGCTCCTCACCAGACGTTATCAAAGTTAAGTCCAGTTTCTCTATAAGATGATTCCAAATACTTTGTTAGGCTGATTAGACTAACTGATTAGAAGTTCCTAATTTGTGGAGAACTTGGATGTTAAACTATAGAGATCAATTGTATTGGGCTATCTTTATTCACTTCAAGAGTGACTCATTGCCCACTTGAGTCTTACCTAATGTTTTGGTGACTATCAGGTCAAACCTGCTGGAATAAATTAGCTTAAATGGCCATTAGCTTCCACCAGTCCAAAAGCTAAGAACCTCATCAGATAGCACTTGAGGCCTACCCCAGAGTTCCTGCATGTTATTGACTATCTGCATGACGTTTCCACCAATGCATTTGAATAAATGCCTTGATTTATGATGTTTTAAACCTATAAAAACTTCACGAGGCCATCTCTATGTTGGAATATGTTATTCGGGGTACCCTAAATTCATCCTCTCAAGCTACAACCATGGCTAGTTGACGTAGGAATGATTTAACTCTTAATCGCTTTGAATAAGAGTATTCTGAATCAACAGAGTATACTGTGACTTCCAAAAAGATGAGACAGAAGGTTCTGACAATGTCTGAACTGATGGAGCCCGGTAGGAAAACAGGACTTCTCTAGGCAGGGTGCATCTGGTCTCTAATGAGCATCCATAAACAGGATGTTTGGGAGACACCAAAGGAGGGAAGTTCAGACATCACTTTTTCATACCAGTAGTCTAATGTCTCCAAGCTAAAGTAAATCCTTCTCATTCCTTTCTCTCGTGTATCATGGCTGTGGGATGTGCAGAGCCACGGAGATTATATAGCCACAGACCCAACTTCAGTTAGGAGGGTTCATGCAAACTACATTAACCTTAGCAAAATTCAGCTCATGAGTTTAGCTGCCAGAAAGTGGGAGGTGTTATCTTTAATGACTGCTGATTCTGTCCGTCAGCTTTTCTCAAATCCTACATTTGAGAAATTCTGAATATTTTCAGGGGTTTTTAGATACAGTTAAGCCACAGTCTAGCGTGTATTCTATGCCATAGAGCAGCAGCTAACCCATGTGTGGAGGTGAGGGGAGGCCTTACCCTCCATTGTCACCTTCTCATCACCTCTAGGTGACACAAATTCTACCAAACAGCTCTAATAGTCTAGGTACCATTTGATCAGCCATGCTAACAAGAAGGACAAGCAGGGGGAACTGGTCTTTTACAAAAAATTTCCACAGACTTTGCTTCCCTTCCTGCCTACTTCCTCCTTTAAGAGTATGTGTGAGCATTTTGGGTACATTAATACATAGGGACCAGCATGCCAGAACCATCACCCCTCAGTTCTGTGAAAATTAGCATTTAAATAGAGGTATTTGAGAATGTGAATCACCCTAGAGTCAGTCAGAACGGTGTGCAGCAGTTTTACTTGAAGAAGTTCAGGAGAAAGCTGGCCTGGGATTTTCAGTTTCAGCAGTGGAACTCACAGTCTTTCTGGCTATTCCTAGGTTGCTCAGAGCCTATCAAAAAGGTCCCATCAAATATCCTAATGCTCATGTGGACATCTACCCGACACTTGATGCTTAAAATGTGCCCTATCCCTCACCTTCAAATGAGTAGCATTTCTGCCAAGAGAGAGGGGGTGCTTTGGCAGAGAAGTAGGGTTCTCAGTTAATGTTAAGCAACCACATGCGTTCCTTTCTTGGCTCCGTCACAGCCTTGATGGTGGATTTGAAGAAACCACTTCACTTCTTTGGAACTGAGAGGAATCAGGGTGGGACTGATGTAAACTGTAGCATTTCCATCAGGGGCCTACCAATCTGGTGATTAAATGGTTCTTCACACCAGCTGAGCCACTTTTATTCTGAAGCTTCCCCACACCCGGGCAAGACAAAGAAATGCTTCTCTCATACTCAGTACTTGAAGGGTCAGGACGATAGCTCTCACTACAGAGTATTCTCTATATAGTTTAAGTTAGCATTAAACTTGTGATCCAGCTGCCCATGTAATAGGATTACAGGTGGATGCGCCACATTTAACTTCCCTATGAAGTCATTCTTTAATATTGAACCTCAGTTCAAGGTTTAGGTCAGGCCCTCAATATAAAGTCATTCTGTCCTTCATCTGTTCATTCATCCATCAGTTCACCCACTGAGCTCTATTTTGATATGTGGGCCACTGGGGAAACAACAGAGCCACTCTGAACCCTTCACTTAAGTTGTGAGAAAACATGCAGAAAGTGCTTCTTGTATGTGGATGTGTGTGTTCACAAATTAACATTTTTGAGAATGTTAAAACAAACCCTTTTTGCTTCATGGGAGATCATATTTCTCTGGCATAATCCATACTAAATCAATGCCATCCATCCTTTCAGTGGAAGAAGAGACACCACCTAGAAAAGGAGGGACTCCCTGCTCAGCTTTGCATCTCAAAGCAGGCTTTGTGCTGTCTCAAGCCAGGCAGCTCCAAGAGTATGCATTCCTTTTTATATCAAAACCAGGCCTGGCCAACTCAGATCACTGTGCTTCATTTTAACAGACAGACTAGGTAGGCAATGCCCTCAAAGGAGTTCCGCCAGACAGAAAAAGGAAAGAGATCCTCTTTCCACCACGAGGGCTTCGAGGAACCACTGGAGGAGAGACCAAGATGCCTGAGTGTAATTGAGGATATCCCAGAGGCCCTTGTTTGGGCTTTTAGAAATGAAACCTTGCACCCATGCAAATGAAGAACAAGGGTAATGCTCAAAATGCCCAAAACACAGAAAGTTGGCGAAAATTTTTTGGTGAACAATGGCAATGTGGTTTCTTTCTCTGGAGTCAGAGCCTTTTGTGTGGGGTTTGAAAGCCCCTTCATTGGTAAGACAAGTACTTTCATGAGAGACAGACTAGATGACACCCTTACCCAAATTCTGACCCAGAGGGAAAATGAGATAACGCTGTCAATATACCTTGCTCCCATGGAGGCAAGGACGCTAGAGGAGGTTGAGCTTAGACAAAGAGGCTTTCAGCATGCAGAGATCTCCATTGAGTCTTCCTGAGAGCATCTCAAATAAAACTCAACATGGCATCTCTTCCAGGGCGCTGCCACAGGGCCCTTCTTTGGAAGTAGTGTCTTTGTGTTTTTCTAACATGTGGTTCTGGTTCTTATGTCAAAGACCTTACACTTCTCCAGGAGTAACTGCTCTTCACATGTCTGTCTCCTGGCTCAGATCATGGATTTGGTTGTTCCTTCTTGAATCCTCTTTCCAATATACTGACTTCAGGATCTGATGCAGAGCCAGTGTTTCATAACCAGATGCTCTGATTGAGGCCACCATCCCATCCCACAGGACTACAGGAACAGCTTGGTAATGATGCTATCTGCATGCAACTATGTCCCCTCCAATTTGTTAACTATCAAGCAGCCAGCCAGAGTGATTTTTAACAATGATTATCCTACTGGAGGCGGTAATATGGGTCAGCAGGTAAAGGTGTTGTTTACTAAGTCTAATGACTTGAGTTTGAGCCCTGGGAAACACGTGCTCGAAGGAAAAAAAAACAACTCCCAACTGGTCCTCTGACTTCCATGTGCACACACACACACACACACACACACACACACACACACAGAGAGAGAGAGAGAGAGAGAGAGAGAGAGACAGAGACAGAGAGAGACAGAGAGAGAGAGACAGAGAGAGAGAGAGAAATAAAAGTATTAAAAATGATTCTAACTCACAAATACCTTTGACTGCATGTATTAATGTACTCATGTTCTGGCTCCACCTTGACAAAACACCATAAAATGACTGTCCTACAACAGTACAAACCATCTTAGAGATCTGTAGGTCAATGCTGTCGTGAGGATTTATCTAGAATCAAGGCATCAACCAGCTGCATTCTTCCCAGATAACTACCTTGCAATCTCCAGCCCTTGGAGCTACCCACATTCCTTGGCTTTCTTCTCCATCTTCAAATACAGCCCTTCTTGCTTCAGAACTCTGATTTTTATCCTTGGTTTTCTGATGAAGGATTTCTCTTTTGTATGTTATGAATATGTTTTATTAACATTGGTTGATAAAGAAGCTGCCTTGGCTTGTGGCAGGGAAGAATATAGACTGGCAGGAAAACTAAACTGATTGCAGGGAGAAAGAAAGCAGAGTCTGTGCAGATGACATGCGGCTGTCCAAGAAGCAAAGGCAACAAACCATGAGCCTCGTGGTAAAATATAAAATAATAGAACTGAGTTAATTTAAGATGTAACAGCTAGCTAGAAATATACCTGAGCCATCCACTAAACAGTGTTGCAATTAATCTAGTTTCTGTTTGATTATTCGGGTCTGGGCAGCTGGGAAACAAAAGCACGGTCTCTGTCTACAGCTTTCCACTACTTTGAGGACCCTTCTGATTTTTCTGGGCCCTACTGGATCATGTCAACAATCTAAATCTGCTCATATTCTTAATGCCCATTTCGCTATATAAGACAATCATAGTTTCCAAGGATAAGGAAATGGACATCCTGGAAAGAATTAAAAGATTTTTTTTCCTCACCCTATCATCCATGAGGACATTGTCACCATGTCTGTTCTTTAAATTCTTTGTCTTTGAGGAGTCCTAATTTGAGGCCAGTGCTAGCATTTTTTCACACTATTCTATTATTCCTGGTCATTGCCTGTGTCCCTCACTGAACCATGAGTGACTGAGGACAAGCGCCATGTATGTCTGCTTATGAACTGCTAAGCATCAAAGCCTAAAGTAGCTGATGCATGCACAGGGCTCAGTAAGTGCTTACTTGGTGCGGGAGAATTGTCTGTATTCTGTCAATCATGTTTTAAATAAACACTGATTGGCCAGGCAGGAGGTGTAGACAGGAAAACCAGACAGGAAATGTAAATGATGCAAGAAGAGCAGGAGAATTCTGGGGAGGAGAAAGTTGATTCCTCCCACTCCTGCCCAGATCGCCAAAGCAGCAGGATGTGAGCTGCCCCACTGAAAATGGTACTGAGCCACATGGCTAACATAGATCAGAAAAATGGGTTAATCAAGATGTGAGAGTTAGCCAGTAAGAAGCCTGACCTAATGGGCCAATCAGCATTATAATTTACGAAGTCCTCTGTGTCATTTTCTTTGGGGTTAAGCAGCTGGGGGGCCGGGCAGGACGGCCTTTTCATGTTACACTTACTCAATGAATGAAAAAAGTGTTCAGCTGTGGCACATCAGTCTCCCTCCCATGGACTGAGTCATTGCCTGATCAATCTTTGTCTTTATTTCACCCCTCTTCTTCCCTCCATCCTTTTCTTCCTTTTTTAACTAACGTAAAAGTCTCATTTTAAAATTCTTTACATTTATATATTTATTTACATGATGCATTTTCAAGTAGAAGTTACTTCTTTCTTCTTCCCATGTAGATCCTGGGAAGAACTCGGGTCTTCAGGCTTGACATCAGATGCTTTAACCCACTGAGCCATCTTGCTGGCTCCCAAGTCTCATTTAAAAAGCTAGTATTGATTGGTTATTTACAATATGCTAGTTATTCTTACAAGAGTTATCCACATATTGTTCTACTTTACATGTACAATAACTGAGTGGTATGGGGAGGGATGAAGAATGAGAACATGCAGAAACATAATGAGGTTAAATACCATCAGCTTAAAAAACTAGGATTTGAACAGTGTAACTCTGTGTTCTTAAAAACTATGCAAAAATATGCTGGTGAATATTTAATTTTGCTCATAAATAAAAAGTAAAGGTTGGCTTGTTGAAAATACCAGTGCTGGTTGAATATCCCATATGGATGCTGACATCAATAACGGGAATGCCCTTTATTGAATGCATACCATGTGTTAGGTGATCTGTACGCTCTGTTTCCGACATGCTAGGCAATCTTGTGCAAGAAGTGCTATCATCTCCAAGGTGGCGGTGAGGAGACTGGGACTTTGAGAGGTGAAGTCACCCTCCTAGTGTCGCCCAGGATAGAATCAAGGCCACTGATTCACCCCACTGCATGCTCTCATCATATCTCCCCTCCCTCCTGTCTCTAGCCCTGCTTCCTCTCATGTACAGTTATTCACGCCCATGCAGAGTTAAGCTGGGTTACATATTACCTGTGTCTCTGTTTCTGCTCTCCAAATACAAAAGTACCCATGGTACCAAATTCACTTAAGCATTCCAAGCACGGCCATTACTAACTTTTGCCCCGGTAATTGCAATTCCTAAAATTGAAAGAAATTGCAGGCTAGAGAAACATTATCTTCTCTTCAGTCATTTTGTCCTCTTTTTTTTTTTTCTTTTTGCCTGTGTGTGTCAGCATGGGGATTCCACGTCCTGTCCTAACACTGGGAACATACTGAGTTGTTCTCACTGTGGCCATTGGAGCGTCCTTTCAGACTCTTCTCTCTGGTTCTCAGGAATGAATCAAAGACCCTTAGACCTTGACATACAACTTCAGAGCTGGAGGTAAGAGAGTTCAACACTCTCTCACTGCACTTTCCTGAAAAAAAGTGCTATGATCATATTTATTAGCTGCTGTAAATAAGAATCACAGAAGAAAAGCAGCTTTGTCCCAATGAGAGCCTAGATGAAGCCAAGCAGAGATCTGGAACTAAAGCTGCCACCTTCCACATACATTCAGGCTCTGAAGGAAGAGTTCCCTGGTCTAAGCAGACTGCCAACTCCTCTTATGGAAAGATGCCTACAGTAGAGCTAGTCGGCTCCAGCCCAGTCCTGCCTTAGCTCCCCAGATCTGCCATGATTCTGGCTACTAATTTGTATCATAGCCAATGAAAGTAATGTCTATGTACCTATCAAGAATATCTCAAGTCCAGTTAGGATCTTCATATTCTCCTGCTCATGGAATTTTCTCTTCCCAAGAACCTTCTGTTTCTCTATTTCACTATATTCTCCAATGGCAAGGCCTGGACTCTATTCATGTTGCTACATAGACTGTAGCATTAAAAACTCACACCTTATCAAAACCCAGAGGCCTTTGATGCCAAGTGGAACCACGGCGGGAGGCGTCTGACTTCTGGTCCTTCTCCACGTCATCGCTGTCCTCAGCCCTGCTCTGGTCCGTCATCCTAGGCCTCAGGAACTGTGACGACCGGAGCAACCACATTCGCATCTCTGGGGGTATCTAAGCATTAAAGACATTCCTGACAAACACAAGTGTCCTCAAGCACGTCTGACACAGAAGGTAAAGAGAAGACTGCACCAATTGACGGTAGCGAGCCCTGTTCTCATGGGCACTGTCCTCCTTCTCTTATACCATTTTTTACAACTAAGAGTGAATTCTAATCTGCTGTGTAGCAAAGGATGCTCTCCAGCTTCTACTTTTCCAGGCTGCACACCTAGATTACAACCATATATGACCCTCATGACTTTTATGCTGTGCTGGGGATCTAACTCAGGCTTCTGACAAGGTAGGCAAGCCCCCGCCAACTAAGCTACATACCCATAATTCTCCCACATTTTCCTTTTACTTCTGAGATTATAGTATAATTAAACCATTTCTCCCTTTTCTTTCCTCCCATACACTCCTCCTTGCTGTTTCTCAAACTCACTTCCCCTCTGTTTATTAATTGCTCTTATATGCGTGTTTGTATGGATGTCTATTCCGAAACACAATTTACTTCACCTGTATAATTTTACTTGTATATGTGCTCTTGGCACTGGCCACTGGCTTCGGATAACCAGCAGCTGTGCTCTTCCTCGGAGCAGACCTTTCTCCCACTCTCAGCATGTCTTAGCTGTTCGTAGTTCTTTGCATAGGGTTGAGGTCTTGTGGGTTTTCTTCTATCCATTCTGGCAAGCCTCTTAGTGTCATCCCTGTTCAGTGCATGCTTAGGCAATCCTAAATATAGAATTTTATAGATTTATAGATATATCTATAAAACACTTCTGCAGTCAATGTTCAGGAAAAAATGTGAAATCAAGAGCAGAAAGTTTGTAAGAACCATAAGATGAGGGAGTTCGCTGTGAGATTGTGTCTCTTAGTAATGTCCCAAGCTACCCGCACACAGTCTGCCACATTTTAAAAAATGCTATTTGTACTCAGATACTGTCTTTGCATCCTGCTTCTGCTTCGCATTTGCTATGAGACTTTGGCTAGAGAGAACACTGAACTTTTAACCTGGGTTTCTGTTTCCTGGTCAGCAAAAAAGGGGATAGCAATCATTCCAGCCTTACGTAGTTGCTGTAACGAAGAAAAAGTCTATGTGACGGGCAGCATGGCCATAAGGCCTGAGAAGAGTAGACTCTCAATAAACAGTGGCTACTGCTGTCAGCCTGTGCCATGCCAGACTTGGCTTTAGCATACTACAAGGGCGTGTGGTTAGGGAGAGAAGAATACAAATTTTAGAGCTGGAATGGACCTCAGCCTCCTTTTCTTCACTCCAGCTCATATAACATAGACACACAACATAAACTGTGATAGTAAGAACACGGGACATGCAACTATGGATGAGAGGGTCTGTCTTCTTTTTCTGGTACGTATGATTCTTTCTAAACCACATACGTCTGGAAGAGCTGTGACTGCCAAGACCACCTGTACCCCTCAGCATCTTGTACTGAAATTACTGCCTGGGTTGGTTTCCCTGACTTTCTGAGGAGAGAGCACCTTTCCCCTGCTTATCCACCTCCTGAAAAGGCACTCAGTCCACAGAAAATTTTCAAAAAAGTTTACAGTTTGTTCCATCGATCTTCTTGTAGACCAAACTACAAATTAAATGTAAGAGATGGTTCAAAATTCTAAGTTTAAAGCAACAGATAAGCAGGAGGAAAATCACGGCCATAATTTTAGCGAATCATCTTGTGTCCATCCATCCATTCATAATGCTACTCCTAAAAACAACTAGGAAAAAAAGGTGATCTTTCTTTTTTACATTAACATTTAAAATCAAACAGGAGGTAGAACTGGGGAATCTGAACAAATGATGGTTCTGGTGTGGATTTGTGGCTGAGGTCAAATATCTAAAAGTTTCCTTTCCCTTTTTGTCTTCCCCTTCTCCCCGGGGCTCCTTCCATACAGTCACCTCTAATGAGCTTAGCATGAGAAACCCACTGCAGCAGAGGCAGATCTAATAATGCTCGCTTTCTTGTCCACACACACTTGCTTCTCTTCCTCCCTTTCTTATTAGCCATTAGCAAGAGAGACAGGAAACACCCAAAGGCACTGGAAAAGCAACATGGTTTGTTTGCGGTTTCCTTAGCACTGTGCTAATGAGGACCCCACCATGTCTCACAGCCCTCGCTGTTGAACAGAAGTCAGTTGCAGCCAAATCCAGAACCCAGCTCATATGAGCATTGGCCAGTCTGTTTTATCACTAAGGTGAAGTGTTCATATCATTATGGGACAGTTGGAGATTGTTTGCAAGGGCTCCTTGAAACCAAGGGCGTCAGTACATTCACAGAGAGCTCAGACACCAAATTAATGAACGCAATTTTTGTTATTTCAAATTTGGCATCACAACGTAATTAAAGCCAGTTTTGGAGTCCCTCTTTCTAGCTTACCTCCCTGTTCACTACTGGTGATCTTGTTGTACACAATTGCAAGCACACTGGCCATCAGTTTGTAATAACTCTGCATGTGAGGTGAGATCTTTAGTTGTTCTTGTTCCTAAGTGTGATCCTTTTGGGGCTTTAAATTGTAGGACCCTCAGCCATTTTATTTGTGAAACTGGATCATCAAAGCATCTGTTCAGAATTTTTTATGATTATTTTGTATGTATTGATGCTTTGCCTGCCTGTATATCTGTACACCACTTCCACTCCTGGTATTCACAGAGGCCAGATGAAGACATTGAATCCCTTGGAATTGGAGTTCCAGATGGTTTTCATTTGCCATGTGGGCACTGGGAATCAAAACCAGGTCCTCTGGGAGAGCAACTAGTGCTCTAAACTGCTGAGCCATTTCTCTAGTTCCATAAAGCACCTGATTTTATAACCTAAGTTACAAAGAGTCAAAGTGATAATGAAGCGAGGCATGCTAGTTCGCTCCTGTAGTCTTTGCGCTTGAGAGGCTGAGGCAGAAGGTTTTCTGAGTTAGAGGCTAGCCTAAGATACATAGTGAGATCCAGGGCCAGAGCTATGGTGAGAATCTGTCTCAGAAAAGCAAAAATGAATAAAATCTCTTCTCTTCTCTCTCTCTCTCTCTCTCTCTCTCTCTCTTTTTCTCTCACCCTTCCTCCTCCCCTCCCTCTCCCCCCTCTCTCTCTCTCTGTGTGTGTGTGTGTGTGTGTGTGTGTGAGAGAGAGAGAGAGAGAGAGAGAGAGAGAGAGAGAGAGAGAGAGATGTGGAGAGGAAAAGAGAGAGAGAGAGAAAGAACAAAAGAGTGCTTCCCATGAACAATACATATAAATCTTATACATGGTTAATATGTATATTTGGTTACTGTTACTATGGCTCATTATTATAATTTCTCATTTACTGATAAGACTGAACAGAGTAAGAGGAAACCTCAGTTTCTTACAACTTAAAACAAATTATTATACCTTACTAAACTTTACTTCTTCATTTATAAAGAAGAGAAAATAATAATATCAGTGTTGGAAGCAGTGAGATGATATATTCAGTATAGCACCCTAGAAATTATGTTATTCCTAAAACTTAACTATTATTACTATTAATAAGAATGTGACTTAGGCTTTAAAACTAATAGACAATGAAATATCAGGGCTGGGAGCAGGTAATATGTGTGCTATGCAAGTGTGAGAACCTGAATTCAGATCTTCAAGTACCATGCAGATGCCAGGTAGACATGAAGGTCTGCTTATAATTGCAGTACTCTGAAGGTAGAGAGTGGAATCCCTGGAGCGGGTTGTCTAGCTAGTTTAGTCATGGAGGTAGGGTTTGAGTTCCATTGAGAGATCTGGCCTCGATGGATTAGGTAGAGAGAAACACTCTGCACATCAACATTAGATCTCCACATGCAGGCACACACTTCTGTGTGCACTCCTGTACCCAAACACATATGAATGTGGATGAATGCATGCATATACAGCATATACACCATTACATGCCAACTAGAATAATGTAAGAATAAAATATCAAAAACATGGAAATGAAAATCTCTTGTACTTAGTGATTACCACAAAGTTACAAGATATATGTTCACATACAGAAGCCAGGTGCTGTCTTGTACGTCAGCAATGAACAACTAGGACTCGAAATTAAAAACAGAACACTCTTTATAGTAACATCAAAAACCCAAAACACAAAATCTTAGCTGCAAGTCTAACAAAGTTTAAACAAGGTCTATATAAGCAAAACTATAACATGCTGATAAACAAAATTAGTAATTTAAAAATATGGTAAGGTTTTCCAGACTGATAGTCATTATTATGAAAACATCAATTCCTTTCAGATTGACCTGTAGAGGCTCAGTGTGATCCAAATCAAAGCCACAAGCTGTTTTCTAGAAGTAACAAATTCATTCTAAGGAAGATGCAGAAGAACCAGAACATCTAGCACAGTCCAAGGAAGAAAACAAAGCTGGAGGAGGGATATCACCCAATTTTAAAACTTCTCATAAGACTAGAGTAGCCAAGACCGTGAGTTGTGGACAAATGGACAGAAGTTCCAAATAGACCCACATAGATGTGGTTGGCTGAAAGCTTGACAAAATTGCACAGGCAATTCAAAAGAAAAAACAAAGGAAAGTGCTGCCAGGAAATACTGCAGGGGCAGCCACACACTCATGTACAAAAATAAAACCAAAAACATAGAAGAAGAGAATAACAGAAAACGAAGAGTCTAAATAAAAGCCTTACACTTTCCACAAAATTTGATTAAGTATATCATAGACCTAAATGAGAAAAATCAAATTCACTAATCGCCTATAAAATAACGTAGGAAAAATATCTTGGTAACATTGGGTTTGATGCTGTGTATTTTGCCCAAGATTCATGTAAGAGAAGACTGACACATTAAACTCAACTAAAGTGAAAAACAAAACAAAACTGCAGTTCTATGGAAAGCATCATTAACAAAAGTCATGCCAGACACTGGGAGTACTTGCTAGTATATATTTAGTAAAGGATTCTTAACCAAAATGCACAATGAAAACACAACAATTAAAAAAATTAGCAATGGAATCACATGTGATTCTGGAATTACAAATTAAACAACAATGAAATACCCTTACAGAGCTGTTACAACTGCTAAAATTTGAAAACGTAAGACCGGGGATGTAGGTTAGTGATTGCAGACATGAAGCTTTATGTTTAATCTCCAGCACTCTGGATAAAGACACAAATCCCAATCTTGGCAAAGAAGTGAGGAAACAGGAAGCATTTATTGGTGGTCAGAAAATAAAAATGATGGAGCCCCCTTGGAAAGATAGATTGGTAATTTCTTCCCAAGCTGTTCAGTAATCACATGCCTCTGTATTTCTCAGATGCATGGAAAACATGTCTACATAAAATGTATACAGTGTCCATGGGAGTATAACCACTCTCACCTGCTTTAAGAAGCAATCAGGATGTTCTTAGATTGGAGCAAGCAAATTACACACATACATTGGGTTGTGTTCCTCAAGAAGAGGAACTGTGTTCTCTAGCCATGAAAAGTCACACAAAAACCTAAAGCCCTTTTGCTAATTTGAAAGGTTATGTCTGGAAAGCCTTCAGATCATGCAACTCCAAATGCCAACCTTCTGCAAAAATGAAGCTCTGAAGGCGATGCAAGGATCGCATTGCCAAGAGCTCAGAAAAAGGGAAGAATTCATGAAGCATGGGGAAGGGGGCATTTGAGGCATGGAAAGCATGCGGTGTGACACTAATGGCAGACACCTGACACAATGCTTCTTTCAAGATCACAGAAATGTACAGCATAGCATTCAACTCTGATAACAATGTGTCAGTATTTCTTCATTAATTTTAACAAATATTCCAGGTTCATGCAATAATAACAAGAAAATTGGGAGATCTATACTAACTCTACCTTAACAAGAAAATTGGGAGATCTATACTAACTCTACCTTCTCAACATTTTTATAAATGCTAAACAGCTTTGAAAACAAAAGGTTAGTAATTAAAATAATAATTAAATACATGGTTTAGGTGGTTGTTTTATCCGCTCACATTGTTTCCAAGTAGGAGTTGACAAACTACATCGCCCACTAGTCGGTCTGGCTCCTATCTGTTTTTATCAACGGTGTCACGGATCATAGCTGTACTCATGCATTTTTATAACATTGTGTTATTAGTTTGCTGCTCTGGTATTTTCTGGCAGACATGAGCAGCTGTGATGGAGCCCACATGACCTACGAAGCTGAAAATGTTTACTATCTGGAGTCTCATGGAAACTGTTGGCTGACTCCTGTTGTAGAATTGTTTAGTTCAATTACTAAAAAATGACAGAATCTTTGCAATCACATTACCCTGGGAGGAGCAGTGTCCTGGCCTCACTCTTTCAGTTGGTAATGATCTCTGGCACATCACTTGTGATATGAAGAACTGCCTTCTCTTTCATCCTCTGCTGCTTTCTGGTTTAGCAACAACATGCCAGAGTGGAACTTGGACATGCATTCATCGCGGCTCTCATTCTGAAGTGCTTTCCTTAGCCCAGGGTCACCCTCTCAGCCTGCTCCTGGCCCTTGCTCCTGAATTACAATTTCATGCTAGATCCAAGTCTCGCTGCTATTGCTCTTGCTCCTACATTTCATTTTAATCAAAAAGTGCCATGCAACATTAAATCACAGTCATCCAGTATACCAAGGTCCCAACACCTACAAATTGTCAATATTATGGACTGGGTTGTGCTGTGACACCCACCTTTCCCTTAAACAATACCTCCATCTGCAACAACCACAGTAAATGCCTTGTATGTGCATGTCCTCCTCATTGCACCTCACTTGCCAGAGTCTTAGAAATGGGTCTCTAAAAGGAAATTGAATTAAAACAATGCTACTAACCTAGGTGTTCATCCAATGTGACTGGTCTTTTTAACCATGGAAGACATTTGGGCATATAGAAGCCAGGCATGTACGCACATGGAGAAAGGGTCATGTATCGCATTGGGAGAAGATGGCTCTCTACACACCAAGGAGAAGTCTCATAAAACTCTAACCCTACTGACTTCTTGATATTGGACATCTATCCTCCATAACTGTGAAAAAATAAACTTAGCTGGTGGCATCTTATTTGACAGCCCAAGCTGGCTAACACAGCATATATTGCCAAAGGGATTTAGTTGCAGAATAATCTTATTGTCCAATTTTCTCCATGCTTTCTAAATTTATATTCTTCAAGTACGAAGGTTATGCTGTATTATTTGCTTGAGTCCTAAGTGCCATTACATTTTATGCCCCTATAAGAGGGAAACAGATGGCTATTTGAGTGCAGAAGGGGCAGAAGTAACATGGACTAGAGTAATATGGACAGAAGCCAAAGAAGACTGTAGAGAGACACTACTGTCAGATTAGTCCCTAGGGCCCTCCAAGCTGTCCTAACACCTCATGCTAAAGCCTCCCCACTGGGAGGATAAACCTGTTATTTCAGCTGCCACCTATTCACAGTTTGTTACAGCAGCACACTAGCTCTTTCTCAGTTAGATACCCTTTGGTGGTTGGTCTCAAGACCATCCCTGGAGCCATCAACTCTCCAATAAGTCAGTCGTTCACTACATCAGTGACCCAAGCCAGGGAGAGTAGAATGCTCCACTTTCATGAATCACAACCTTTGGCATCAACCTAGGCAAATGTTGAATCACTGTTTGAGACCAAAGAAGTGGTCATAAGATACTGCTTACTCTAGCTTAGCCTCAGTCTCCTGGTCAGAAAATGAGCATCGAGCGATGTTGGCTGTGAGAACATTAAATAAGTCAGTTAAAGCATCTGCCATCTGGAATACCGTGTGTTGGTGACATCTTTAGTCCGTAATAGCAACGTTCACTACCACCACTTGTTTCTTGCTGTGTCATCCTCCTGGATGGAACTGATTTCCATCTCTTAAGGACCATTCTTGGTCAGAATTTCAATTCAGTGAAATCACAATGGCTGCTTCCTTTGCACCCTTGAACATCAGCCCTGTGCTTCTGCACTTAAGAGCAATGGAGTAGTTTAACTTCAGAGAAGCTAAGCAACCTGCCTAATGTGGCACAGCTAAACGGCAGCTTGTTTAATGTGTTGTCCATTACACCAGCCTACAAGCCACCTGCTAAACCTGGCTATTCAGGTTCTCTTGTCAACACCAGAGCTTCTCCACTAAGATGGGCGTGCGGGTGAGGTGTTCCTGTTGTTTATAAATCTAACACCCCTCCCTCCTTCCTTTGGGGCACTCATTTTCTGAAGGCAGTTTTTGCTGGGGGCACAGAGGGAACAGTTCCACACAGTGACAGAAGGACTCTAATCCCTATGTCCTCGTCTTGGAGAATGTGGCACCACACCTAACGCCCTAGGACACCAGGAAATGAACACCCACAGAGTGCCTTCCTGCTCCACCAGCAAGCCATACCATATGGTTAATTAGCTAAAATTTGTGGCCACATCTGTGATGATATTTCTCATTCTGGCATGTGTGAGGCTAATTACTGAAAACATGGGAAGCTCCTGGCCGTCTGGGAGCCCGAGAGGCATAGGAGGTCACAAAGCATGCCCATGGTTCAAGCAGTGATATTATGTGGATGAGGAATGGAGGGCAGAGAGGGCTATTTGACTAGCAGAGGGTAGAGTTTTTATAGTTTTTGTGTCATTGTATGTGGGACACAATGCTACCAGAATCTCTATCTGTTCATGGTGATACACAGCCTTTAACAGAGGCCAACCTCCATACATGACAGAAGGTAGGGTTCATCCTCAGATTATCCACTGCCTTTCCAATTCTGTCCTTAATTCCTCTGAATAAGGACTGTCTTCCCATCACATAAGAACACACAACATGAATTGCATAAAAATTCCCTCTGAGCGTTTATTTCTACAACTGTAGAAAGGAGATTAAGAAAGTTGCATCAAGGATTGGATGAGGGGAGATAGGAGGAGCATGGAGGGCAGAAGAGAGGAACAACTGTGGTCAGGATGGAACATATAAAAGAAGAATAAATAAAATAAATTTTCAAAAAAAGTTGCATCCTACCATGTTGTTAGGGAGATGAAGCTCACAGATTACATATCACAGCCCTTGACATGGTAGGCAGTGCTCAGCACAATCAGTGGAAAATGATAAAAGCACGAATGGATCTATAGCAGAATTACCACTTGAGGAAATCAGATAGGTCAAAATGTAACCCTGTGTTCCCACTGTGCCTTAGTTCCGCACCTGCATCAGAAGGACAGTAAGACCATTCCTCTTATGGATAGCTTGATGGATGAAGGGAATGTTCCTATCCACACATTGCTGCTTTGGGAGAAGAACGGAGTCAGGGGATGGCCGGCCTTCAGGAGTTGCCGTCTGACTGACTAACCAAAGCCCTCACATGTGAGAAGAACACTGCTGAGAAATAGCGTCCTGGGATGCTTCTCATGATGGTCACAAGAGTATTGTGCCCATTAGGAGACTCTGAAGTCTACACAGCTCTGTGTTCATGGAAGAGTAAGTTTTTTCAAGCCATGCACAGGTGCTGTGCCTGCAGCTGAGGGCATGAGTATGTGTAGTTCTGGGGCACTGGGCACGTGTGTCATGTGACCAGGCTGAGGTAAGCGGAAGAGGACTATGTAAAATAAGGAGAAGGAGCTAATGTATCAAGGAGTGATTCCATTCCAGGCGCAGAATCACAAACTTTCAGTTTCATCCAGAGACCTAGCAAACTGTTTGTCGTTTACAGATGAGGCCAGGTTCTTAAGCTTGACAATCGGGGTGCAGATGCTTTGATCTGGGAGCTCCTGAGAAGTATGCCTGTGTTAGAGCTGCTTCTGTTTGCGTGATCTGGTTCTGGTTTGGTTCCGTCCATTGTTTTCAATACCCTTTGTAATACCCCTCTCCAGAAGGTCACTAACTTGACTAGAGAGTAATCAGGGTCACACATGTGTCTCTGCCTAAACAGCTGCCTCCGCTTGTGTAGGGTCTGGTCCTCCACTCCATTCAGCCCCCTGCCTACTTGTCCTCCCCTCCAGGAAGTATTCACTGATCACCTGGAGAAGAGCAGACGTGTTCCGCTCCTTAGCCTGCTTATTTGCTTCATTTCACTCACTATCAGAGACACAGTTTTATTCCTCTTGGACTTGTCCACATCTATCTCTTCCCAGAAGCTAAGCTAGAAGGGCAAGGCTCCTATCTGTCTCATAAGCCACCACGGCGTTTGATACATGCACCTGTCCAAATGCATTTACGGAACAAAGGAGATGATGGCCGAGCAACCTGAGTCAGGAGTTTAAAAGTCTGTCTGTCATCTGCTCATCTCCTGGACAAGTTTATTCTTAAGGAAGGAAAGATACAGACTGTCAGACCTGAGGTTCCTCTGCATACTTGTGAAGGGCATTGGGCTGGTTAAAGAACTTATCCAAAACAGAACCTTGGTTCAATGCGTATGTGCACATACTTCATGGGCCCAGATCGTTCACTATGTCCAGGGATAAAAACGCAGGCTATGGCCAGAGGCCCCCAACCTTGCCAAGACTGGAAGGCGCAGCCCTACCATAAAGCTCTGAACTTCCCCCAAACACACCACAGGCCTCACTAAGGCAAATCACCTATGACTGCTTTGACTCAGGGAGAAGGGAAAACTTTCCCTGCTGCAGACCCTGCTGACTGGGAAACAGTGCATGTGTGAACAGGGCTAAACTCAGGAATAGGAAATGTAAAGCGTCAGAAACATGCACAACCTTAACCTAAGGAGACGAAAGTCAGGCTGAGGGGCTCCGACCTGACTGAGAGTTGAGGGAGGGAGGATTGTAAGCCAGGGGCATGCGCAGAAATCCTCTCCTAGAAGCAAGTAGGCAGTGCGTGCAGACAGGCTGGGCCTCCGCTGCTCACCCTGATTTCCTTCTAGATTGTGCCTTGGAAACGGGGAGGGGAGAGAGAGGCAGTGTCTGCAAGGTGGGGAATCCGTCTACCACATGCTGAAGTGGTGGGGGCGGTGGGGAGCAGACCCGGGTGACAGGCTCTGCTTGTGCCACTCTGATTAGCTGGGAAAATGCAAATCGGCACTTCCTGCTCCAGCACAGCTAACAAGATAATGAATATTTTCATCAGCTGCAGAGAATACAAACATCTGTAGAAACACCAAACCTCCTCTCGGGGATGGGGAGGATGTGGAGGTGGGGAAGCAATGCTTCTCAGCGGTTTGAAGGAAGAGGAGCTGTGCTGGGGGCTTGGCAGAGAGGCTAGGAGGAAGCTGAGGCTGGAGCCTCTCGCCTGGGATACACTGGGGAGCCAGGCACTGTCACCTTGCCCTGTGCCTACCAGGTCATTCATGGCTGGTGTGATCCTATAGTCCTGGTAGATTGTGTGTACCACTTACAGTCTATCCACCTGCTCTTATATCCATCCCTCAATCATTAATTCAGGAAACAATTACAGAATCCTGTAGTGGACCTAGCCTGGATCACGACTGTAGGTGTAGGAGCACATGGGGACCTTTTTGGGTTTTGTCTTGTTGGTTTGTTTATTTTTGCTTGTCTCCAAGAAACTAATTCATATAGACATTTAATTATTTAATATGTGCTCATGACATATTTTCTAACAATATATATATACTGCATTATCCTTCAGGAGACAAGCGTATAGCATGGTCTGATCTTGAAAGGAGCACAGACAGAGAAAGGCAAAGAACACGGACCACCTAGACTTAGACTTAACTTAGACTTAGACTTGCTGAGGAGGTGACAGACTCCTGGTAGCAATCGAGGATGAGTTAGTATTTTAAGAAGGCGTACTCCAGGTAGATAATATGGCACCTGCAGAAGCTGGAAACAATCTCTGTACTGTGGGCAGCTGTATGGACGTGTGTGCAAGGAGCATGCTGGGGCAGCAGCAGAAGAGGCTTGAGTTTAGTTGTAAGGAGAGTTTTCCCACCAACTTAAGAAGTTGACCTTTATTCTGACCAAAATAGGAAGCCATTAAGAAGTTCTGAGCTAGGAAGCAACCTGGGAAGACCCGTGCTTTAGAAAATGACTCTGACTGCAGCTTGGAGAGCAGGTTAGAAGTAAGGGTGATTAGGAGATAGCTTCACATTCCAGTTCAAGGTAGCCCGTCCTTCGCACAGCCTTTACAAAGGCTGGGATGGAAGAGTCCTGGCAGAGATGGGTGTGCGGCTTTGCCCTTCATAACACGCGTGACTTCCTACGGCAGTCCAGCATCCTAGGAGTTGTGGGGAAAGGGTGGTGAATGACCTCTCCTTCGTGACTTCCTAGGGCAGTCCAGCGTCCTAGGAGTTGTGGGGAAAGAGTGGTGAACAACCTCTTCTTCCAGAGCTCAGTTAGGAACAATGGGGTGACAAGTGCCGCAAAGGTCTGAGGTGCTGGAGACACATCACCAACCAGTAATTTAAATAACTGCAATGATACTGGCCTGATTATGATGTCCCATAGTCCTTCAGTTTGTAGCTGATGTCCAGAAGCAAACATTTGTGGTATGTTGGAGCCTTGAGGCCTTGGCTTTGTCACTTACTCTCTGGGAGCTGGAATGCTCCCTGAGTCTCTGGGCTTGAGTTTTTGTATTTCTGAAATATGGCGGGGGTGGGGGGGCGGGGCATTGCTCGTCTTTTCCTCTATTTTGTAGGATGGCTAGTCCGAATGGCTGGCCATGAAGTCTATGTGCTAAGCTATGAAAACCACAAATCTTTATTCTTGGAAGGGAAGCAGAAATGAACTCCAATCCTTCAGTCAGCTTCTGAGAGCACCATGTTCTAACTAGGAGTTGTCAACCTTCCGTGTGCAGGCTGGATCCAGTCCACTGCCTGTTTTTGTGCATGCCATGAGTTGAGAATGCTGTTGCAATTCCTAAGTGGTTATTTAAAAATACAGAAGATGTACAATATTTTGTGACAAGTGAAAATTATAAATACTAAAAATCTAATGTCCATGAGTAAAGTTCTCTAGAAATCCAGCCCTGACGCACTTAAGTGGATGAGTGGAGGGGTGGGCTCTTTTATACATTGTGCAAGGCTGCTGCAGAAGCAGAACTGATTATTTTATTTATTGTACAGTAAAGATCATATGACTGCATAGCTCAAAATAGCTCTCTGCAGAAACAAGTATTCTGACCCCTACTTGAAATATAGTGAAGGATTTGCTCATTGCAATCCTGTGAAGTTGGCGCTTATGTCCCTGCTGTACAGATGTTCATGAAACCAAAGCTAAGAAAAATTGAACCACTTGTTCAAGATTCAGAACAGGAGAAACTCCAGCTACATGACTGCCTTTATTGAGAGCCCTTGATTCTTTTCCTCTCACCCTGAAACCTTGGGAAGGGGTTAATCACCCCCCCCCGTGTGTGTGTGTGTGTTTGTGTGTGTGTGTGTAGGCTGTGTGCACATTTGTCTACATGAGTGTGAGTGTTTCCATTCTAAAGTATACATGTGGAGCTCAGAGGATAACCTTGGATGTTGTTTTTCACTTTCCACCTTATCTAAGGCAAGGTCTCCTGCTCTTCGCCACTGTATGTACCAGGTCAACTGCCTGGAAAGCTTGCAGCAATTCTTCTATGTTCATCTACCGTCTCAATGTGGTAGCACTGAAAGTACAGATTTGTGCTTCTATATCTTCTTCCACATGGGTTCAGGGATCTAAGCTGGGTCCTCATGCATGTGTGCCAAGCACTTTACTCACTGAGCCGCCATCCATCAGACCCATTTTCTTCCTTTTCTGAAGACTCTGATAAATGATGGGCCCAGCGTCTGCACATGTATAGAGAGGAAGAGACTACTGCACTTACCTTCCTCTGTAGAGTGTAGCATGGCTCTCCAGGAATAAGCAGGCTGTGGATAGCCATTCTGCTCTTTCCCAAATCCCCTAGCTGGCCAGTCATGCATCTATAATATATTCTACCTTTCTCTTTTTAGTGTTTCGGCAATGTAGGTCTGTCTCCAAGCATAGCATTTTGGAGACTTTAGTACATATTCTATTCACACAGCTACTTGGGGGCGGGGTCTAAATATTATCTTTTCCCCCCTCTCATATATTACTTCCTAACCACTGTTTCCCCTCCCTCCTCTCCTCCCAGTCTCTCCCAGCCCACCCCCACCCCATCCAGTCTTCCTCCATTTCCTTTAAGGAAAGGGCAGGCCTCCCAGTGATATCAACCATACATGACAAATCAAGGTGCAATAAGATTAGTCATCTGCCTTCATATTAAGGCTGGATGAGACAACCCAGTACGAAAAGGGTCCCAAAAGCAGGCAAAAGAGATAGAGTCAGAAATAGCCCTCACTCCCACTGTCAGGGGTCTCATAAGATGATCAAGTTATACAACTATAATATGTGTCCA
This sequence comes from Myodes glareolus, assembly GCF_982192425.1. Taxonomy (NCBI): domain Eukaryota; kingdom Metazoa; phylum Chordata; class Mammalia; order Rodentia; family Cricetidae; genus Myodes; species Myodes glareolus. The sequence continues at coordinate 125,229,424 of NC_142028.1, read as the reverse complement.
GAGGGCCTAGGTCATATCCATGCAGGCTCCCTGATTGTCCTTCAGTGTCTGTGAGTCCCTGTAGTTAGTTGATTTTGTAGGTTTTCTTGTGGTGTCTTCTGGATCCTATAGTCTTTCTTCCCCCTCTTCTGTAGAATTCCCCAAGCTCTGCCTAATGTTTGGCTGTTGGTCTCTGCAAGAGGCCCAGAATTTAAGACAGGCCTGGTGACACGCATCTGTAATCTCAGCATTCTGGAAGTGAAGGCAGGAGGATGTTGAAATTGAAGCCAGTATATGCTACAACCTGTGTCCTGGGCCAGGTAACAACATGATAATACCACATCACTGACAAGCAAAACATCAGAAACTTCAAAATGAAATAAAATACATTTGTGTATTGTCCTTTCTAGCTGTAACACTGCTTGCTATGAGCAGATTCTAGGTGACTCTAAATACAGCTTTGTACACTCTGAAAGAGATAGACACCAAGGACAAAAGCTACCAAACTACATTTTTCACTGAACTCACTGCTACGGCAGTACTGATATTAATAGTATTTAGCTGTTGCATATATCGTGGAATAAATCAAATAAATACGTGTCCTGATATGACTGAATGGAGAGGCAGCTTTCAGATAAATAAAGTTAAATAATTATCTTACATCCTAAAAAAGGGTAGGTGTTTCCGAGAAAACCCCTCTTTCATACTTGTTGAAAACAGACAAACAGAGTGGAGTGAGGGATGCAGCCGGTGTGTGCTGGGACAGTGAGCTATGTGCACCCGGGCTATCGCTCTACCTCTTACACCACGTGGCTGTTTTCCCTGCAGTGAGACTCTTCTCCCCTCTAAGCAGCTGTCAAGGCTACAGTCAGGACCACAAAGGATACATTTAGAGAAAGTAATTGTCCACATCTGCCCTGTGGTAGGTACTAAGTGAGACCACAGCAGTCTGCTGTCCTGCCACATGCAGGCATTATTCCAGGATCGAGCCCCTTGGTGTGGGAGCAGTATCAGGGTGATGGTGAGAAACCATCAGGCACCTAGAGCAGCAGCAGGGTAATAAAACTGCAAAGCCCAGAGGGAGATCAGCAGGCCATGATTACTGAATGTCAAGGGTGGTCCTCCTGAATCTTTGCAATGCTTCCTGATGCCCTCTAGGGGCTGGACGTTGAACTTAGCACATCAAGGAGGGTCCTCCTGAATTGATTACTGATGGCCCCTAGGGGCTGAATGTTGGACTGAGCATGTCAAAGATAGTTCTCCTGAATTGATTACTGATGCCCCCTAGGGGCTGAATGTTGAACTGGGTAAGCCGAGGATGGTCCTCCTGAATTGATTACTGATGCCCCCTAGGGGCCGAACGTTGGACTGAGCATGTCAAATGGTGCTCCTGAATCTTTGCAGAATGCTTGTAGTATTCACTTGATTTCACGAATAAGAAAGCTAGCTGGTCAGAGAAATTCTATTAGCTGGCCAAGGTCACATGCTAGTGTGGCATAAACCGTGATATCCTGTGCAGATTGTTCTTCTGACTAGGAAGATACCACCAAGTTTCTCTGGGTGTTCTTAGCCTGCTTTAGCCGTTACCTCCCAAGGTTCTGGTGAGAACCCATAGGCATAACTGCTCACTGTGTACGTGAGGCTCGTGGGCAGCAAAAGGCGTGGAACTGGAGTCCAGCTGCAGTCCATAGTGAAGGACTTTATCCCAGGGTCACCCATGGGTTCAGTTAAAGCTGTGCCTGAAGCTGTAAGGCAGCTCAGCTCCTTGGCCAACCTGCATCTTGCCTTTCATGGCACAGCATTAACCCCCACAGCCTTACTAATGAATACTCAGCTTTTGGAGCAAGCACAGCTTGCCAGGATAACCACCAGGAAGCTGACATTTCATCTGCGTCTGCTTACTTCCGCACTTGAATGTTTTCCATGGGTATATTTGGGCCTAGCTAAAGCCATTCATTAATTCGCTTCTTCAGATATTTGTTGCTTTTGCTGCAAAGGTCCTCCCCCCATTTTGTGATGCTGACACTCAAGCACTGTTTTTCATGGCTTCTGCTATTTGCACTGGAATTATAAAGTAACAGGTGGTGAAGTACAGGCCACCATCTTAGCCTCTATTCCTCCCTGGATGTCTGCGCACTCAGTCCCACGCCTCCTGCCTTTGTCTCCTCTTTTTTTCCTTCTCATTTAATTCTGTCTCAGTCCTCTTTATCTCTGAGAGCCGCTGTATGAAATTTGGATGCCTATACGATGTACCTGCTAATGACAAATTTGAGGACTGAGACAGCATGGGTCGGAATTAGGGTAATTCAGCCCAAGAGGATTCCTCCTGAGCTGAGACCAGCGTCTACCTGTGAGCATCCTCTGAAGTGGCAGAGCAGTGTAATGAGCCTTTCTGTACAGAGAAAGCCTCTTTCTTCCTCCTTTCTTTGCCATTAGTCTACCTGGCACCCTGCGGCTGATCTAACCAACAGCTCCCAGCTCTAGTCCTGGACTAGCTAGCTAAAGGGCCAAGGCTATCGAAAGTTTGCTCTCCAAACAGTGTTTGGAGATAAATGAGAACCCAGAGAACACCAGCTGCCCTCTCTCTGGCTAGCTCAGGACTTGTTAAGCCACTACTACATCAGGGACTTGACATATAAACTCTTTTGACCTTTCTTAAGACTATGAGGCATTTACTGTCCACATTTACATATGTACACCCCTTGCCCCCAGTGGTTTTGCTTCTTGGAATTATCCTAAGCAGCCAGATGTTCACAGCTGTGTTTACAAGGATGCTTAGTCCAACATAGTCTATAACCGAAAATAATCTGAATGCCTATCAATGGGGGACTGATTAAACAAATTATAGCTAGACAATGCACATTTAAAACATACAGCTGATCTTCATAAATTAGAGGGGATGAGCTCTAGTGGATGCTGTGAAATGAAAAAGACAAGCATATGTTGTGCTTCCGTTTATAAGGTTTTCTATATATAATAGGCAACTTCAAGCACGGAGGTCCATTTGGATGAAAATTCACTAAAACATGAAAGCAGACATCAGCATATGAAACTTCAGACTGTTGCTGACTTCTTATTTTTTAAAAAATGTTGCTGAATTATCAATAGGAATAAATGTTAACTCTAGGGTGACAATGCATGGAAGATAAAGGTTCTGGAGACTTAGAAAAAATAATTTCTCTTTCATTATGTTAAGGTTAATATGTAAGGTGCTTAAATCACAGCCCAAGACAGAGCAGGCTACTGTGAAGTATCAGTGGCTGCATCTATACTAAAGATGCACGGATGGGGCTATTCCCTAACAAACAGAACAGACCAGCGACAAAGAGCTGACCGTCAATCTGAGAAACATTGCATTCTGACAAGAATGGCCTGACACACACATACATAAGCATACATTCTCATTACACAAACATATTCTCAGTCATAATCACATAAACACCCTCACAAGCCCTTAAACATATAGACACACACCCATACACACACACACATTAATATTAACATACTTGCACTCATGTTCGTTCACATATTCTTACCCATACACACTCAAACATAGCTACATTGCATCCTACACATGGTCAGATATACCCAGACGTGTACACAAACATGTGCTTGCACGTATGTATACAAATGAACTTACAAACACGCATAGTGGAGCATAGGGTGAGCAGGAAGCTTGCAGACGTGACCAAGCCGGAAGTCACTCCTCTCTACACATCAACCCATTCGTGCTCCAAATGTCTTCTGCAGACTTTGGCAGATCTCTACTAGCTTCAGGAGCTTGTCTTCAAGCAAGAGAGGGAGGGGTGGCTTGGGAGAGGAGAGAGTGATGGCTCCATTCTAATTAAGCATGGAGCCCAGAGACAGGCTTAGAGGGCTCGCTGAAAGACACATTCTGCTGAACCCGGAACCCCTGTTCTCTAGGCATATGCAAACCTGACAAAACATTTCAAAGCAGAGGAGAGCATTAGGATGGGAGGGAGCTGACAGCTTCTAATAGCGTAGTAACAAGAAGACACTAATAAAATGTGTGTTCGTGAGCTGAACAGTCCCGAAGAAGAGGCCATGAGCTGCAAAGGCATGTTGGCAATGAACAGACTCTGATTTCAATGCATGCTGTCCCCTTCCATCTCAGGAAAAGGAGAGACACTCCCGGGGAGTACTCAGAAAACGCGCACACACACACACCCCATAAAGTAGGGTCCCAGTCTCACAGAGAATGCCCTGGGGTTATAACGATAGAACAGCACGGGGAAGTCACTAAATATCTATGAAAGTAAAGGTAAAGAAAAGGGAGAAAAAGAGAGGGAGAAGAAGAGTCAAGCAAGAAAACAGGAGGAGGGAAACCTTCCATTTCCTGATCCCTTGTCTACAATGAAAAGTCACTCGTTCTCTCAGTAAACAGCCCCTGCAATTGTTGATACTGCTGGTTCTTTTTTCAAGTTACTATACACCTACTTTATACCAAATCTGAATGCACTGAAGATCAAAATGAAACAAAGCAAAGCAGTCAGACAAAGACCCTGTCTTCAAACACTTACAGCTTAGCAGAGAAGTCAGACAACATGATTAGAATGTACTGTAAACTCCCCATAACCAGTGCTGTCTCTTCACTCCCTGGGAAAATTCTTCCTTGAAAAAGAGTTAGTTCACATCTCAAATTTCTTGTCTCTCATCTTCACTTAATGATTCTAATTAGCACTTCATTATATTTCCCCCAAACATCCCTTTTATAACTGCCCAGGGCCTTATTTGCTAGTCTGTTAGTTCCCATGGTCCTGCCCTTTGCCCAAGTCTTTCTCAAAAGCACAGTCTTCTGGAGACTCCAAGGCACCCCACCTCTGTCCCTGCATATTTCCCCATCATCTTGGCTGCATCCTTTGCTGCCCCATTCCCAAAGAATCTGCCTTGCTTCTTTCTGTCACCTGTACTTCCCCAGGACATCTGTGCTCTGAACACCATGTCTTCCTGAATTCTACAGGGTGAAACTGAAAACTCAAGGGAAGTGACTGTATTTGGATGTAGGGTCTTGGGAGGCTTCAAATACCTTCATGAATGGAATTGATACTTTCATAAAAGAAGCCCAGGGCAAACCCACTGTTCTACCATGTGACAATATGGTTAGAAACCTTACTTCATGAGCTTGGGAGAATGTCCTCAATACACTGGCTCTGCGCTGGTCTCGGGTATCCCAGGTCTCGGGACCCTAGTGAATACGTAGTTGTTCTTTCTCACTATCCAGTTTATAGCATTGGACTTTACCAGTCCTACTAGAATCAGATAATGCTCTTGTCTGAAATGATTATTAAAAATTTATCTATATTCTGTTACTACCAAGTGACTGAGTTTGAGATTCGCTCAGAAAACCAATTTTCTAACCAAGTAGGGTTATTGAGACCAGGTGCACAACTCTGTTCTTATCTCTGAGGAAAGAGTGAGGCCTGGGATATAAGTTTGGAAGGTGGTATTCATGTGCTGTTGGGCGACTATGCAGCCCAAGAAAAATGTGTTGGAAAAGAAGACAAGAATGCTGAGTCTCAGTCCACAAGAAGGTGGAAGTATCTAAAACGATGGTAAGGAAATCAGGAATGTGCTACCCAAAGATTTCAGAGACATTTATGAGAGTAAACAGCATTCCTGAAAATAGAACTGGATTGAAATGGATAGCACCATGAATATGCGCACTTTTGGCCTGGAAGAGGTAGTGTGTGAGAGTGACGAGTATGAAATCCAGACTGTGGTGGGTGGAGGGGAAAGTGGGAAGTGGAGAAGTGGAGACCATTTGCATAGACGTCTCTTTCTGGAAGTCTGGCTGTGAAGGGAAGGCATAAGGTGTTGGCTGTCAGCAGCGGAAAGTTCGAGGAGCGGGGAGAGATGAACATATTTGTGGTCTGATGAGACAGATTCGGAAGGTACATGAGAAAAAAGGGGGTGATTCTGGTGATATCAGGTTAACAATGGTCGGAAGGCTGAGATAAGTGTTAGGGACAGGCAAGTACTTCTTCTCTATGGTGGGATGTGTGTGAGTGGGCATGGTAAGTTTGGAAGTTATACCCTTTCTTGACTAATGGTCTCAAATTTTTCTATTTAAAAGGGCAGGGAATAAAGCAAAGACGAGACAGTATTAGATATTTAAACCAGGGCTTAGTAAGGGAGTTTTGAAAAGTTCATCTCTGGAAAGGGAAAAGGATACGGACAAAAGAACTAGCCGCCAGTACTGAGCGCTGGTACTGGAGCCCATGGCTGGAACTGCTGCCCACGGCTGGAACTCTTAACTCGCTTTGGTATGGATCGTGTAAACTCCATGTGATTGTCTTGAGGTTGGGATAAAGATATTAAATTTGTCAATTCAGGTCTGAGGACATCAGCAAGATGAGTCCTTCCCCCACCTTTATATTTCTACAATGTAATGATGTTTGTACCATCAGCTACTGCAAGTTGTGAGTTGGTTATGTGTTAGGTATATCACATGTAGGATCCTTAACTCTCAGGATAGTTTTGAAAAACTGCTAAGTAGTTTGTCTTTTACCCGGAGGAACCCACATCCCAGAGAGGTGACACCATTTACCCAATGTCTCACAAGTTTGTCTGGCTCTTTTGCTTATTCAGTACCTTGTCACAACTTTGAGATATGACATCCGCTTGTTTGCCCTCTGAGTATCTATTTATCTGGCATCAGAAACTCCAGTCTTTGAATCCTTCTGGTGTAATCTTGTTTCCAGTCTTCTCACTCCTTGCCTCACCCTCCAGGTTGTCTGCTTCCTGTTTTTGAACACACATGAACCCTTTTCAAAGTGGTAATGAGTTCCCTCTGGAAAAGTCAAGGCTTCAGTTAAAAAAAATATTCTTGAGGACACAGTGGCAAGTTTTCTCTAAGGACACCTCCACGCATTTCAGTCTAGTTTCCTTCCTAAACCAATTTGCCAACTGAGATGTCCTTGTGGGAGTCAAGGACAGCACTCAGTGGAGAGCTGCACCTCCCTGCCTTGTCACAGCCTGAAACTAAGTCACTTGCCTTCTTACGTTTGTCATTTCTATATCACGTAATCTGTTCACCTGCTGATCTCGCCTCGAAAATCTCCGTGACTCTGTCACTTCCTAACAACCATTAGCTCTTCAAAATTCAAACCTGGTATCAGTTCTTAGAAACCTCCCTTGGTAACCTGGCTACATCAGGTGATCCTTCGAGTTCATGCCTCTTCTATCGAAGAAGGCTCAGGACCAAGAGAACAGACTGGGCATGCTGCTTATAATAGATAAAACATGGTCCCATGGACTTTCTAAATATATCGTTTCTTCTTCTTATGGCCTTCCTTACTTTCCCAGCGGTGGAAGGGACATGGTGAACAGTGGCATCATAGGGCTGTTTCAGGTGGTCAGTCCTGCAATACTTTTCAGAGTACCATAATTTGTTTATGCTTGCATTTTTCCATACTAGCTCAACATCACCAGGAAAGTAGGGGTGGAATTTGAACTAGTTCCCTTCTTATTATGTCATGCAGAGTCTAGTACTCAGTAAGTGCTTCTTTATAAGTCAATGAACAAACATAAGTCCTCTCAGGGTACAACATCTAAAGGAACACATTGTCTGCAATCACATGTTTAATTTATGTAATTCATTAGAATGAAAATAGAAAGTAGACACACATCTTCAGTTGAAGACTCAGATGCCTCTTCAGGGACTGAATATATGTTGGGTAGATTAATGGATCAACTTCCAAATTCTATACAAACCATGGACACTGGTATCTGCCTTACACAAATAAAATTTGGCCCTGTACCTCTATACAGAGATGACTGAGGTCAAGAGACCAGGCAGTCAAAAGTCCAGAAAAACAGAGACAAAATGTTTCTGTAGCAACTGGAAAAGAAAGCATCAGCACTCACCTTCTACTGATACATCTGTATTCAATCTTTCCTTCTGTTTATGATTGCGGGTCAGTTTGATAGTTTCAGCGTTCATTCAAACTACTCAGGAAACAGATTAACTATTCACTATCTGAAACAGAGTCCTAGATTGCCAGTAAGGGTAAGAAGGATGGTGAGAAGCAGGATGTATACACCACAAATCCTCAAGCTGTGTAGCAAGTGGTTCTAAGCTAAGAAGAGGCCAAATTTAAGCCAGGTGAAAGCCATTCATCCAGATAAGACAATGGCTTAGACCTCTGAGTACTGTCATGTTCCCTACTTCTTAGATGATGTTCTCAGCCAGAGGTTTAGCATGAGTTGACATGACCAGTCCCTTACCCAGGAGTCTCAGACCTCTCAGCGACATGTCTTCAATTCTCTTATCTTACTAGACCCATGTCCCTTAGCCAATACTCCACTTTGACCTTCCTCTCTAGGACCTTATTCCAGGACATAAAATATTTATGTTCTCCTAGTTTATAGCTTAAGAGGATTAACTTCAGCAGGACTTGGTATTCATGCTTGTTAAGTATAAAACAAACAGTCGGTATTTCTTTACAGATGAATCTTTCTTGCTAGTGCAAAGATTTCTTAGAAGATTAAAAATAAAAAGCAAGAAGGAGAAGTAAAGGAATCAAAGATGAAGAAATTAAGATGGCTTCCAGCTTCAGTCCTTCTTCAGCCACCAGTGGGAGATACTGGATCTTGGTTTAGTTTCCTAGATATCTGTCGTAGCCTACCCTACAAGCCTTGCCATGATGCTTTCAACATAAGCAATGGAGCTATACATTTTATTTTATATCCTGGCCTTTGGTTAGTAGAGTTTTCTTGATTCCTGCCCACATTCCAGATTGAAAACCTGATCTAACATATACCCAAACACTACCTTTACATCTCATTGGGGGTGGGGAGGTAGATCCTGTGTTAGAATTCCAACATGATACCAAAAAGATTTTCCTTTTTTTGATGTTTCCATTTATTAGTTTAAATTTCTACCAATACCTTACCCTAGAGGCCTATGGGTTATAAGGAGAGAATGTCATATTTGATTGGCTGTGGGGTGGGGTGAGGAATGAGGGGCTATAAGGAAGTTGGGACTACTAAAAATTGCAACCTAATAGCAGATAGTCAGGTGGGGCCATGAGTGACTAGCTTTGAATACATTCAGTAAAGAACCAAAGATTGAGGTGAGGAAGAGAAGAGAAAACATACAATGAGTGTAATCCTTAAAGCAAGCAATGCAAGTCACATGTCCACTTAACGGTGCTCAACCACTTTCATGCTTCCCTCTTTCTTTGCAGTAGGAACTGCTATCCTCTGTCTTACTTCTGAGAATTCTTAGACTCAAGAAATCTGAGTTTCATTATCACCAAGTATGTGAAGAGTTGAATATGGAACTGAATCAGCTCTATTTAAGTGTGAAGGTTTTCTCTCACCTTTAGACCAGATCGCTGGCCTCCAGAGACCTAAGTCCCTGTCATTCTAAGTCATGTGTTGTCCCTGACTAGCCTTATATTTGAGAACACTTGTCTTTCATTGTTCAAGAGAAAGGTCACTATTCTTATTTGGCTCCTTTGTATCAAGTAGTAGAATCATCAGATATTCCAATCTTAAGAACATTAGTAATCTGTACTGATGTACTAATTAGAAATTCAAAGCCTGTAGTTGAGTGTTTTGCAGATATCTTTGCTTCATTAATATGAGAATCCTTATTTTCAATTCTTATATGTGAAACAGACACTTCAGCCTCTCTGTAATCCTCGGTTGCATCTCTCTAGGGGACTCCTGTGATCTTCTGGAGAGCCTATGCCCCCCCCAAGATACACAGTTTGATTTAATCTGAAGCCTCATTTGTGGGTGAGAAAGCTCAAGACCAGGGTCAAGAAGGGATTTTCTCAAGGTTACCCAATGACCTTGAGGCAGAACAGAAATAAGAATCTGTATTTTATGTACTCTAGTTTTTACCAAGACCAAGCCATATGCATCAGGAAGAGAAGGCATATCCAGACAAGCTGTCTGGAAGTTGTTCTTCTGGCAAAGAAGAGTAAACATTAATACTTATAGTGTTTAACATTTACTAAGCACCTGGTGCAAAGCTAAGCACAATGCTAAAATCTCTGCTTACATTGTTCCATTTCAGAAAATCATGAGATTAGCGTCTCCTTAGGTTAGGATGATGTGTCTTAATTTCTGAGCATTCAGAGACCAAGCGGGTATACAGCTTTAGTAGGATTTCATGCTTAGCCACCCTGGTTCAGAGCCTAGCTCTTTGCCAATCTGTTACACTGTCCTCTAAGGAGTGGGAATAATCTGGTGAAGGCTAGGAGCTCATTCAAATTTATCAACATGTCCTTCCCTCCCCTCCTGCCAATCTCCGAGCAAACGCTTTGCATGATCAGACATCTCATTTTCCTCACTGTGACCGCCAATATGCAAGGTCTCGAGCATAAATGTGCAAACTCCCACCCTTCCTCCAACAAACCTGCACGCACCCATACACACATCACATGCAGGCATGCGCTCATGCATAATGCATGACATGGCAGTCTCAAATCTTGCTAAATTGAGATTCAGCTGGCTGCTGGGTCTGGAGACACCTCAGTGCCTGCGTCATTAGCTGAGCTCTGAAAGCCATCATTACTGCAGCCACTGTGGTTGAGTCACTGAGACCGTGAACAGGTAATAGAATTGTGGGGACACATAATAAAATGGAATGGAATGGGACTCTGGGAAAGGGGGCTATCTGTTATCCAGACCTGAAGGGTGATACGTAAACGAGGAGCCCCAGGCCCCCAGAGAAGGCCGCTTGGGGGATGAGATGACAGAGTCCCCGAGCAGAGGATTATAAACGGCCTAATTATAACCTCCATAGTGTGAGCTTTCAAAGGAAAGGCAGTGAAAAAAAATCAATGAAATTAATTTAATGTGGACCCATTCTTTATGTTTGTTTTTCCACAGCAGTTGAATGAGATACCCTATAGGCGCACACATCTTTCTTCCTCCAGGTGTCTTCACCCACAAGAACAAAGGATGAGAAAGAGACATGGAAAGATAGTCAGACCTTTTGGCATGTCTGCCCCTAAAATCTTAGAGGAGAAAGAGAGACCAGAGGAATCCAGGGCTGGAGGAGGATTTCACATTTCATCATTTATAACATAGCAGAAGATCCTGGTGCTACATGTGATTGTCCGTGTGATTTCTATGGGAAGGTCACTGAGGACAACTAAGTATGTACTGAAACCTCATCCCTGTTCTCACTGGACAACCAATGAAATAGCTCAAAAATTGTATGTACTTTTACACAATTAACGTGAAGAAGTCACAAGTGACACGGCATATTTCACTGGACAGGCAACCCAAACTCTGCATTCCATGGGATTCCCACTCTATCTGGCCCTTTGTCCATCTCCTCTCTAGATACAGTCCCTCACTGCAAATGATGATACTCAGACAGATGCAAAGAAAGGGGGCAACCGTTAGAAAGGCAAGAATTTCCCACCTAGCACAAGTCAGGGGATATGAAGTATTTGCCCCTTAAGGCTTACTTACTCACATTTTATAGACAAAGGCTCAGAGACATGTAGTTACCTGTTGCAGGTGATGTAAACACTTGCATGGAGAAGCTTAGATTAGACTGAGATCCCAGCATACCCAGGCTCTCAAAAATTATATGTCCTGCCCTCATATAGATGAGTCCCTTCTCATCTGTGTGGTTTCTACTTTTATTTTCCAGTGCTTCGGTGTGTGAAAGGTCTCCCTTACTGTGGCTTTGTGGGGGAGGGCAGAGGTGTTTTCCACATCAAGCAACGGGGACTGTTGCTTGCTAGGAGCTGACTCATCTGTGCAGGAGGATGCAGGCAGTCAGACTGCGGCAGCTCAGAAACTGGCCCAGTACAGAACTCATCTTTCAAGAAGGTTAATGAGAGGTAATCCTGAAAATCACTGTCCAGTAAGCCTGGTGTCAATATTTAGCAAAAATAATTGAATGAGTGTGCCCAGAGCAAACCCACGATAATGGAGCACTGAACTACAAGGAACCATAGTGCTTCATGCAGAACAAATCACCCTGGACAACTTGATAGTTTTTCCTGACAAAACGACAAAATTGCAGAATTAATGGATGTAGGAGATTTAGTAAAAGTTATAGATCTGAGCTCCTGCAGAATGTTAAAAATCTTGCACGAGATGTCCATGTTTTTCACACAATACAAATCACCTTTGATTCCAGTTGCACCCTATGGATCACTGTCATGGAACCTAGTTGTAGAATAGAGCCATCAGATGCTGACACATGATATTGTTCCAAGGTCAGAGTCAGCAATGCCTGGCCACATTGGGAGTCTAACAGTGGATATGAGACCTATGGGACTCGAAGCACAAAAGAGACACCTGTAAAGTGAGGACACTGGGATAGTGGGGGGGTGGGGAAGGAAACTTTTACAAGCAATTTATTTATCATCATTTTGCCATGGTGAAGGTGTCAACATCTTATCCTTTTCATCAGTAAGTCCTCATAAGTAAATTTATAAGCAATGGAGTGTCAAGGAAGTTTTCCACATTTGAGAAGAAGACATTCCCATGAGTTCTGTAGCACGAATAAAAAAAATCTCAGAGAAAGAAATTGGAGTTCAACCTGAAGACCCAAAAAGCAAAGCAACCAGCCACTGGCTCATACCTCGACCTGAGTCTGAAATGGCAATCCTGCCTCCAGGAATCTCGGAATGAGACTGTGTCTGAGAGCTTTTGCCTCCCGTTTTATATTCCTTTCTAGTTCTGGGATTAAAGGTGTTCACCACTGGGATTAAGGGCATGCACCATTCAGTTTCTATGGCAACTATTGTGGCTACTGGGATTAAAGGTGTGTGTTACCACTGCCTGATCTGAAAGACTGACAAGTGGGTCTGTTTTAACTCTCTGATCTTCAGGCAAGCCTTGTTTATTAAAATACAAATGAAATGCCACCTCAGAGTTCTATCCCTAATGTGTCTGATTCTAATAGCTGAAGAACTTTCTTCTACAACCAGAATTCTCGTTTGATATGGTCACAGAAATGTGTGCACGTGTGGGAGTACAGGGCCTGGGGAGGGTTCAGATCTCTACATTCTACCGGCTAAGCTTCTGACTCAGAAGTTGTGAAGGGAACGGGGCCTGAGAATGTGCATTTCTTCAATTTCCAGTCACTGCTGGTGTCGATAGCCCAACAGTCACACTCTGAGAAACTCTCCCTATTCTGGTTCTGCTCATAAGCTAATTTGCATAAGAGCACCTGGAGATCTCATTAAAACAGATTCTGATTTGGTATACTTTCTGGGGAAATGTGGGGAAGGAAGTTACTGCATTTTTCCCAGCTCTCAGATGATGTCTATGCTGAGGAATGAAATCACACCTTGAGCAGCAAACAGCTATGTTATGATTTTCAAACATGGGAAACCTAGGAAGATAGTATTATAATTCAAGAATTTACTTTGGATGCAAGCTGGGAGTGGTGGAACATGCCTCTAACCCTCGTGCTTGAGATTCTGAGGCAGGAGGTTAAGGAGCTCAAGGACATTCTCAGCTATACAAAGCATTCATAGCTAGTCTGGACTATGCCTTTGACTCTGGGATCTAAAAATATAGGAAGCAGACCTTAGAACACACAGCAGGTTGGGGGGAGGCTATAAAAGGGACATAATTCAGAGATTTAATTTCAGTATTTGGGCATATCTTTCTTTTATTAGCTTTGTGTTTGGAGAAAAGCCTTTTAACTTCTTTTATTGTCTGTATGATTACTATTTGATTTTCTAAATTCCATAGGAAAAATATTCTTAAGGTATTTTGAAATGACTGCTGAAGATATAGTTATAATACTGAAAAGTCATGAATAAAACTGTTCTCCTAGTTAATGAAGTATTAACTAGTTTCTTCCACCTGATGGCCGTCTATGCATTAAAATTAAAATATAATTAGAACACTCTCTTTCCTTTCTTCCTTTTTTTCCTTCCAGCCTCTCCCATGTCTTTCCTCCTCTAATGCCTCCCACTTTCACAAACTGATGGCCTCTTGTGGGGGTTTTATTGTTACATTCACATGCATAAAAATAGACCTCTGACTTGCTGGGCCCATTTAGTATGACTTGTGTGCATAGTGTTTTGGGGCAGACCACTCTGTATTAGGTAACTAATGAAAGGGCTTATCCAGGAGAGAAGCTAACTCTCTCTTTCAGTAGTTATGAGTTGCATGTAGTTTGTTGACTAGGGGTGAAATCCTGACCTTGAGATGCTTCATCTTGGAGCATTGTACAAACTCAAAACTGAGAAAGTAAAGAGATTAATACATATTGTTAGGTATGGTCAGAATTCAATGGTGAATTTCTGTTGTGATTACTTTTGTATGCTAACACAAGTATCACTTTCAACTTTATCTATAAGAATCCATCAACACAAGGAGCTGTGGAATTCTATCCCAGATAGTTTCCCAATCTCTGTACTTTTCTACTGTTCTCCTTACCACCTTGCTGTGTTCTGATGTGTCCCACATTTATTGTGATGGACTCTCAAGTTCCAGGAAACAATGTGTGGAGGTGGTGCCTCTGAGAGATGTTCTGATCATGATGCTCTGCTCCTATGAATAAGCAGGCATCCACAGGAACATGCTGGTCCCTCTCCTTCCTTCAGTTTCTTCTTCCACGTGGGGACACACCTTTCTTTTCTTTCATATGATGCAGAAAGTGCTGTAGTACTCCAGGAAGATATCAAAACTTTCCCTAGACACAGTCTATCAGGGTTTAGATGCTAGAGTGGAAAGCCATGGTAAACACAGGAATGTTCTTGACAAATTATCACGTCTCTGTCATTTGTACCATAGCATCACAAAGGAACACCTCTGTTAGCATCTTCTGTGTTTTCAAGGATCACTTCTTGGCCTTTTTCCTTGTGTGCTTCTCCTACCCTCATGTCCCAAACAACAGATAATTCTAAATGTTAACTTATTTATTAATGTTCTTAAATTATAGAAAAACCTTAACTAGTTTTTTCAATAACTGTGCTTCTTATGGTCATAAAAATTCCCTGTAATATATACCATTTATGGCTCCATGTAGCAAATATCACTTCCAGGGTCTTCCCATTTCTTTCTGGGTTAATAATTTCTTCATTCATTTGACTTTTAACTCAATTATGCTTTATCAATACATTCCCAGGACCATTCCTTCATGCATTTGTTACCACATATTTATCATATATTCATGTATACATATTCACCCAATGAATAGCTGATTCTGGTTTTCATTCATATGTCAACTCTCAGTCACAAGCTCATTCATCACATCAAACAGCAGTGCTCATAGGGTGCTCTGTCTCAGACAGAATTTAGAATATGTGTTGGAGGTCATGGGAATATACATCAGGTTACAAGTTGTGTTCAGATATGAACCCACCAGAGGAATGATTCTTAGATGGAGCAAAATTCTATACAGGAAAGACCTGCGGGACCACTGACTCTGGAAACTGTTTCTCCTGTCTGCAATTTCACACATGCAAAGGCAGCTTGGTGTCTCCCCTGTACCTGCATTACAGTGTGTATATGTAATCTCATGTGACATGTATATGTAATCTCATATGACGATGTGTATATGTAATCTCATGCTTACATCTCCATCTTATGGGAACATATATCCATGGGTAGTCAGGAAGATGGTCTCTCATTAATCTGTATAATTTTGATACATAGAAAACTTACTAGGATATGCTTCATTATTAGATCTATTGTCCCAGAATAACTGTAAGATAATTAAAAACCTGCTTTGTTCCTTTTACTCAAACTATACACAATTAGATCATTTTTTTTTACCTCAGAGCAAGTTCAAACTAGATTGAATGTTTCTGTAAATTGATCATAAGTTAAAAATTTACAGACATGCGCAAGGTCAGAGTTAGTTGCAGATGTCTAACCAAGTTTATCCACACAAAGCAACCTAAGCAATCATGCCAATTCTTCACTTGACAAGTCTGACTGATAAAGACCCAGTCTCACAGCTTGTCTCACTGGGCACTGTGCTCCCAGCCTCTGGTCACAGTCTTACACCAGTAACCTCAAAACCTTACATTGCCATGGTAAACAGTTCTTGTGTCATGACCAATGAGATACAGTTCTTGTAAATTTTTTCTTATTGCCTCAAGCCTTCTGTTAAAAATGTATTTTAAGGTAGGTAAACAAAGAACTGAAATAGAGAATTGGAACTAAATATATTAGAGAAAATTGGAGCAAAGGAATTAAAGCTGCAGAATAATAAAAGAAAACGACCCTCAAACCAGGTTTGCAAATCTTTAGCCCTCAGAGAGAAAGCCCTGAAGTTCAGTTTTGGCATGGAGCTTTTCTCAGAACCCCGGGAATAGCCATGAGAGCAGGATTCTAAGGCTACTAATAAATATGGACTCAAATATTCTTGAGAAACTCACAAACCAGTGAGGAAAAGAAATGAATGTGACGAGCCAGGGTAGAGCAGAGAAGGATGCAAGACTGGAAAGAGTAGGTCATAATTACTATACATTCAGTACTTGCCTGCATTATCTAATTCAAACACCCCCATTCCTTTAATAACAATTACGTAAAGTTTGTTTATCAAATAGATGTGGTTAGGATTTACACTTTATCATTCTCTTTGTTAGTCTCTTAACCACTCTTTGGTAACTGAATTTCACTGGTATGTCTGTGCTTTCACTAGCATTTCTGAGGAATGATATAGGGGAAGTCAAACTAGGACGGTGTGAGTTACAATTGAAAGTGAGGAAAAATGCATTTTTATCAAGCAGTCAGGTCTTTCTTGGGTGAAAAGAAGGCTGTACCTGAAAAACAAATTATTGAGCTCCCAAGAAAGTGTCAAAAGTTGCCGGGGAGTAGTGATACATACCTTTAATCTCAGCCCTTTGGGAGGCAGAGGCAGGTGAATTTCTGTGAGTTCAAGGCTAGCCTGGTCTATAGAATGAGTTCCAGGACAGACAAGAATACACAAGGAAACTCTGTCTCAAAACAAAACAAAATGAAACAGAGTTAGAAGTGTCACTTGAGCATGAGCAGATATCCGTTATATGTTTATTCCTCTCTTTTACATTAGTTCTTTTTATTTGTGCAACTACCTTACCTATCTTCATTTCTATTTTTTCCAACTATGACTGCAAATGGTTCTATTTGCTTTTATGGATTCAAGCACTGGACCAGATAGAGGAAAGGTGGGAAATTAATGCCAGTAGAATGAACATGTATGCTAAAAAATGTATTCACACATTATCCAGAGTTACATTTTGCAAAAGGGAAAAAATTGGGTAGTTCAGCTGAGTAGGATTTCCTATTAAACAGCTCATAGAACCAGCTAGCTTCTGGAAGGCTATTGATTCACAGAGAGACTAAAATAATCTAAATCAACACTCATAAAGTATACAAGAAAACGCTGGGGAAACTAGAATTCAAGCATTGGTGGAGAACAGGATCAAAGTTGAGGACATGATTAGGGTATAGCATTGCCTTAGATCAAACAAAAAAATTATCCATGGCAAACACAGACCCATAAAACAAATGATATATGGGCATATCCTTTAGATGCCTTATAATTTCCTGGAAATTTCCTTTGAGTCAGGATCCCAGCAACAAAAGTAATACTATAATGATGGAGAAAAATGAAGGTTTTTGTTTTGGTGATATGAGGTGTACCGGAATTATTATAGTTTGCCATATAATAAGGTCATCTAACACTCTTTGAGGCTTTAAAAATGTTAGATATTTTAAAAATAGTTGCACTCTATTTGATTCCCCCATGGCCTACTTGATGCAAAGCTGAGTGTTTGATTTATGGAAATGTTTAGGGAAGTATAACTTTCATTTGTCACTTGGCCCTGGGTAGTTACCTGAAGTCCATGCCCTACACAGTGTTGAAAAGGGGAAAAGGTTTAGGCAAATACTGCTATAGAAAGGCTTTGACAATATTATTTTATATCACTGCAATTTGAGAAGCCCAAGGATCAGAAATTACTACTAGATTTCACAAGGTTAGACAGGAAGTTCACAGCGATGTTACCATTCAAACCCAGATATTCTAATATTTCAGGACCCTATGATAGCTCCCAACAATGGATCTCAGTAAATCAGGGATTTCTTCATACAGATTAGTACCGTATGGCTGGGGTAATGAACAATGGAGGCAGCAGAAGGACAAAGACAAGATAAAGGAGAAGGAATCATTCCATGCCAGACTCAAAAATCTCTCCCTAGCTGTCAGCTAAACCCACAATCACTGTGGAGTTTTATTGAGGCGCAAGAGGCGTGGCAGAGTGAAGTGACAGACTTAAATTAACTTGCCCAACTTCCATCAATATTATGACAGCCCCCAAGTACCAGTTTAGCGACCCAGCGCACCAACTTGACAAGATTAACATAACTTTGTCGGAATAAAAGCTTCCCCTCTGTCTTTTTGAGTGAAGCTAATTTTGGGGAGAGAGGGAGTCTTTCTGCCTTTTTTGGCACTTCAGTGACAGGTCCCTTTGGGCCAACCTAAGAGCATGTTTCGTAAACCTCCATTACCCGTCCACCTCCCTGGAGATTATCACCCACGTAGGATGCTTAAGTCAGCCAAAGAAGTGCTTCTCCTCGTAAGGAGCTGTGGAGTGAAGAAGGTCGGGAAAATGATCCTCAGACAGGTTCCTCTCCGCACACTGGTCTGAAGTTCTTTTCATCTTCTCCTACCTTAAGTGGAGATTCACAACAGCAACCCCAACTCTTATGTGCTCAGCAAGCTGCACCCTTTTCCTTCACTTGACAACATCTTACCCTTCACCTCTCAGCTCTGGAAGTTAATTCCTAAGGGATATTTACATGAAGCCTTAAAATCCATGCAGATTAGCCCACATAGCACTCTGATTTCCACAAATCATACTGCATTGGCAATTTTATTGAATTCCACTGAATGAGCATCTTTCTTTTGTCAGTTATGACTGCAGTAAGTTGAATCACTATATAATTTGTCACCTAATCCAGGCTTCTTCTGCCTAGGATAAATGGTACACTGTAAAGGTCTCTAAAGGAAGAGTCATAAATTACAACTATTCCCGTTAAAGTGGGATATATGATCACCCTGCAAATGTGACCAGAAAGATGTCAGGAAGCGGATCCCTAGGTGAAGTGTTTGATCCACAAATGCAAGGACTTCAGCACACAAATCTTAAACAAAAGCTGGACATGGATGACCCTGTCTTTAATCCCAGTGCCGAGGAGGTAGAGAAAGGAAAATCCCTAGAACTTTCTTTCTACCCAATAGTTGAATCAATAAGCTCCTGGTCCAGTAAGGGACCCTGCTGGCCAGCTTTCATAGTGCCAGATGGTGCCCTGCAGGCCACTGGGGGAGAACTTAAATTAATACAAGTTACAGAACTGACCTGACAGGCAAGATGTGCCCATTGGTGTATAGTGGCAGGACTGTTAGGAGTAACCATATATTTTATAGTTGGACATGAGGCCTGATCCATGGGAGGGAATCCGTGTCTGTTACTGCACACCTGATCAAAAACTTACGCCTTTAGAGATTATAGGCCATATGGTAGACTCAGTTTTGTTATTTTGCTATATGATCATGTCAAACTGCCTTCTAAATGTCTGTATTTATACCTATAGATCAGGGTGGCAGTAGCTGCCTTCTCCTCCTCCTTGTCCTCCTTCTTTGCACTGGGCAGCTGTCAGTGTAAAGAATCATATTGGTCTTATTATGATAACTGATAATGAGTGACTATGAGTATTCAGCCTTAAATGGAACATCTTTATTAATCTACCCTCCAACACTTAAGGAACATAAAAGAGGAGGCTACAAAATTGTATGAGCCAGAGGGTGGGAGGAATGCCCTGAAATGCTGTTTTCTCCACATGGCGTGTTTATCGCACTCATGAGCTCATATGCTGAGGTTACCTTCATAAGACATGTAAAGATCAAGTCAGGAAAAATTAGATGGAGGAGTTCATGAGGTTTCACCTCTGACAGACTATTGTCAGTTGATAGCTATTGGATGAGAGGAAATCATCTTTATTGTTGTGTTATCACTGGTAAGTTGCCCACACTCCATTGGATGGAGCCATATACATGCACCATGGATAGTACTAATTGGGCTTCGTGGGTTATTTAAAAAGAGAGATGACTTGAGTTTGGTGTAAGAACATGTCAGGGCAGGTGGTTCTCAACCTTCCTAACGCTGCGAACACTTAATACAATTTCTCATGTTGTGGCAACCCCAACCATAAAATTGTTTTTCTTGATACTTTTTACCTGTGATTTTGATATCATTATAAATTGCAATATGAATATTTGTGCTTTCTGACGGTCTTTTGCAAAGATCGTTTGAGAACCACTGCATTAGGGGAATCTATGGAAAATTAGATGGAAATGGAGTGGGAATATGATCATATTTTATTTACATATATATGAAATTTGTAAAGAATAAGTATTAAGAAAATAAGGCTGAGGATGTTGAAGTGACACCCCTGTTGGCTTCTAACTTCCACATGCTTGCAAACACAACCTCATAGCCATCGAAGACACACATATGAACCTATTCACATGCATGTGATTGTACACTGCCACGGTCAACTTCCATTTTCTATCTTTACTACCTATAGAGAAATCAAGTAGAGTGTCGGATGTTGAATAAGTGTGTACATACATTCATGATGAATGAATGAATTGAAATGGCTCTTTTTCTAATAATAAGTCATACAAGCAAACACAGAAATGTCTGGGCTTGACTTCCTTCAATCTTGACTACTACTTTCCCTTCTTCCCTCCTTATTTATTATTTCTTGCCTTTCAGTTTGTTAATCAACTTCTTCACAGTAAGCTGTCTTTCTTTATTTTAAATATTACTATTTAGCACAGAGCCTAAAGGAGGACAGTTGAGAAATTAATACCAGTAGAATGAACATCACATGTGGTGTAAAATGGATTCATACCTCATCCAGAGTTATGTTTTACTATGGGCGGGAAGCTAGGGCAGCTGAGCAGTGCTCTCTACCAAGACTCTGATAGAACCATCTGCTTTCTGGAAGAGCAGTGATTGGTGCAGAGAGTAGTATGTAAGCGAAGTTAACATGATAAAGATTGTGTAGACCCAGGTAGTAGTGGCACACACCTTTAATACCAGCACTCAGGAGGCAGAAGCAGGGTGATTTCGATGAGTTAGAGGACAATATTGTCTACAAAGCACATTCAAGAACAGCTAGGGCTACACAGAGAAACCTTGTCTTCAAGAACCCAATGAAGAAGAAGAAAGAGGAGGATGGGGAAGAGGAGGAGGAGGAGGAAGAAGAAGAAGTAAAGGGTATACCAGACCAAAACACAAAGAAAATTTGAATTCAGGGCCTTGTATATGCTAGATAAGCGCCCCAACATGAAATACAACCCACACCCCAAGGACTGTTTATTTTTTTTTTGGTCAGGTGACAAGTAAATAAATATGGATTCAGCCTTGAGAATTATAGACTGTATCATCAGTAGGTACTCATTACCCACTATGTTCCAATTGATTTAATCAATGTGTTATTTAACTAAGTACCACATGAGGAAATCACAGCTAAGACAAGGGAATCTGAGACATGTGACTTTATCAAGGCCATATATGCAATACTGCAAAAAATTTGAATTAGATTATAGGCCTGCCTGAGTCCCAAGCTAAAGACTCCTTACTGAATTAAGCCATCACTTCAACTCTACAGTAAAAACCTAAAGTGCAGAGGAGGAAGAACATGATGGACAATGGCTAATGGTGGCTACCAGTATGAAGATGGTAGCAGATGTTTCTCTGATACATAGAAGTTTCATTCCCTATATCCCTATATAAAGGATATACTAATCCATAGTCAACGTGAAAATATCCTTTTAATTTAAAACTTTTATAATAAAATTAGCCTTTAACATATAGCTCCAATTTGCTGACACCTTGATAGTGAATGCATGGTGACACCTTGGAAAATTATAAGGATAAAGAGGTAAAAAGAGTCCAAGGTCTCAGTTCCCGCTGTGCTAAACTTGAATTTGAGCCCATATGTGCTTTAGCCCAAAGCCCCTGCTGTTCTCCCTTACATTTTTTCTTCCTGGCTATTTAATCATAAACCACTAGGGAGCACAGCAAAGTTCTCTGAAGGCACTTTTACTCTCTATCTTCATACTCAGAATAGATATAGCATTGGCTCCTCCCCATGAGCCTGCGTGAGGATCAAAGACTCTACAGCATTTGAACTACTTGGCAGAATAGCAGTCCCATAAGTCTCATAAGTATAAGTTTATTAAGTAGGAATTATTATCATCAGTATTATATTTGGCACTATTGAATTATTGACAAAGTTCCTTTGATGACCCATTACACACGGTATCCAGGGGTTTCTTTGACATGGCAGTACTTTTTTACAGCATTTCCCTAACTCTTTATTACCATTGTCTTGGGTCCCTGAGGCTAACATAGCGACATAGGCAGAATGTATGACCAACCAGGCTGTTTAAGAATAGAGATATGCTTGAGGATGTTTGGAGCTGGACTGCCTGGATTGCAATCCTGGCAGCACTATTTATAATACAGATGGCTTTGAAAGAAGTATTTAATCTCTCAGCATCTAAATGTCATCATCTGGTAAAAATAAATGCATGTAGATGGTAGATATGGTAAAGTAAATTTGCATTCCAATCAGTTAAGAAGCCAAGGCAGGAAGATTATGAGTTTGAGGCTAGGTTACATAGTGAGAGCTCATCTAAAAATAAAAAAATAGATAGAAAGATAGATCGAGCGATCGATAGATAGATAGATAGATAGATGACAGATAGAACGATAGATGGATGATAGATAGATGGGTGATAGATAGATAGATAGATAGATAGATAGATAGATAGATAGATAGATAGATAGATAGATAGATAGATAGATAGATATGGGGAGAAGAGAGGAGAGGAGAGATGAAAGAGAAGAGAAGGGAAAGGAAAGCAAGGGAAGAGAAAGGAAGGGAAGGGAAGGGAAAGAAATAAGATGAGAGGAAGTGCATGCATGTCAGAGAGATAATTGTGCCTCAGATTCTTAGGCCAGGATTCAGGTTTTTAAAACTGAATGTGTTAACACAGGTGGTTTGAATTTCTGGGTTCACTGATGTCCTATGAGTTCACCTTTTGTCTCCTTTACTAGTGTTTCCTAATCTCTATGATTGTGAACAGGACTAAAGGCTCGGGCAGTTAGTTTATCTTTCCTCTCTTCTTTTGTATCTTTTGTATGTTTAATACAAGTCAGGCTTTTCTTGTAGACTGCTATGTCCTACTGATTTCCTGCCATCTCCGTGAGGAAATCTAGTAGATATGACCAGATAATGGTTACTGAAGCAGGATGGCGGAAACCTAGGGATTTGTTATATTACTGTTTACTTTTATGTGACAGAAATTTTCCAGAAAAGGTTACTATTTAAAATATGATCAAAAGCAATTTTTCTACCCCCATTCTTCTTTCTTAGTGTTCTTACAATCTTTCTTCACACCCTCAATGACATTCCATCTTCCCAACAGCTCCCTTCAAAATCAGAGCCAATCCTACCTCCTGGATTCCTCTCCCTCATCAGTAAATTTGGTTGCTTTACCTGTGTGATCCACCCAGATTCTGGCTATTCCATACCATGTTGATGCCTGTCAACAGTTTTTGACTTAGACATAGTGAAATCCTAAGAGCTGTTTTCTGTTTCAACTCAGATTTTATGGATCCATTCTATGAGCCCCAGCTGAAACAGTCATTTAAAGACACCTGTCAAATCATATTTCTCTGTCACTCAAACAACGGTGTTTTATATAACGCCATTTCCTCTTAATTTCAACTTTTCTGCCTATGACTTTTTGGCTTTTCGTGTGTGTGTGTGTGTGTGTGTGTGTGTGTGTGTGTGTGTATTTGTGTATGTATTTGTGTGTATGTGTACATGTGAAGGCCCGAGGTTGGTGTTGGGAATCATCTATATGGCTCTACTACCTTATTCTTTGAGGCAGGATGTCTCAGTCAAACCTAGATCTCATAGATATATCTAGTCTCTCTGGCTAACTTGCTCTGGGGAAACCCAGCTAAAGCTTCTGATGCTGGAATTATAGGTGGGTGGACATGTCCATGCCACATTTACTGGGTTACAGGAATGGAATACCAGGTCTTCATTCTTTTGTAGAAGTGCTCTAGCCACTGAGCCATCTATCCCACTGAATGCTTAAGTCTAGCGGTTCTATACACTCCTGCTCCATTTTGCTCATATAATATGCCAAGGATTTTTGTTCTTGCTGTACCTGCTACTTGGAAAGTAGTCCCTAGATATGTGCATGGCTCACTGCCTTCCTTGTTAAAATCTTACCACCAATGCCATTGTATCAATGATTCATCGGTATCCAATCTATAAAAAGTAGATTTCCTGATTTCCTTGTTTAGGACATACCAGTTCTTTTACTTAACCTTATTTCCTCTTGGGGTTTTATTTTTTGGCAGGGTGTTTACTTAGTTATTGATTGTCTTTCTTCACATAGACGTAACTATTTTGTTAAGTACAAAGGGCTGAGTAAACTTTATTGTGACAAAAAAGAATAAAAACCTTTAAAGGATTTTTCTCATCAGAAACAAATGAGGATTATACAAAATAGATAAGGGACATGTGAAATCTCA
Source organism: Myodes glareolus (assembly GCF_982192425.1). NCBI lineage: Eukaryota > Metazoa > Chordata > Mammalia > Rodentia > Cricetidae > Myodes > Myodes glareolus. The sequence goes on along the minus strand of NC_142028.1, from coordinate 125,204,864 downwards.
GCACTTGAGAAAAAGTCACTTGTCCAATGGTCTATTAATCATAGCATAATTCTAAAACTATACATTTATTAAACATCCATATTTGAATTACATTTCAATTCACCCTTGGCTCTAACTACCATAATGAGAACAATTTTACTAAAAGAGATGATGATGCTTATTAAATATATGCAGTCAACCAGGCATGCCAATAAATTCTTGAAGAAAGGGTTTTTATGTTAATTCCAAGTTTTCCAAAGCAACAAGTGCCATATTATAGATATTCAAGTACACTTTTTGAATGAATGAAGTTACACCAATGTGTGATACAGGTAACTTATCCTCTCTGTGTGTACAAATTGTCCTTACAACCATTGTTACAGTAATGGTCTAACTAGGACTAGGTTCCCTATCTCAGTTACCTCACAATGCTATAGAATTTTCTTCACATGGGGACTAAGGCTGTAAGTTGAAATTGCTCCTATAAGGATCCAAAGACATGGAATCTCTTGCTTCTGAAACCCATGTCCCCCTGCTTTCTGGAAGCCCAGATGGCATTCACCAATGGAGTCCTACACCCTGCGTAGGATGGAATCTGTTATTGTAACAAAGCTCATGACCTTTAAGGATGATCATTTCATGGAAAATACTAGAAAACCAATGGGCCTGATATTCCTTTTGTAAAAGGAGAGAAATAGTTATTCCAATTTGGTTGTATTTATACATTGAAACTCCAGAAAGATACCCAAATAACTAATAGAATTAGGAAGAAGGTAGTGGCCTTTATATGACCTGTACATGTAGATGAAGGTTTTTCTTCATCTCGCCTAGGGAATACATGGGAAGTTATAATGGATAGATTAGCATATTTACTTGTGAACTATTCCTTGTAGAAAATTTACATTGGTATAGGTTCTTGTAGATTGGCACATATATAAAATTATCTTTGTATTTCTGTCTAAGACAATTTGTATATTGATATAAATTTAAATTATATTTGTTATGTTGTGCATGTTCCTATTTCTGTTTATAACATTTTTGCACATATGTAAAGTTATTTTGTATGGACGTGTGTTTCTATCTCTGCTTAAGATATTTTCTATATTAATACAATTTTGGCATATATTTGTCATATTGCACTGTACATTTCTATCTCTGATCAAGATACACACACATATTGTTTACATTTTGAGGGCATTGTCCTCATTTGCTATACATCTGTTTAAAGATTGTTTATTTTATAATGTGAAGGCTTAGTCTTTAAGTTATATAGGTATTAACTATTACTGGTCAATAGTCACTCACATTTCTCATACTTATAGTTAGGCTAACCAGGCTTTCTAGATGGACAGAGATATACTCCACAGAGATAAGTAATATTCAAACACTTCAGAGAACTGTAGAATATGGCATTTAAGTAACTCAGGATTCTGTTGAAGTGAGACATGATTGCTACTGGTAGCACTGATCTATTCCCAAGAGAATGTTGAAAGCCAAAGACACTTCTCTTGGAGCTTGTTTTCTTCTTGGCAAAACTAGCCTTTGGGCAAAGAACTGTCCTCCTTGACTACTGACAATATGCATATTGTCCAAACTGGACAAGCAGGATATAAGCACAAATGACTCCCAAACCTTACCAAGACAGGGTAGTACAGTCCTTTGAATTTTCCTGCTTCTGAAAATGGTTTGTCAGATTCTCTACACCTTAGCCAAGGTTGCTTGCACCAGTGTTACAAATGAGACTTTGGGTGATTATTCAGGTAGTCAGCTGTCTCTGTCATTTCTTGCTTCTTTGGTAAGTTGCTTGCTTGCACTTCTGCTTACTCAGGTAATATTATTTTCCTTCTTGCATTTTTGATGGGGTTAAAGACTAGATAATCATATCTACTGTCCTCTAATAACTTATGTAAGACATTTTTAGTATAAGACTTAGATTCCTCGGGATAGGACAACTATTGAAATAATCTCTGTTATTTGTTAATTTCCTTAGACTGAATATTTAGCATGTATTTCTTGCTTGATGTTATTCATGCTGGTTGTACTTCTATTTTTGTGTATGTTTTGTCTTTTATTTGTGCTGGACAATATTTGATATTTTTTCTTATTGTATAGAGTTTTGAATTAGGTTTAGAGCCCTCTTATTTAGACAAAAGGGAGAGGTACTGTGGGAATTCATTTAACCATAGCCTTCTGGGTGGTGCGGGAGAGTTATCTGTATTCTGTCAATCATATATTTTAATAAAATGCTGATTGGCCAGGCAGGAAGTATAGGCGGGTCAACCAGACAGGAAGTAGAGATGGGGAAATGAGAACAGGAGAAGACTAGGAAGGAGGAAGCCCATTCCTTCATTCCTGCCCAGATCACCGAAGAAGAAACATGTGAGCTGACAGCTGAAAAAGGTACCAGGCTATATGGCTAACATAGATAATAATAATTAATTAATATAAGTTACAAGGGCTAATAAGAAGTCTGACCTAATGGGCCCATCAGTTTATAACCTAATGGAGACTCTGTGATTTTCTTTGGGGTATGCCGGTTGTGGGGTGCCAGGCGGGACAGATACACCAACAAGCCGGCCCTTCATGTTACAGAATGGCACCCAACATGGGTACCAGCCTATTAGGGCATGGTCTGAGTTTCTGAACATAGCTCCCAGCATTGACAGAACACAGGACCACAGTGACTTTCTTATCATGAATGTTCCCCTAATAAACAGTTGTTATTCTTTATTCTGGGCTTTTGTGGACTTCCTTACTTATATCTACATTCACAAATCAAGTCAACAGTCTAGTATGGAGTGGAAAGGAGTTCATGGGTCTTTAAAGTCAACCTGATGAACTATTGTCAGTTGATGGCTTCTGAGGAAGAGTCAATCTTTTTTTAAGTATATGGTTGTTGGTAGATCAGCCACAATCCAGTGGCTGTCTCCACTCCTAGGAAGATACAGGCAGCACAAATTGGACTCCGTGGGTTACTACAAAAAAACAAATAGAGGACATGGAGCTTGGAAGGTAAGGGAAGGTATGTAGTAGTGGATGTAGGAGAAGTCAGAGGTGACTGATCAAAATACACTATGTGAAATTCTCAAAGAATTATTAAAAATATAATGAAGTAAGTAAATTGGGAAGCAGGGTGGAAGATTTGCACAGACACAGATATAATTTTTTGGACTTTAAAGGGCCACAGCTGATATAGTGTTTAAGATATCACATAACTCTTACAAAAAAGAATAGGATAGGGAGGCACAGTTAGATGCAAAAAGTTGGCTCTAGCGTTCCTTCTGCATTTCAGACTTGCTACTTCCAGACTAAGGGTCCCTAGGCTAACATATCTTTGGAATACATTTTAGAAATACTTGTAAATTCTTTGCTGTCCATTTAAGAAGTAAATCTTTTTAAAAGTTTCTATCTAGCGTTATAATCTAAGAGACTGTGCATCTCAAGGATGTGAGAACAATCCCTTTAAAATGTATTCATCAAGGAAGCAAGTGCCCCATTGCCCAGACTCTGTGGGAAGGTGAAAGTCTAACTTCCATGGGTGCCAATTAGCTAACACAGATGTTCTAATCACAGAGAACATATTTGCAAAGGCAAGCACAACTCACTGCAACATGTTGGGCATGTCTAATTCAATCTTTTCTTTTATTTCAACTCTTTCCCATTTGCTCTCTCTGTGTTTAAAACCCTTCTACCTTTGTCCCAACAGAATTTGACCAGACCTTGCCATAGTCTTGAATAAATTCTTCTTTGCTTACTTAATATTGTCCAGAGCAATGTTTGTTTTGACAGTTGAGTAGTACATCAGAAACAGGCTATTTGATAAAAACTAAGAAAATCTGAATAAGAAATCAATATTAGTTTATTATTAGTAATAATTATATTATGCCAAATATTGAAGGGGAAACTGGGCACAGTATATATGAGAATTCTTTTTCATACTATGACTTACCTATCAGTCAAAGACTGTTTAAATGAGTATAAATATTTTTAAAATAACCCTATTCAAAACTATAGAAATGGTCAATCAGTGTAATAAACCAGACACAGAAATATAAAACTGCACATTCTTGTGCACAATCTTAAGATCAAACCCCTGGAGGGAAAGAGAATGGTGCAAGAAGAGAGGGGAAAAGTGAGGAGTTGGTCAAGAGGGCAAAAATCTCAGTAATAACACACGGTGTTTGAAGTGAATTTTATATTTTTAACTGGTTTAAGAAGGATGTTTTGTGTGTCTGGTGTGAGGCACGTGTGTGTTTGGGTGAGGACGTGTGTGGAGGGCAGAAGATGACATTGGATGTTCTAGTATTGGCTTCTACCTTATTGTTGTGAGAAAAGGTCTCTCACTGAATCTGGAGCTTACCATTTCAGCTAGTTCAGCAGGCTAGCAATTTCCTAGGGTCCTCTTGTCTCTGGCTTTGCAGTTCTAGACTTAGGAATTCTTTTTGCCTTTATTTTCGCATGGTTGTTGGGGATTCAAGCTGTTTACCAACTGAGACATTTTTCCAGCACCACAAAGGCTCTTATAAGTGTTCTCAATACAAAAACGACAATAAATATGTGGAGTGATGAATATGTTAATTGGCTTGATTTTATAGTTCTTTATATGCATATATACCTATATTAAAGCTATAATGTGCTCAGTAAATATAAACAAATAATATGTATCTATTAAAAATAAAGTTATTAAACATGTAGAACAGGCACATCTCCTTTCTAGGTATGGAAAAGGAATATACTATGGTATAGAGACCATCTAAGCTTCAAAAGGAACCAACTAAGCAAGGTTGTGATATTATTCATTATGAACTACAACCAAACCATCAGACTTCACTGAGTCTGAATTTCTTCATTTGTGAACTGACATTAGTAAATGTACTTGTATTACTTCTTCAGTGGTAGGAGAAATTATTTTTCCATAGGTAAAGGTATCTTAGACATTACATGGACTGTGCCCCTTAATGTTCAGCTGTATCTAACAAAATGCTATCTCTTAGTATTAAAGTCCCTCACTGGAGAGAATGCAATCTTATTTTTACTCCGCTCAATGGGGGACAAAACGTTAAGGGATGTAGACTTGGAATGCACATGAAAAGAATTTTCCTTTTCTACTACAGCTTTAGACTCTACATTGTTCAACTCGAATCCCTAAAACATGGAGCATAATAAGCAAGCAATGAATATTTAAGTGTTGAATTACAAAGCTGAAAGAGAATTTAATGAAATTTTGCTTAATTTTCAGGTTATATCCCTACTCTTTGCAAATAGCAATGCATAAAGGCCTCTGGGCTTACAGCTCCCAATGGCTGTGTCTGCAAAACATTCCTAATATAGTTAGGGAATTATAGCTAGGGAATTAGTTGAGACTTATAAGTGTGTCATTTGAAGGACTGTTCTCCGAGCTATGAAGAGGCAGGGAGGATCAATTCTTTTACTTTCTTTCCTTCCCCCTACTCTAAAAACAGCTGAATGCAGCTCAAGAAGCTCCACTGTCACGCAGCCCTCCCGACAGATGGAACAGTCGCTGGCTGACAGAACCACAAGTAGGATCTGAATGCACCAGCCCCGGGCAATTTCAAAGCCTACAGCTTTGGTTCTTGTCTTGTGCCTGCTAATGCACTGTCCACGTTGACTCCATTGAGAATCTGATGTGACATAAATATAAGTGCTCATCTGGACCGAGCTCCCAGGGTCCAGATGAAGGGCAGAAGGAGGGAGAACGTGAGCAAGAAGTCAGGACCGCGAGGGGTGCGTGCACCCACGGAGACAGCGGGACTGATCTAATGGAAGCTCACCAAGGCCAGCTGGACTGGGACTGCACGAGCATGTGATCAAACCGGACTCTCTGAATGTGGCTGACAATGAGGACTGACTGAGAAGCCAATGATAATGGCACTGGGTTTTGATTCTACTACATGTACTGGCTTTGTGAGAACCTAGTCTGTTTGGATGCTCACCTTCCTAGACCTGGATGGATGGGGGAGGACCTTGGACTTCCCACAGGGCTGGACACCCTGACGTCTGTTAGGGCTGGAGAGGAAGGGAGGAGGGAGAGTGGAGAGAGTAGGAGGGAAATGGGAGGGGGGGAGGAGGTGAAAAATTTTAATAAATAAATAAAAAGTACTTATTTTAGACTTTTAAAAGTCACCTTTGAGGCACTCCACAAGATTATCATTAATAGTAATTATTTATTTATAAAACCCCAGCCATTGTTGTTGGGGTTTTTTGTATTAATTTACATCCAATGCACTGTGATCCAATTTTTTCACTGGAATTGTTACTAAATACACTTCTACTCAGTGCATCTCCCTGAAATGGAAATATTTTCCTAAAATTTAATGTTCCAAATATGCATGTGTAGGCTTATTAATGTAAGCTTAGAATAGACTTTCAAAATCTCTTTTGAAAAAATACAAAGAAAGTAATACCAATAAATTCAACGTCTCATGTAATCTCAAATATGACAGAATGCACAGCCCAGCACAGCACAGCATTTCTGAATAAGATGGACTTCAAAGACCCTTGAATTCCTGCTAGGAAAACGTTGCTAGCATTTGCACATCTTTACAAAGCCTTTTAACCTATGTTTTCTGATTATTTTGCCATTGTTCTCCTATATGGTAGATACTATTATGTCATTTGATTTACTGGTAAGCAAATTAGGGCTCAGAAATGTTTTTCGACCACATTCAGCCTTATATGAGTAACAGCACCCTTTCCCCAAGACTTATATGACTTTTGATTGACCGACTATTCTCTGTGTAGGTGTGCAATAGCATCTTCCTGCCATCATCATCATCATCATCATCATTGTCATCCTTCTCTTTCTTAGCGGAGATTGATCAAAGGCCTTGTTCATGTTAAATACTAGCTGTGCTGTTAAGCTATGTCCCCAGCCCTGTCCTTGCTTCCTTCTTGATGTTTTTAATCTATGTGTTCCCTGTTCTGTTACATCCCTGGAACACTCTTCTACATACTTAAAAGTTATTGACTCTTCTGGTCTTGCTCAACACCCTTTCCAGGAAGTCTTCGCTGCTGTTCTCCATGACCACGATGAGGTTTTATGGGGTTCGAGAATGATTTCTTAGCTTCCAGACATCTTTTCATCATGACCCATAGCACAATGCAAAGCAAGCTTGGGCAGTGATTGCTTTGTGTATGTGAGAATAAAACCTTTAATTATCATTTTTATATTGTCATTCCAAGTGATTAATGTGAGTCAATATGTTATAAGTATTCAAGAGAAATTTAACAAATGGGAATAAATGGAAAAGCCAGCTGGAACCTCGGAGCCCAAATGCATTCCTTTGCATCATCCCATTTCATCTCACAATTAATAAAACAATAGCAATGACTTCTGAGGCGTGAGCTCTTCTAAGAGTAAGGTAGCAATGTTACCTTTAGTATAAATCAAAAGTTATAAAAATTTCAGTGCAGTGTAGTGGACACCATTGACTAAGGATACAAAATGTTTGACCAGCGGGTGGGCTGTCTCATACCTTTGAAGGGTTTATTTATAAAAGAGACGGCTAAGCACATTAGTGCATTAGCAGTGTAAACAAGATCATAGGGGGAATGGCAGAAGATGCTTAGGAGAACAAACTGCCTGGAGTCACTTTGGAAGCACCCATTATGAACAAACAATCACTGTGCTAATTACAATTGCTCCGCTAATTACAATTACTGTGCTAATTACAATCTATCCTTATCTGTTCTGTAGGTTCCCTATGGACTTTTACTTCTGAGGGCTTAGACCAGCCTGAGATACTGCCTTCATTCGAGTGTAATGAAATTGCACTTCTTCAAAATTTGTCTCTGCTTCAGATGTCTCAATGATTCGGAGAGGCTTCCCCCTCCTAGAAAAAGTATGTAGTCAGGGATTTTGAAGCCAGAACATCTAAAGCAAAGCTAAAAGACGGGAAGGGAACTGTGTGCTGATGTAAAACAGACCTTGTTGGTTTTGTTGTTTTGGTACCTGTTACAGACGGAGATGCGGTTTTAGATTGGTTGCAGAAAATTTGAAATGCACTATGTGCAACTTCATTTCCGCAAGAAATAACCATGGTCAGTATAGTGGAAGACACATGCATTAAGAAGAAAATTTAAAATTAAATTAAGTTAGATCTCTTTCTTCTCTCACTATATAGAGAGAAGATTAGAGAGACTTATTTTTAAATAGATTAAATTTCCATGTCTCCTCCTCTTCCTCTAACATCCATATATACACACAAGTACACACACACACACACACACGCACGTGGTATCTTTACTAGCTTTTAATCTTATATTTTCCCCAATTAGACTAATGGTGTTTGTGGTATGAAATTCTGTCTCAGTATTTAAAGAAGACAAAGGATTTACTTTAGCCAACACCCATTTTAGACAAGTTTCCATCTATAGAAGTTGGAATATTTCTCTTGCTGTCTTAGAGCAGGCTGCACATCAACTCTTTGCTGGAAAGTAGCTTTCTGTTGCATCCAGTGTTGGCAGAAACTGCAGCATAGACACGTAAAGGTGGTGTTTAGCTATGGTTCCCCTGCATGGAGCAGGAGTTTCCTGCATAGAAGTGACTCCTCCATCAGAGCTGATCTCTGAATATCCCTGTGCCCATCAGTGATGAGGGTGGATGAACACCATGCTAACTCCACTGTATTGTTCTCTGAGGGTCTATCAGGAAGAAGGGGACATGATCTGCCCTGGGACTGAAAACTGAAATAGTCTCAGTACTTGGTCAATGGGGAGAAGATTATGGGAAAGAGCTTCTATAGGAATCCACTGTTCTCTGTGCCGCGGGTCTTGAAATGTGGGGTCTAATTTCAGACAGGCAATGGAAGCGCAAGAATCCTTCCTGTTCAGCACCATCTAGACAGCTATGCTCTCCTCTCCAGGGAGAAGGAAATTACAATACTGCTATTAAAAATGGGGGTCACAGATTCAGGAGCTCATTGAAAATTCTAGTTTTCATGCCCCATCTATAAGCCATTCAAGTAGAGCTTGGATTTCAGGACACTCCCCTTAGTGACTAATATGCAAATAAGAGTTTCAGAAGCACTTGTAGAATTGTGTGTTCTGAATTCGGAGGGAATGGAAAATTCCTACTCTTAGAAATAGTTTTCAGGTACAGTGTTGACAGCGGGTATTATGCACTTTATTGATCTCAGAGCTCCACATGGCTTCAGATCATATACAAACATATATACATATGACCATATACACACATATACACATGTAAAGACTGTGGACTGATTAAGAGTGATGGGTCAGAACCTGTCTCCACAGGTTATGGGTTGTGTGATCTTTTTATAGTATGCCATGTAGTATCGCTTTCGGCTTCTTTGAAAGAGAGAGAGAAAGAGAGAGAGAGAGAGAGAGAGAGAGAGAGAGAGAGAGAGAGAAAGAAGCAAAGAAAGAAACTCAGTTGTTTTGTGGTGTTTGTTTGTTTGTTTTGTTTTTACCTCAGGAATGAAATTCTTTTACTACTGTAAGTAAGAACTTGTGAGAGTCAAGGTCCCTTCCCTATCTAAGAAATACAATAGTAATGGCTGCTTCTTGGTGCTGTGATAATTAAATGGTAGTGGCATCTGTCACATAGCCCAAGTACTTCAGGGGCTGACAAAATTTGTAATTAAGGAGGAATTGTAGGCAAATGCCATCTCTAATGTAAGATTCTGAATGAAAGCAGTGCTATTTCTAGGTGTTGGATGCTCCTATGTCTGTCATCCCTACAACAGGGTTAAGAGAAGTACATAATAATTCTTCTGTCAGACCAGACTTCCAAACACCAGAGTGACTAGGATGTCTGCCGTTCTGGGAGAAAGGTAACATAATCAACATAGAAACACTTTCCTATCCGTCTCTGAGGTTTTGAAATTGATTGTTTCTAAGGCACAAGCTACTGCATTTTGATGTACATTTATTTTCTTTTGTGAAGTCAAATTGATGGCCACTTCATAATAGGTACTGAAAAAAATCAAGCAATATGTTACGTCATATAATACAAGGCATATAAAAGCCACACACATACTAAAGGAGGAACAAAAAGGAGAGAGGGTAAAGAAAAAGAACGATTCAGAAATAAAATAAGTAATTAACCATCTCTCAAGAAAGAGTGTAAGAAAAAATAAAACTGCTCAGAACAGCTTTGGAGGCCACTTCATCTAACCGATTCAGTCTCCCCGTACACGGAGCATGTCAGCACTGCTAACAAGGAAGGACCAGCTTTCCTCAAATTCTTGCAGAGAGTCCTTCTGTCTCACACAGTGTGGGTGGGTGGGTGCTGAATTCTTGCTATAAGAGATGTAATATGATAAGCAGATCAGATTGCAAAATGCCTTTCTAGTAAATCTCTAATGAACCCATGCTCTTCACAGATCATCACTGAAAGCCTGTGACTAAACGTCTGTCACAAGCAGGACCGCCTTATTTTTTTATGAGACTTTTGCAAAAATCTACCATTGTAATTTGCTCAGCCCTGTTCACCAGCAACCTGTCCTCTTCCACCTCTAAGACTTCAGGCTCAATAAGAGTTCCTGAGTGATGTTTATCTAAATCTCCACAAGCTATGGCCCAAGGTGATCTTTCTTTCTTATTGCAATGAAATAGGATGAATAGAAGAGGTTTGCAGTAAAAACAACAAACAAATAAAAAAAACATCAAATGCCATCAGTTTTATGAGTTTATCTCCCTCCCACAGGTCTGCTGGTTCCCACACTGAAAAAGAGCTAAGGGAAGGAAGAAGCCCATGGCAATAGATACTGTCTCTGCCTGGGTCATTGAAACCAATACTGCACCAAAACGGATTAGAAAGAAAGCCAGACCACTGGCTGCATTTAGGGACAGTTCTGATGTGAGATCACCAGCTCTTCTCATTTTCAAAGCACTTGACTTTTTTTTTACCAAAAGCTTTTCTGTCCATTCTTGTCCATTTTAATTGGATTCTTATTCTATCTTGGAATCGAGCAGGCTCTTAAAGCACGGCTCTCAGAGTCGTCGCCTTTCTTTGTCTCTTCTTCTTCTTCTTGGTTTTATCCAACCCTTCTAGCTTCAAACTGTCTCTACTCTCTCACTGTTTTTCTTTTTGGTGTGCGCCCTCATTTCCACAGCCCTTTATGAAGTTGTCACCTTCTTCAGTTGCCTCTAGGCTTGCCTTTACTGTCTCCATCTTTGTCTTTCCTTCCATGGCTGTGCTGTGGGAGTCTGACCTTTTTTCTTCACACATTTTGTTGCCTTTGATCCTTTTTTCCCACAATTACGGCTTCCACTATGCTACTACTCTTGCTTTGTACACAGCCTTGTCCTGGTGGCAGGGGTTCTAAACATCTCTACATACACACATACATACACACATACATACATACATACACACATACATACATACATACATACATACACACACATACATACATACATACATACATACATACATATCCTTTAGAGACGGACTGCAGCCTCCACATGACAGCTTGTAAGATGGAGCCTCCTGTTGGTGCCCTTTGCCTAAGATATCCCCTTTGGTAGTAAACCTGGCCTTGTCTTATGGCACCTGGCGTCTGACTGTGCATTGAGAGCGGTGCTGGAACACATGGCTGCACCCGCCACATAATAATGCAGGGTATGAGCAAAGTGGCATATTTTCTCTCTCTATTTTTTTTTCCAGGACTTGAAATAAAAAGCGATCTGTTGTCTGAGAGTTAGGAATCTAAATTTCAGTTCAGAGAAGTCTCAAATCATAGTGAATACCAGCATACAAACATCTCCGTCTGTCTGTGCAGCAAAGGTTAGGTCTCAGCGAGGCTGGTTGTATGCACTCATCTGCTTCAGAATTATCTTTAAAGCATTTTGCAAAGAAATCCAGGTTGGTCTTTTAGAGATTTTTCAAGGAAGGAAATGAGAAACCTTCCATCAGCAGGTGCCAGGTGTGGTCTCATAGAGAGGAGCAGGGACGAGGAAAGAGCAGACCCTCTTGTCACGTGGACATGCTGGAGCCATTACAGATATGGATCTCTCAGGCTAGGCTGTTGTCTAGAAAGGAAGCATATGGCAGGACGGCTGGTGGAAGTGCCTGCTGGTTACTCTCTCTCTAGGCTGGACCAGAAACTACTTGGAAAAGAAGGGGAGGAAGGAAGAGGAAGTGAGAAATGACAGCTGCCTTTGATGGTGAAAAACTTGATGGCTTCTGGACCTGGGCAGACACAGCAGCCCCTGCCTCTTCTCTCTCCAGGATGTACGAGCTTTGTGCCTGTTTGGGTCTATTTGACTTAAGTTAATCCTCGTGAAATAGATGAGAAACCGGCACGTTTGATAATTTCTCATGGGTCACACACTCAAGACGTTACCACGAGAAATCAACCAGCATCCCACATGCAAGGAGTTTATCCTTGTAACTGGTACCTGATAAAATGCCCGTATTAAAGATGAGGCAGAAGAATTATGCTTGTCACAGGCCTGAGACATGTAGGTAAAGGTACCGGGTCCATTCCCTGACTCACTCTTCCCATGCATCCATATGTCTGGGTTATAGTTGACCCTTTCTTAGACAGGAAAATGCCCTTGTAGCTGTCTCTGAAGATGCTCCCTTTTCTTTGTTGTCCCTTCAAACTCCAGTTCCCGTGCCTTGTCTTCAGTGGTGTTCTTCATTCTTCCTCATAATTCCTCTTACAAGGCTTCGTGTGACTACTCGGGAAAACGCAAGCCTTTCTTTGAACACTGCTTTAAGAATTACATTTTACTTTTATCCTTCAATTGTGCTTGTCATCCTGTATGTTTATAATTTCCTTCCTCAGAGGGAAGGGGTAATTTATTTGTTTTTTTCCCCCTTTTGAATTACAGTCAGCATTATTCTATCCATCATGATACTCAAGACACTTTGGTAAACTGTTAAAATTATGGAAAGTTAGCTTTGTACAATCTCAGCTTTAAGGAACAGCTCATCTCGACAGCTCTTCAATTCTTTCACAGACTCTCCAGTGAAGCTGCATTGGGCTTTGAACCCCTGAGCAGTGAAAAGAACTGACTCGAAGGCTAAGACTGTGCAAGCTTACCCGGAGGCTGCCCATCACTTCTTTCGATCTTGAATTCTCTCTCAGCTCTTCCCAAACATTGCAACTATGCATTGCCCTTCACAATTTTCTTCTCAAATCCTTTTGTCTCTGATATAATTTCCATTGTCCTTAGCTTCCCCCAAGACACTCATCACCCAGCAGACACCTGATTGACACCCCTGTTTCACACCCTTCCACATAACCTACTTTCCACACACCCTCCAGTGAGGCTGAAAATGCAATTTATTCATTGCATACTCTCCTCCTTGCATGATTTAAGAGTTTCCCATGCTAGTTAGAAAGCAGACATGGTCTGACACAGCCTCAGGCTAGGCCTCAGAGTCATCTCCTGTCATTATTTCTATGTAGTTGTCCTCCGCAACACTCTCATTTCCTGAAACAACAACTTTGTTTCTTAGAATAATTATCTTTCATTGAAACCATTTCCAGTACTAACTTCTACTTATCCAGGAATTTGCTAAGTGATACTTCATATCAGAAGATGATTCTAAGCCATACTATTGCTATCTAACCCAAGAGAGGCACATTTAAAACTCTGCTCAAAACCACAGTAGATTCCTTTGTTAATTGCTTAAACACAAGGTTCCCGTGTCATCTATATCTAAGCACTAAAGTATCTGATGTCATGGTGTTTCATTTTGAATCATACCCTTAACAAGCATGTTACCTGTGGTGGTTTGAAGAGGAATGCACCCCATTTGTCCATGGATTTAAATTCTTGGTCATCAGGGAGTGGCACTATTGAGGGCTGTGGTCTAGTTGTAACTGTGTCCTTGTTGGAGGAAGTGTGTCACAAGGGATGGGTTTTGAGTTTCAAATTCTAATGCCGGGCCCAGTCTGTCTCTCTCTCTCTGTTTCTCTCTCTGTCTCTCTGTCTCTCTGTCTCTCTCTCTCTGTCTCTCTCTCTCTCTCTCTCTCTCTCTCTCTCTCTCTCTCTCTTTCTCTCTCTGTCTCCTGCCAGCTGATCCAGATGTAGAACTCTTGGCTCCGTTTCCAGCACTATGCTTGCCTGAGCACCGTCATGATTCCTGCCCTGACAAGAATGGAATAAACCTCTAGCCCTATAAGACTCCCCCAGTTAAATGTTTTCCTTCATAAGAGCTGCACGGCCACGGTGTCTCTTCACAGCAGTAGGACTTTGACTAAAATGGTACCTGAGAGGAGGGAGGTGCCCAGAGACCATGCAGCAATCCCAAAGATAAATGGTGCTAAAGAATTCACATTTCCACTCCCATTCTCTAAAACGGGAGGTGAGGAGGTATTACGGAATTAAAAGGTAAGAGCAAAGATTTGGAGTCAGACTTATACCTGATTCTGAGCCCTGCTTCCCAGTGACTGCAGTCACTCATTTTTTGGGCACTAACTTTTGAATAGTGAAGGGGAAAATGAGGTTAATCAAAGCTATTCTAATTCACCAAAGTGATGGTGTCTGTGATCTCTAATTTTTATTTAAAGGTGTTTTAAACTTTTGCTTTTCACTTGTGGAAAAGAACCAACAAGGTTTCACACATTAACAGATGATAGAGTGCTGGGATCCCTGAAGCATGTGCTGAGTTAATGTCAGTGGCAATCATCATTAACATTAACAATAATAGTGGTGAAATAATCAGCAAAGAGATAGTGAGAAGTAGTGGTGTTTGTAGTATCAGAAACAGTAAGGATGAGTTTAACATAGGCTAATTCTTAATGAAAGATTGCCACATTAGCATTCCCACTACAATGGATGGGGTGATGATCCATTGCTGTGGATTCCTATGCTCTCTACAGTGGTAAGGGGACTCTGTTTATAATAACAGCTTACTCTCTTTCAAGAATATTCATCTAAATTATGTGGCCTTTTGATATTTTAAGAAAACCTACTTTCCACATGGATCGAGTCTTCTCACTCTACACTCACAGACGTTTTTTGGAAAGTGTAAAGAAGTTTCATCCCAGTTCATCCTTCCTGAATGATCTCGATTTCCTCAGTTGTATAAGGAAGCCCTTCACATCAGCGAATGCTGACCAATCAAACCAAGCCATTTCTTTTCTTTCTCATTGAATGAGTATTTTTTTAATTACCCATGTACTGCTGAATAACTGGCACAGAAAAAGTCTTTATCTTGTTACCAAGGTAAAAAAAGATTTCAAAGTAGCTCTGTTGAGATTTGAGGAACATGTGTATCCATGTGTAAATAGACAAATAGAGAGGGAGAAGGTGGCTAGTCATGGAGAAAGGTGCATTTGGAAAAATGTTAAAGCAGAATGTTTCTAGGTGATAAGATTTTTTAAAAATATTTTTTAATTCACTAAATGTCTTTATTTTTGAAATTTCAGAATATCATCTATGGGATACTTTGCTTTTAATAAACTGGAAGATTATTTTTTTTTAAAATTCCATTAGGTGTACTAAGAGGATGATTTAAGATTGAAATTAACATATATGCATAGACATAGAAAATAGAAGGACAGAATAAATTTTAGGTCAGTGGAAAGGTACCTGGCAGAAATATTTTGATGACTTCTAACTTTCCTTAAAGGGTATTAGCAATATCCCAGGCTCTGTTGCATCCTACCCATCCTTCCCTCCCCGGCACAGGCTGCCCTGGGGACTCTAACTGTGCAAACAGGCATCTATCCCATACCTGAAGGTCATTTGGAAGACTTGGCCTTGATTTACATGCTGGGTTCTGTTGTTGTAACCATGTAGCATCTCTCCAAAGAGGGTGTCATTGAATTTGGAGTCAGGTTTGAGGCACTTGGGTCCCTCGCAGACATCTGAGAGCATTAGACAGGATTTCCCATCCGGAGCCAGCTTGTATTCTTCCACACAACTGCAGAACGAAACAGTCAAGAGTTAACTCCACATGCTAGCTGCCTCCACTGGAGGTGACCTAAAACTAGGGCCTCCTTTAACCAAAAACAGGCCATAGTTTAAGCACTGAGACAGCTATTTTGGCTGAAATCTATCTAGGGCACAAGTGTCTGGAGAAAAGCACATTAATCCTGAAAATGGATAAATTCAAGAAAAGTCATTTGTGACATTTTAAAGGAGTCGAGGGGGACACTGGCATGCACATCCGTACATAAAAGAGATTTAAAAGCAGTTTTCTATGAACGCACATATTTAAAAAGTTTGACAGACCAATTCAGAGGGAATTATCAACTAGTTTCTCAAATAAGAATCTATTCCCAGTGTATCTGTCAACTGAGGTTGAATACTGTAGGAAAAATTAAAGTTTATATTGCCCTTGTAACAAGGTGACCCATCATGATCATGGACAGTATACTTAGTTAGAGAAACAACCTCTGCTGAATTATCAGTGTTAGTAGTCTCCCCTGGACTCTCGGTGTCCGACAGCCAGATGAGCCCTTGATATGTCTTTGAAGCATGGATGGGCTTCTTTGTGAACCAAAGAGACATCTGAATAGAGAGTGGAAATAAGATTTCCAATTTAAAGATGTGTACAGTGGAAATGCGTTTTCTTACACGATGTCACACTGAGGTGGAGGAGAGAAAAGGGAAGGAAATGGAAGTCTCCATACCTGAAAATTAACACAGAAATTAGCAATAATTGAATACATGTGCTTTCTTGATTCTTTGTAATTATATACATAGAGTACCTGTGCATAAATTAACCATCAGGCAAGAGAATAGGCTGCATAATTGGAGAGACTCAGATAAATGTGTTGTTTACTGCTTGGGGCCTGTGCGCATGAGAAAGTCACTAAGTTTTTTTTGTTCCCAGATAGACTTCAATGCTGCTATCACATTCATTACTACCGTAGTAACCATGGTGTGCATCTACGTAGTAAGCCTGTACTATTCACTAAGAAATTCATAGATCCATTTTAACTCAAAGAGTAAAATTAATATCAACACCCATGTTGAGCACATTAGCAAAAGAAGGAGTTAAAGATGAAGTATATTTTAGGCTGGGGCAAAGTTGACTTTCAAGTTCAGGTCTGTTTAGTAGCCAAGCATCTTCTGTAGGCATCTTTTGTATTCCCCAAATCTTGTATTTGCTATTTACACTTGAGGTTGGTTATAATGTTACATTTGAAGAATCACGCAGTGATTAAAGACAGTGGAGATTACATAAAGTGGACTGTAAGATGGCTCAGGAACTCATAGAACAAGTTAGTCTCTGTGGAGATGTTTGGATGGAAAATGCAGCCATGGTGCTGGAACTTGTAGCCAATGGATGCCGGACAGTGTAGCTGTTTCTATAAGGTAGTTGAAGCATTGCCAACCTGACTCAAGACCACGCTGGTGAAAGTTAGCATATTCTCATGCAGAAAGCAAGCTGTCACTCTTTTGTGACTTCCTTCTGGTTGTTCAGTGCGCTGTGTTGAAACTTTGGTTACCTCTCCAAAGGTCACAATTCCCTCTGCAAAGTGCAGCAGAGGGCTGCCAGAAAGAGGCCTTGTCCAGGATTCTTTAAATCAGCTCCCCCCGCCCCGCCATCTTTCCCATATCTGTTAGGTACAAGTAAAGCCCCCTCAGAACAGTTTCAACACAGCTGAAGTGCATGGATGCCACAGTGCAGAGCATATAGCAAATGCTTCATAATCTCGAATCGCATCCAGGATCCCAATAGGGGCCCAGTCAATATAAAGAAATGGTTTACTTAGTATAAACTGGGTAAAATATTTCTCTATATCTTTCTTTATCCATTCATATACAGAAATGCCTGTGCAACTGTGATTAAATATATACTTACAGAAAACGTATAAACAGAATCAAAATGTGTAAAGTAAAATGTGGAACTTTATTTTCCTACTCCATACTTCCTGTACAACTGTTGTCACTATTATCTGTTATATATCCTATTAAAATGTTTCCAACTCATTTAAATATGCAATTCTATATAAATATCACATACAATATGCATAGATATATAAACAAAAACATAGTTAATTATATACATAAAATTCACAACACATTTTCCTAAGATGCATTTGTCCCTAATGTTGCTTGAGAATTTTTTCAAGCCAGTGACTTATGGATCTGTCTTTCAAATGGTTATTTGGCACTGCACAGTACAAACGTTCCATAATGCTTTTAACTAATTTTTGTTGATGGGCACTTGGCCATTTTTTGCTATTTGTTATTTCAAATACTGCCAGAATGAAGATATATCTTTGTAGATCTATCACTGTACATATGTGTGTATTCTGTAAGACAGATCCTTAGAAGAGGGATTTGCTGGGTCAATGGTTTATGAATTTTAAAATTTTGATAGATATATTAAATGGCCATCTGTGGAGGCTCTACCAGTTTACAATCCCATCATTGATGAATGAGGGACCTGATTTTTCTCCATCATCCATGTTCATTGTTGGCACTCTGTGATCGGAAAAATAACTCATTCCTCCCTGGATTTTCATTCCTCTGATGCTGCATCCTTTCCTCTTGCTCCTTCTGTGGATGATACTTATACTTTGATCATTTTCCTTGTATGGTACCTGCTCCTTCCGTTCTGGTCTGTACTTGTACTGCATATTTTCTGGGTGGAACCTCGTTACTGTCCATACGCTTTCGAACTTTCTTCTACTCTAGGCTTGTGTTTTAATCTTGATTTTGATGTCACAGAACCCCTGTTAACTGAGATTTTTTTTTGTAATGTTTGGGAAGCCATTGTCTTTTTGTATATTATTCAGGTATTTTTAACATTTTCCCATATTTCACTACCTCATATACATGGAATTTATTTTCTGTGTAGTGCAGTTGTTATTTGCTTTGTTTTTATATTTTGAGAATTACAAGCACATATATCATGGGTTAGCTTTTAATCTACCCCTACAAAATTAGATATTTGAGGTTAAGAGCACTGGCTGTTCTTCCAAAGGTCCCGAGTTCAATTCCCAGCAACCACATGATGGCTCACAACCATCTGTAATGAGATATGGTGCCCTCCTCTGGCCTGCAGGCATACATGCAGGCAGAACACTGTATAAATAAATAAATAAATAAATAAATAAATAAATAAATAAATAAATAAATAAATATGGTTTGACAATCACCAGAAGGGTCAATCAATTCACCAAGTGACTTTAAATGTCATTTTTATTATATACTAAGTAGGAATATACAGAAGGCACAAGCAGTTGAGTTTATTTTCTATTTAATGTGTCTGTATTACTAAAATAGGCGGTCATGAGCTATCCAACATGGCTCTTAATACTGTTCCATCTCTACAACCGCTGGTAGGACAGTTTTGTGCTGGGGTTGCTTACACTGTGTCAGAGAAAGCATATTGCACCCTCTGTTTTCTTCCTGGGCATGCACTATCGCATATATGTAAGCTTTCCTTGTAATTGAGTGGAGGAACCATGCCATTGTATTCTGTAGAGTGGTATCTGCATGGAACAGATAACGTCATTGGCAGACATAGCCATTGAAAGTATCTTCTGATTTTGGATCCCTATCCTTTGCTATCAATGGTTTAGAGACCGTAGAATAGTGATAAGTACTGTACAATAGATGTGGGCGGCCGGATTAGAGATTCCATGTGTATGCATGCTTCTGGTTTGGTGAAAGTTTCATTTGTTCCAGCAAGAAGGCTTATTAACTCCTGACTATTGCAGCATCACCATGATGTAAAATCTTCGAATTTAGAAACAGAGCTGTCATGTCTATTCATCAAGTATTTTTTTTTTAAAAAAAAACTTTCATTGAACACTCAAATTATTTTTATCATAAGGTTTCTTTCTGTTATGGAAATATTCACAGACTTTACGGAAGAATTCTACTTACAATACTATAATCATATAACTTGCATATTTTGGACTCAGGACAACAAAATTCAATTCTGATTCTGCTTCTTAGAAGCTGTGTACTTCTGACACACATACACACACACACACACACACACACACACACACACACACACAAACTTCCTACCCTCTCTCTACCATGTTTGCTGATATATAATGAAGTTTTTGGCTTATAGAGCCACTGTACAGATGAAATGTATTGTGTTTATATGTCAAAAGAGTTAACATTTCTATTATACCAATAGTCTCCATTTTAGGAATGTTGGTTAGGTTTTCTATTACTACGACAGAACATTATGATCAGAATAACTTGGGGAAGAAGGGGTTTATTTAAGCTTACAACTTCAGTCATACTCAACTACCAAGGGAAGTCAGGGAATAAACTCAAGACAAGAATTTAGAGTCAAGAACTAAAGCAAGTGCCGTGAGAGGAAAGATACTGCTTAGCGGCTGCTCCCCATGCCTTGCTCAGCCTGTTTTCTCACATTCTATAGGACCACTTGTGCAGAAATGGCATCACTACAGTGGAATAGGCCCTTCCACGTTAAGCAAAAAACAAGAAAATGCCCCCCAGACCTGGTCCCAGGTCAATCAGATGGAAATGATCCCTTAGCAAAAGCCCCTTCTTACCAGATGATTCCAGTTTTTGTCAAACTGACAGCACCACCAGCCAAGAAGAGGAATATGTTTCCTTTTCACCTACACTTTCTCATTAGTCACTTGTAGTTCCAGAAAAGCTATTACTAATTTTTGGGGCTTGACTTTGGTCCAATCAAACTGATTGGTTCTAATATGTCTACCAGCATTGCCTAGGTGTATGGTCACATGCCTGAGAGTCAGGGTTATGGCAAAAGCTGGAAAATTGTTCTTTTTGTTTAAGTTATACATATTTAAATCTCTTGTTTCTGCCTGTTTGAATTTTCTACATAGTCATGACTCCAACTTGGAATTGATGATTTCTAATGATATAATACACATTATCAAGGCTTCCATGTGTGTTACGCTAACATTATACGCCATGTTCTCATTAAGTCTTTTACCTTTTGTGTGACTACAGCTCTGTGTTTTGTTCCCTGTTTGTCCATTTCTAATGTATTTATTTGTGATCCCTGCCCCTTTGAACAAGCTTTCTACATTCTATTGCTGTCTGTTCTTGTTCTATTTCATTTGCTTCTTCTTTTGTGCCAATTCTTTTCTGCTGCTTTATTTTATTTTACAGTTTTTTTCCTGATCCTTGAGTCAAATGCTCTGTTTGTTTATTTTCAGTCTTTCTGGCTGCTTAGCAAATTCCATGGAGTTTCTGACTGCAGCTTTGTCTCCAAGCCAAGTCTGACAGGCAACCCTCTTCATTCTAAGGAGGGTCCATTCAGTTTGGCTGTCTTTTTGTGCCTAGGTGGTACTTAGAAGAGAGGTTTTTATTCTCTCCCCTTTTCTGTACCTCTGACACACACACACACACACACACACACAGAGAGAGAGAGAGAGAGAGAGAGAGAGAGCAGCCTCAACCTCAGGTATTGATCTGTACCTTCTGTCGTGATTGAGAGAAGGTCTCTTATTCTTCGCCATTGTATATTCCAGGCTAACTAGCCCTCAAGCTTCTGAGATTCTCTTTCTTGCCTTACTGGAAAGGCAGTGGAAATACAGACAGGTAATACTGTGCCAGGATGTATGCAGGTTTGGGCATCTAAATTAAGACCCTCCACTGAGGCACCACCACATCCCCAAAGACATGATGCTTTTGTTTTGTTATTTTTCTAAATTTTCAAATTGATCTGCTTCCTTTTCATTGTTGATTCATAATAGTATAACATCCCAGTCTGAGAAGGTAGCATGTATAATCTACTTTGGAAAGTTCATTGAAATTTCACACTGGCTTACTTAAGGGAGACACAGGTATCAAGTTCTGATTTTGGAGCTAATTGCGCCTGAGTTCACATGGAGGCTGTGTTATGACCATCTATATGACCTGATCAAGTCTATTAACCTTCCTAGGTTCAGCATCATAATCTATTAAATGAGGATAATTGCAGCCCTCAGGGGGCTGATGTGAGAATTAGAGATACCTTGGAGACAGTATAATATGGCACTTTTCATATACCAGCAAACCAGTGTATCACCCACTGGACTTGTTATGAGTATTGTCATTTGTCTGTACCAGGCCAGTTATACTTTCCAGAGAGTGTGAATCCTAGCTTCTAGCTCCTTCTAGATCCAGGTTTTCTAAAGCTGCAATTGACTCTTCATTCCTTTCCCCCTTTTTTGTCAAAATATAAAATTAGGAACTTTTTATGTGTTGTTCACTAGGAATGAATGATATGTGCAATTTATATTGTTCTCTATATAACCAATATATATGTATATATATAAATATATATGTGCAGCATAAGTGCATTGCACATATTCTCATCTACATACACAAAGCTCAGTCCTGTATCCACAAGAGCACAGATGCACAAACATTATATAGATTACCTGACTTGCTACTTCCAACCTATGGTAGATGTACTGAAGCAGTGGTTAACCAGTCAGTGACTCTATTAGGGGGTTGTGAAACCACTGCAAGGTAAGGACTAGTGGAAAGAAAGTTATACCACTTGAGTGAGAGCGATATCCTAGCCCACCTTTCTTTCTTTCTTTCTTTCTTTCTTTCTTTCTTTCTTTCTTTCTTTCTTTCTTCTTTCTTTTTTTTTTACTTTCCTACTATCATGAAGTAAGCGATCTTCTGTTTCTGTCACATTCACCTGCCTATCATGTACTGTGCCATGGGTGACATACCCAGTGGAACAGGGCTAAGTATTTACAGATTGAAACCTCAAAGTGTCTGACTTCAAATAAGCCACACTGTAGTCAAATAAGATAAGTCCTTAGGAAATAGCTAGAAGGGGAGCATTAACCCCCAGCAGCTGGAAAGTATGGGAGTAAGATTACTCTAAAATCTCCAGAATTTAACCATCACTGCTAGTGCCTAGAGTTGAGGAATTCTGACAGCTGGGGCTGTGGGTTAATAAACTTGCATTGTTCTTAGTCACTGGGTTTGTGAGGACTCACTACAAACTCAATAGTGGGAGCTTCACTCTCATAGAGGGGTACTGCCCTGCTCCCATTGCCAAAAAAAAAAAAAAAAACCAAGGATTAGAGACCAGAAGGGGCTACTCAACAGCCGTGTTAGGAGTTAGACCCAGGGTGTCGTACCTGAAGCTCTGTCTCATTATATGTGGATATGAGTCTATGTACACAATTTTACCATCAAAACTTCAGATTCCAGGGATTTCTCTTTTGCTTCGGGGTGGAAAATGATTATGGTTCAGCAAGACAACAAGAAGAGAAAGAGAAAACAAAACAGCCTGGGGTAATCTCTGCAAGACCCTTATAGACACAAGGGCAAAAAACCAGATTCACAAAGGCAAATGATCCTCTGAGTTGTGAAATGTGAACAAGTCTCTCCCTCAGGGCACCTTAGCACACAGAAAGATTTATGGGAAGGCCTGTTTAGCTGCTGTTTGCTTTTTAAATCTTATTTCTGTATGATGCCACATAATTATACAGCTTCTTCAGAACATTCTGTTGTCGGGGAGGCTTTTCTTACAGACATTTGAAAGAGCGTAGGCTCACAGGAAAACAGCCAAGATCCGCATGAAATTATATATTTATGCATATGCCAAATGCAAAACATAAAATAGGCACAGGCAGAGAGTGGGCATTCGAACTGAAAGCAGTGCCTGCGCTTCCTTTAATATGCTTGTCACATCTGAGGCGCCGGAGAGCATGGGGATTTGTAAAGAGCCCCATGAAACTGTTTCTGTGTCTGGGTCAACAGCATGTTTGCTTATTTAACCTTCATAGTGATATGGAGATATGGGCACTTTCATTCTTGCATTGCCATTAAAAAGTTTGAGGCTTTGGATATCTGACTTCTTTGACCAAGGTCACAAGACTACCTGGGAAAACGAGGACCCTGACACTGTCATCTCAATCCAAATCCGGTGGTCTTAAGCTTTAGCACAAAATGCCATCTCTAATCATCTTGATTTTTTAAAGAAAAACCACCCAGGAACCTACAGAAAACAGCCAAATTCTCAAAACACACACTTTTTATTTTTGTTTTTATGATTTTTGGATTGCTTATTCCACCATTTCTCAATGGTTTATGGGGCCAATAAAATTATTTACTGAAATACTAGAAAATATTTCTTAACATAAAGAAGGGAATAAAATACTTACAGAAAGACTGAAAATAAAGGAAGTTAAGGCTAAATGGAATGGAAGGAAATGCACACCAGAGACTTGGACATATATAGGAATGAACTCAGAATCTGATGACCATGGTAACATAGGAAAAGGCTCGGTTTCACTCTCTCAGCAGGGTCAGTAACCATGGATCTCAACAACATTATTGCCACCAGTTAGTATTACAGGAGCCTTGCTTATTTGGAATCCCAGAATTGGCCCATTGCTAACCAAAATGAAGACCTGTAATGTTTTTTCCATACAGTCTTGGTCCTACGGTTTTACTTAAAGAATAGGGTAAGTTTGCCGAGAAAAAAAAAATTTGGAAGTAATGTACTTAAGTATATCTGGGAGAAGATGAAAGAAAGCAAAGAAAAAGGAGAGGCTCAGGGGAAAGAGAAAAAGAAGAGAAACTGAAGGGAGAAAGGAGGAAGGGAAGGATGGCAACTTCCACTGGATGCTCAAGGCTAATTAAATAGTATACTTTCCACTCTACAAGTATAAGAAACACTAACATTTCACACTAGGGAAGGAAAAGAATAACACTTCAACTCTGTCAAAACCATTAGCAAAGCGTTAATTTGGAAATGCATGCATTTTACTATGAACATACATTTCTCCTCAGTAGAACTCATCGGAGCATTTTCTCCCCACAAATACACAAGGAACCAGAAGGACAGACTTTCCTCTATGAGCCTCACTCAGCTGTTTCATGTTTTGTAAACCTTGGACCAATTTTCAGAACCAGCATTTCCCATAGCCTATAAGAAAGTGCCTTTCAAAACCCATAGGAAGACTTTATGTCTTTCCCTCAATGTGCTGATAATTTGAAAATGTTTAATGAACAGCACAATGCTGCAATGTTTGATAAGAATTTGACATTCAGGTATTCAGATATATCTTAGTTGTCTAACTTGCTGAGACCCTAGATTTCATCCCCAACACTAGAACTTCCCCTCTAGCATGTAGGCATCCAGTGTTAACTCAGTGCTGTGAGCTGAATGTGAAATGTCCCCTGTGATCTCATG
The DNA here is from genome assembly GCF_982192425.1 of Myodes glareolus. Taxonomy (NCBI): domain Eukaryota; kingdom Metazoa; phylum Chordata; class Mammalia; order Rodentia; family Cricetidae; genus Myodes; species Myodes glareolus. The sequence goes on along the minus strand of NC_142028.1, from coordinate 125,179,810 downwards.
TATTTAAACATTTGGTCTCTAGCTGGAGGTGCTGTTTGGGAAGGGTCTGGAACCTCCAATAGCCTGCGCACTCCCTCCTCTTCCTGTTCATTATCTGCATCCAGGGAACCAATGTGACCAGCTGCCTCCAGCTCCTGCCACCAAAACTTCTCACTCAGGATGGTTTGGGTCCCCTTAAACATAGAGCCATCATAAACCCTTCTTCTCTGTAGTTGCTTCCGGCTTAGTGTTTCAAAGCACTCAGCAGAGTGTCTAACATGGCTGGAGGTAGAGTCTACATCCTCCAGCTCAGATGCAAGGGGAGGGAGCTCTGTTCTAGCCCACTGGGCAGAAAGTGTCACAAAACAAGGACTTGAGTGGATGACTCTACAATGCTCACAATCATATCATGTGTCTCTAGTCCCTAGTTCAGTATCATCTAAATCCAGGGCAGACATTAGTTTGGGGAATGAAAAGCAGGAATTCCCATTAGCTGCAGATAGCACTCACATGCATTTGTCTCCTCTCCCTCTCCAAATCTTGTCAACAGAACATTCAACCCAAAGGGCAATTAAGGTGGTCTGAGGATGGCGTGTTTCAGAGCCCAGGTGTGTAAATACACTTTCTTTTAAACTAATTTATAAGATCAATTTATCTTATCTGTCTGAGTGTTTTGTCTGCATGTATGACTGAAAAAAACACATGTGCCTGATGTTCACGGAGGTCAGACAAAGACATCAGATGCCCTGGCACTGGAGCTATAAATGGTCACAAGATACCATGTAGGTGCTGGAAAATAAACCTGTGTCGTCTAGCAGAGCAAAGTGCTCCTAACTGCTGAGCTATCTGGCCATACCATAAATACATTTTCATTAATGTTGGAGTTGAGAAAAACTCGGGATAGTTCAAAGTCCTAAATTTTCCACTGTGAAGTAGTTCATGTGGTGGTGAGCCTTGATTTTCTTTCTAAGCACCCCGAGAAATCTGGAAGCTCCAAAGCTGTTGAAGAAACTCTCATCATTATTTACTAGGGAACAAGAGGGTGAACGTCTCAGTTAATAACACCAAGAAATTACACACCCCCAATCAGATTAAAAAACAAACAACAGAATCTTTGTCTCAGGAAAGATAACTGCATAATTGACTATATTGTTTCCATGTGTTTTTAACTGTTTACTTTCTTTGCCACCGAGCACAAAGCTAAATTCATTCTGTTGCATGATTTTCTGCTGTCAGACGCCCAACACTATTTTCTCTCCTCCCCTTTCATTCCTTAGACATACCCCTGCTTAACTCTATCTTTATATTAGCAACTTACAAAGACGCATCAGATTTAGATGATAAAATTAAGTTCTCTTGGAAATGTGTGTGGTAGGCATTGTAAACACACCCACACAAACACAGCACATGAATGCAGTTGCTAGGCAACTTGCTGGGGTCTTCACAGAAGGCAGTGACTCCCCATGTATAAGATTCAAGCTAAATGTTTCAGATTAGAGTCCAGTGACTACACAGCTTACCCCAAAGCTTCTGCCAGCCACAGTGGTTACCTGGCCTCTGCTCTGATCCCATCCATCAGGACCAAGCGAGGGCTCAACATCCTGCTCTCAGTATTCTACTTGTTGTTGGTGGGCAAGAACTTGTGATCAGTGCTTCACTACATTGTTAGCATCTAATAAAATCCCCCACACAGAGAGGACACAAGGAAGCCCTTGAGTCAAACAGTAGAAAAGAGTAGAGCAGATACCGCAGGGATTTGGATGAGAGTGACTCCCATATGCCCATACTGCTTGAGAAGGATTAGGAGGTGTAACCTTGCTCTAGCTGGTGTGCCTTGTTGGTGTAGGTGTGGCCTTGTGGGAGGACATGTGTTGCTGGGGATAGACTTTAAGGTTTCAAAATATCCATGCCCAGCCAGACTCAGTCTCTCTCTCTCTCTCTCTCTCTCTCTCTCTCTCTCTCTCTCTCTCTCTCTCTCTCTCTCTCTCTCTCTGCTTATGGATCAGGATGCGGCTCTCAGCTTCTTCTCCAGCACCAAGCCTGACTGCTGCCATGTTCCCTGCCATATTGATACTGGACCAAACTTCTGACACTGTACGGAAGCCCCCAGTTAAACACTTTCCTTTGTAAGAGTTGCCTTGGCCATGGTGTCTCTTCGCAGCAATAGCACAGTGACTAAGACGGGCACTCAGGTGGCTAAGAAATAGCTTCTTTTCTCAAAGGGGCTATAACGTTATGATGCAAGTAAAACACGTAAGTCAGGAATTCAGGAGAGGTCCCCTAGAGAGAAAACTGTGACAGGATGTGTTGTTCTGGAAAGAGACTGGTAATCTGGGCAGTTAACCAGAGATCTGGTCTGTAAGCTATGTCCAGATATCATGAGTAAAATTAGGTTTGCTGCAAATGGTACGTATGGTAGTGCATGCCAGTAATCCAAAGCTTGGGAGCTGGAGAGAAGGAAGAGCTGGACTTTAAGGTTTTCTCTGGCTACGTAGTTAGCCCAAAGCCAGCTTGGGCTCCATGGGATCCTACCTCACCCCTCTCCCCGAATTACAGGCAAATCCAAGTATTCCTCTCCTTTACCAGAGAATAGGTAGAAATAAAATAGTTTAGATTATTAACTATATAGTTTATTGAATGCTTCATTCTGTATGCCAGTCCCCATAATAATTATATGCATGTATCTAATATATTAGACACAGAAACACAGGAATGACAAGGAGAAAAGATCTATATGTTCTCTTATCCCACTTGGTAAATACTGAGTCATGATTTTTCTTTTTTATTGCTTTTATTGCACTATACATTTTCTCCATCCCCTTCCCTTCTACCCTCTCTTGTGACTCCATGCTCCCAATTTACTCAGGAGATCTTGCCTTTTTCTCCTTTTTATTTAGATCCATGTATTCTCTCTTAGGGTTCTCTGTTGTCTAGGTTCTCTGGGGTTGTGAATTGTCGGCTAGATTTTCTTTGTTTTATGTCTAAAAGCTACATGTAGTGAGTACATATTATATTTATCTTTCTTGGCCTGGGTTACCTCACTCAATATGTTTTTTTTTTCTAGATTCATCCATTTGCCTGCAAATTTGAAGATGTCAGTATTTTTACCATTGAGTACTGTAAATGTACCACATTTTCTTTATTAATTCTTCAGTCAATGGGCATCTAGGCTGTTTCCAGGTTCCGGCTATTACAAATAATGCTGCTATGAACAGAGTTTAGCACATGTCCTGTGATATAAATGACCTTCCTTTAGGTATATACCCAAAAGTGGATTGCTGGTTCTTGAGGTAGATTGTTTCTGGGGATCTCTCAGAAGACTGAGCCATAATTTAAGTAGTTTTTATTTGAAAGCTCTGATATTATTACCTGGTACTGAGGTAACTGTATATCTCATTTATGAATTCTATGATGTCCAAGAGAACTTGATGAAGAAGATGTTGCTTGACTTAAGAATAGAAAGTAGGCAGTGGTGGTGCATGTCTTTAACCACAGCACTCAGGAGGCTCAGCAGAGAGGAGGCCAGTCTCATCTACAGAGTGAGTTCCACAGAGAAACCCTGTCTCTCTCAACAAACAAACAAGCAAACAAACCAAAAGAAAAAAGACTATAAGGTGACAAAGAGATATCCAGGCTAAAGGACCAGGGGTACAAATGTGATGAGCTAGGTGCAGGGAGAAGTAGGGTTGCAAAGCAAAGAGTCTCAGAACTGTAGAGGCTGGCACAGTAGGTACAGCATAGGGAGAGGGACGTATGGGAAATATTAAATGTAAAGGTCACATGAGCAATGCCTTATGTTGATTTACATCAAGAACTTTAAAAATAATTGCAAGTTGAGTGCCTATTGTGTTCTAGATCCTGGATGCAAAGTCGGAAGCACAATACAAAATTCAGTAATTGAGAAAGGGCATCTGTTGTGGTGGCACAGGTAGGGAACTTGTTTGTTCTGTATGCAGAATCGACATCAAGAGATTTCAAAAGCCTAATTTTGGGTACCTGGACAGCTGATGATCATTGGTCCCCAAAACAAACAAACAAAGAAGCAAAATCCAGTTGGTGACTACTTAAATGCTACAGCTTTCTACCTACTGAACTAATAACTACATCGCTTGCTGAATCCTTCATCCCACAGGTCAGTCTCCCTTCTTGTGTAATTCTACTTAATTCCCCACAGTTGTGTACAGTTACTTCTGATCATACGTTAAAGAGCAGAGGCTCAAAGACATTGAGTCACTTCCTTAAGATCACATGACTGGTTATATTCAGGGCTGGCAACCGATAGCAGATCTGTCTTGCCTGGGACCGGAGCCACACAACCTAGGTTGGAATCCCTATGCCTACCAATCACCAGCTACTTGACCTGGGGCAGGCCACTGAGCCTGGGCACCCTGTGCGTGGCTTTCCAATCAGTAAAGTAGAAATCATAACTGCCCCTTTCTGTAGAGCCATCAGGAACAGTAACCGAGCAGTCTCTCAGACACCTAAGCAATGCTGCCGGTATTAACCTGGCTGTAAGCAGACTGTTTCAGCCTTAGAAAGGTCATAGAGCTTTGTGCGGAGTTGAGTAAGGGAGGGTCTGTTCTGTTTACCGTGCTTAATTCAACAGCATCTTCTCTCTCAGCCAAGTCTCTCACAAGCACCTGCTAATAGCCTTCATTGTTTACAGTGCTTCTAACAAGTGTGGGTAGCTTCTCATTTGCATCTTTAATAGACAATTCCCAAAGCATGTGGAAACTACAGTTGGTTTTAGAAAGCCTGCATTCCATTTCCTTTTGTCCTGTTTACCAACAGTGAAGGGGCTCTAACAGCTTGCCCACGCTCTAATCCAATCTTGTTTAACACTTTCACAGAAATTTCATGGCACAAAAGGTCACTAAGCCCAGTCTCACAGACCAGCAAAGCGAAGTAGAGGGCATCACGTCATCAGGAAGGGGTGAGCAGAGGTCATCAGGCTATGTGGTGTAGTTACAGAGCTACTCAGCGCGTAGCTCCAATGTTGTTACAGCACTCACACGATGCGGTGTAGACAACACATCACCCCTTATGCAACCCCACACAGAGAGACTGTTATGCCTATGTTATAGAGGAGAAGACTGAGGCACAGTTAAGCAGTGTTAAGTCATCTGCCAAAGGCCACCCAGCAAGGAGGCCACAATCTATATTACCAATGCTACGACTTCGAATGTGCTGCTTAGCAGGACAGTAAAACAAGCCGTGCTTCGTACTTCCCACAACCATCTTTCTATTGAGACAGGTATCATCAGCATTTACGGACGAGGAAGCATGGAAGTCCTGGGAGGCTGCTGCCTAAAGGACAGAGGTGGTCCTGGGAATCTGTCTATGGAATCCAAGGCGCCCCGCAGTGCACACTGGGTAGAAGGCGTTGCTGGTTTCTGAAGTCAAAATCCTTTACTCCCCTGGCTGCCGCTGTGACTGTTGTTATTTTCTGCAGAACACCCTCCCACAAAGTGCATTCAGAGGAAAATAACAATGATAAGAACACAGCTGATTCCGTATGCAAGCCTGCAGATCTGAATCCATGCATAATTTACTCAACACTGCCCGGCAGTCACTTAAGCTGAGGAGAGACTGCCATAAATTCAGGTCTGCGTACACTAATTTATTTCTTATTTATTTTATCAATGCATATCTACGGCCTCCAGCGAGCTGCTTCAACACCTGCTTCAAGGCACCAGCAGCCCCGATTTTGAGCAGAGCAGGAAAGGAGACCTGAAATAAGTATGTAACTCTGTCCTAGAACCATGAAAGTTAAATTAATTTTCTGGTAAACTGGGATTAACCGCCTGCCTGCTCCCACCTTCTGTCTGTGAGGCACAGGACTGGAAATGTCGCTGAGTCTAATGCGCTGCTTTGTTTGGGAATGAGAGTCTGGTGTACTTCTCACAGGAATCGCAGTGACACCAAGGCCAAGGTGAGCAAATCAGAGAGGAAACACAAATCAGAGAAGAAAAACAAAACTGCTGTTATTTTCTTGAGAGGTTACTGAGGAGCAAACACCACTCTAGGCAATGTTGCAGCTCAAGTGCCATCTACACGGCCACTCGGAAGAAACATCGTCCACCCTGGGTGTGAGAACAGCATCTTTCCCAGGTTGGTACACTGCAGCCTAGAGAGAGAACAGAGGCCATGGGAAAAGGAACTTGAATGTCTTCTCCTCTTCATTTTTTTTTCTTTTTTTCTCCTCTTCATTTCTTACGTTGAATTCTAAACTCATTTTCTTCGGTTGGGGATGTAGTTCAGTGGCAGAGCAGGTCCTGGGTTCAATATCAAACCTTCTCCAAACAATAACAAAGGAAAAATCAAAAAAATAAAAGTCGTAGCAAAAGCGCCTGGGCTTGAACTTTGCAGAAGCCAGAAGCTGTGTAGAAGCTCTGCCTCTGTGATTTGTTTAACTTGTACCACTCCCCAGTAGCTGGCCCGCCTAGATGGACATAGGGCCAGCACAGGCCAAACAGTAAACCCAAACTGCTGAGTCCCCTAGTCTGCAACCTGGTAGAGCCAATGGGTGTACTTATATATACACCTTCTACATCCCTGAATCTGTCACTATGTACGTTGACAGGACTGCAAGAAAGACAGAGAAAGGTCAGGGACAAGACCGGAATGGGACCGCATCTGCACCTTAGAAAAAGGCTTAGACATGAGTGTATGTGCTCCTCATTCATTGTTAGTTTTCTCACCTATTTCTTTTTTTACACACCCAACAGGGTATGAATCAAAAGAAGGAAAAGGCCATGTCCCTGCAGGTCAGCTCTAGCCTGCTCAGGTAGCATTTCCTGAGCGTTTGTTCACAGACTCCCTCCAGTTATAAGTGAGTTCCTGGACCTTGGAATTGGAGACTTACCCACAGAACATGAAGATGGTGCTGGAGGTGGCATCATAGGGCAAAGGCAGTGTCTGCTGCAGGCAAAGCTGCTCACACCCTCCATTAAAGCCATCGGAGCAATCAATGCCCTTGGAGTGGTCATAGCATCCTGAGCCGTCCTTCATGGGTTTCAGTTCTTCAGGACACTGTTTGGGGAGAAGACAACAGGGTGGTTGTGATTCAGGAGATGACAGGTTCCAGCTTTCACCTCACACACAGATGGGGACCAGACTCTTATTTGACCCATTGAGAACAGTATTGCCTGGGATAACATTCTTTACTTCTATAACCTTACCTGGCAGTAAATAGGGCTTTCCTAGCCATGTTCTTCACTGAATTGTGAGACTGAAGGAACATAATGTTGTCAAGATGCTGAGGACAGATTTCACAGAAACATGCTCTAAATCTCACTAATGTCAACAGTGCTAGGACCATTTATAATTATTGCCTGAACCAGGTCTCCTGTTATGATAGTCACCAAAAAAGGCTTCTAGGTATATTTAAAAAAAAAAGCAAAAAAAGCAGTAATATGATTTTAAATTCCAGTTACTCTTGCTGTGTGACCTTAGGCGAGGTACTACCCTCTCTGAGTTTCAGTGTTGTTGCCTATAGAAGGGACACAGTGTAACTGCAGATTAGATGTGAAGCTTAAATATGAAGCATAAGCATGAATGCATACCTCATTTCAGATTCTGTCCCATAATTAATACTCAAAAATGTGTATTACCTTTCATGTTGACTTGATCTCTTTTGCACCCTTGTCCCTGGAGCCCTAGGTGAGCAACTTGTGTACTCGCAACAGTGTGAGAGACTCCTAACCAGTATGGCTTCTCTACACTGTCTTCTATGTGGCCACTGAAATGGTTTTCCTAAGCAGCACCACGCTTCAGCATCTCTGAGTAAGTGAGTCTGCAAATGCTTGAATTTTGCTAAAACTAATGATAGACAATGATAATCCTCTATAGACTGCAAATCCTCTGTCAGCCATGTACACATCATGGCATAGAACTCTCAGTCCTTAAGCAAACTCCAGGGGTTCCCACCATCTAGACCTCCACTGTAATATATTTTTCTCTGTGTCTTGTTGCTTTGGACCTCTGTGAATGGGAAATCTTGTGTTGAAGTTCATCTGCCTATTAATTTCCATTATTCAATGGGTTAAGCTCATCTCCAGATCCACTGAGGGAGTAGCAATCCCAATGCCCTTGCCTTCTGAACAAGATACCAAGTTTTCACTTCAGTTACCTTGCTGTAATATCCACTAAGAAAATACCCAGCCTCTTTGTCTATCAATAGACATCACTGATTAAAATACCCCTCCTTGCCTTGCCTGACAGCTCTATAGATACCTCCTCACCATCCTAAAATTACAGGAACAACAACACACACACACATCCACATTAATTTCTACAAACCACCTCAATAAAAAAGGAGGTCATCTCTCCTGGAAATTACATTTTCCCGAGTATGATTTGTAATTACAAATACACAAGAGAATTCTTGGGGACGTTTGAGCGGGTGCCAGCAAGGGTGATGGAGAAACTAGGTTATAAATGGCCTTTGTCAAGCGCAGAAAGACTATCAAACTGCTGCGTTTTGTGCTTACAAAGAAAAATCAATTTTGCATGAGAGTGAGGTGCTGTACATATTAATACAAGCTCAGGAGAGGCCTGGCCTGTTTCTGAACATCAACGACCCAGCAGAGGGGCACTGATCGTGTGGTTGATCAAGGCTAGTTGCTCTCCTGGGGACTGAGTTCTTCCCACTTGTTCAGAAACAAGTGCTGGACTTTCTAGTCAAAAATAACATGAGACATAAGGTGTAAGGTATTTATCAAAGTTCTTTCCACCCCTTCCTGACTCCTATTGCTTTTGTTCTTTCAATGAATGTTCAAGTTTGTTTGTTTGTGTGTGTGTGTTTCCCCACCAAGTTACCCATTCTTATGCCTTTAGTCCTTACAACAAACACACAAGGGAACTGACAATGGGCCTTGAAGATATGTATCTACCACAAGCCCCAGAAACTGTGAATGTTACCATCCATGGTAAAGACTTTGCAGGTGTGATTAAGAAAAAGCTCTTGTGACTATTTTGGATTTTATAGGGTAATCTAAATGTCACCACAAATGCCTTAAAAATAAGAAGATGCATGGAGAAACTGCAGTGCGAAGACTCGTAGCTAACCAGAGGACTGAGAATAAGTGTGTGTTGTGTGCTTGGCCCTAAGTGGACAGCAATATCACACCCACCCCCCAAACTCAAGGAGTGTCGCAGAAGAGGTGATAGAATTCTAGAATAAAAGTGGAGGATGGGGCGGAGTGCTGTGAGATGCTGACTTCTAGATGCCATGACTTATGAACTCAACAGACCTGTGATTATCTGTTTATAACCTGGCTTAAGATCAGCCAGCATTCCAGTACTGATGGGCAAGAAGCTCGCCGCTAGCTGAGAAGGCTATTGGTAGTTGAAGGCTGTTTGGAAAGGAGGGTTCTTTTTTTTTTTTTCAGGTGTGTGACAGCTAGTACGTTACCCACGTACATGCGGAAAGCACTAATTGGTCTCAGCATGTTATTGAAAAAGTAGAATAGAGCATGAGGCGGGAGGGGGTAATGTGGGGAGGTTCTGAGGAAACAGAAAGAAAATTAGGGCTGTGCAGTGAATCTAATAGATACACTGTACATATGTATGAAACTGTGAGTATCTATTTCCACAGAGGAGGAGTCAACGTGCAGGTGAAGACACAGAGGGATGCAATGTGGCCATTCGTCAGAACTGTTGCGGCCACCAGGAGCCGGAAGAAGGAATGCATAAATTCTATTCTGGGGCCTCCAGTGGATATCAACAAGCACCTTGAGTTGAGATTGCTGGCTTACAGAAGAGTTAGAGAATGCAAGGTGTTGTTTTCAGTCACCCAGCCTGTAATTTCCTACAGTAACCAGAGGAAACATAGATGGATGTTGTCTCTGTTTCCATTTACAGATGAGGAAAGAGAAGAGGTTACACAATCAGTGTGGGAAAGGGCAGGGCTTCCTGCTTTTGTCAACTCTGTAGCTGTTGAATAAATTTTGTGTGTGGTAGTTAATCTTGATTGTAAACTTAATTATATTGAGATATGCATAAAAGATTAGCAAAGGCCTGTGTGCCTTTAAGGATATTTCTAAGAAAGAATTTGATCATGATGGCAGTGGTCAAATCATTGGTTTGATCCACTGATGCATTCAAAATTTGAATATTGTATTTAGAAGTGGGGAAGTTGTGGAGGACTGGACCGAACCAGAGGAAGTAGACTACTGAGGCACACCTCTGAAGGTTATGTCTCGGTCCTGCCCCTTTCCTTCCTTCTCTCTGCTTCCGGCTGCAGTGTGGTAAACAGCTTTTCTCTACCACGCCCTTTTATCATAATGTTTTACAGGACCACATCCAGAAGCCATGGAGCCAGCTGATCCTGGACTGCATCCTCTGATACCATGACCCGTAATAAACATTTCCTCTTTTTAGTTGTTTCTTGGGGATATTTGTCCCAATAATGAAAAGCTGAGAGACATATTGGGTAGAGCAACACCGGTCCTCAGCTGATCTCAGCACCTTACTCTATAACGGAGGCTCTGAGGAAGGATGTACATCCCAGACAGACATGATATGGGATTCCAACCTGTATGCTGTGAATACGTTTTATTTCCATTAGTTAATGAATAAAGCTGTTTCAGCCAATGGCTTAGCAGAGCAAAGCAAGGTAGGAAATCCAAACAGACGTATATAGAGAGAGTAGGCAGATTCAAGGAGTCATGATATAGCTGCCATGGGAGTAACATGCTGGCACTGGTAAGCCACAGCCTAGTGGCAGTACATAGATGAATAGAAATTGGTTAATTCAAGATGTAAGAGCTAGCTAGAAATATGCCTGAATCACTGACCAAACAGAGTTGTAATTAATACAGTTTAAAAGAAATATCGGTCTCTACCTACACAGATACATCCCAGCCAGACTCTCAGCTAAGGAATTAGGTCTCCCTAGCCTCATCTGTGGGCTCTCTGACCACACACACCATTTTAGAAATATAAGAATTCTGCTGCATCTCACTGTGCCTCAGGGGACTCACCTGTAAATAGAAATAATAAGGTTGCTCTTGATGGCATTTCTGTAAACTGTGAGAAAACATACCAGGTTTTTTTGGGTCTGGCATATAATAAGCACTCAACAAGTGAAAAAGATATGAACAAAAAAAGATAAAAAGCCATGGACAGATAAGTTATAAAATGATAAGTACATGTCCCCTCTATCCCCATAGAAAACTGAACTAGAAAGCCGAGGTGACTTTCTTCTCCTTTCCTATTCGTCAAATCCTTCACTTAGCAGATACTTATTGACCAAGTGATATTGAAGCAAAGCTGAGCAAGTGTTCTAACTGCTAGTTACAAAGTAATACATGAGACTGCAGAAGCTCCTGCTTTCATAGTGTTTAAATTCAGAGCATGGACAAAGAAAAACTAAATAAGTAAAATGATTACATGGGGAAGTCACTTCTTTAACAGCAGTGTAATGTGATAATGGTTTAATAAGGATGGAATGAACAAAACACGAATTAACAACATACATGTAAAATAAACATTCTATTGAAAAGTTTTGCATCAGTTTGGGAAATGTCTTTACTATGTGTGTTTTCCAGTTCATGACTATACCATGTTTTCTCATTTCTTTAGATTTTCTTCTGTTCCTTTCATTAGTATTTACATTTTAATATACATGTCCCACACACATTTTGTCAAATTATTGTTTATGTTTTACAAATCGCAAGTGATACTGCATATTTCTATTTCATTGTCCCTAAGTTCGCTGCAATAGCAAAAGAGGACAAATGTGGCTTGGAGAGACTGACAGCTTAGCAGTTAGGAGGCTTGGTGCTGCCCTTTCAGAGGACCAGAGCCCAGTGACCAGAACCCACAGTAGGTGATTCACAACTGCCTTCAATTCCAGCTCCAGGGGACTCAGTGCCTTCTTCTCTCCTCCATTCTTACTTATTCACTTGTCTATACACACACAGAGGCACACATGCATACACACACACAGACACACATATACACACATGCACAGACATTCACACATGCACAGACACACATGCACATACACTCACACATGCACACACACAGACACACACACATATAATCACACATGCGCACACATACACATACACACATACATGCACACATGTACACGCACACATACACACACACTTTTAAAATTAGAATCTGATTCATGCTTAGAATTTTTTTTAAAAAAAACTGTAAGCATTGGTCAGTAAATAAATGTGTGATTTATGAATAAGAGCACTACAGCCTTCTGTTCACCTTTCTTATCGAGTCTTCTATTTTTTTTCTGGTCTTAATGGCTAGGATACCTGTCTGGCGCTGTGTTGCATAGCAGACATTACTCGTGGTGACGCTTCAGAGAAAGCAGGCTGTACAGTGAGCTGTTGTTTTCCTGCCGATGTCTGCTTCTCAGTGCTGCAGATCTCTTCAGAAAGCGTGTCTTCCTCAAATCCGACTTTGCGTGGACTTTTCTGACCAAACTTAAGTTTTCAAGTCTCTCTGCTAAACCTTCTGCTCTTTATACTTACTATAAACCTGGATAAAACCGGTAAACAAAATCCACACCAGAGCTTTGGTCGTTTATGGTATTTACTCTGCCAAATTAACTAGCCTCTCAGTTTAGTCTATCATAAAAATCTCAAGACAGACAAAATGTAAACACATTTTTTGACAGAATACAGCATCCAGTTCCCACTGGAGTTACTGGCTCATCGAAAACCTCATGTGTGGTGTTTACTCTTGGCACTTTGGTCTTCTGAATCCCTTCCTGCCGGAATCAACTATTCAGCCCTGTCTTCACCATCTCCATTTGCCTGAGAATCAGTTCAAAGGCTTAAGAACTCAGTAAGGTTCAGTTGTAGCAACAATCCCACTTCTGAGACATTGATTTTCTGTTTCGGTTCCTTTTTGTATCTCTATGACTAAGACAAACAACTAAAGTGGAGAATGAGGAAGAGGAGATTGTCCACCTGGACAGTGGAGACAGGACTGGTAACCAGGTTGAAAGTCGATGTTCAGACCCTTCAGTGGCCTAGTTCCTCAAGCTAGACTACCCCTAGCAAAGGTTCTGCCAGCACAACCCTGGTCCCTGTCCCCCAAAGAGCCTGCAAGCTAGGAATCAAGTGTTGGCACACGTGCCTTTGGGAGGCTTTTCACATTTATGCCATGAAACACCAAAGACTTCCTCTTTGGTCCATGGGGCACTTAGAAGTATGTTGTTTCCAAGTACGCAGTGATGTTTGGATCACCTCCACAGCACATTTCCTCAGAACTCATCTGCTGAAATCTTAACTCTTATTTTGGTATTCACTTCATTTGGGTCTTTGTGGGGTCATTAGCTCATGAGGACAGTGCTCTCCTATGTGCTGTTAGTGCCCTGATAAGGAAGCGAGATCACAGTTTTCTCTCTTGAAACATGAAGACACAGGAAATAAAGGAAGTCAGGAGACTGTCCTTTCCTATTTGGCAAATCAGTTCGGTATTGGTTTCACAATTCTGATCTTCAGAGCTGCCAGGTAATAAAGTTATAAGATCTGTGGTGTTTGTTACATCAGCCTGACGGGAAACATATACTCTGTTAATCTTTCCAGCTTGCTTCTACTATGTCTGGAAAACATAATTTGCATATGTAAGTTCTTTAAACCTATTAAGAACTTGTTCCTGGCCAAGAATATATGTTCTAGCTTACCATGTATTTTGTAGGCACCAGAACATATTTAAATTTCAGTTTGTGGCACAATATTCTTTTAAAGTTATCTATATCATCTGAGAGAAAGTGTTGCTTGGTTCTTCATATGATTCTGCTAATTGTCTGTTGTTCTGCCAGTGTTGAAGAAGGAATAGTGAAGAAATCAAACATAGTTGTGGATTTGTTTCTTTTTCCTTATCATTCTTTTGATTTCCTCAATTTTCTTTGTTGTTTGGTGTATAAACACTTATGGAGATTATGTCTTTGTTGTGAACGATTCCATTATTTGTATATTATAGTCTTCCCTGGTTATTTCTAATAAGTTGGTTTTTACCTAATGTCAATATAGTCACTCCTCTTGTTTTATTTACATAGTTCAGCTCTCTGTCTCTGTCTCTGTCTCTGTCTCTGTCTCTGTCTCTCTCTCTCTCCCTCTCTCTCCCTCCCTCCCTCTCCCATATATGAAAGTGTTTTCAACTTCCCTGCCAATTCTCGTCTTGAAATCTGTGTACTCAGGTTCTTAGATTTAATGCGTCAACTGATACATTATTGCCGTGTGATGGCCTGCTTTCTATTCTCTTTCCTTTCCCCCTTTTCTCTCTTGCCTATGGGTTGTAGTTCAGAGCTTCATTTGGATTTATCTGTTTTTGTTTTTTACATTTCCTTGTATAATTTTAGAGCTGGAGTGCTTTCGGTTTACATAACTTGGCAGACTTGACTGGTGGCATCATTTTTTTTTCTTTAGGAGAAGTAATGTTTTTTTTCTCATTATGTTTTATGTCCATTGCTCTTCTCCCAAAGTAATGAAATTTCTTCATCATTCCTCTAAATACATAGAGAACCGATCAGACGGTGCCGTCAGTTCTCACTTCAATCATCAAGCCCAGTTTTAGAGAAAGAGAAAGAACGTCTGTGTGTCTACCTGTGTTTTATTCTCTTCCCTCCTTCTCAGTGTTCAAACGTCCTCACGCCATCATTTCTTTTCTTTCTTTCATTAATTAGTAGATGGATTGCTTTTTTTGAGACAAGGTCTCATGTAGCCTAATCTGACCTCCCAGGGTTGGAATTTCAGGCATGCTCCCCCGAATCTACTTGTTTACCACTTCCTTTCTGTCAGGACAGTGTCCTCAACCGTTCCTCCCAGACAGTTTGCAGGACACAATCTCTCTCTTCCCTGTAGCTCAGAATGTTTTGATTTCTCTTGGATTCATAGGGGATGTGTTCAGGGGACTTTGGATTTTTCATCGTTCAGTCACTGAAAGAATTGCAGTTTGGTGTCAGCACTTGGGAAGCAGAAGCAGGCAGATATCTGTGGGTTCTGGACCAACCTGGTCTACATGTATCCAGGCCAGTCAGGGATACTTAGAAAGACCTTGTCCTGAAAATAACACACAAAAATTAAATCTTTTCCCAAATGGTGTTTTATGGATTCTCAGGAAAACTCTACTGTCATTAAAATGTTGTTGCTTTCCTTAATAAGGCCTAATTTCATTTTCCATTCATTTGTCTTGTTAAAATATAAAAATGACTATGTCTTAATATTAACATGTTTTTATAGATCCTGTTTAGCCCTTGCCCAGCCTTTTTATATATGGGTGTTCAGACTCGTTCAGCTGTAAAACAGGAGAAGTAAACTATATCTAAACTCGAAACTCAGTAACTTGATGCTGAAATGCCCAGGCTTTCACTGGGAGCTGTTTGTCATCACAACACCGTCTGCTTGATCTGTTTTCTTGCTGCTTCAGCCAGGAAGACTATTTCTGACAAAGACAGGAGCATGTGTTCTCCGCTCTGCCCCTATTGACATCTAAGAGATAAGGTTCCTCTTTGTGGCTCTGGGAGATAGGGCTTCAGGGACACCAGGCCTTCCAAGACAGGAGGAATTAAGCCTAGATGTTGCTCCTTACTTAGCCTCTCTGATTCACAGTAGTGGGCCTGGGCCTCCTGGTCACTGATGGACAGCCTTAGTTTCTCCTAGTCTACCTGTGACAGCAAGCCAGGAAGGATTGTTCCAGGGCTGTGTGTTAGTATTGGAAGTTCCGACTCTTCAGGAGTCCTCGCTGCAGACAGTGAGTAGGACAGGAAGAGGGTGCTCATTACTTGATGAAAATTCAAGTTCTTACGCTTTACTTGGTACTTGCTGGCATGGAAGTAGGGCAAGTCCACATTTTTCCCTGTGGTTTTGGGAGTACAGCCGTTATTATTTAACAATTCCCACCCTTGCTCAGCCGCTACCCTCCTAGAAACTGACCAGAGTTACCATGCTGTGGATGCCTTGGGCTTCTATTTTCTTTTTCTCTAACATGCCTATTGCATTTGTGAGCTGCAAAGAGAAAATTCTGGACACTCCCTTCTCTTTCCTTTACCCTGAATACCAATGTCCACAAACAATAACTTTCTCTCCACCTCTGAGAGAGAAAGAAAGGGAGGCAATAAGTGTGTGTGTTGTATATAGTGTCTAGAGATGTGAGTTGTATTTAACAAGAGGAAAATAGAGAAAATATGTCTACTTCCCCGCAGGCTGTTTTTGCACAGCCCAAAGCTAAGAATGACTTTAACATTTTTTTTTTCAGAAAAAGAAGAACAAGAGATAAAAAATAAAGGACCAAATGTGACTTACCAAGTCTACAATATTTACTACATAGTACTTTACACTTCAAAAGGGGGAAAGTTGGCTGCTGACCCATGGCTTCAGCCCTGAAAGGTATCCAGTGTTTGTTCTAAGTATACCTGGAGGGCTTGGGAAGTGTTGTCAACAAAGGAACCCAGTGATTCTATTTGCTCCTTTAAAGAGATTACCCAAGTTAGTGAATTCAATTATCTCTAAGCATTTCCTTAGAGCTCACAAAAAAGCCCTGCGAAGCAGGCTCTCAGAGAGGGAGAGCGGAAATGGGCATGGAGAGGAGGACACGTCTACGCATCAGTGAGGCACCACTTAGAGGGTGCCCCTCTGTCCAGCACCCCTTAGAGGGTGCCCCTCTGTCCAGCACCCCTTAGAGGGTTCCCTTCTCTTCAGCACTGCATAGTGAGAAGGTGAGAGAGATGGAGTCTAACTCAGCTCAGCTGGGATTGATAGCTTGACAGCTCTCATTCTGCTCCATTTCCAGGGAGCACTCATAAGAAGATTCAGGAACAGGGTCTCCCTGAGTTTTAATCCATCTCTGTTCTAGAAGAAGACAGCAAGACTGTCTGGGAAATTCCCAGCTGCCCCACCATCAGCTGGTCCTATCCAAATCCCCCTCCCCGAGCCTCTTCTTCTGTTCCCTGTGTCTGCTCTTGATGCTTCCCAGCCCAATTTTTCATCACCAAGCAATTTGTTTCTGTTTGTAATTATGCATTTTAATGTTCATTAATTATGGAATGCAAATTGCTCTGAGTGCAAAATTTGTAATGAGCTGTTCTACCACCCCACCCCCATGTCTAGAAGGTGGGCCAGCTGTTCTCAGCAGAAGGAAAAACCAACTTACAAGACAACACAACAAAACACCTACTCTTGGGGTCTGAATGTTTTGCAAAGTAAATAAAACTGAGGGGTTTCTTTGTGGCACCAAATGAGGGCCTCTCTCTCCCAAATCCTGAGAGACCTCGGTTAATAAGCCACCTTTTTCTGTTTTTCCTACAGGGACCTGGCCTCTTCCTGCAGGTGCACCCTGAACTGGCTGCTGAACTTCTCTGACCTCAGTTCTTTTTAGTTAGAAGACAAGTCAGCCGGATCCCCACCAGCTGGCAAACAATTTCTTAGTTTCTGGAGTTTCATTTGGCCTTCCTGTGGCCTCTAACTGGTTAGGTGGCTTCAGTACAGCACAAAAGACTGCGTCCTCCGCGGTAAAATGAAGGCGCTGGGCAGTGGAAGTTGGAGAAGCTGTTCAATGTTCAGTTTTTTTTTTTCAGAGTATTGTGAAAAGGGGAGAACCATCTTAAAAGCCTTTGAGAGGAACTGACTGAACATCAGAGATTTGAGAAGGGTGCCCATGGCTTTGCTTAACTATGATCAAACTGCGCCATCCTCTAAGGGGAGCTGCAAGGATTCACCTTCCTAGGCCTCTTCATGAGAGTAGCTGTAATATCAGGGCTACTTCCTAATTCCAATGTTCCCGTTAACTTGAGCACAGTGCCTGTGAGGGCTGAGAACTCAGTGACACACCATGGCAGTGAGGCTTCAGCCCACGAGGGTCTAGCAGAGCAAGCTGTCAATCACATAGAACACACGGTACTACAGTGAAGTCTTTCTTAGCCATTTCTGTGGTTTATGTTTTGCTCCACTGAGCCTTCGTTTCCACATTTACATAGTGAAGAAAGTAAACAAGACGTTGGCTTTGAGAGGACCAAGTGAGGTCATGCACCCTGACACAAAACAGGTGCTTATGAAATATGGGCACTTTGCTAATTTCTCCAGACCCAAAAACTTCAGTGAGGACTCAAGAAGATCATCTAAGAAAAGTCAGCAGACACAAACTGAGTGACTCTTTGTTCTCATGGGCAAAGTTGGAACAGTAAGCTCCCGGACGAGAGAACTGGGCCTCGGAGAGACCTTGTGACTTGCCTGAGGTCACACCAGAAGTGAATAGCAGTGTGAACCTACATTCATTGAAGACTCCATGCCTGTAAATGCATTTCTGTTCCCCTGAACCTCATGGAGGCTGGATGACCTATCATGTCCCACGAGATTCAGGTAGATGAGATCTAAAGGGATTCTGGGAGCCTTCTGAGTGAGCTCTCTGCCAGGCCATAAGAAGCTTTGGAAGCTTTAAGAATAGAGAGGTGGTTTGTAAGAGGGTGAATGTGCAGGAAAAATACAACATCTTTGGAACAAGAAGAAGGAGGGCAGAAAACAAGAAGGACATAAAAATGGATATTTATTGAACACCTATTGAGTGTTTGATACTTTGCCATTTAATGTCTCGGAGTTTTCACGATGCCCAGAGGTTCCCTAGAGAGAGGCCCACTTTATAGACAAGATCACTGAAAATCATATAAGCTATAAATGGTTGCTGAATTCTTCAACACAAACTGTTGTTTGATAGTAGAATGAGGGAATTTGGCTTTCTTGGTCCCAGAGAGCCTGTTGAATGCCCTCTGGAACATACATGAGTGGGGAAGGCCAAGCTGGCCCCCTGGTACTAGCTCTCCTCTCCTCTCGGGCTCAATCTGTCAACAAGGCCAGCAAATCCAGAAACTAATACTGACATTGATTTAGACAAACAGGCCAGTCAAGATCCCATAATTACTGGGCACTTTAATCAACTCATGCCGGTTCAGTTGCCATTCAATTTGTATTCAGGTCTCAGTGCTGACAGGGAGGAAAGGGCTATACTGCAATAAGAATTAAAGGGATCAATAGTCCTGGACTGTGGAGCAACAGCTGGAGTCCCCACCAGGGTCCTCTGGCCTCAGGATGGAGAAGGCAGAGAGTGCCCAAACTCCTGGGAGAGTCCCAAGCACAAATGCAAATTCCCATGCCACACAGGCACCCCAAACAGTTTCTATACTTGACCAGCCCCAAGCTCTGGGCATGTGTCCCAGGTCTGGTTCATCTTCTCTACTAACTAAACCCACACACCCTAGATTACAGGTCCCACGTTACTGTCCTGTGTGTTCCTTCCTGATCTTTGACAGAATGTTCCAGAGAAAAAGCAATGAAATCTAGTACAAAAGCTGTGCTTCCTAGCTGTGTGACATCAGACAACGCAAGACATCTCTCCTCTGCTGGATTTGGTATGGACGCATTGAGAGATAAATAACAGCCGCTGGGGTTGGGGTAATAAGAAGTGCCGTCACAGGTAATAAATACTTAGGTTCAGCCTTCTTCTTTTGATTATTTGTTATTATATTTTGTGCTGCTGAGGACGGAACTCGGGGTGTCGCGCATGCCAGCCAAGTGGTTTACTGCTGGGCTTCAGCTTCTCTCCTCCCTCCCTCTTGTGCACCGGTCAGAAAAACATTCTTTCTTCTCCACCATGCTGAGATAATTCTTACTATGAAGGCTGTCTCCTAGGACTCTTGGCTATTGAGGAGAAAGACTGTCACAAATTGTCTCGTTTTCAGCTTCAAATGGCATGCGAGGCAAGTGAGACCTTTCTGGTTAGGCAGGACTGGGCCTGGGCATCTCCTGGTCTAGCCATGTATAAGTCACAGTATGCTATCTCGTCCTTTCGTTAACACTTTAGGCCTTAGTTTTCTCAATGTAAAACTGAGCCTAGTTTATACCTACTTAAAATTGTTATAGAAAAAATAATATTCAAATATTTAATGCCCCACTTTGGTGCCTGACATGTGGCAAAATTCCAAATGTTAGGATATTTGTTATTATGATTATTATCACTTTTA
Source organism: Myodes glareolus (assembly GCF_982192425.1). Classification (NCBI taxonomy): domain Eukaryota; kingdom Metazoa; phylum Chordata; class Mammalia; order Rodentia; family Cricetidae; genus Myodes; species Myodes glareolus. The sequence goes on along the minus strand of NC_142028.1, from coordinate 125,159,844 downwards.
ATAATTGATGCTTGGTAAATATTTTTGAAATGCAATGTAAGTCTAGTTGTACCGCTTCATCTTGGCTTGCTTTCCAGTGAAATACCAACAGGCCATTCTTTCCACATGCCAGCCATCTGTGCAGCATTCAAAACACGTTCACTGCAGGCACGACAAAGGAAATGAAAATGTTTTCAGGCCACCGAGTGGGCCAAGCCCTGTGCATGGCGGTGTCCTCGTGTGACTCTGATGAAGCTCTGCTGCAGTTCTCTGACCTTGCTGGGAATAGCACGTGCTTTGTAAAGAGGAAAAAGGAGTTGGGGCCACACCCTTTCTCTTGGTGCTCAGCTTTAGATGGAGAATAATAGTATGTGCGTTCAAGTGGACCGCTCTTTACCTCAGAGAAACTACAGTGACTGGAGGAGTGAGGGAGCACCTAGACTGGATACACTTGTGGCTGAAACCTTAGGATTGTGCCAACGAACAAAGGACAAATCCTGAATAAAATAAAATAAAATAAAATAAAATAAAAGAATGATGTAGCCAAGTAGACATTTCTCTAAAGAAAAAATATGAAGGGACAAAAAAAATCCATAAAAACAATCATGTCAACTTCATTAATCACTGGGAAATTTCAAATCAAAATCATAATAATTTCTATACTAGTCTCACTTGGGCAACTATTACCAACCCAATAATAATAATAATAATAATAATAATGCACAATAATGAAAATTTTAAAAATTAGAATGCATGGGCACATTGATGTTGGGATTGTAAGACAGTGTGGCTACTTACAAGACACAGATTTCTCAAATAAAAATGAAAATAAAACTATAATGTCATGCAACAGTCCTACATCTGTGCATAACTCCAAAATAAGCAAGAACAAGGTCTTGGAGAGATACTTGGATGACTTCGCTTGGCATTATTCACAGTAGTCATAAAGTGGAATCACTGACGAATGAATAACTCAAGAAAGGATGTGGTACATGCACACAGTGGAATGTTACTCTGCCATGAATTGGAAATTCTGATGCATGTGATGCTGTGGATAAGCCCTGAAGACTTGCTGAGTGAAATAAGTCAGAAAAAGACCAACACTCTGCTTTACTTCCATGAAGTACCAAGAAGCAAGGGAAAATGAAATAGAGGTTCCCACAAGGTGCCGGGACAAAGAATGAGCTGTTGTCTTTGAGGGTATAGTTCTGTTTTATCAATTAAGAGTGGTTGTGGGTATTGATGGGCACTGATATAAATTCAGCTAATGCTACTATACCATACACATAAAAAATGGTTACGATGATATGATGGTTTATCCTGACTGACAGTTTGACAGGATCTAGAATCAAAAGCCTCTAGAAATGCCTATGTGGAGCTATGTAGATTAGGTTAATATCTGCCCTAAATATGGGCATCCCCGTTCCATGGTCTGAGGCCATTAGACTGCTGTAGAGCTTTATTTGAAGATGTGTTACCTTTGTCTATGCTGTGAAACATTTGCTTTAATGATGCAAAAATGTGTCACATTCGTTAGTGTTGTATTTGTTTAACTCTGTGAAGCTGTGATTCTTTGCCTGGCTAAAACCCCTGATGGTCTAATAAAGAGCTGAATGGCTAATAGCAAGGCAGGGGAAAGGATAGGCAGAGCTGACAGGTAGAGAGAACGAATAGGAAGAGAAACCTGGGAGGAGAGGAGAAGGATTAGAAGTTAAGGAAAGCTGGCTAGAAACAAGCCAGTATATTCATAAGAAAGAATGAGACTCTGTGATTTATTTAGAAAGTAGGTGGTTGGCCCTCCAAAAGAGTAAGAGTTTAAAAAAAAAACAACCAGCAACATTTTGGAATTCCAATGTGGGGCTAGAGTAAAAGAAGATTCAACAACAGACTGTATTAAAAAGATCAACCAGGTGAACATGAACATTTGTCACTCTCGGCTTCCTGACTACAGAGGCAATGTGACCAGCTGTCTAGAGCCCCTGCCACCAGGATTTCATCACCCTGACTGACTCTCCTTTCTGTGTGTCAGAAGTAAATCCTTTACTCTTGGATTGCTCTGTCTGGATATTTATCATAGGAAAAGCAATGGAACTAGAAATTCTATCTCATGTGTAACCAGAATCAGAACATTAAAGATATTAAAGTAGAAGGTACAATGATTACTACAGACCCTAAGAAGACCCTCGGTCACCCGGAGGACTGGGTGAACACACAGGGAGAGTAAATCTAAGTTGAAGTTGGTTTGTGATGTGGCAACCATGCTGGGTTAACACGATGTCACTGCACAGTATGCTTGCATGCTCTCTCTGTGTGTCTCTCTCTATTTGCCTCTCTCCATGTGTCTTTTACTCTCTCATTGTCATGCCTGTTTAAAGGAGCATATGATCAGGTGACTCTCCTTTTTGAGGTGATCCAGGAGTTAGGAGACACAGACAGCCATCTTTATCCTCAGAAGAGCCTTTCAGTTGCTGGCCCTCAGTCTTTCTAATTATATCATGATGAATGTACAAGCTGGTCTCCGATTTTACAATACAAATTTCCCTCCTACGCTTCTTTGCAAGAAGCTCAGGAGAATCTCAAGGGAGGTCAGGTGACAGTGTTCAACTCCCGAGCCAGGGAACTGCGGAAAGGGTTTGCTCCAGTGAGGGGCTTTGAGCTCATGCCCACAGCTCACCCCTCAGAAGGCTGATCACCCTTCTCATTCTCGCCATCTTCAGCTCCCTTAGGCTGGGCCTGAGCAGCTGCTCCATACAGTAAATGCCTAATCAGAGTGTCTGGTCTCCCAGGTCCCATGAAATCCCAGCTGTGTTCTCAAGAGGCACCACTCTGGGGTGGAGGGGTACCTAAGCATGATCTTACAGTCTTTGAGGTTTTATGTGGTAGAAATAAGAGCCAAGGGCTGAGGAAGGAGAGGCCAGGGAATACTTTCTGAGAAAACCCTGCCAGGAATCCTGAAAAATGTCTATTCAATAATTGTCTGGTCATGGTAATAAATAGCCTTTGTATAGCTCATTAATAATAATAATAGCTAGCAGTTAATAGTGCTTACTGTGTGCCAGGCACCGTTTAAATGTGTTTAGAATACTAATTCATAATGTGAAGAACATCCCAATGATATTAACCTACACATTTTCAGGGGAGGAAACTGAGGCACTGTCAGCTTTGTAACTTGTGCCAAAGTCACAGTGTAAGTCAGGGGTACGGGCAGAGTATGAGGCCATGCTGTGTTTCTCTTAGTTGTTGGCTGATATCGCTAAAGCATTTAACTTCTGAAACCACTGTATTGCTCCAGTTTAATGTGATTGCAGGATGAAGATCCATCTTTCATTGGAAGAGAATGATCTTGAAGACACAGATGTGAGGGGTCACCTCAGGTCACATAATGCAGACTGTGGAACCGAGGCTAAACTGAGGTCTGTATCACTTTAATATAGGACCCTCGGGTTGATGACAAAGTTCAAAGAAGTCATATCTCTTCCTTATAATGGGCTCTGAACATCTTCCACACAGGCTCAAGCACATTTTAGACAAAAAATACTGGGAGGGAAACAACACCTACCACGCTCTCCCCAGCTGCCAAGACAGTGTTACACTGGATCATGCTACCCCATGTGAGGGCTGATATTATCAACTTGATAGAATTTATAAACACCATGGATACCATTCTGTGGACATGACTGTCAGAGATTATGTAAATTAAGTTAATCGAGGTGGGCGGACCTACCCTAGCTGTGGTACGTACCATTCCACAGACCGAGCTCTTAGACTGACTGTGAAGGAGAAAAGGAGATGAAAACCCACATTCACCTCTACCTATTTCTTGACTGTGGATGCAATGTGATCGAATACCTCCTGCTCCTGCTCCCATACCATCCCTGTCACTGTTTCCCCTGGAAATGTAAGCAAAATAGACCCTTGTTCCTTACGTTGCTTCTGTAGATATTCGCCACAGCAGTGAGACAAGCAGCTAAAACACCCATCTTCTCTGTTGTCAGGAAAGGGTGCATCATTATCTCCTGTCCTCAAAGACAGGAAACTGAGGCAGGGGCAGAGGAGAAAACTTCCTCTGGACTCACGTCACACTAAGTCTGCCCATATTCATTTTAGTCGACCAAAACTCTGGTTTTAACTGTGAGTACACACAATCGAGGGATTCTGACAGTCTGACAGCGTGTACATGCTGCAGACCTGCATGCGTGGGGCTACCAGAGAAACTGACTTAGAGGGGTATCGGGTGATGACTTCCATTCTGAGGACTTCCTGTTAGTGCTCCGTCCTCACAGTGGCTCTGTGTTATAATCACGATCACGCCTGCTGGCAGACGGGGAATCTGAAGCCCAGGGATGCTCACAACGCCAGCAGGGGGTGTAGCTCACATTCATTGCCTCCGCGCCCCTCAGCTGTTCTCTCCCTAACAACTCCCATGGAAGATACATAAGAAAACAAGCACTGTTTCTCCTGCTGACGATTCTCCAAGCACACCAAGAACAGAACTCCTCAGTAAGCATGCGCCACTGGATTTCTGTCTATCAGCAACTGATTCTGTGGTGGCTTCTTGAAGCATCACCAACTGGATGTCCTCGAATTCCATGTAATTCTGCCACACTCGACTAGGGGTTGCGTTGGATCTGACAGGTTGAAGTCTTGGCATTGCATAGTTAGGCTCTCTACAGAAGTCAGCTCAGGGTGACTCCACCCATGTTTGTCACAAGCCAGCTGTAAGTGGGGATTCCCATAATTCCTTTCTCAGGTGAGTTGTCAAATGGAGGAGCTCATAGGAACTATGGTTACTGGCCTATTACACAGGATGTACTTAACAGGATACCAGAAGAGACATACAGGGGAAGATGTATCAGAGGGTATACAGAGCTTCAAGGTCTTCTCAGGCTACTTCAGTCTACAGGAACCTCTACTATTTTTAGAAACTCCCAGGAGTGCTTATGGAAATGCCATCATGTAATCATAGCTGGTTAGCTCACTGACCACTGGAGATCAAACTGGCCTTCCGCCCCTCTGCCCTGTGTGCAGGTTGGGAAGTGGGGAAAGTCCAGCACCTCCAGTTCTTACTAGATATTCCGTCAGTTCTCACCCTGAGACTACTGAGATGTTATGAAATGCTTGTCAACTTATCTACTTTGCCAAAGACACTTTGGCCAGGTATAGTTGCACACACATGCAATTCTACTACTTGGAACATTAAGGCAACAGATGGTGAATTCAAGGTCAGTCTGGGTGACACAAAACAAAATCCTACCGCAAAGACTAGCATGTGGGGGCAGGGCAGATGGAGCTATGCAGTAGAATATTTACCTAGCAGGCACAAGGTCATGGATTTGATTTCTCATACCATATAAACCAGGTATGCTGTGTATCTGTAGTATCAGCACTTGGGAGTTATAAGAAGGAGGGCAGAAGTTCAGTTATCCCTGGCTGTATAGCGGGCAACCTGAGCTATATGAGACCCGTCTCAAGTAAACAAACAAACTAACAAAAAGTGTAATGGAAGGAGAAATACCTTAAAAACTAGAAAAGAACAGATAGGTACTGTATCAGTAGACCGTGTCACCAGGAGACACAGCAGGCTATCTATTGTATACACTGGAGTTCAATATTACAAAGTCAAGTGGTAGAGGCAAGATTTAAACCCATACAGTTTGACTTCAAAAAACTCCGTCTCACTATTGTGTCAAGCTATGAGCTGCTCATTCGGGGGTCAGACCAGGCCCTCATTGGAGCTGCAGAGATGGACCATTTCAGGCCTGCTGGGTTTTGCTGGCTCATTTCCATTCTCCATCTTTTGTAACTAAGAACTCAATTTGCAGCTCAAGGCTGTGTCCTCACACCGCACCTTCTCATTGATCACCCAGACTCTGAGTGAGAAACGATTTTATAAGCTAGTTGGCTTTGAAAAGCATAGAGCGGCAGCCATAGAACATATGCTGCTGTGGGTATATATTTATTCAGCTTATGTTGAGTGTAATTTTGGATGCTTTGCATATTTTATTTTTTGTCACAGAGAGAAATTTTTAAAAAAGGAAGAAAAAAAATCTCACTAAATGGAGACAGATGCCTTACAGACATATATCCAGTGTGTGTGTGTGTGTGTGTGTGTGTGTGTGTATGTGCACATGCGTGCATGCATGTTTGTGTGTGTGTGTGTGTGCATGCGTGTTTGTGTGTGTGTGTGTGTGCATGTGCTGGACTCTCAGGTAACTGCTAAAGATGAAGATCACCAGTCCAGCATTTCGGGAACTGAGGAGGGTGGAAGGTGACTCACAGACAAGGAGAATCAAGGGTTAACTCTGATGTCCATGAGAAGGCACCTGCTAAGTTGGTTCCCAGCCAGATCCTGAGATCTTTATTCCAAGGCTTGACTGCCAACCTGCCTGATTCTGTCTTCTAGGTACTGTTGGAGGAACATAGATCCAGGCCCGAGTGCTCCACTTGGCACTCCTAGTACTCGATCCTGAGTAGCTTACCTTGTGAGAATGCCAATACATCATTGTCTGATGGTATCAATTTGAGCTACAGCAGTTACCAAAGTCTCAGGTCTGAAGAATCTAAGTCCATAGCAGACTTCAGCGGCAGTTACTACAGTCCTCAACTTGAAAACCACAACCACCATTCTTACTATGATAAACAAGTTGCTTATCTTCCTTAGTTCATGCTCTAGAGAGGACAGTGGCACCCCTTGGTTGCTGTGCGGTGAAGATTCAACCACCCGCGGTCTTGCTTTAACATGGGTAAGGCACTTTTTCTTTCTCTCTATTTCTCCCTAAAGAGTACTCCCTTCACTAAGGGCAGACTCAAGATGGATCAATTTTAAATAGGAGTCTCAGAAGAGGCTTAGAAGGTTTGGGACCAGCTTGGGGGAGGAATATGCTTATGTATGTGCAAGAGATTGAAAAGAGGGAAGCTGCAGCCCAAAGGAGAGTCTGCAGCAGAGCAGATTCTTTGAAAGAAGGGTGCTTATGTCAGCGTGCATAACTATCCAGGTTTGAGTTCAGCGTAGGACCAAAGCATCACTTGTTGACTATGCCAATGAGAGTGAGCTCTTTGCTGGTCAGAGCACAATTTTATTACAGGATGGCTCAGAATTGAATCTAATACATAGGAAATACTTAGGTGTTATGTTCTGGCTACAGATTTTTAAAATTCAAATGAAACCAAAGAGCAGAGAAATAGTTATCTATTTTTGTTCCAGCTAAAGGTAAAAATATTTTTTTTAAAACTTTGCTTGGTGAGATGTTGTATACTGGATATTCTACCAACACAAGACAAAAATAAAATCAAAATGGTGTGATAATGTGTTCTTCATGGGGAAATTCTGAACAAAATAATAGATTATGGCTAGTATGCAAGGTAAAGCCACCCTTGCTTATAGACAAGAGGAAGGGGTAAAAATGGGAAGGGAAAGAGAGGCACGGGGTTCTCAAATGCTGATACTAGTCTCCTCCTTGACTTAGGTGGTGGCTTTAGCATATCCCTTGACTAGTATTGGTTACACTGCAAACGGTGCTGGCCCATTTGTCTGTAACTTGTACATCTCACAATAAAATACATAAACATATATTACAAAATTAAAGGAAATTATGTAATTTATTTCAGATATTTCAGATAAATGTCAGAAAGCACAACAAAGGGGATATGCTCGCTCCCTCTCTAAACACTCTAAACATTCTTCCATGTGGTTACCATAGTTGCATCATTCTTAAAAGAATGATTTTAGCAAGCAAGGCATGATGACACCAGAATCCCAGCACTCTGGAGACTGAAATATAGGAGGATGGCAAGTTTGGGGCAGGTACCAGTCTGAGTTCAAGCCCAGTGTGGGCTACAAAGCAAGATCTTTCAAAGCTGTGCAGCACCACACCTGGTTTGCAGACAGTTATTGAAGATCGAGAAAAGCCAGGAAAGGTTACTACATGTCCGTCTTTGTCAAGTTCCTCCCTTTTAGAAAGGAACTGGTTTTGGAAGGGAGAGCCTGCCTGCCGTTCACACTGGACGCTGCCAACACCGACATCGACTGCAGTGATCGTGACCCGTTTATGGGTCACACTGCTGACACAGTTTAGCGGTTTGCCCCCATGCCACACAGTCTCCCAGGGACACAGGTGATGCATGACTCCAAGTCTATGCCATAGTAAAGTGTCTGAGGTAAGTCAAGGAGAAGCTGGAGAACAAAGGACAGAATAACTTTTAAGTCTCTCTGTAATTAATACTGACAGTAATAATGATGGTAGTAGCTGCAGTAGTATCATTTCTCATTGATATGTCTCCTGAACTCATGATGAAAGATAAAAGAATTTATGAGAAGCATAAAAAAAGAAGGCTCTGTAGATGGAGGAGAGTCTCAGCCTGGAACTCAGGACGTATCAGTTACGTGTAACTATAGCTTTGATCTTCTTTGTGCTCAATTTTATTTATTTGTTATTTGTTTTATTTATTCACAGTCCTCAAGACTAGGGTCAGGTCTTCTAGCATGCTTGTAAAACGTACTACAACTGAGCAACAGCTCTAAGCAATCATCTTATTCCTGACACACAGAAAACAAGTGTGAGCAGCTACCAAGCTACAGAGCTTGCTGTCCTTCGAGGGGCAGGGGGCAGGAGTGCTCTTTCAAAACATAGAAAGGACTATGTAGTTCTGAAATGGAAAACGATTCCAACACAATTGAATTTACTTTATGATTCCACTAAGAACAGATTTATTTTTTAATTTTTTTAAATGTTGTTTAGCATACATACATGTCTGTATACTATGTACACTCCTGCTATCTACAGAGACCAGAAGAGCACATTGGCTCTCCTGGGACTGGTGTTTGCAGATGGCTAAATGTTGCCGTGCTGTTAATCATGGAACCATCCATGGCTTCAGCCCTCTGCTTCCATTCCGACTCTTACATAAACTCTTATTTATATTTGAGACATGCATAGGAAGTCTCTTTATACAGTAAATGTGGCACAGCTATCTCTTAAATCGGAAAGTTGTAGAGAAAAAAGACCCTGAGTTTTTATTTGTAAATCTAAGCCATGTTTGAAATCATTTAAAATGATTTCAATTTTAATTGAATGAGCAAAAGCTACAAAAAAAATCCCTTAAATAAAGAAAACTGAGGACCAGATGGGGAAAATACTTCACAAATATAAAAATTCTATTATTGTAATTAAGATGAATCCAGTTATTCTAGTTTTTTACTTCAGAGCCAAGCAAAAGGCATTCATCCAAATACCAGCATCTAACGCCTCTAGGCTGAGAGGCAGTCTTTGAGGGTGCCCAGTGTATGTACTGAGATGTGCATACTCGGCTTGTGATCTCTTCACAATTCCTGGAAGAAACAGGCCCACCATCTCGTTGACACTGCACACTTTGCATTTGGCCCTCTCTGCAGGTATCCTGCACACTTCACTGAGCTCTGTAAAGTGCCACTTTTGTTTATCACTCCCTTGCTTAAGCGCCTATTTGACCAAACACCCTAAACTGCCCTTGAACATGAAGGTAGAAAAGGAGGAAGATCCTAAACCAGAAAGTGTGAACACCAGCTACAACATAACACTGCTGCTTTTGAAAAACAGAAAAAGCCTATGTATGGGACACTTTCACCTAAATCATAAAACAATGGAAAATTTTCCTTAAAAAATGAATGAGGGCCTAATCTACAAAAACGATTCAATGTGCAGGTGCAAATCCCTGCCAAAGATGGAGAGAATGATGTGGTTTCCAGGCCAAGTGCCTAAGAAGTCAGTGCAATCAATGATATCTTTTCTTCCATGGAACATTAGGCAACCATTATGAACGATATTTATAAAAGAATTTCCCTGGTTAAGGACAAGTTCCTATATTAGGCTGCTTTTTATACAATTCCATTCTCTACATTCTAGTAGCTGCATAGACCCATGCAAGGTCAACTTCCCTGTGTCGCCTTAGGTACTGGAGCACAGCAAGCACTTAAACAATCTTAGGCATCACCATCATCAGCACCACCATCATCCCTGCAGGAGACAGATCACGATAATAGCCACTGTGTTTCCTGAATGCTTGCAGCCAGGGGCTGGCTATCTGAATCCATTATCTCAGTCAGTCCTGAGACTAACTTACCTAGGTAAGTATTATGATCCCTGTTTTACTCAATGTGAAAGTGAGATTCAGAGGTCTTAAATAATTTGCCCCAAGATCACATGACTAGAGAGTGACAGAACCCAAGTTTCTCAGAAGGCAGAACCTGTACTTTTCAACACTAGATTGACTTCCTGGGAAGCGACAGCGGACATCCATACAATCTATAGCTGTGCTTTTCCAGATGATAGAGATAGGAGCCTAACACACACACAAGCAACACGTTGGCCACCTTCCCTGGTTGGTCACTGAGGCACCACACACATGGTGCCACCTTCCTAAAGCAATTTACATAATGCTCACTCTCTGTGTCTACACGTGTAGAATCATGCCTACATTTTCCATTTCCTGCCTTAATCAGGTGCCTTTTCCCAGACCTTTCTTCCAAGAGTCAAGGGGCAAAACCCATAACTTTGGAAGGCCAGGGTCGACTCTCTGATTTTAAAGGATAATGACTTCAATACAATAAACATAGCTTTCCAGAAATACCATCAGACACAGGAAAGAAGAGGTTCCAGAGAAATGAATTGAGGAGAAAAAAAAAGACAAGCCTTCAAGTGTCATGGGAGGAATAAAGCATTTAATGTCATAAAGGGGTGCATTGGTTTTATGAGAATGCCACACCTTATAATCTTGGGAATGCCGCGCTGTCCCACCCTCGCCTCGCATAGCTTGAGAAGAAGAGGGCTGGATATACAGGAAGCTTACAAAGGACTTATTCAAATGTACAAATCTGATGGGAGAGCAATTTCAAAGCATGAGCCTTATACTGAAGCCCCAAAGTCAGGACAGTCTCACTCTCCACACAGACTCACTGTTCCCTTGACAGCAGAGGAAGAAGGCTGTGTCACGGACCTGTTGAGTGAAAGAGGCTCTCCGACATGAAAGACACTGGCTGTATCTCTCAGGATCAGTCCCCAGTCACTCCAAGTCGCCCTCTCACGCATTGTGAGACCTGGTTTTGGAATCTGAAGGACTTGAATTTGAACTTTGACACTGTGTTTACCCTGTTGATGAGATTTGGGCAAGCATGGTATGCTTTCTGAGTCTCTGTCTTATGCGCTTCTTCTGAGTAATAATAGCAGTTGATTTGAGTAAGATCATAGTGAAGGTTCAGTGTGGTGCATTTAAAGCAGTTATCCCAGAGCCTGGCACTCAGTCATCACTTCAGCATCTTCTTTGGGGACCAACAGCAATCCAAACTGATATCATTCACACCATCTATCCATTCACTTATTAATGACACTAACAATATCATCCCTGGGATTCCTATTGAGGATATACACAGAGAATCCTCGCCTTTGGGACCTAACAGGTCCTAACAGACGAGAGAGCAGTCTGCTGAGGACACTGTCTAGAAGTCTGGAATAGTCCCATAAAGATGCCTTCCTCCTGACTCTGCATCTTTCGAACAATTTTCAAAAAGGAAAGCGTGGCAAGCATCATTCCTCCCATTTTAGATGTTGGCAAGGCTCGCCTGGCAGTGTTCTGAATTCATCACACTCTTGCTGGAAAGCTGCATGGGGATGAACTAAACCTGAGTCTGCTTCTGGGAAGGGGAGGCCGCTGTCCAGGGGCCAGCTCCCACGGAAGCTCAACCGCACTGTGATATTTCCCCCCGGGGGCTGGAGGCCCCTGCAGACAGGATGGTCAGCTGTGTCTGAGCTGGCTTCAAAGCAATTTCTCACTTTCTGATGCCTCCTGCTTGTCTTTCTTTCCCTCTTTAGGTTTTCTCTTTAATTACAGCCCAATCAAGTCATTAAAAGTGGGGAGTGAGGAGGGTTGGGAGAGAGCAATTTTCTCTGCCTTACTGGACAGGATTCCAGCTCTTGCCTCCTCCTGACCAGCACCGTGAGATGCCTAGCTTAGAATAAATGAACATGCTTCTCTTTACTCATCTTGCCTTTAAAAAGGCATCTTGCTGCCTTCTCAGCATCTGTGGGTAATCATGGCTCCTCTGGTCCTTCCTGCTGTTTGGGAGGCCCGATGGCATTTTAGGTCAAAACAGAAACAGAAAAACATGGAGAAGAGGTGGTAAAAATGTGACTGGTGCTTTGTAAGGGGTGGGGAGAGTGGAACTAGCTTGAAATGGGGCTGGCATTCAGAGGCAGGGCTGAGAAATGCTAGAGAAAACACCTCCAGAAGACACCATCACTCACACAAGTACACAAATCTACGCAGCGTCAGGCCCCCTTTCATTTTCTTTCCCGCTCGGCTTCTCTTCACAGACACACTTCCTAACAGGTAATTTCCTTTACCTGGCATGGAAAATGGAGGTGGGAATAATAATTCGCTCACATGAAGGCAGTGAGAATGGAATCGGCTGAGACAAGCAAAGCACTGAGAACCCCAGTCGCATGCAGCCTTTGCAAGGATGGTTGCTTGTTTATCACTGGCATTTCTCCATTTGAAGAGCGGACACAATGGCATCCAGCTAAGAGGATAATCTTAAAAAACTGACTGCCATGAACACAAGTGAGCTTGTGCAGAGTAGGTGCTGAAAATGTCCTTTCCCCCACCCACCGTCCCCTTTTCCTTAGCACTGACATTAACCCTGTTGTCTTCTTACACCACGAAATAAAGACTTGAAGGTAACGCTGCTGCCCTGCTGAGCCCTACACGTCCTTCTAGAATAGTTTAAATAAAATGAGACTCTTGTTTTTGTGACTCCTCTTCCATTTACAATGCCAGATACAGGTATACCGTGGAATAAATCCTTGATCTGATACAGTGGCAACTGGAAGATGTGACAGTTAGTTATGACTGTACCCTTGAATTTGTTAAGAAATGCTCAGGACTGTGGAGATGGCTGCTTTTCCAGAGGACCCAGGTTGGATTCACAGCATACCACATGGCTGCTGCAACTGTCTATAACTCCAGCTACAGGGAATTTGACACCCTCTTCTTAGCTCCAGAAGTGCTACCACACACATGGTGCCCAGATGTACATGCAGGCAAAATACTCATACAGAAAAAATAAAATAAATGAATCCTTAAAAATTGATTTAAGGATTAGTAAGTCACATCTCTTGCCATGTCCAGGAGTTCACTTTCACAGAAAATAAGTTAAAGGGATCTCACCAAATCAACTGACTGTTTTCTTGGCATGTTCACAGATGATGACTTACATGAAAGAGTCATGGAAAAAAGTCAGGCTTAGTTGGAGGATACAGATCTCTAGAGCTGTGTTCTTACTGTATTCCTGCTCCATCCATTTTCTGTGCCTGCTTTTCTCTGTTTCCAGACTGACTGCCATGGCCTAAGTTTCTCTGCTTGGCCAGACTTGGCCTGAATTGAATCTTCTGAGATAATGAACTCAAAATAACTCATCCTACACTTTTTCTTTCTTTTTTTTTAGATTATTTTTGTTAAAGAAAATAAAAAACTAACTAATGCAGAAAGCGGGTACAAGAAGGAGGATCGCAACAGTGTGTAACTCAACTATGTAGTCCTTACAGCTTTAGAATTGATTTATGCGAAAAGTTTTTAAAATTTTAGAAATTCAGGTGTAAGTGAGCCTATAATGCTGTAATTGAAATTCACTGCAGGAAGCTCAAATGGCCAGAATGTTGAGGAAGTGTGAACCATACACACTGCGCTTGTGAGGACACTATTGAAACTGTAGTACAGACGATCTTTGTTACATTCAGGTAAAAGGTTTTGCCTACATTTTGTCTCTGTCTTGAAACTCTGTGTGAGGCTAAGCTTAAATGTGATGGACTAACTCATTTCACAAAGGAAGGTTGAGAACATCACAGGTTTCAGTCTGCGGCAGGCCTGTTGTTGGCCAGATTTACAGCGCCGAGGGTTTCTCACATTCAGCCACCCAGGACTGCAAAGAACACCAGTGTTAGCAGCAGATCTTGGCCTTACATGCTGTTGGTTTTGATGGCTTTCAGAATACTATGATCACAATGTCATGGATCCTTCACTAGAGATTTCCAAGGAAGGCCTTGGGTTCCAAATTACATATATTAGGTGGGCTTCCCTAAATTAGGTACCCAAGAGGAAAATGTGTAAGTAAGACTGTGAAGTTGAAAGGAAGAATCCTGAAAGTTAGAGGTGCCATGAAATCAGTCTCTCCCGAAGAGCTGGAAGCAACACATGAAGCCAGACTAAAACAGAGAGTGTATGCAGCAAATCACATATGCACAGGAGCCGGGCACTCACAGCTTGTCAAAGCTCATATCTTCATCCAAACCTCACCAGACTCAAGACACGGGGCACAGCCTGTGTTCTTTGCCCTGCTGCATTTTAGGTTTGCTTCTGTCTCACACCTTTTTTTTCTCATGTCCTCCTTCTTCATTTTGGAAAAGGGGCATTTACTCTCTGCCATTGTACAGTGAAAGGATGTAGCTTTCTTTTTGATTTCTACAGAGGCTTATGGTAAAATTTGCCTTGCGTATTGCAGGATGTTGTGGTTTGGAATTTATGAAACCTGTTGAATCTGTGAAGACTACTGAAATTCATGAGATGGACTGAATGCTTATTGTATTATGAGATTGAGATTATCCTTCCCAGTAGCCAGAGGTGGAACATGAAGGTTTAAGGGGATACCATGAGTAAGGTAAGCGTCAGGCTGCAGAAAGGCAGCCTTGCACTCTTTTATCCGACTGTCAACTAGACTGGACTAGTAAATGCTTAGGCGGAAGCACACTTGTCTGCGAGATCATTTCCAGAGATGATCATCAAGATCATCATCTTGATGAAGAGACTTCATCAAGAGAACTCTCAGCTAATCAATTGATTAATCTTGTGGTGGTTCCTTAATATGATAGCATTTCTGAGAGGTGAGGACAGACAGGATGAAGGATCTAAGTGGAAGAAGCAGGTCACCGTCTGTGACCTGCTATATATTGCCATGGCTTCTTCCTATATCAATTTTGCCCTATTTCTTGGCAGATATGATGTGAACGGTCTCTGCTCTGTTCTGCCGTACCCTCCTTACCTGGATGAGCTGAATCTTCTGAATCCTTGAGTCGAATTAATCTTTCCTCTTTAAACTGCTTTCTTTTATAAGAGTTGCTGTGGTCATGGTGTCTCTTCACAGAAATAAGACACTGAGACAGGGAACCAAACTCTGGTCCTCATAATTGGATAAAAGGTGCTCAAACTCTGAGTTGTATTCCTATTTCTAAATATAATTCCCCTCCATCATTCACCAAAATGTCCTCATTGTCGTCTGTTTGTTTCAAATAATTCATGGTAACTCTGAGGGATACTATAGCTGTGACTCCCCCTCCAGGAGGCCTTGCTCCAGCGATCACGCCAAACAACTCAGGACGCTCAGAGAGCCTTGCATGGGCCACACTAAGCCTCGAGTGATCTCTTCCTGATACCGTGGACTCTGCAGCCTTATTCATGCAGGATAAGAGGAGAAACTCCTTTTCGGTTATTCTGCCAAAGCTTGAAGTAGGTTCTTATTTGAGGCATGTGATAGGCAGAAACAGAGGCTGTGTACAAGCAAGACTGCGCCTCTCTCATATGCACTGAAAATCTGCAGAAGCAGGTCATGGTTCTTTCTGTCTGCTTTAGCAGATTTTGTCTTACTGTTTACAGGTTAGTCTAAGGACACTGTTCGCTAGTATAATGGTTTTCAGTTTGTCTCTCCGTCTGTGTCTACACACACACAGAGACACAGACACACACACACACACACACACACACACACACACACAGAGAGAGAGAGAGAGAGAGAGAGAGAGAGAGAGAGAGAGAGAGAGAGAGAGAGAGACCTCCAATCAAAGCTTATGGATAGAGCTAGAGAGACGGGTAAGTGTTTAAGAAGGCCCTGGTACTATCTCTAGCACCCACATAAGACAGTTCCAGTCCCAGGAGATCAGATGCTCTCTTCTGGTCTCCATGGGCACCTGCAAGCATGTTTACCCATACATATGCTCAACCCTACCCCCACATGCACATAAATGAAAACAGTAAGCCTTAAAAAATACCAAAAAAAAAAACCCTTATTCTAGATGATCTTCATCAGTTACTCTCAGGTTCCAAGAAACTGGGGAAAAATCTCACTTAGTACCATGGTTAATCCCAGCACTTTTTATTCTGTCTGTTACCCTGAACCTTTTCAGCCGAGGGTCTGGGCTTCGCTTCCCTTCCCCTAGCCTCTGAGTGCCATAGAGCTCAATCATTTGGCTACATGCTCTCCTGGTTCCCATACACTCTCTTGGCCTCTTGGTTCTTCTCTTGATTTCTCTGCTCTCAGCTCCTGGTCTTCTATTCCCCGTCTCTCTTCTCTTCTTCTCTCTCATTCCCAACTCTCTTCCTTACCTCACATGACCCAGTCTACTCTGCTGTCCATATGCAGTCTGGACCCTTCCAGATGTCTCTGACTGTTCTCTCCCTCATATCTACAATAAAACCCTTCTCTTCAGTGATATCTAAGAGCAGCCATATCCTCATTTCACTCACATACTTGTGGCCTTCATCATGGGTTGGGAACAGGCTGAATTTGTAACATTAAGAGCAGACAGAATCCGGGCTAATAGAATGAGGCTCCAGACAGCAACGGAAGTTAGAAGGTACCCGAGAGGTGACTATAAGACTCTGGGACTCTCTGTGCTTCAAGCCTTCAGCTCACTTGGCAGCTATAAAGCAAAGGAACTCACAGGGAACGGTTGGTAGGGGGGCTGAAGAGCGGGAAAGAACTAGGAACTGAGGGTGCTTTCATCCAAACGTGGGAGCTGCACCACTAGCCCATGTAAAGTGTCAGTGTCTACCTTCTCATGTTACAAACGTCCCAGTTCACAGATATTCAAGGGCTGCAGCACTAGCTTCTGGCATTGAAGACTCAGAGCTTGTTCTGATCTGAGTGCCAAGTGCTGTAGGTCTCAAGCTTTGAATACTGGAGGCATAAATGTCTATTTCTTGAGTCTTACACTTATCACCCCAGACGTTGAAAAACCTTTGGCATTCGGGATCTCAGGGATGTCAACACTGAATAAGTTTCCCCTTCCTGTTCATGGTTTTTATCTAAATAGAGCAAAGTAACCCCACTGACAGTTTGCGAAGTGAGGGGGATGAACTTGGATTGCTGGTCAGTCCCAGGGTGTCCCCCTAGGACGAGTAAACTGGAACAACTCAAAGACACAGCACATGAATGTGTCAGGGGCAATGGTCACTCCGAGATGGTGAAGGAAGGCTTGACCATGATGCCATGATTAAGTGTTCTTTTTGTTTTAGTTGTCTGTCTTGATGAGATTTTATATGCTGCCATACAATAAATAGACCCATAGCCTGCGTGTAAAACTATGTTGATAACACACTTGCTAGGTTTGTGACATTTCTGCTTTGGGCTCCCTTCTTCTTCCAGTGTTCGCTCACTATTTCTTACTTCATGCCTGATCAAGAGGTGAGGCTTGCACAGAAATGTCAGACAATAAAAAAGACACAAAACTTCTTTATATTTTATCCACTCCATTAACCCCCATATTGCTTTCCTACTACATTAACATCATGTATCATGGCTTAGTACTACAACTTGGACTCTTAAAACAACACAAATTAATATATTACTATTTTGTAGGCTAGAGGTCCAAAGGGAGCCTTACTGGGTTGCAATCCCAGGGGCAGCCAGAAAGTGTTTCTGTCTGGCGGTGGTAGATGTATCTCTTCTAGATTGTCTAGCTTCCACAGATGCCCCTCAGGATGCATTCCTTAACTATCAACCCTTTTTTCCATATTTATAGCTAGTACCACTGTGTCCCTCCCACACATACATTTGTTTTTCTCTTCCTTATTTCAGGATACCTTTGCCCCGAAAAACCATGATAAAAGCGACCTTTGAAGGACAGTCAATCATTAATGTTAATTCCACACACAAACTCGCTTTTTGTTGTAAGGTATGATAGCATATCATGCTCATTGACTTCAGGTGTATTCCTTCTTAGAAAGGTTTTGTTTTTTGCCCTAATGATGATAATCACAAGCCACAATTCACGGTCATTTTATATTAGTGAGATACATCATCCTCAAGCCAAATAAAACAAGAGAACAGGAAAAGGATGAGTGCTGTTGCAGACGGAGACTTCCTCCCACGCGCGGTGAAGAAGTACAGACCAAGAGAGTTGGGAAAGAATGTTGAAAGTCAATAAGAAACATGTAATTACAATTTTCCTGAAATGGAACTTGATGTTTTGTTCCTGTCAGGCTAAACGCGAAGTGGATCAGGGACTATTATAAAATCGAGTGCTGTGTTTGGGGATTATCTCTTGGTGGTGGAGTACTCACTTAGCAGATACAAAGCCTAAACTCAAACTCTGGAAACCACACACACACACACACACACACACACACACACACATATCTGGTGAGTTTTAGGCTCTGAAGGCAAAGGGAGGCTTTGCTTGCCTTTCTGGTAGTGGTAGATGAGAATCTTTCTCATTAATGGCAGAAATGGTCAATTGCACTCACTTTTATAAAAACCACAGACTACAAATGCTTTCATGGCAAATGTAGAACAAGAGAACTTTGGACAGTCTTGTTCATATACGGATGGCATATAAAAACTAGTGAATACGTGAATATTTCTAATGTACTTGTGGGGTAGGAAAAGCTATTATGTGGATAGACCCCTCAAGTCTTATACGACCCCATAGTAAGATGAAGAATACCAAACAGCTGATACCAATATAGATCACATGTCCATAAATCAGGTGGGAACATAAAGGTTGCAGTATGTACCAAAAGGAAAAAGAAAGACGGATAGGTTCAGAAGAGGTAGCAGGTAGCAACCAGAGGTGACAGTGTAGCACCTCACATCCTCTTGACTCCTTATGAATTTTTAAAAAGAGAAGTGGGAGGAAAATCCCAGAATTGGCTGGAATTCATTTTCTGCTTCCAATGGATATAGTCAGTCAAAAATGATATTCAGTTATAGAAGCATCATAGAGGGTTTTCTCCAATTCAGGTGCTCATATGTTTGTGTAGCTCCAATCTCATATATGTTAGGTGCATGCATTATTAATATTTCTCATACAGAAATGGTATTTTACAAATACCTTTTCTCATACAGAAATTATATTTTACAAATCTAAAGCACTGTTCATTAAATTATTTACATAATTTTTCTTTTTTAATCATGTGTTTGAATATATAATATGTGTGCATGTATTTGTGATGTATTTATGCACATGTGGCCAAATGTATGTGGGGGACCAAAGTTGCTATCAGGCACCTTCTTCTATTGTTCCTATTTTTTTTAAAAACCTTCCTCTATGAGGTAAGGTTTTTTAGTCAAACTAAGAGCTTACTGATACAGCTAGTCTTGATAGTGAGCTTGCTTCCAGGATCTCACGTGTCTGCCTTCTGACACAGTAATTACAGGAGGCTGCCATACCCACTCAGCAGTAATGTGGCTTCTGGGGACCAGATCTCTAGTCCTGTTGTATACACAGCAAACACTTCGGCTGCTAAGCTATCTCCCAGCACTCTGCTGTGTTCTTTCATCTTGTAGAAAATCTGTACATTTAAGAACTGTTGTTCCATTTGGAAGTATTAAGGAGGACACTGTTGATGCCACTACTAGGCACTGATAAAATTATTACTGAAACCCATCTCATGCAGGTTAAACCATCTCACTCCTCTAAGCTTGGCAGGAGATAACTCCAAATGGCATTGACTCTAGAAGTAATAATGAAGCTGTGGTCTTGATCCTCCATCCTGCCACCTGTTGGTAAGACCTCAAGAAGTCATTCTATACCCCATAGACTCAATTATTCATGAGGGAACCCATGTTGCACATTGGTTGTAAGGGGTTGTTTGTTTTAATGCAAAGTATAATGGGGCTGGGGAAACCACCCAGTTGTTGAAGTGCCTGTGTTGCATCTATGAGGAACCGAGTTTGATCCCTAGAAGCAGATGTAGGATTCCCATCTGTACGCTATGAATACCACTGGTTAATAAAGAAACTGTGTTGGGCCTATTGCAGCACAGAATAGGGCAAGATGGGAATTCCAAGCAAATGGGGAAGAGAGAGTAGGCGGAGTCAGGAGTAGGCAAGGAGAAGCCCATACAGCCACTGCAGAAGACAAATGTCAATTGCCTCATGAAACCTTACTAGTAGGCCACTACCACGTGGCGATATACAGATTAATAGAAAAAGGTTAATTTAAGATGTAAGAGCTACCTAGAAATACACTTAAGCTATTGGCCAAACAGTATTGTAATTAATACAGTTTCTGTGTGATTATTTGGGTCTGGGAGGCCAGGAAATGTAAGAGCAGTCTCTGTCTACAAGAAGCCACCTTCTAAAAGGGAGAGGGGATACATTGTTGGCATGTGTTTGTGATCTCAGTGTAGTAAAGTCAAAGACAGACAGATACCCGGAGTTGGCTGGCCAGACAATCTAGCCTGCTAGGCCCAGGCCAGTGAGAGAGCCTATCTCCAAGGAAAATGAAGGGTGGGGGAGCCCGAGTAATTACACCAGAGATTGCCCCTCACAGTTCATGCAAGCACACACATATGAACACACACACACAAAATAAAATGTGATCATTTTTATGCCAGATGAAACTTCTTAGGAGGGGAGGCATGAGACAGATTTTAAGCCTCGGTGTAAAGGGGTGTTTCTTATCTGTCTGACGCAGCAGTTTGCCTCACATTCGATGTACCAGAGTTTTAACTGTAGCCTCTGACTATAAAGGGAAAGCCTCTGAAACTTATCAGATTATTGAATTTTCTCTTAATCTCTATAAAATGCCTTTCTCGCCTCTTATTTTTCCAGTTTATGGTAATGGCCAAGAAAGAGACATCCTACTTCCAGACATGCACACCACAACATGCTATACACATGGGGGTCCACCACCATTTCTGCAGCTTGTGTGTTATTCCTCAGGGATATCAGTCCTTATGAAGAAAGAAGTTAAGTATTTGAGGAAAGAGAAACAATGGTAAACTCCTTATAAAAGCTACTATCATACTTTGCAGATACAAATTTGGAAGATTCCACTGATTGGCTCTACAATGTGAGCAAATTCCCCTCTTCCTCACTGGCTGTCTTTCCAGTCTGAAGCTTGAAGGGCTGACTGCTATGTTCTGAATCAGACTGCTGACACACAGGCTGGCACAGCACCCATAACTATCTTTCTGGTTTCTGGGACTCACATTTCCTTGGGCATCTATGTCTGTACCTATCTGATCTACATGTTTCAAATCCAGCTGCCTCTGATTGAAATTATCCATGGGACTCATTTGGAGATTAGTCTGGTTCATCCCCTTGACCCCACGATTGATCAATGAAGGGCTAGGGATGAGAGTCAAGTTTGTCCCGTAAGACACTCCATTGCTGTCATTGAAGTGAGTAAGAAGGGTGTTTTATCCCACCGGACTCAGAGTATGATACAGAGGAAAGCAGCGCTAGGAAGAGAAAAGCAGTTCTAACACAGTGGCTCGAGCCTCCTAAGTCATGTGTGCATGCCTGATCATTACTTATGTCTAGAAAAAAAATAGTTTTTACTTTTTGCCTGAACTACTCTGTGTCAACTTTCTGTCACTTACAATCATGAAAACTGAAGTAAATAAACTCTGCATCCACCTCTTAAGAAAGCACTGTTGATTTCCTGAATCTAAAATACAGTTTTGTTGTATCCTTTCATATTCTAGAAGCTTCTTTCACTGGTCTCTTAAGCTTTGACTGTTTCTCCCTGGTATAAGGATGTGCCAACTGTGTATTCCATCTTTCTTGGCTCACAATGAAGAACTTAGTCCAGAACAGTGACTCCCATTACTGACCCTGCCTCTTTCTTCTTCCTGTTCTTACTAAGATGAATATTGTGGTATGCTGAGTTGAGTCAACAGATTTCCTGAGTTCTCACTCAGATTATTGGTTGAGACAAACCTGCAGCAGTCTGCACTATAAAATATTCCAAGTGATGCAAGAAAAAAAAGAAAGGTAGGTATAGACAATACTACACTTTCTCCGTGGGAGGAGGATGCCTTCCGACGGGACAAAGATCCGAAAGCATGTCCACTGATTTGCTCCAAAGGCTGGCAGAGAAATTGGCTATAAGTGAAGGTCAGGAAGCATTAAACAAGCAGCGTGTTCAAAGAATAAGATCTAATCAGGTCCACTTGGCTCTAGCATAGAATGAAGTCAAGTGAGGAGCAATGTGCAAGGAGGGCTTGGGCAGGAGCCAAATGAGGAGCGCTGAATGCCAGGCTGAGCCTGCCTGCCTGCCAGTTGCAATGCTTTACAAATGTATGTCTGGACTCTACCCACTTCAACACATGTACACATATCCATACATGTACACATATTTACTTGTTAAAACCTGTGGTCCATGATTCATGCACCCCTCTATAGTTGTAGTTCCAGAATTTAAAATTTGGATAACTACCTTAGGTCATTCTTAAAAAATAAACTATCAAGTTCAGAATAAACCACATGGATCTTCACTTATCTTCTCCTGCACTGTTATTTCACACTAGATAAGCATCCCATGGAAGAAAAGGTCTCTTCCCTTTACCCTCACCCTGTTCTGTACCTCTGTGCCATTTTTCTTAA
Organism: Myodes glareolus; assembly: GCF_982192425.1. Lineage (NCBI taxonomy): Eukaryota > Metazoa > Chordata > Mammalia > Rodentia > Cricetidae > Myodes > Myodes glareolus. The sequence continues at coordinate 125,137,232 of NC_142028.1, read as the reverse complement.
CACCAAATTGATCCATGCTTGCAAAGCCATTTTTGATACCACTTCCCAAAGAAGTCTATTACTAATCCTGGGTGTCAGCTGTCCCATCTTCTAAACCACACTGAAGAATTCACACTCGGTACTATTTTCACCTTTTTGACATTCCCCTGCTTGTACCGTGCTGACAGAGCTAAGACAGGTTGTGTTTTAACATCAGAAGCGGTACAAGCTTCTAGAATCCAAAACCTCTTAAGAACGACACTTAGTTTATACTATCTTATTTCATTTTTCTCAAATTTCTAAAATATAACCTTAATCATCCCACTTCACAGAAGAGGCAACTCCAGAAGCCAGCTAATTGGAGGGCACAGAAGCAGTAGCTTTGAGTGCTGTGATCCTCTTTCACCTGTATCCTCTTGCAGAGCGGGACCAGTGCATGGGGCAGTGACTCACCACACATCCCGAGGAGTCCACCTGGCGGTCAGACACACACTTGAAGTTGCGGGTGCATCCCCCGTTGTTCCTTGAGCAGTCACGAACTGGACCAAAGGAGGACAGCAGGTCATTGATGGTTTCGAAGTAGGTGGACAGCATCGCTTCTTCCCTTGGAAAAAAAGAGCATGGTTAAACCTCAGTGATACCTGCATCATTGCTTTTGTAAAATTAATAAATATTCAACACATTTGAAGTCATTATTTTATTTATAATTAGGAAAATAAGACAAATAAAGGGTTAAAGGAGAAAACAGTGATGAGCATAGTGCTTACACCCTGCTTTGATTAAAAAAAGAGATTTACATCTTCTTCATATATTTTTCCATTTTGTTATGAGATTTCCATTTTGTCAATAAAGGAGCTGTGTTAGAAATCTGAATATTCTTTCCTAAGGACCACCAATTTTATAGTATAATAGAACCAAAGTTTGCATCAAGTTCCACTTGTATCCCACCCCTACAAAAGAAAGTTGCATCAACGAGAATACTCAGCATTTGACCATTTGTTTGCACAATTTTTTAGAAATGTCTGCACAGCATCTCTATGATTCAATTTATAAAACTGTGGCTACCAAAGGTCGTAGGATTTGTCCACAAATTGTTCAGGCTATAAAAAGAGAGCCAAGCACAAATTCAAGATTCTGGCCCTCAAACACCAGAATATTGTTTTCAAACCTTTGCATTCAGCTTGTCCTGTTAACTGTCAATAACTCTTATTTGGAGGTTCATAAGATTCTCTCCAAATGAGATTCCTCAAAGCTACTGTTCTTTATAGACCTGCCACAAGTATGATGGTGTTCCATAAGATGGATTCTATAATATGGGCAATAAAGACAAGAGTTTTGGTTGTTATTTAATGGCTAAAGAGCTCCTCTGAAGTGATATGCTTGCACTGGGGTAGACACGATTTGTTGTGGAATATTTGTACTCTGGTGAAGATATAGTGCTGTGATTAGTGTAATAAAAAGCTGAACAACCAATAGCTAGACAAGAAAGTACAAGAGGGACTTTCAGGCAGAGAGAGAACTCTGAGGGGGAAAAATGGAGTCACCAGTCAGATGTGGAGAAAACAGGAGGGGCAGTATAGAGATGAGGTAATGAGACATATGGAAGAACCTAGATTTTTAAGAAGGGGGTTAATTTAAGTTTAAAAAATTAGTTAGGAACAAGTCTAAGCTAAGGCTGAGATTTTATAATTAATAATGTGTCCAAGTCATTATTTGCAGGCTGGAGGTCCTGACAAGAAAGTAGTACTATTACATATGGTGCCCAGCATGGAGCTAGAATATCCAAACACAAGACCTGAGAAAGTTAACAAAAGTTCTGGACAAGGAGCCAGATGAGGCTTTCTAGTCTCATAGTATCTCAGACTGACTGATTCCTACACCACACAAAGGTGTGGCTCCCAGCCTCTGCCTGTGAGTCGGAACCAGCCACAGGTGCCATGTAAGTGGAACTGTGCAGCATTTGGACTGGCCCTTTAAGACTTGGCTCACACAGTCAGAGAACGCGGCAGACAGATAGAAATTCAGGTCCAGACACAAAAAGCTAATAAAAAGGTACAATATGTTTTAAAAGGTGCTTAGGTACTAAAGAAAGAAAAAGGAAAGGATATAGACAGTCCTAAAAGAAAAATAAATAGTTCACAAATAATAAAATTAATTTTTTTAAGTAAATTAAACAAAAAAGAATAATCCACTAAGGATAGGAAATATTATAGCACAGCTAACTTGGTCCTTAATATTGAATGTTTTTATAACGGGAGGTTTCTCTCCCACCCACCAGTTCCTGAATAACTACTCTGAGGCTCAATATTAATGACAAACTATTTGACCTATTAACACAGGCTTATTATTAACTAGCTCTTACAACTTAAATTAACCCATTTCTATTTTTCTATAGATTGCCACATGGCCATGGCTTTTTACCCCACATTTTGCTTCTCCAGTGGCTGCTGGCATCTCTCTGACTCTGTCTTTTTTTTCCTTTTTCTTTGCTTGCATTTCCCACCTGACTCTATTCTGTCTGGTTATTGGTCAAATCTACTTCTTTATTAATCAATGGTAGTAAGACATATTCACATCATACAGAAGGGCATGCCACATCATCTCCCCTCTTGTGTCCAATTAACAAGGAAGGTTTTAACTTTAACACTGTAAAATTACATAAAACAAAATTTTTACCAAGCAAGAATTACAGTTACATATTTAGTCTATTTGTATTTGACAAAATTAAAGAAAATACTCTTTCATCTATCTTATCTTTGTGAGTCTAAAATTTAATATCTAATTTATCTTTTATCATAAATAAGGAAAAATTATAATTATAACTATCTCGTTTTCAACCCCATCAAGAAGGATACCTGAATAACTAGGAAGTGTATTGTAAGCAAATTTCAAAACTCTAGACATGGCAGAGTCATATGGCTCTCTGGACAGACACTCGAAGTTCTTCTGTAACATTAGCACATTCATCTTCAGCTTATAGGTCTAGAACATCTGGCAGATTTCTCAGTGAAGCAGGAAATTTGAAGGACTGTCCCACCTATTTTGACAAATTTGTCAGTCACTTTCTTTTGTGTCCTGCAGAATGTCTGGGAGATTTTTTTTTTTTTGTAAAACAGAAGTGACCCACCTTGTTTTGGTAAGTTCAGCAGTAATTTTTCTGCATGTTCTATATATCCAATTTATGCAGAATATTGTCAATCAGTCCAGAAAGAATATTTTCTTGCCCAAATGACTAATCTTGTCATTTTGAAATCAAGCTCCATAAGGAGCTTCTCCGATGCCCATTCTTCTCTTGAAGTAGCTGGTGTTGCATGAGCAGATATCTCACATCCAAAGAATTCTAAGCTATTAAAATATTTCTTTGAGGTATTTGAAGTTACCTATCCATCTGAAATATATCTTTGCATATCTAGAAAACCTAACTAACATGACTGTAAGTTTGACTGTATTATAGATGACTAATAATTTGCATGTTTGACTATGAATTACAGTTTCAAATGAGCTGCATAAACATAATACCTTAAACAAGAGTAAAAATATACATGCGGTATAACAAAATTGATCTCAAACTTGTATCGGTAAACCAAAATCCATACCTATATAAGGCATTTTGGGATTAACAACTGTTTTTTGGATTAAGGTAGATTTAATAATTGCATTTTTCATCATTTCTATATTATATCCCCCTTTTTTCTTCAGAAGGAGATTGACTATGACCATTTGCCATTTATAATCAACCCCTTTAAATGAAAACAAACATTTAAAAACAATATTTTGAGAATTTGGGCATAGTATTTTATGCTACTTCCTGTTGATTGGGTGTTAGTAATCTTATGGGATCTTGAGAAAATTTAAAATTATGATTAAATCTTGGCTGTAGTAGTCTGTGAGGCTGCATAGTCTCAGCTGTTTGCTTTGAAGCTGTTCTGCATTATCTTTAAAATTTAGGTGTTTTCAAAAGGAAAAATAAAAAAAGGAACAAACACCAATAAAGACAAATAGTCCAGGTCATCCAGCCTTTCAGGGTGACTCTGTTGCAGGTTCCTCAAAATTCTGCATCGTGAAAAATTTTAAAGCTGTTAGTTGTGATGGTCTGGCCTCACAGACTATTCCAGCCATGACTTCAGAAAAACTCTGCACTTTCCCATCACGCAGAGATTAAACAACAGCAACAAAAAATTTCCAGCTAGACCTCTCAGAACTTAACCATTATTCCAATTTTGTCAGGGACCCCTAAAGATGAAATCACCCACAGAAAACAAGAAACAATCTAGAAAACACAACACTTACATTACCAAGAGTGCAGTTGGTGGTTTATGGTCATTTCGTGAATGTTTGTCATTGTTTAAGGGGGTTGATTACAAGTTGTTATTGGTCATGGTCATGAAGAAAACTATGAAAGGGAATTAGACTCAGAAATCACATTCTGAAGAGAAAAATGGGCATTTGAAATGATACAATAAAAGGATAGATTAATGAATCTCCTTTCTAACCAAAAAAAAAAACAACTACAAGTCTCAAATATTTTACATAGGTATGGATTTTTATATATTGATACAAATTTAAAGTTATTTTTGCTATACTGTATATATGTTCTACTTTTGTTTAAGGTATACAGCTCATTTAAAAGGGTATGTAAATTTCTAGTCCTTAAAACTTATCATTATGAACAATTTAGGATAATTAAACAACACCAGTTAGTTGTCAGTCATCTAAACATCAAATATGTGGTCATGTTAGGTATGTTTTCAAAGTCAAACAGAGATATATTTTACATAGACAGATGGTCTTCAAATACTTCAGAGACATACAGACTATGACATTTAAGAGTTTTTAATAACATAAGACTTTTCATACCAGTAAAACATGTCTATTCCTGGAAGCATATATTTAATTAAAAAATGACATTCATTAAAGAACCTCCAAATGGAGTACACTTTCATTGTGCTAAGCTAGACAATGGACAAGAAACTGCCTTTGCTTCGAGTGCTACCATTATGTTGTTCAAATTGGATAATCAGGAAACAAAATAAATGACTGCCAAACTTTGCCAAGACAAGATAGAAGACTCATTCAAAATTTCTCCTTCACAGAAAAGTCTATCATATTTTCTAGGCCTGTAGGTTGAAGGTGGATGTCCCAAATGTTGCAGAGGAACCTTGGGTGACTGTACAGTCAGCCAGATATCTTTATCCTTTCTGTAGTTTTGGAAGTTGTTTGCTCTGTGCTTCCTGTTTACTCAGATAATATTTTATCCTTCTTGGGTCTCTGTTGGTGCTTGAACACTAGATATTACCAAAGAAATTTTAAAAAGAGACATAAAGTGTATAAATGTTGAAAGACATTAAAGTTTAAGTTGTTTATCTAAGAAAGTATTTTGAGGTCTAAAAATGTATTTTTAGGATGGTAATAAAAATTGGTTTAGGTAAAAACTTTATATTCCTCAAGATGGAATAGAAATAGAATATTTTCTCCAAATATGTCAAATACTAATGGACTGGACATTGTGAATTTAATTCTTACCTGATAATTGTTCTAACTGTATATAGTTTTACTATGTTAGATTTAAAACTTTTCTTTTTATTTAGACAAAAGAGGGAAATGCTGTGGGATACTTGTTTACTGTGTGAAGGTATATTGCTGTCATTGGTGTAATAAAGGCCTGAACAGCCAATAGCTAGGCAGGGGAGTATATGCGGGACTTCCTGGAAGAGAGAGAACTCTGAGAAGAACAACAGCAGGGTCACCAGCCAGATGTGAAGGAAGCAGGATGGGTAGTACAGAGATGAGGTAACAAGTTATGTGGAAGAACATAGATTTAAAACATGGGTTAATTTAAGTTATGAAAACTAGTTAGGAACAAGTATAAGCTAAGGCCAAGCTTTCATAATTAAATAGTTTCCACTTGAGGCTGGTGGTCCCAGCGAGAAAATGCTACTACAATGATTACTACACATGCAATGATTACTAAGAAGCCCTTACTGTTGGGGGGAAAGGCAGTGTCTTCTCCCGTTGAGATGTGGTTTAGAGATACCAGAATAAAAAAATGAAGTCAAAATAGCAGAAAGAGCTGATGACAGATATCAGCAACAATGAGTCCCATTCCTTCTCCGTTCAAGCCTGGAGTTCCAGGTTGAATTTCCAAACTCATTTTCTTTTTCTAATCTTACTCCTTTCTGTCTGGTATCTATGTTGATTGGCACTGAACTTGGCAGGCCATAGTTCTTATTAGATATTCCTTTATTCAGTAAGTCCTCAGGCATTCCACAAGGTACCTAGAATTCTTTTCTTGTCCCTTACGGCTCTTCATAATTCCTTTCTTGGATACCTATTTGTGATTGCTCTTTTTAGTTATCACTTTGAGTACATCTGGAATTAATTAACACCCAAGTTCCTGGGTACACCTGTGAGGGATTTTTTTCAATTAAATTATTTGAAGTGGGAATACCAACTTATAAACTGGGCCACACCTTTGGCAGGCAACTTGTATAAAGGACATGGAAGAAGAAACCTTATTCTTTTCGCAGACTCTCTCTGACTCTTTCAGGCAAGTCCACTCCTTCACTGATTTTAGAGTCTCTTTATTCAAGATTCTTACATATACTGAAGATCAGTTGAGACATCCAGCATCATGGACTGAACAACTACTGGATTCTTGGACCTCCCTTTTGTAGACAGCCATTGTTGGACTCCCTGGACTACACACTGTAAGACAATTTAATAAGTCAAATATATATATTCATGTTTATGTGTGTATATGCTTCCTTGGCCCTCATGGCTCTTCATAATCTTTTTGTTGAATATATATATATATATATATATGCATACACACACACACACACATATATATATAATTGGCAAAAAACAAAAGTTTCTGTTGGTATTTTATGAAATGTGTATTTTTCAACATAAATATATTTAATCATACATTCATTTGATTAGCTCAGTTCCTCTAGAGAATCCTAACTATTACGCTATTCAACCATATTTACCCTATCCTCATATTTTCTACTGTTTAGTTTTCTGCTTCTCATTATTTGAAAAATGAATTTTAAATCAATTGTCATAAAGACAGATTCTGGAATGCAGTTATACACAGGGGGATGATTGTGGACCCCTCTTGGGAGATGCAGCTGCAGAAAGAGAGCAAGTCAGGATTTGGGAAAAGGCCCACAGTAAAGACTCAGCTGATCCCATGGGGAGCTCAGCAGTTGGAGATGATCTTTATTGACATCCCAGATGATAATAAGAGATCTTGGCCTCTGCATATCCACATCTTCTGACCATTGCAAGGACTGTGATCTGGAATTGAGCAAGTGGGTACTATTGGGCAAGGCATTTTCCTTTGACTGATGGGACATGAAAGATTCAAGGCATCAAACACCTATGCTCCATCTGGAGGATTAACAGTCAGCCCAGAAGACAGAAGATGGATCAGTATGTGTAGAGTGAGTGGGACCCAAAATGCTTGGAAACAGAAGTGTAGCCTACATAAGAGTAGGGAGCAGTGTAGACTGCATAGACTTAACTTATTCAGCACCCCAATCCAAAAATCTAAACTTCAAAAATGCTATAAAATCTGCAATTTTGAGCATCATCTCACAACCTGTATCCCTACACATCTCTCAGAATGTTTAATCACATTTTCCTTCTGAGAAACTCATTTCCAAATTCTTTTCCTGATGAAATGCCAAGATACCTTGAAACTGATTAAATTCATTCATTCATTACTCATATATACATACATGTGTACATATATTTTACATGCTTATTAACTGGTAATACTGGTCTACACACTAGACCCTGATCTATGTCCTGGAATACAGCAATGGCCCTGGAGAAGTCCTTATGGCTACACCTACTTGTTGTCTTATTAATAGAGCCTTCTCTTGTCATTTGATGGAATTCCTTTATCTTGCGAGTACACTGCTTAAGTCTATGATATAAATAATTGTCATTACCAGTTCCATTGTCTACTAGGGAGACTGTATGCTTTTGGAGGAAAAGTTTTAGGATTTATTATTTTATATGTAGTTCCCCAAACAGAGCCTAGAGAAATATGGACTAGGTATTTTCAGATGAAAAACAAGACACCAGAAAACAGACTCAGGCTCCACAAAACCTGTATTTCTGTAAAGATTCTATCCAAGGAGTACATGCTTCTCCATGTTCCGACCTCTTTTCCTTATTCCTGGTCCTTCTTGTTGTTGTTCTATAGAAAGAGACAGTGGAGATAACATAAGCAAACTTGTGTTACAATCCCTAACTTAGGATGGACATAGGTGGCAAGTATATGGAGGGGGATTTAACAGTTATAAGATGAAGTTCTTAGAAAACTTGTCATGTTTGACGCATGGAAAGAGGTGAAGATATTGGGAAGATACAAAGTTTTAAAATGTTGACACAACCAGAGGTATTAGAAAAGGTAAGTGCAAGTGGGAGATATAAGCAGAAGGGGGATTTGAGAAAATGAGAACAAGAAAGGAGACAAGCATAGAGAAATGGCTAGGAAAATAGAGAAACTGAGGCACAGATACACAGTCTCTTAGAACAAGATGAGTAAAGAGAGGTATAAAACAGATAGGAAGACTGAGAGATAGGCAGGCAGCCCAGCAGGGATGTCAATACATACACAGGGAGTCCATCACAGACTAAACGTCAGTCAAATGGGGACAGAAGAAGTATTTGAAGGCAGAGATAAAAATGGAGATAGACTAAGAGAAAGAGAAATAAAGTACTAAGAAAATACTTAGAAAGAGGAGGCAGGGATAAAGAAAAGATGAAAAAGATGCAGAAAGACAGAGAGGTAAGTGAAAGACAGTGCGGAAAATAAAAGACTGACAGAGGAAAAAAAATAAAGAGAAGTAAAAATAAGCAAAAGATGCCCCTTTCTATGGGACCTAGAGACTACAGATGAACAGACGGCTAGCTTTTAAAAAGATCCATTCTGCACGAGCATCAGTTAGACATGCAGAGCACCACCTAAAACACAAAGGCCTGACACACCGCTCTTGCTAAGCCAAGAGTAGCAATTATGTCCAGACGGGAAATGAAGCAGCTAAGCATACAGAGAAAAGGAATTCAGGGCAGAGAGCACATTTCGTTTTCTCCCTAAAGCCTGAGGACTCAATCCATCATGCTGGCCTGAGTCTAGGTTTGGTGGTCTGTTGCATTTCTGAGCTGCTCCAGAAGCATGAGGAAGGGTGAATAAAGCGTTCGATGAGTGCCCCAGAGACAGAGGCAAGTTGCATTGATAGGCATAGGATAAGGGTACCAGAAGACCTGCATGAGAATCCTGTCCTTGAAAAAAATCACCACTAACTTGCCAATTCATGATTTGGGGCACATTCTATGTCGCTTCCCTACCTATGCAGTTTCTTGTGATTTTCTAATAGCCCTGTCGGCTACAGATTTTTCCTTCCACTGGGCAGCTGCAGGGAGTAGATTTTAGGTGAGGTTTATCACTTTCCCTGGTCACTCAGGCAGGGGAACACTGTGCACACATATCCACTGCAGTTTTTTCATGCCACAGTTAAACATCAAAAAATTGTTGTTGATGGCAGATTAGAGCTCCCACAGCAGTTAAAGCAGTCACCATCAGTGTCCAGGTCCTCTATGGCTTAGAGGAAGATGGATGGGAAAAGACTGTTGGTTCTCTATGCAATTCTCACAATGTTTCCTGGCCCCTCAGTGTGGATCTGCAACACTATCAACCAGCATAGGAATGAAGGATCCGAGCACTGTGTTTCTTCACTGGAGCTGGAAATCAAATACCACAAACCGGGTAAACTGGGCACATTCTATCCCAGGTGTGAAAATTTTAAGTCACAGGAGATGGAGGTATTAATAGAGCCATGGTCCCTCAGCATCATATGGGGGTAATCCTCCTTTGTTTCTTCATAACCCCTGAGGGCTCCTGACCACTCTCAGCTCTCCTTTTCCTGGCTTGGAACTTCATGATCCGATATCTGCCAAAATCTTGTATCAGGAGAATTTCAAGGCTTTTTTCCTTGTGTCTGTGTGTATTTTCCTCTTCTTTAAAGGACATTGCTCTGGGCCGTGCTGGCACTCGGGAGGCAGAGGTAGGCAGATCTCTGAGAGTTCGAGGCTAACCTGGTCTACAAGAGCTAGTGCCAAGGCAGGCTCCAAAGCTACACAGAGAAACTCTGTCTTGAAAAAACAAAAAAGAATAAATAAGTAAAAATAAATAAAGGACATTGCTAACTTCTAAGATGTGAAAATTTGTAACGCATCCAAAATTCATGCTGAAATTTAATAACACAGCAACATGATTTATACACAAGGCCTTCAGAAGGTGATGGTATAGAGGGTGGAGACCAGGCAAATAGAATCAGACACCCTAATGGGAGGACTCAAGCCCTTCGACTGCCCCCACGTGTTAAATGGAGTTGTAACTTTTCACCCTTTCAGAGGACACAGTCTTCAAGATGCCGTCTTGGGAGCAAACACCAGACTCTCACCAGACAATGACCCTGTTGGTACTTTGATTTTGAACCTCCAGGCTCTGGGATTATGATAAATAGATTTCTGTTCTTTAAAAACTAACCAGCCCATAGGTTTTGTTACAGCAGAAGGAGTTAAGACATCATCCTGTTAGATTGAGGGCACAAAAACCTTGAATTCCGTGCTGCCTGCTTCCAACAGTCACATTCTTTCTTCTATGTGAAGTCTCTTCTGAACCTCTGTTTTCTTATCTATAAAATGGGAGCTAGGTCTGTTTTGCTTTTAACTCTAGACTGTTATAAAATATGACTTGATATATACAAATGTGTTCTCCAAACTTGAAGACACACTCACTGTTCATTCATTCAATAAATATTTGAGCACTTACTGCATGGGAGGCACCAGGTTAAGGATGATTTTAGATTTTAATTAACTTCTCTGTAATTTGATTTCTTGGCAAAAGTGCAGACATTGTCTACATATTTCCAAGTGTTTCTAGCGCTCACAACCTAACTCTGCTCCTTTTCCCACAGGAAAACTTCACAACAGAGTCAGTCAGACCCCAGCAGGTTTGGCGAGACTCCAGCCTGACTGGGCAGATGCCATTAGCCTCCCGAGCCTCTGCGTCACACAGAGTGAGCATTAGGCAGAGCATCTGCGAAAAGATATTACAGGCTGGAGTTAATAAACACCAGGAAAAGTCTGTGCCACTCAGAGAGGTGTGAATATATGACTCAAAGCCCGGGCAGCAACAAGCCTCCACTGACGCACTCTCATCTTTCTCTGAAGGTTTGCTTTCTGAGCTACAGTGAAGGAGGAAGATGCAACAGCTACTTGAGAGGAGTCACGTTTTCCTCCCACCTATCCTTCTCAGTACCCCTAGCTGAACTCTCAGATTGTGTCTTAAAAGCTTCATCTGGAATCTCAGACTGCCCTGCAGCAGAATACAAAATGGTGAGAAACTGAGTTGAATTTTTTTGTTGTTTCTGTTTTTCATTTTTTTTAAAAACATGACTTTGAACTTCAAGCTTCTAGGTTCTTTTTAAAGATGGGCTTACTAACATCCAGATAATTGAGTTTGCATGAAAAAGAAACTCAGTAATGAGTCTGAACTACCCTGTAATGCCAAGTATAAGGTAAATATCAACAATTGGTAATGCATAGTATGATAGACAATGTAAAAATCATGCCTTAAAAGTGTGAGGAGCCCATGCAAGAAATAAGGAGTGCCTGTAATCACATGATCCATTTACCCACGTAAAGTGTTCCATGGGTATCTGACTTATTCTGGGCACTGGCCTGTTTTCTGGATGTGATATAGCATGTACTAGAGGCAGAAAAACTGTGAAGCAATATTGAACCCAAGAAACCAAGAATGGGTAGCAATCCATTAAAAAAATAAGGATGGGGCAGGAAAATGGAGATGCACCAGAATGAACAACACTTGGCCTGGAGCAGAAGAGGGTGGATCCTTTGATACAGGGACGTTCATGAGATGCAAAGGAACTAGACTGTCAAAAAGGCAGGGGCTGCAGGCAAGCTAGGGGGGTCTGTGTCAGGCACTGATGAGTTCCGGCCTTTATTGGAGGAGCTGTGGGCTTCACGAAAGGATTCTTGCAGCACTTCTAAAGTTTATTTACAGTAAGGATGAGGGTGAAGAGTTTGTAAAAAAAATATAGCAACATCAACTATGACAAGCACTTGGTAATAATAACTGTTTGTATCCATATTGGGAGACACAATAATTTCAGCACCATGCGTGTCCACCATGTACTCTATCCCAAACACAATCATGGACATCATAAATCACCCCACTTTACAAAAGAGACTGAGACATCGTCTTGAGGATTAGTTTGTTGGAAAAGCAACAAAGACAATGCACACAGTCTGAGAAGGGACAGTGTGGTGGTTTGACTGAGAATGACCCTCAAAGGCTCAGAGACGTGCAAGCTTGGTTCCTAGTTGGTGGAACTGTTTGGGGAAGGATTAGAAGTTGTAGGAGGTGTGTCTCATGGGAGAGGGTGGTAGGGGGTTCAAGTGTCCATGTAAGGCTCTCTCTTTCTCTCTCTTCTGTCTGTCTCTCTCTCTCTGTCTCTGTCTCTCTCTATCTCTCTCCTATCTCTCTGTCTCTCTTTATCTGATTGTGGATAATACTCCACATCTGACAGATGGCTGATTTCCAAAATCTATAAAGAACTCAAGAAACTAGACATCAAAACACCAAAAAAAATACAATTAAAAATGGGGTATGGATCTAAACAGAGAATTCTCAAAAGAAGAACATCAAATGGCCAATTTACACTTAAAGATTTGTCTAACATCCTTAACCACCAGGGAAATGCAAATAAGAACAACTCTGAGATGCCATCTTATACCTATCAGAATGGTTAAGATTAAAAAAAAATACACTAATGGCAGTTTATGTTGGAGAGGATGTTGAGTAAGGGGAATACTCCTCCACTGTTGGTGGGAGTGCAAACTTTTATAGACACTTTGGAAATCAATATGACAGTTTCTCAGAAAATTGGATATCAATCTACCTCAAGACCCAGCTATACCAATCTTGGGCATATACCCAAAGGATGCTGAATCCTATCACAAGGACATCCACTTAACAATGTTCATAGTAGTGTTATTCATAATAGACAGAACCTAGAAATAACCTAGATGCCCCTCAATGAAAATTGGATACAGAAAATGTGGTACATTTGCACAATGAACTTACACAATTACTCAGTCATAAAAAATAATGACTTCATGAAATTTTAAGGCAAGTAGATAGACTAGAAAAAAAAATCATCTTAACTGAGGTAACACAGACCCTGAAAGACAAGCATGGTATTTGCTTACTCATAAGTGACTATTAGGTATATGGTAAAGTAAAGGATAGCTAGGTTACAATCCACAGCGGAAGAGAGGCTAGGTAACAAGGAGGACCCTAAACAAGGATCATGGATTTCTCTGGGAAGGGGAAATAGCAGAGATTTCCTAGGCAAACCTGGGGCAGGGGAAGGGTGGGGGCAGGAGGGTTTGGGCTGGGCAAGTTGGGGGCAGGATGGATGGAGAGAACAATGAAAGAGATATCTTGATAGAGTATGCCATTTTGGGATTAGAGAGAAACCTGGTGCCATGAAATTCCCAGGAATCCACAAAGATGACCCCAGCTAAGACTCCTAGCAATAGTGAAGATGGTGCCTAAACCAACACCCTCCTATACCTCCTGTAATCAGATTGTTGGCTACCCTAACTGTCATTAGAGAGCCTTCATTTAGTAACTAATATAGATGCAGAGATCCACAGCCAAGCACTGGGCCAAGGTCTGTGAGTCCTGTTGAAGAGACAGAGGAGGGATTGTACAAGCCAGGGGGTCAAGATCACGACAGGGGTACCCACAGAGACAGGTGACCTGAGCTCATGGGAGCTAATAGATTCGGGGACAGCTGCATGGGACCTACCTAAGCTCTCTGAATATGTGTGACAGCTGTGTAGCTTGATCTGTTTGTGGGGTTCCTAAAAGCAGGATCTGAACTTTAATCTTAAGCTAGCTTTTGGGAACCAATTCCCCATGCTGGGTTGCCTTGCCCAGCCTTGTTGCAGGGGGTGGAGTTTAGTCCTGCCTCAACTTGAAGTGCTATGTTTTGTTGACACCCATGGGAGCCCTGAACCTTTCTGAACAAAGATAGAGGAGAGGTAGAGGGAATGTGGGGGCAGGAGATGAGGAGGGAGGGCAAATATGATCAAGATGTAAAATAAATGTAAGGTTTTAATTAATTAAAAAATTATAAGCTCCCCAGTTAGTGCTTCGGTATCATGCCTGCCTTTGCGCCACCATGTTTCACACCATCATGTGTGCTTCTGAAACTATAAGCAAGTCCCAATTAAATGTTTTCTTTTATGAGTTTCCCTGATCATGGTGTTTCTTATAGCAATGGAACAAGTGACTAAGACAGACAGGAATTTGCTGGGACTGCTGTGGAGGTGAATCACACTTGGTGGGAGAGAATGTTCCACAGCGTATAGTATAACAACAAGGCTGGCATCTTTCGGGAATCTAGGAGCCCTTTGATTTCACATGAGCTACCTCATTCAGTTCTTGCCTTAGTCCCATAGAGTGCTCTTACTAGCCCGTTTTACTTTAACATACAAAGAGTATGTCCACACAAGTAGTACTTGCCTCTTGCATATCTGAGGAGATTAGCGGAGAACCCAGACCATGGAGCTAGGCTCATCATGTGAGTGTGTTTGACTTCAGTATCCTTGGTGTCCTGGTTTCTTCTTTATTATTCTTTCTTATCCAGTGATTCTGGGAGTGGGGTTAAAGATGACACTTCATATTCCTCTTCCTCTAGCAATTATAGTTTGCACTAATTTAAGTGGAGAGAATGGATTGCTAAGCAGAGTGGTCTCATAGCTTCCAGTGAGCATCTTGTGTCCTTGAGTAGCTTGCAACTTCCTGCATATTAAGAGACTCCTTGCTCACTTTCCTGGTGTACAGAGCGTGCTGTAGCTGCTTTCTATATAAGGACATGGCAAAAAGATCAGAGTAGGGCATGGGCAAGGCTGATTAGCTATGTGGCCTTGGGAACACAGGGAAAAGGATGGTGATACCAATTGCTCATCTGTGAAACAGACAATGGCATTCAACTCACAGAGCTGTGGGTCATAACTCAATGAGTTAAAAGCTATTAAAACCCCTCATCATAACCAGGCTCAAATGGGGATCTTCACAGATAGCCAGCATGTTTCCAAATGTATTTGTTCCCTAGATAAATATTTATCCACATTCTCCATGTGGGCTGAATTTGATATGTACAGCAAACAGCAGAGCAGCTGTGGTTTGAGGTTTGTGAAATGGAACAGACCCTGGATATGCACCTGTCTCTGTAGTAATAGGTGTGTCTGTTCCTAAGCCTAGGCTTATGCTTGGGCACTTCTTACCACTGTGTCTGCGTATCTCTCTCCATGCCTGTGTCTCCATTACGTATCTAAGCATGGAATTATGAACTGTGATGGGTGCTCTGAAACACTGCACACCAGAGGAGCATATGGCAGAGACCCAGATATAATGTAGAGTGAAGGTGTTGTGCCCAGGGGAAGGCTTCCCTGAAGAGTATGACATTCACAGTCAGCTCAGCCTGTAGTCTGGTGATCATAAGCCACAAGGGCTTCCTCAGAAGTGCCCTATGATGTCCTTCCCACCTCCACCATTTACAGTGACAGTGGTGTGCACCTCATCTCCAAGGCCATCTTCCTTCTTCTCTGTACTTGCTCTTACTACTCAGTAATGGAAATTCTCTTCCTCTCTCTCCTCCCTCCCTTCTTCCCTCCCTTCATCCCACCCTTTCTCCCTCTCTTTGAAAGTCCCATCATAATTTTTAAAAAAGAGAAAAGACAGCAAACAAAGTTCAGTGACAAATGCTGAATCTTGGGGATTATTTATTTATGAAATACCCACATGGAGTCACAGACTGCCCCACAGGACTCTCTTCCCAGAGAGGAGCTCATTATGACAGTATCAGTGGTGGGAGGCCTCATTTTTCTGGAGGACTTTCTTAGAAAGCCCGCTCCTCCCCAGCTGTGATTGCTCCAGGCTGCTGGGAGGTGGGAAGTTCTGTAGAGCCTGGGGTGGCAGACAGACAGCAGAGCCCACCATTAGACATCAGATCTAAGGTCTGGCTCCAGCCTGGGCTGACAGGTGCAGGATCCGAGTCCAGCTCTGTCTCCCTCGGCTCTGTGTCTGCCACTATCTTTGGGTCTCTCATTCCACACATTAATGGGGTGATCTCAAGAGTCTTTCCAGTATCAGTTGTCCCTAATATTTTATGGCTCCTCAGAAAGATTGTCAGCTGCTTTCAGTTGTCCACTGTCCGTATCAAAGATAAGGTACAAGCATAAGAACGGAGGGGGATGATCACACCTGAGGAAATGAAGGAGCTTATAGATATCAGATGTGAAATATGAAATAAATACCAGAATATCACTGTCAAAAAGATGAGAGCTCAAAACATAGCCCTGCCATTTATTAACCCTCTGAGCGTCACTTCTTTCTACATAAACTGTGGACAATAATACCTAATTCTGACATTACGAGGCAGATCCAGAGATAATGACAATTGCAAGGAGGGAGGAGATGTGTCATACTCCACATTGACCAATGTCATAAACAGCATCTTAAAATCAGAATGATTTAAAATCATAATGAATTGTTGAATCAGAATACACGAATGTATCAATAGATGGGCACATAAAAACACTCTGCAAGTGCTAGACCTAAAGCAGAGATCACAAATCAGAATGAATTGTTGAATCAGAATAAATAAATGTATCAATAGATGGGCACATGAAAACACCCTGCAATCTCTTGACCTAAAACAGATCACTACACTCACTTCAATTTAGGGACGACCACTGCCAACCACAGCAGGCTTTCCCTACAGCCTGAAAAGCACACAAGTCCAGAGAATTTTCTTGCATGTGTTTTTGCATTAATATCCAGAATTCTTCTTCAGTCTAGTAAAGCCTGAGACCCCCACATTTTATAATCCTGTTTTGCATGCATGGAGTAGAATACAAAAGCTTTCTAAAAGAAATCATTTATCAAAATCTTTTTTAAAAATGCCGCTTGTAACAAAATAATATATATGCTTCTTTAGTGACACATCAAATTAAAAGATCCAGTACCAGATGCAATAATAACCATAAATTTAAAGTAGCTACGAGCATAAGCTATATTTTAAGGCATCTGCAACAAATGAAATATGATATCAACCTCTATGCAATTTTCATTGGTGACAAAGGCACAGATGCTCCGAATACACCCATGTTCGTTGCTGCTGTTTGGGAGGGAGGAATGCTAAATTTCAGTGAGAGTTGGCAGAAATTGTGCTATTTCCCTATGTCATTTCTTGGCTCTCCATCCTGTCCCGCAGATTCAGGACTATAGCCTAAAGGGACTCCTGGCTGGATAAGGCTCTTCCCCAAATGCATGTCACTTTGTGAAAATAAACCAATAAACCGATGCTTGGGTCCAGATAGGAAGAGACAGGAAATTAAAAAACTCAGCTATGATCACACTAATATAATTACATCCTAGAGAGTCCCATAGGATATGGTGAGGCAAACTATAAAATTTCCAAGGGTTTTGTCATTGCAGAAGTCACCTCTCTTCCCTGACTTCTGTCCCCTCATTTGTAAATGTCACTGCAGTGTTTTCTAAATGTGGCTGTGGACCTGGCTGGAAGACACTGTACAAGGATGTCTCCCTTACCTCTGTTGGTTTTTTTTGGGGGGGGAGGGGATACTTTATTACAGCCAACACAGTTAGTCCTGAGGAAGGAACATGGTAAAGATGCCGTTTTAAAAATTTTAAGCATTTTCTGGGTGTCATGCCCCATGCTAGATGTGTCCTCAGGAAGCTCACAGGCCAGGGTGGAGAGAACAAGTAAAGCCTTTAACAAAGACTGAAAGAACACGTATAGATAGATGTGCAGAATCAGGTCAGGACAGCCTCACAATGAAGCGACGATCTCTTCCTGGTCGGAGTGGAGAAGCCTTCCTGGTGCAGGACAGATGCAATGGATCTCAAGAAATCAGAGGACAATGGTGATGGAGAATAGATATAAAGAATGGTAGAGACTAAGCAGAAGGGAAGGGAAGACCTGATGTTAAATACCAGCATGCACAGAGGCATAGCATGAAGACCAGAGGGAGGGGGATTGCAGAAACAGGCGGGGAGCTGATCCCGGCAAGTGTGCTTTGCAGAGTTGTTCACTCTCACCCTAAAATGACTAGATGAATTTATAGGGGAGAGCACACCGATGCTCAAAATGGGGAGCTCTGGGGAGACTATTTCATTTTATTCTATACACTGAGTCTGAAATCACTTCCTCCAAGCTTCAGCAAGGTTAACTGGAGCTGTCCTGAAGTCAGGCTCTATTGGACAGCTCCAAAATGCCTTAGCAGGAATCCCATCGGTATCCCGAATGAATGCTATTTGAATAAGAGTAGGTCCTCACTTAAGAGTTGGGCTTTGTCCCCTCCCCCAGTTGCAATAGCCCCATTGTGCATCCTTTGTCTGCACTTTCCCTCTCTGCTGAGCCTGTTGGGAACCCTGGAGAGAGCAGGTGCATGCAGAAGAATGTGATGCTCACAGTGGCTCTCCAGGGAGCAGTGAACCAATAGGTCCATCAATCTAGCTGGGTCCCAAGCTCTGTTGATCTCCTGCCTCACTTGGGCCTGCCAGATGACTCTGCTCCTGCTTCTTTTTCAACCAACCTGGCCTCTGCCACATTCTGGCAAACAGTACTCAACAACACAGGAGTGGATTACCATCTCTAGCCTTTTCCTAGGGACTGCCAATGACACACCGTGAATGCTAGAACCCAAGAAAAGCTGACTTTTGCTGAGTCATGGGGACAACCTTATGAAAAAGTTCTGGGTGACTAAAGGAGGGGGTGTAATGAGCCCCTTAGCTCCCCAAAACCAGTTTCTTCTTATTTACTTTACCGTCATATTTTCTTTGCTGACAAATTCTTATTGCTTTGTCTAGTTATTTAATTCTCTTTCCTTTTTTCTCTCTCTCCTCTCTTCCCCCTCTCTATCCTCTCTTTTTCTCTGTCTGTCTGTCTCTCTTTCTCCTTAGTTTTTTTTCCTTAGTTTTTAAGAGTATTGGTTTTTATCACACATTATTCTTATACAACTGTGTCTCTACCCTCTTGCTTCACCTCCTGACTCTTTTTATTGACACTTTCCTTGTCCTCAGTAGCCTACTTCTGCCTTCCTGCTACAAACATTCCATTAACCTCTCTACTCCAACTCCCTTAAAATTCTCTTCTCACCTTTCACAGTCCTGTTAATAGTTTCATCACATGCACACATATGTGTGAGTGCGCGCACACACACACTCACACACACATACACATATCTAGTTTCTGAATATAATAAAAATATTTTTCTTTTAGTCTTTCTGGCTCTGGCTTATTTCTCTCAATGGTTTCCAGTTGGTTGCATCCATTTGTCTTTTGTGCTTTGTTTTGTTTTGTTTTGTTTCTCTAGACAGGGTTTCTCTGTGTAGCTGTGGTTGTCCTGGAACTCACTCTGTAGCCCAGGCTGGCCTCAAACTCAAGAGATCTTCCTGTTTCTTTATCCTAAGTAGTAGGGTTAAAAATAGCATATACCACTACCTGGTTGTATTTATTTTTCTAAAAGTTTCACAACATCATCTTTTATGGATTAATAAAATCGCACTGAGTATATGGACCATGTTTCCAGTATCCACTCATCTGTTCATGGACAGTGATGTGAATTCCATTTTCTTGCTATTGTGAGTAGAACACTCTTCCTGCAGTCAGACTCACGAGTTCTTTGGGTGTATACCTAGGTATGGCATAGCTGGGTCATGGTTTGATTCTGTCTTTAAGATTGCTTCTTTTTTTCTTTGTTTTGAGAAAACTTCATGCTGATTTCCATACTGGCTTCCCCAGTTTATATACCCAGTGCAGTGAATAATCGTTCCTTTATTTTCACATTCTTACCAGCATTTCCTGTCATTTATTTTCTTGATAGCCATTCTGACATAAGAGAGAATCTTTAAGTAGTTTTAATTTCCATTTCCATGATGATGAAGGATGATGAACCATTTTCCAACATGTTTCTTTCATCTATTTGAGCCCAATTTAATCTCATTCTCCATGACCTTATTAACCATTGAGTCTATGATATCACTGCTGATCATAAGACAACCAAGATACCAAGTTCTCTACCCATATAATTTCATACAATACTTACAGCCATTGTATAGATGTAAAACCCAAGGGTAACAGAGGAAGAGAGAGCTGGTGCAAGCCACAGAGACAGTGTTGGGGCTAAAGCCCTGGCAGAGAGTCATACACGGTAGCCCCAGCACTTGGGAAGCTAAGGCAGGAAA